>NC_052066.1:98855430-99526264 GCF_015852505.1 Tachyglossus aculeatus | reverse complement strand
ATTATTATGAGAGAGAGAGAGAGACAGAGAGAGAGAGAGAGAGAATCCTGCGCCGCCCGCAACACTTAGCGCAGGGCTCCGCACCGCCCTCCTCAATCATGGGATTGGTTGAACACCTACTGGGTGCCAGGCACTGTACTAAACGCTGGGGTGGGGGAGGGGGAGGAATACAACAGATCGATCCGTTCAGTTGTATTTATTAAGCACCTACTATGTGCGGAGCGCTGTGTTGGACGCTTTCCGTGTGAAGAGCGCTGTATTAAGCGCTTAGCATGTGCAGAGCACTGTGTCAAACGCCTACCATATGCAGGGCACGGTATTAAGCGCTTACCGGTGCAGGGCGCTGTATTAAAAGCTTTCCGTGTGCACAGCACTGTATTAAGCTCTTACTGTGTGCAGAGCGCTGTACTAATCGCTTTCCGTGTGCAAGAGCACTGTATTAAGCGTTTACCGTGTGCGGAGCGCTGTGTTAAATGCTTACCGTGTGCAGAGCACTGTGTTTTTAGAGTGTGAGCCCGCTGTTGGGTAGGGACTGTCTCTATATGTTGCCAACTTGTACTTCCCAAGCGCTTAGTACAGTGCTCTGCACCCAGTAAGTGCTCAATAAATACAATTGATTGATTGATTGATTAAATGCCTGCCGTGTGCAGAACACTGTATTAAGCGCTTACCTCTGCAGAGCTTGTACTAAAAGCTATCCGTGTGCGGACCACTGTATTAAGCTCTTACTGTGTGCAGAGCGCTGTACTAAGCGCTCTCCGTGTGCAGAGCACTGTATTAAGCGCTTACTGTGTGCGGAGCGCTTTGTTAAACGCTTAGCGTGTGCACAGCACTGTGTTAAACACCTACCGTATGCAGAGCACTGTATTAAGCACTTTCCGTGTGCAGAGGACTGTAGTAAGCTTTTACCGTGTACACGGCGCTGTATTAAACACCGTGTACATAGCGCTGTACTAATCGCTTTCCATGTGCAGAGCACTGTATTAAGCACTTACTGTGTGCGGAGGGTTGTGTTAAATGCTTAGCGTGTGCAGAGCACTGTGTTAAACGCTGCCATGTGCAGCACACTGTATTAAGCGCTAACCGTGTGCAGAGCACTGTATATAAATGCTTAGTACAGTGTTCAGCACACAATAAGCGCTCAATAAATATGAGTGAATGAATGAAGTAAGCGCTTCCGTGTGCGGAGCACTGTATATAAGCGCTTAGTACAGTGTTCTGCACACAGTAAGCACTCAGTAAATACAATTGAATGAATGAAGTAAGCGCTTCCGTGTGCAGAGCACTGTATTAAGCGTTTGCTGTGTGCATAGCGCTGTACTAATTGCTTTCCATGTGCAGAGCACTGTATTAAGCACTTACCATGTGTGGAGGGCTGTGTTAAATGTTTCGCGTGTGCAGAGCACTGTGTTAAACGCCTGCCGTGTGCAGCACACTGTATTAAGCGCTAACCGTGTGCAGAGAGCTGTATATAAATGCTTAGTACAGTGTTCAGCACACAATAAGCGCTCAATAAATATGAGTGAATGAATGAAGTAAGCGCTTCCGTGTACAGAGCACTGTAGTAAGCGCTTTCCATGTGCAAAGTGCTGTATTAAGCACTTACTGTGTGCAGAGCACTGTGTTAAATGCTTTCTGTGTGCAGAGCACTGTGTTAAATGCTTTCCATGTGCAGACCACTGTGTTAAGCGCTTACCAAGTGTGGAGCGGTGTATTAAGCTGTATTAGAGAAAAAGCGTGGCTCAGTGGAAGGAGCCCGGACTTTGGAGTCAGAGGTTAAGAGTTCTAATCCCGACTCCGCCAGTTGTCAGCTGTGTTACTTTGGGCAAGTCGCTTAACTTCTCTGGGCCTTGGTTACCTCGTCTGTAAAATGGGATGAAGACTGTGAGCCCCACGTGGGACAACCTGATCATCTTGTATCCCCCCAGAGCTTAGAACAGTGCTTTGCATGTAGTAAGCACTTAATAAATGCCATCATTATTATTATTGTTGTTAAGTGCTTACCATGTGCAGGGCACTGTATTAAGCCCTTGGGAAAGTACAGTACAACAATAGACAGTGGCATTCCCTGAGAAGCAGCGTGGCTCAGTGGAAAGAGCACGGGCTTTGGAGTCAGAGGTCATGGGTTCGAATCCCGACTCCACCACATGTCTGCTGTGTGACTTTGGTCAAGTCACTTAACTTCTCTGGGCCTCAGTTACCTCATCTGTAAAATGGGGATTAAGACTGTGAGCCCCACATGGGACAACCTGATCACCCTGTATCCTCCCCAGTGCTTAGAACAGTGCTTTGCACATAGTAAGCACTTAACAAATACTTATTATTATTATTATTATTATTATTATTATTATTATTATTATTATTATTATTATTATTCCCTGCCCACAATGAGTTTAGAGGGGGGAGACATCAACATAAATTAAAAAATGACAGATATCGACATAAGTGCTGTGGGGCTGGGATGGGACCCGGGGAAGAGCAAAGGGAGCGAGGCAGGTGACGCAGAAGGGAGTGGGAGGTGAGGAAAAGCGGGATTTAGTCTGGGAAGGTCTCTTGGAGGAGGTGGGCCTTCAGTAAGGCTTCGGACCGGGGTGCGAGTCATTAGTAATAATGGCATTTATTAAGCACTTACTATGTGCAAAGCACTGTTCTAAGCGCTGGGGAGGTTATAAAGAGATCAGGTTGTCTCACGGGGGGCTCACAATCTTAATTCCCATTCTACAGATGAGGTACCTGAGGCACAGAGAAGTTAAGTGATTTGCCCAAAGTCACACAGCTGACAGTTGGTGGAGGCGGGATTCGAACCCATGACCTCTGACTCCAAAGCCCAGGCTCTTTCCACTGAGCCACGCTGCTTCCCCATTATCGAGCCCCGTCCCACATGGGGCTCGCAGTCTCAGTCCCCATTTTGCAAAGGAGGGAACTGAGGCTCCGAGAAGTGAGGCGACTTGCCCGGAGTCACCCAGCGGACAAGTGGCGGAGCCCAGGATTGGAACCCACGACCTTCGGACTCCCGAGCCCGGGCTCTTTCCACTACATCACGCTGCCACCATGTACACAGTACACAGATACCATAA
Organism: Tachyglossus aculeatus; assembly: GCF_015852505.1. Classification (NCBI taxonomy): domain Eukaryota; kingdom Metazoa; phylum Chordata; class Mammalia; order Monotremata; family Tachyglossidae; genus Tachyglossus; species Tachyglossus aculeatus. Next base: position 99,523,187 of record NC_052066.1, on the reverse strand, counting down.
TTATTATTATTAGGGGACGCGGGAGGGTGGGAGGGGGGTGGCTTTTGTACACACGTACACAGTGCTGCTCACTGCTTAGCGCAGTGCTCGGTACCCAGTAGAAAGAGCCCGGGCTTTGGAATCAAAGGTCATGGGTTCAAATCCCGGCTCCGCCAATTGTCAGCTGTGTGACTCCGGGCAAGTCACTTCACTTCTCTGTGCCAGTTACCTCATCTGTAAAATGGGGATTAAGACTGTGAGCCCCCAGTGGGACAACCTGATCACCTTGTAGCTTCCCCAGTGCTTAGAACAGTGCTTTGCACATAGTAAGAGCTTAATAAATGCCATTATTATTATTATTATTACCCAGTGAGCGCTCAGTTAATACCATTGAATGAATGAATAGGAAGCGCATAATTCCATAAAATTCCATAAAACCAAACAGAAACGCTCCCCTCTCCCTGCCCTCTTCCTTCCTTAGAGTAGCAGCGTGGCTTAGTGGAAAGAGCCCGGGTTTGGGAGTCAGAGGTCATGGGTTCTAATGCCGGCTCTGCCACATAATAATAATAATGATGGTATTTGTTAAGTGCTACTATCTGCAAAGCACTGTTCTATACGCTGGGGAGATACAAGGTGATCAGGTTGCCCCATGGGGGGCTCACAGTCTTAATCCCCATTTTACAGATGAGGGAACTGAGGCCCAGAGAAGTTTAGTGACTTGCCCAAAGTCACACAGCTGACAGTTGGTGGAGCTGGGATTTGAACCCATGACCTCTGACTCCAAAGCCCGTGCTCTTTCCACTGAGCCACGCTGTGACTTAGGGCAAGTCACTTAACTTCTCTGAGCCTTGGTTACCTCATCTGTAAAATGGGATGAAGACTGTGAGCCCCACGTGGGACAACCTGATCACCTTGTATCCCCCACAGCGCTTAGAACAATGCTTTGCACATAGTAAGCGCTTAACAAATGCCATCATTTTGTTATTATTTTATTATTATTATTGAAATGTGGTAAGATGGGACAGAGGATTGAGTGCTTTAAAGATAACACGCTATCCGACCTTGGCTTCACAGACTCCGTCCTCTCCTGGTTCTCCTCTTATCTCTCCGGTCGTTCATTCTCAGTCTCTTTTGCAGGCTCCTCCTCCCCCTCCCATCCCCTTACTGTGGGGGTTCCCCAAGGTTCAGTGCTTGGTCCCCTTCTGTTCTCGATCTACACGCACTCCCTTGGTGACCTCATTCACTCCCATGGCTTCAACTATCATCTCTACGCTGATGACACCCAGATCTACATCTCCGCCCCTGCTCTCTCCCCCTCTCTCCAGGCTCGCATCTCCTCCTGCCTTCAGGACATCTCCATCTGGATGTCCGCTCGCCACCTAAAGCTCAACATGTCGAAGACTGAGCTCCTTGTCTTCCCTCCCAAACCTTGTCCTCTCCCTGACTTTCCCATCTCTGTTGACGGCACTACCATCCTTCCCGTCTCACAAGCCCGCAACCTTGGTGTCATCCTCGACTCCGCTCTCTCATTCACCCCTCACATCCAAGCCGTCACCAAAACCTGCCGGTCTCAGCTCCGCAACATTGCCAAGATCCGCCCTTTCCTCTCCATCCAAACCGCTACCCTGCTCATTCAAGCTCTCATCCTATCCCGTCTGGACTACTGCACCAGCCTTCTCTCTGATCTCCCATTCTCATGTCTCTCTCCACTTCAATCCATACTTCATGCTTCTGCCCGGATTATCTTTGTCCAGAAACGCTCTGGGCATATTACTCCCCTCCTCAATAATCTCCAGTGGCTACCAATCAATCTGCGCATCAGGCAGAAACTCCTCAACCTGGGCTTCAAGGCTGTCCATCACCTCGCCTCCTCCTACCTCACCTCCCTTCTCTCCTTCTACAGCCCACCCCGCACCCTCCGCTCCTCACTGTGCCTCGTTCTCGCCTGTCCCACCATCGACCCCCGGCCCACGTCATCCCCCTGGCCTGGAATGCCCTCCTTCCCCACAGCCGCTAAGCTAGCTCTCTTCCTTCCTTCAAGGCCCTACTGAGAGCTCACCTCCTCCAGGAGGCCTTCCCAGACTGAGCCCCTTCCTTCCTCTCCCCCTCGTCCGCCTCTCCTTCCCCCCATCTTACCTCCTTCCCTTCCCCACAGCACCTGTATATATGTATATATGTTTGTACATATTTATTACTCTATTTATTTATTTATTTTACTTGTACATATCTATTCTATTTATTTTATTTTGTTAGTATGTTTGGTTTTATTCTTTGTCTCCCCCTTTTAGACTGTGAGGCCACTGTTGGGTAGGGACTGTCTCTATATGTTGCCAATTTGTACTTCCCAAGCGCTTAGTACAGTGCTCTGCACACAGTAAGCGCTCAATAAATACGGTTGATGATGATGATGATGAAAAGAAAGTGCTAGGTGAGCAGAGGGGCCAGTGAGGAGAGGGTGTCTAAGAACAGAGGGCAAGAGAGGACTATGGCATGGGGGGAAAGGGGAAGGAGAGGTGCAGAATTGGAGTGGGGCAGTACAGCAATGTGACATACTAATTGGGAGTCAAGGATAGGTGACCATGCTACTGCTTTATTCCTTTCCTCAAACCTTGATTCTAATATTTTCTTCCAAACTGTTATCCCACAAGAGAGGGTATGAGCCATGAGAAGGGTCTGTGTGTAAGCCTGAGCCCATTTCTAGAAACAAATATAGCTCCATAAGATAATGGACCCCACCAACCCAGAACGTTGGGTGCCCTTAGAGAAATAGTCCACCAAGTTTTGGTCTTTAAAATTTATAATAATTGTCATGGTATATGTTAAACACTTCCTACGTGCCAGGCACTGTTTTAAGCACTTGGAGGAGGGATAAAGCAAATCTAACAGGACACAGGCCCTGTCCCACATGGGACTCACGCTCAATCTCCATTTTACAGATGATTCATTCATTCTTTCAATCGTATTTATTGAGCACTTACTGTGTGCAGAGCACTGTACTAAGCGCTTGGGAAGTACAAGTTGGCAACATCTAGAGACTGTCCCTACCCAACAGCGGACTCACAGTCTAGAAGGGGGAGACAGAGAACAAAACAACACATATTAACAAAATAAAATAAATAGAATAAATATGTACAAATAAAATAAATAAATAAATAGAGTAATAAATACGTACAAACATACATACATATATACAGGTGCTGTGGGGAGGGGATGGAGGTTAGACGGGGGGATGGGGGGGAGGAGGGGGAAGGTAGGAGGGGACTCAGTCTGGGAAGGCCTCCTGGAGGAGGTGAGTTCTCAGTAGGGCTTTGAAGGGAGGAAGAGAGCTAGCTTGGCGGATGGGCAGAGGGAGGGCATTCCAGGCCAGGGGAAGGACGTGGGCAGGGGGTCGATGGCGGGACAGGCGAGAACGAGGCACAATGAGGAGATTAGCAGCAGAGGAGTGGAGGGTGCGGGCTGGGCTGTAGAAGGAGAGAAGGGAGGTGAAGTAGGAGGGGTCGAGGTGATGGAAAGCCTTGAAGCTGAGGGTGAGGAGTTTTTGCCGGATGTGAGGCACAGAGAAGTGAAGTGACTTGCCTAAGGTCACACAGCAGATGAGTGGCGGAGCCTGAACCCTTGACCTTCTGGCTCCCAGGCCCTTGCTTTATCGACGAGGCCAGGCTGCTTCTCTGATTTTCTTTAACGGGAAACATGGGTCCAGTATGAGTCATAGCACAAGAAATAGGTGGTCTGCCCCCAAAGGAGTGCACCACCACTGAAGCTGAAGATGTAACTGTGCCTCCACCAACCAGAATGTATCAGCATGACATTCAGCTGAGAAAACTGATTCACTGTTGTAATTTCCTCTGGTAGGTGGCTCTGTAGGCTCCAGCTGTGCTTCCTTATGCCACGGATGTGATTTCCAGGTCCTTAAAATATAGATGAGTTAGGTTTTATAGCCATTTACTGCGTATTGCAGCTGGCATACAGTTGATGGAAATGATGACTCTGTGTCCCAACTTGAGGATGGGAATTAAAGCCTAGAGGGTTGTAGAACTCCAGAATGCACCGAAGTTCCTCCTCAGATTTACTAATTCCATCTGCCATAGCTGCAGAGTTATTTCTTCCTCAGTGGGAGGTGTATTGCCCCGTCCTTGACCGCGAACATTCAGGCCAAAACTCCCGTGAACATGGGAGGAATGAGGATAGCAGTGCACTATGGAGCCTGGTAGAGATCAGGCCAGGCCCGTAGACTCCCAAGGTGCCAACCAATTGGTGCCAGTCTGGCCTGGAAATGCGTCAAATCTACAGGAAGAGGGCCAGTTTGGGGGTACACCTAATTCTTCCTGGGGCTGACTTGGGCAGCTTTGCGGTGGGGTCCTGCAGTTCGTGTGTTTTCGCAGAAGCACTACTGACCACGGAGAAGACCACCACCTGGACTGTGGGTTAAACCTCTTACTGATTCCTTCACAGCATTGTTATTGCCCCACCAATAGCGTAATCTGCATAATCCAACTCATGTGATAGGAAATTTCGTTATAGCAATTCATCCTGCAACCAACACAGTCTATTTTGCTTAATCACTACCGGCCCGTAGGCAGGGCCTGTGTAGTGTGTCTCAGTGCAGGAGTCACTCAGCATGTAGGCCCTATTCTCAGACAGCAACAACAAAAAGGAGGCTTCACTGGGCAAGTATTCTCCTAGAACTTCTGGCTAAATCTTAACTTCCATTGGAGTTTTAGGAATGTGTTCAAGAGACTCAAGAAATCAATGCAAATCCTTCTTGAAACTGTTGAGGTGAAACGTTGCATGCTGTTCGACCTCCAGTAGCAATGGCTCCTGGCTCCTCCACTTGTCTGCTGAGTGACCTTGGGTAAGTCACTTCACTTCTCTGTGCCTCAGTTACTTTATCTGTAAAATGGGGGTAGAAACTGTGAGCTCTACATGGGACAGGGACTGTGTCCAATTCATTCATTCAATCGTATTTATTGAGTGCTTACTGTGTGTAGAGCACTGAACTAAATGCTTGGAGAAGTACAGTACAACAATAAAGGGTGACAATCCCTGCCCACAAGGAGCTCATGGTCTACTAGGAGGGAGACAGACATCAGTACAAATAGACATCAATATAAATGAATAAAATTACAGATATGAATAAAATTACAGATATATACATATGTGCAGTGGGCCTGGGGGAGGGGAGATGAGGAAAGGGAGCAGGTTAGGGCAACTCAAAAGGGAGTGGGAGATGAAGAAGAGTGGGGTTTAGTCTGGGAAGGCCTGAAGTGGGGGAGAGTAATTGGTGGATTTGAGGAGGGAGAGCATTTCAGGACAGAGATAGTATGTGGGCCAGGGGTTGGCAGTGAGACTGAGGTACAGTGAGAAGGTTAGCATCAGAGGAGCAAAGTTTGTGGTCTGGGTTGTAGAAGGAGAGAAGCGAGGTGAGATAGGAGGGATCAAGGTGATGGAGTGCTTTAAAGCCTATGGTGAGGAGTTTTTGTTTGATACAGAGGTGGATAGGCGAGCACTAGAGATTTTTGAGGAGGGGAGTGACATATCCCAATTGTTTCCATAGAATGATAATCCAGTTAGTGGATTGAAGTATGGACTGCAGTGGGGAGAGGCAGGAGGTTGGGAGGTCAGCAAGAAGGCTGATGCAGTAATCTAGGCGGGATAGGATGAGTGATTGTATTCACTTGATTTGCTTGTATCCACCCCAGTACTTAGTACAGTCCCAGGTAAGCATAAGCGCTTAACAAATGCCATCATTATTATTATTATTATTGATGATGATGTGACAGGAATATCTTCTACTCAAAAAGCATTGGAAAATGGTCCAGTGTTCAGGTGGTATAGTCACTGAGTCATGCTATTTCCCAGTTTGGAAATCCATTAATTTATTCAGGAGAATGTATGAGCAGCTACTGTGTGTGGAGTACTGGAGCACCAACCATGGGCAAAGGTTTAAACTGAGCACTTAATATGTGAAGAACACTGTCCTGAATGCATACTGATTCTTATCCTTCTGCCTTTAAACAAATCCAAGTCACTCCCAAACTATAAAAGCCATCAGGACCCAAGCATACCCTCCATTTATTGCCTCATCTCACTCTTCTTGTTCCTCTTGAAAGGGATGAACACCTAATGATGATTACTGCATCTGCCTCCTCTCAAATCTCCCATGCTTCTGTCTCTTCCCGCTTCAGTCTATACTTCAGTCTGCTGCCCAGATTATCTTTGTACAGAAACACTCTGGGCATGTCACTCCTCTCCTCAAAAATCTCTAGTGGTTGTCTGTCAACCTACAAATCAAGCAAAAACTCCTCATTCTCGGCTTCAAGGCTGTCCATCACCTCGCCCCCTCCTACCTCACCTCCCTTCTCTCCTTCTACAGCCCAGCCGGCACCCTCCGCTCCTCTGCCGCTAACCTCCTCTCTGTGCCTCGGTCTCTCCTGTCATGCCGTCGACCCCTGGCCCACGTCCTTCCCCTAGCCTGGAATGCCTTCCTCCACATATCTGCCAAACTAGCTCTCTTCCTCCCTTCAAAGCCCTACTGAGAGCTCACCTCTTCCAGGAGGCCTTCCCAGACTGAACCTCCTTTTTCCTCTCCTCTTTCCCATCCCCCCCGCCCTACCTCCTTCCCCTCCCCACAGCACTTGTCTATATTTCTACAGATTCATTACTCTATTTTTCTTACTTGTACATATTTACTATTCTATTTATTTTGTTAATGATGTGCATATAGCTTTAATTCTATTTGTTCTTGATGATTTTGACACCTGCCTACGTGTTTTGTTTTGTTGTCTGTCTCCCCGGTCTAAACTGTGAGCCCATTGTTGAGTAGCGGCCATCTCTGTATGTTGCCGACTTGTACTTCCCAAGTGCTTAGTACAGTGCTTTGCACACAGTAAGCGCTCAATAAACGCGATTGAATGAATGAATGAAATACTACTAATAATAATTGTCTCATGCTTACTATGTGCCAAGCACTATGATAAGAACTGGGATAAATACAGTACTATTAGATAGACATGGTTCTTGTCCCACATGGGGCTTACAGTCTAAGGTAGAGTAGGGAGAACCGGTATTTTGTCTCCATTTTACAGATGAGGAAACTAGGGCACAGAGAAGTCAGGTGATGTCCAAAGTCACACAGAAATACCTTAAAAAAAAGTGGCAGACCTAAAATTAGATCATGCACAGAGAAGCGGTGTGGCTCAGTGGAAAGAGCACGGGCTTTGGGGTCAGAGGTCATGGGTTCAAATCCCGGCTCCACCAATTGTCAGCTGTGTGACCTTGGGCATGTCACTTAACTCCTCTGGGCCTCAGTTACCTCATCTGTAAAATCGGGATTAAGACTGTGATCCCCCCGTAGGACAGCCTGATCACCTTGTAACCTCCCCAGCACTTAGAACAGTGCTTTGCACATAGTAAGTGCTTAATAAATGCCATCATTATTATTATTATTATTACATGTGTCATCCTATCTCTGTCATGAGCAATTTCTACTTTTTCTCTTTAAATATCATCTCACAGGCATTTTCTGATCGAATCCAGTGTTCCTGATCATTTATCCCATCAGTCACCTTATCATTTCTGGGTGAAACTCTTCGCTTACTTCTGTAACACTACTTTTGTTACAATTGTAGGTATGTGTGCTCTTCCTCTTTTACCTTTGCATGTTTGCAATCTGTGTTCTTGCTCCCCTTTTATGTTTTAAGCTCTGGGAGGGCAAGGAGTGCATCTTTTAGTTCTTTGCATGCTGGTTCAGTGATAAGGATGCATAAGCCCTCTAGACTGTAAGCTCGTTATGGGCAGGGAATGTGTCCGTTTATTGTTGTGTTGCACTCTCCAGAGCACTTCAGACCAGTGCTTTGCACATAGTAAATGCTCTATAAATACAATTGAATTGGATTGAATTGCTGCTGCTCATAATAATAGTGATTATGAATTCCAATGCAGTTAATAGATTCAGCTTCTCCAGGGTCAGAAAGGGTTTCATTTATTCATTCAGTTGTATTGATTGAGTGCTTACTGTGTGCACAGCACTGTACTAAGCGCTTGGGAAATACAAGTTGACAATATATAGAGACGGTCCCTACCCAAAAACAGGCTCACAGTCTAGTTTCATGATAGAACAACCACAAAAGTCCTTCCATCTTGTGGAGCAGCCAGTGATCCACTGGATGAACAACTCACCCCTCTCTTCCAGGGTCTCAGGCTCAGCCTGGTTGTGCATTCAAGGCTTCACCTTCATTTTCCTGCTACTAAAGCGATTAGTAAGGCAACAAGCCAAGCAATTTACACCTTGTAAGGATTCATCCTAATCTATCAGCATTGAGAAACCGAGCAATTGGTAAATCACTAGCAAGAAAAGTAATAAATGAAAACTCCTAGACATGTTCTGTTAGCTGACAGTCTAATTTGTTCTAACATGATGCTGTGATTTCTCATAAAAAGCCCATAACTGAAAGACTATATTTGTGTAGCATTAGCTTTCTGATCAATATCAAATTACTGTGCATGAAATCAGTTAGCATAGCCTAACATAAGCATGGCTTTAACTTTTGATCAGGATAAAGACTTCTAGTTTGCACTGGATCAATTCAGTATTATCCTAAAGGTCAATATGGGATTATACCTGGCACAGATATAAATTAATTACTCTGATTCTCCAGGTTTTACCCCTTCTTGAATTATGGGTTTAATTTCTATTCTTGCCAATAAAGGAAGCAACACAAAGAACTCTTTCAAGAAAAAAATATTATAATGTTGCAATTACAGCCAGACAAATATATTGTTATAACACAATACTTGTCTGTTGTGTGACCTTGGACAAGTCACTTAACTTTGTTGTGCCTCAGTTACCCCATCTGTAAAATGGGGATTAAAACTGGGAGCTCGATGTGGGACATAGACTGTGTTGAACCTGATTGTACATATCTTATTTATTTTACTTGTACATATCTATTCTATTTATTTTATTTTGTTAGTATGTTTGGTTTTGTTCTCTGTCTCCCCCTTGTAGACTGTGAGCCCACTGTTGGGTAGGGACTGTCTCTATATGTTGCCAACTTGTACTTCCCAAGTGCTTAGTACAGTGCTCTGCACACAGTAAGTGCTCAATAAATATGATTGATTGATTGATTGATTAGCTTGTATCTATCCTAGGGCTTAGAACAATCCTTGCCACATAGTGAACCCTAACAAAGTACCATGGAAAAAAAAAAGATTAAACAAAAAAATGGCTCAGGATATGAAAAGCAGTGTGGCTTAGTGGATAGAGCACCAGTCTGCAAGTCAGAAGGTCATGAGTTCTAATCCTGGCTCTACCACTTCTCTGCTGGGTGACCTTGGGCAAGTCATTTCACTTCCTCTGTGCCTCAGTTCCCTAATCTGTAAACTGGGGATTAAACCTATGAGTCCTATGTGGGACAGGGACTGATCCAATCCTATTATCGTCTACCTACCCCAGCAGTAAGAACAGTGCCTGGCACATGGTAAGTGCTTAACAAATACCACAATTATCATTATTATTATTATCATTACATTGAAGTGCCTTTGATCCAAGTCTCCCAAACACTATTGTGTTGTGCTCTCCCAAGCTCTTAGTAACCTGCTCTGAACACAGCAAGCACTCAAGAAATACCATTGATTGATTGAGTGATAATATAAAGTTACCAGGTTTTATACACTGATTAAGCTCTGGTGTAGGTACAAGTTAATTAGGTTAGACACAATCCCTTTCCTGCATGAGGCTCACGATCTAAGTAGCAGGGAGAACAGCTAACGCCATAGTTGAGAAGCAGCAAGGCCTAATGGATAAAGCGAGGGCCTGAGCGTCAGGGGCCCTGGGTTCTAGATCCAGTTTCAATCAATCAGTCAATCAGTCGTATTTATTGAGCACTTACTGTGTGCAGAGCACTGTACTAAGCGCTTGGGAAGTACAAGTTGGCACCATTTCTCCGCTGTGTGACCTTGGGTAGGTCACTTAACACCTCTATGCCTTGGTTTCCTCATTTGTAAAATGGGGATTCGATGCCTGTTCTCCTGCCCCATTAGACTGTGAGCCAGATATGGGACAGGGATTTTGTCTGATCTGATTATCTTGTAATAATAATAATGATGGTATTTGTTAAGCATTTACATCGTATTGACCCCAGGGCTTAGAACAATGCCTGGCATAGAGTAAGGATTTAACCAACATTAACTATGACTTTTGGACATTTGATATTCACCCTACCCCCAATCCCACAGGCTTTATGTACATATCTTTAAATTATTTATTATAAATTCCTTATTTATTCATATTAATGCCTGTCTCTCCCTCCAACCTGTAAACTCATTATGGGCAGGGAACATATCTGCTAATACTGTTGTACTGTACTTTCCCAGGAGCTTAGAACAGAGCTCTGCATATAGTAAGTGCTCGATAAATACCATTGATTGCTTGGTTGATTGAGAAGCTGTTTACAGTCAAAGAGGGAAGTGAAAAGGAAAATTAACTGGCCCTTTATCAGTATAATTTCAATTGACATTGAGGATGTCTAAATGAATGAACACCCATTTGTAATAATTCCTTGTGGAGAAAAATCTAACCTTGCAAAAGAATGTTTTTGTGATAACGTGATGGATTTAAGCGAAGCAGCTTTGGCTGAATCACACCTCTCTGTGACTTGGGACAAGTCACTTAATCTCTCCGTTCCTCAGTTTCCTCAGCTGTAAAATAGTGATAAGATAACTGCTTTGGCTACATCTTAGATTGTAAACCATGTGTGATAGGGATTGGGCCCAATCTGATTTTCTTGTGCTTGCTATGTGATATGTAGAGAAGTAGCATGGCATTCATTCAATCGTATTTATTGAGTGCTTACTGTGTGCACAGCACTGTACTAAACGCTTGGGAAGTACAAGTTATGGCATGGCATAGTGGATAGAGCATGGGCCTGGGCATCAGAAGGTCATGGGTTCTAATTTTGGCTCCACCACTTATCTGCTGTGTGGCCTTGGGCAGGTCACTTCATTTTGGGGGACCTCAATTACCTAGTCTATTAAATGGGGATTAAGACTCTGAACCCCATGCGGGATGGGGATTGTATCCAACCCTATTTACTTGTATTCATCCCAGAGCTTAGTGCAGTGTCTGGCACATAGTAAGCACTTAACATATGCCACAATTGTTATTATTATTATTATTAGGAGGCATATAATAACTTTCACTATTATTATTGTTATTATTATTCATAGTAGTAGTAGTAGTAGTAGTAGTAGCAGTAGTAGTAATAGCAATATTGTTTCAGGTGCTAGTCTGTAGACATTTAAAAGTGTACCAGACAAAAATCTGGAGAAACAGCATGATCAGAGAAGCAGCATGTCCTAGTGGAAAGAGCACAAGCCTGGGAGTCAGAGGACCTGGGTGCCAATCCTGAGTCTGCCAGATGTTTGCTGTGTGACCTTGGACAAGTCACTTAACTTCTCCTTGCCTCAGTTTTCCTGTCTTCCCTCATTCTCAGACTGTGAGCCCTTTGTGGGACAGGGACTGTGTCCATCTTAATTCACTTATATCCACTCTAGTGCTTAGAACAGGGTTTGACACATAGTAAGTGCTTAACAAATACCATTTTAAAAAATTCTGAACTTATCATGAAACATTACATAAGCCACTGTATGGTCAGACTGATGGCCCACCCAGCCCAGGATTCTGTCTGTGATAGTAACACCATGGTACTTGGAAGAACCATGTGATATATACCTATTCTCCATTCTCCTGGTTGGGGGAGGACCAACTCCATCCCTATTTTATCCTTGAGTTCCCTATTATGGATCACTTCTTCATGAATTTATCCCAATACTTCCAGAACCAACTGCTATCTTCTGCCTCCTCAAAATTTCCAGTGGTAATGAATTCCAATAGCTCAACACCTGCTGGATGAAGAAGTCTTTCAATTTGTTTGTTTTGAAATTATCCCAAATTAAAGTTTGAAACTGTAAAGCAAAACAAAATATGCCAGCTTTCAAGCACATGATACAGCATCATAATTTAAAAGTGCCGACTAATTAAAATAATGCTCAGAAAAAATGGATGACAAATTCTTCTCTTCTACCCTTTGACCTAGGTTTGAATGGAAGAAAAGATTATAAATTACATATTATTTGTCAATTAATTATCTTAAATTCTGTCTCCTCCCCCTAGTCTATAGGCTCGTTGTGGGCAGGGACCTGTCTACTAACTCTTATATTGTACTACCCCAAGTGCTTAGTACAGTGCTCTGCACACAGTAAGCACCCAATGAGTACCACTGAGTGATCAGAATTGCAACTTTCCAGAGATTAGACAGTCTCCACTCATCTTAGATTTCTGAAGCCAAAGAACTTTGACAAAGGAGAAATGACAGCTGAAAAGAAGGTAAATAAACCCTTAAATGTAACGCTAACTATGCTATGATGCCCTTGCACTGAAGACACTACATCAATAAAGGGATCCCAAATTTAGGCGGGGCAAACTAGAATTGGAGAAGGTACTGAAAGGTCAACTAAAATGAGCAGAGACTGGGGTAGCTTTCTAATGAAGTGAAGCAGCATAGTGTTGTGAAAAGAGCACAGGCCTAGGACTCATTTGTGTGTTGTGTGACCTTGGGAAAGTCACTTCATTTCTCTGTACCTCAGTATCCCCATCTGAAAATAGAGGATTAAATCCTACTCACTCTGATTTAGACTGTGGGATAGGGACTGTGTCCTGTCAGATCATCTTTTATCTATCCCAGAATTTAGTACAGTGCTTGGAACATAATAATAATAATAATAATGATGGCATTTATTAAGCGCTTACTATGTGCAGAGCACTGTTCTAAGCACTGGGGAGGTTACAAGGTGATCAGGTTGTCTCACGGGGGGGTTCACAGTCTTAATCCCCATTTTACAGATGAGGTAACAGGCACAGAGAAGTTAAGTGACTTACCCAAAGTCACACAGCTGACAATTGGCAGAGCCGGGATTTGAACCCATGACCTCTGACTCCAAAGCCCAGGCTCTTTCCAGTGAGCCACGCTGCTTCTCTTAAACAAGAACCCTTAACATAGTTATGCTGTACTGAAAGAATTAGGGTTATAAATCTAGAAATATGAAGCCTAAGAGCATTAAGGATTGTAATCAGCAAAATTATGAAGAATGTGGATGCGGCAGACACGGAATTGTGTTTGCCAAATTCCATATCATCAGGATGATCATCATTGTTTTAGCAGACTGCTGTTGGGGTGGGTAGAGTTATCTGTTTGAAATCAGAAGCAATTAACTGAAGCATCATCATCAGTTTTTTTTTTTTTATCGTATTTGTTAAGTACTCACTATGTACTAGGAACTGTACTAAGACCTGGGAGAGGTACAAGCTAATCAAGGTGGACATAGTCCATGTCTCACATGGGGCTCACAGGCTTAATCCCCATTTTACAGATGAGGTAACTGAGTCACAGAGAAGTTAAGTGGCTTGTCCAAGGTCACGCAACAGGCAATTCAAGGAGCCAAGAATAGAAGGCAGGTGCTCTGTACGTAGTATGTTTTTGGGAGAGGACAATAGAACAGAGATGGCAGGCAAGTTCTCTGACCATAATAAGCTTGCAGTCTACCTTTCTGGAATATCACTGACTATCTGGGGGCTGATTACATTGAAATCTAACAGTTTACAGTTCTGTCCCAGAAGCATCATGGGCTTTGGGAGTCAGAGGATCTGGGTTCTAATCTTGGCTCTGCCACATATCTGCCTTATGGCCTTGTGCAAGTCACTTGACTTCTCTGTGTCTCAGTTTCCTCAACTATAAAGCAGGGATTAAATACCTGTTCTTCTTCCTACTTAGACTGCGAACCCCATTTGGGCAGGGATTGTGTTCAACCTAATTAACCTGTACCTACGCCAGAGCTTAGAACAGTGTCTGATGCATAGTAAGTGCTCAACAAACACCATAAAAAAGAAAAAGAATAAAAAAGGTAGGAAGTATCCATATTGGCTGGATTCCCCTGACTCTCTGTAGACTAATCCAAGTGCTGGGGAAGAACCACTTGGATGCAGACTACTGCAGAACTGCTCAACCTCTGAGGAGACTCTGCTGCAGTGCTTGGAATCCCAGAGTCTGCACATTCCCGGCACTGTTAAAACAGCCGTGCTAATCATCCCTTCAGTTCAGTCTATATAAATCACTGGCAAAAGGCGGTGTCCCTTAAGGGAGTTTAAAGGGTCTATGCTAATGTGAAATACTCCACAATTTGGAGCCAGTAAAGCTACATTCAAGAAAAGGGTTTTTCAGGATGCCACCTCAATTGATCACATCAGCAACCCCCACAACCCTAAACCTAAGTGTTATAATCACAGATTTCTTCCTTTCCTTAGGGCATCTCCACCTGGCTGACTCATTGTACCTTAAACACGTTATGCCCCAAAATGCTAAACACTCAATATAGTGCTCTGCTCTGCCCTCTGTAAATAAGACCTCTTGAGAACCATGTTCTTACAGTACCCATCTCGATGAGGTATATCCTTCATCAGGCCATACAGAACTCCCCACAGCTGGGGATCTTGGCTCCTTACCCGGCTATTCGGTGATGCCATGATTTCTGGGCTATAAATTCGTATTTTCATGCAGTACCCACGGCAGAAGAGGTACAGAAAGGAAGTACTGCTTGGAGATACTGAAGGAGCCTGTTGGAAAGAGTTAATGACTAATACTCTGCATCATATCAATGAAATTTATGGAGCATTTACTTTTTTATGGCATTTATTAAGCACTTGCTATGTGCCAGGAACTATATTAAGCACTAGTGTAGATAGAAGCTAATCGGATTGGTCTGAGTCCGAGTCCCACATGAGGCTCACAGTCTTAATTTCCTTTTTACAGATGAAGAAAAGAGACTCAGAGAAGTTGTGACTTGCCCAAGGTCATACAGCAGACAAGCAACGGAGTAAGGATTGGAACCAAGTGTTTCTGAATCCTAGACCCGTGCTCTATCCACTAGGCATCACTGCTTCTCAGCAAAGCAGTGTACTAAATGCTTGTTGGAGCAAAATAAAGTTGGTAGAATAATAATAATGGTGTTTGTTAAGTGTTTACTATGTGCCAGACACAGATGTGCCAGTTACAGATGTGCCAGTTTACACACATAGCACATAGTGGCACACAGTGTTTACTATGTGTCGTCCCCCCTTCATCCCCCCCATCTTACCTCCTTCCCTTCCCCACAGCACCTGTATATATGTTTGTACATATTTATTACTCTATTTATTTATTTTACTTGTACATATCTATTCTATTTATTTTATTTTGTTAGTATGTTTGGTTTTGTTTCTCTGTCTCCCCCTTTTAGACTGTGAGCCCACTGTTGGGTAGGGACTGTCTCTATATGTTGCCAATTTGTACTTCCCAAGTGCTTTGTACAGTGCTCTGCACACAGTAAGTGCTCAATAAATACGATTAATGATGATGATGATGATGATTAAGCATGAGGGTAAATACAAGATAATCGGGTTGGACATAGTCCCTGTATCACATAATTTTACAGCCTAGGGAACTGAGGCCCAGAGTAGTTAAGTGTCTTGCCCAAGATCACACAGCAGACAGGTAGCAGAGCAGGGATTAGAAATGAGATCATTCTGACACCCAGGCCCATGATCTAACCATTAAGCCATGCCGATCCCTGTCTTCAAGGACCTGATAAATTAGCTATAGAGCTTACAACCATAATCCCAGAAGCTCTCTTTTTGGGTTGGTTTTAATAGAAAGAATGTTAAACAAAATGCCTTATTGATGATTCCTGTTGCCTTGGTCTCCTTCTTGCCAAATCCAACAACCTCCATTCCAACCTAATTATTCCTCAACATCATAGCTGCCTTTGAAACTGTCAACCGCCCCCTTCTCCTGGAATCATTATCCAAACTTGGCTTCACGGATACTGTCCTTTCCTGCTACTCCTTCCTTTTTTAAAAATGGCATTTTATAAGTGATTACTAAAAGCACACACTGTACTTAGTGCTGGGTAGATACAAGTTAAGTTGGACACAGTCCATGTCCTACGTGGGGCTCACAGTCTTAATCACCATTTTACAGATAAAGTAACTGAGACACAGAGAAGTGATTTGCCCAAGGTCACCCAGCAGAAATAGTAGAGCTGGGACAAGAACCCAGGGCTTTTTAACTATTAGGCCTGTGCTCTACCCACTAGACCACATTTTCTCCTGTTCTGGTCCTCTTATATTCTCCATCTACCCCCACTCATTTGTTCCTATGGTTTCAACTACCACCTCTCTGCAGATGATTCTCAATTTTATATCTTCAGTCCTGATCTCTATCCCTCTTTACAGTCTTGCATTTCCTCCTAGCTTTAGTATATCTCTACTTGGATAGTTCACCAGCAATTAAACTTTTACATGTCCAATACAAAACTCCTCATCTTCTCACCCAAACCCTGTTTTCCCTCTGACTTTCCCTTCACCATAGACAGTACCACCATCCTCCCTGTCTCACAAGCCCATAACCTTGGCATTATCCTCAATTCATCTCTCATTCAATTCATATATTTAATCTGTCACCAAATTAGAGAAGCAGCATGGCTTAGTGGAAAGAGCAAGGGCTTAGGAGTCAGCGGTCATGGGTTCTAATCCCAGCTCTGCCACTCATCAGCTGTGTGACTTTAGACAAGTCACTTAACTTCTCTGCGCCTCAGTTACCTCATCTGTAAAATGAGGATTAAGACTGTGAACCCCACCTGGGACAACCTGCTTACCTTGTGTCTACCCCAGCGCTTAGAACAATGTTTGGCATATAATAACCACTTAACAGATGTTATTATTATTAATAGTAATAATAAATCCTGTCAGTTCTACCTTCACAACATTGTTAAAAGCTACCTTTTCCTCTCTATCCAAACAGCTACTAATGTTAATCTGAGCACTTATCCTAGCCCTTCTTGATCAGCCTCCTTTCTGACCTCCCTGCCTCCTGTCTCTCCCCACTCCACTTCACACTTCACTCTGCTGCCTGGATCATTTTTCTGCAAAAACGTTCAGTCCATGTTTCCCCACTTCTCAAGAACCTCCAGTGCTTGTCTGTTCACTTCCATATCAAGCAGGTACTCCGTGTATCACCTTGCCTCCTCCTATCTTTCCTGACTGATTCTCTACTACAACCCAGCACTCTCACTTGGTTCCTCCATTGCCAACCTACTCACTCTACCTATATCTTGTCTTTGTCATCACCGATCCCTAACCCATGCCCTGCCTCTGGCCCAGAATTTCCCTCCGCACTTCGTATTTGACAGAACACCACTTCCCCACCTTTAAAACCTTGTAAAATTGCATCTCCTCCAAGAGAACCTCCCTAGGTCCCTATTTTCCCTACTCCCTCTCCCTCCTGTGTCCTTATGCTTTTTTCACCCCATTCTCAGCCCCAAAGCAACTATGGGAATATCCATAATTTATTTATTTATATTAATATCTGTCTCTCCCTCTAGACAGTAAGCTCTAGAAGGGGGAGAAGCCGTGTGGCCTAGTTGATGGAGCAGGGGCCTGGGATTTAGAGTACTTGGCTTCCAGTCCAGTCCAAGTCTCTCCTCTTCTCTGCTGTGTGACCTTGGGCAAATCACTTAGCTTCTCTGTACTTCAGTTAGCTCATCTATGAAATGGGGATTAAGACTGTGAGACCCATGTGGGATGTAGATTTATTTCCAATCTGATTAGCTTGTATCTAGCCCAGCATATAGTATAAAGCCTGCCACATAGTAAGCTCTTAACAAATACCATTTAACTCTCCCCCCCCCCCCAAAAAAAAGAAAACTCCTCTTGGGCAGGGAACATGTCTACCAACTCTGTTATGCTTTCTCCCCCAAGCCTTTAGTACAGTGTTCTGTGTACAGTAAGAACTCAAAAAATACAATTGATTGATTGATCGATTGGCCCCAGAGAAGCCAGTTGCAGATGTTGAAAGCGTGAGGAAGAAAAAAAAAAGAATTTCAGAAATGTGGAGTGAGTTATCAGGGGTATCCTGGTGCTATGCATACATACCCGTAATTTATGTCTGTCTCCCCCTTTAGACTGTAAGCTCACTGTGGCCAGGGAACATGTCTACCAACTCTGCTGTATTGTACTCCAAGTGCTTAGTACTGTTCTCTGCACACAGTAAGTGCTCAATAAATACCATTGATCCTGAGTCCAGTGGATGTGTGGTACGGCAAAACCAGTGTGGACCCAGATCACTTTACAGTCTTCTCCACCGTAGATGGGAGGCCACGCTTCCCAAGAATCATTCGACTATTCCTGAGGGTAAAGCCAGAATAGGAACACAGGGATCAATAGAAAAGGAAGAGAGAGAGACTTGTCCTGTTTTCTGCTTTTTTTAAAAAAATGGTATTTGTTAAGCACTTACTATGTGCCAGAGACTGTACTAAGCCCTGGGGTAGATACAAGCTAATCAAGGTGGACACAGTCCATGTCCCACATGGGGGTCACAGTCTTAATCCCCATTTTACAAAGGAGGGAACTGAGGCACAGAGAAGTTAAGTGGCGACCAAGATCACACAGCAGACAAATAGTGGATCTGGGATTTGAATCCAGGTCCTTCTGACTCTCAGACACGTGCTCTACCCAATAGGCCAGGCTGCTTCTTGTGCACATAGTGCACATGTTGCTCTTCTGCTGCCTATTCCTGGGCAGTGGTGCAAAAATGATTTTTCTTCTCACTTGTGAACAGACACACCCTCGCTCCCTCCCTCATTCACCTCCATGGTTGAAACCAACAGGTGAATAAAGACAACTTCACACGTAGTCTCCATGTTGGCCAGAAGACTCAGGTAGGAGGGGACCTTCCCAGACTGAGCCCCCTCCTTCCTCTCCCCCTCCCCATCCCTCGTGCCCTACCTCCTTCCCCTCCCCACATCTCCTGTATGTATCACTCTATTTTACTTGTACATATTTACTATTCTATTTATTTTATTTTGTTAATGATGTGCATCTAGCTTTACTTCTATTTATTCTGATGACTTAACACCCGTCCACATGTTTTGTTTTGTTTGTCTGTCTCCCCCTTCTAGACTGTGAGCCCGTTATTGGGTAGGGACTGTCTCAATGTGTTACCAACTTGTACTTCCCAAGCACTCTGCACACAGTAAGCGCTCAATAAATATGACTGAATGAACCACAGCACCTGTATATATGTATATATGTTTGTACATATTTATTACTCTATTTATTTATTTTACTTGTACATATCTATTCTATTTATTTTATTTTGTTAGTATGTTTGGTTTTGTTCTCTGTCTCCCCCTTTTAGACTGTTAGCCCACTGTTGGGTAGGGACTGTCTCTATATGTTGCCAACTTGTACTTCCCAAGCGCTTAGTACAGTGCTCTGCACACAGTAAGCACTCAATAAATATGATTGATTGATTGATTGATTGAAAGAATGAATGACAGAGGAGCAGGCAGTCACACTAACCAAGATTTTCTCATGTCCCCTGTTCCCTCACCACCTATTTCCTGAGCAAGGTCAATGTAGGGACACTAACATCTCAAAAATGAGAACAGGTATTTCCACCTATTCTCTGACCCAGATACTGTCTAGGTGGGACAGGTTGTAGGGATATAGACAAAACACATCCCCTACTCCCTCTCCCTTCTGCATTGCCCTGTACCTCATTCATTCATTCATTCAATCATATTTATTGAGCACTTACTGTGGGCAGAGCACTGTACTAAGCGCTTGGGAAGTACAAGTTGGCAACATATAGATACGGTCCCTACCCAACAACAGTCTCACGGTCTAGAAGGGGGAGGCAGACAACAAAACAAGACGTGTGGACAGGTGTCATCAGAATAAATAGAAATAAAGCTAGATGCACATCATTTACAAAATAAATAGAATAGTAAATATGTACAAGTAAAATAGAGTAATAAATCTGTACAAACATATATACAGGTGCTGTGGGGAGGGGAAGGAGGTAGGGTGGGGGGATGGGGAGGAGGAGAGGAAAAAGGGGGCTCAAGAGGGCTTGGATTTGTACCCTTTATTCACTCCACCCTCAGCCTCTGAGCACTTATATACATAACGATATTTATTATAGTGACCATCTCTCCTGCTAGACTTGTGAATAGGGAACATATCCACCAACTCTTGTTACAGTGTATTGTCCCAAGCACTTAGTCTAGTGCTCTGCACACAGTAAGTGCTCAATAAATACAGTTGATTGATTGATTTCTGTTGTGAAACATCTAGGTTTTTGACCACAGGACCTTGCTGATTGATCACTCTTTCATTTCAATTCAATTCAATCGTATTTATTGAGCACTTACTGTGTGCAGAGCACTGTACGAAGCGCTTGGGAAGTACAAGTTGGCAACATATAGAGATGGTCCCTACCCAACAACAGGCTCTAGAAGGGGGAGTCAGACAACAAAACAAAACATATTAACAAAATAACATAAATAGAAAAGTAAATATGTACAAGTAAAATAGAGTAATAAATCTGTACAAACATATATACAGGTGCTGTGGGGAGGGGAAGGAGGGAGGGTGGGGGGATGGGGATGGGGAGAGGGAGGGGCCTCAGTCTGGGAAGGCCTCCTGGAGGAGGTGAGCTCTCAGTAGGGCTTTGAAGGGAGGAAGAGAGCTACCTTGGCGGATGTGCGGAGGGAGGGCATTCCAGGCCAAGGGAAGGACATGGGCCGGGGGCCAACGGCAGGACAGGCGAGAACGAGGCACAGTGAGGAGGTTAGCAGCAGAGGAGCAGAGGGTATGGGCTGGGCTGTAGAAGGAAAGAAGGGAGGTGAGGTAGGAGGGGGCAAGGTGATGGAGTGCCCTGAAGCCGATAGGGCACACACTGAATACCTCCTTCTGTTTTCATGACTAAACACTCCACATTTCAAATTAATTCAAAGGAATAAAATGTAAATATAAAATATTAGGAATTTCAAAAGAATGATTGCCTTTTTTCTGCTGTTTTCAATAAATAAGCTCATTGTGGGCAGGTAATGTATTTATTATTGTATTGTACTCTCCCAAATGCTTAGTAATAATAGTAACAATAATAACAATAGTTATATGATAATAAGCATTATAGTAAGCCCTTAACAAATATCATTATTATTATCAGGTGCTTACTATGTGCCAAACACTGTTCTATTTATTCAATCATATTTCATTCAATCGTATTTATTGAGCGCTTACTGTGTGCAGAGCACTGTACTAAGCGCTTGGGAAGTACAAGTTGGCAATATATAGAGACGGTCCCTACCCAACAGTGGGCTCACAGTCTAGAAGGGGGACAGACAACAAAACAAAACATATTAACAAAATAAAATAAATAGAATAGTAAATATGTAGGGTAGATACAAGGGAAGCAGGTTGATCCAGGTGGGGCTCACAGTCCTCATCCCCATTTTACAGATAAGGTAACTGAGGCACAGAGAAGTTAAGTGACTTGCCCAAAGTCACACAGCTGATAAGTGGCAGAGCCGGGATTAGAACCCATGGTCTCTGACTCCCAAGCCCGTGATCTTTCCACTAAACCACATTGCTTCACAGTGCTCCACCCACAGTAAGCACTCAAGAAATATGATTGATGGAATGAATGAATATGGTGTTTCAGTTTACTTTATATTATTGATTTAGAGTCATAAATTTAAATTTTAGACCGAGATTTTCACCACAAATTTTTCTCTTCCTTTGGAAAATGTGACTTTGATAGAATTAAAAGGTGTTCATATTATGAGTGTATTAAGTTGGTGCAATTAGCACTCAGTCTGCTTCATAAATAATGTAATACCCTAGTTATAAGTGGCACTTTGCAAATGAAGGGCACAGTGATTGAAAATTATCTGCCAAAGGAACTAATTAAAATGTGGAATATTTGACTATAGAGTATGATAATAGACTTTTATTCAAGCTCACTGAATATCTCTTTCCTGTGGTCTTTGATGGCTCCTATGTCAACTTTTTACAATGTCTATGAATTATCTATAGTGATTTTGACTATAATTACAATTCACATTTAACAGGGCTCTTTCTCTTTTTTGAGGAAATTGCCAGTGAAAATGTTTTTTAAGTATTAGAAAGACAGCTATCAGTCAATCAATGGTACTTATTGAGTGCTTACTGTGTGTTGAGCACTGTATTAAGCATTTGGGAAAGTGCCACAGAGCAAGTTTGTAGACACATTTCCTGCCTACAAAAAGCTTTAATTACAGAGAAGAACACAAGTGCAGTGAGGCTGAGGGTAGAGTAAAAATCAAGTGCTTAAAGGAGGTGGATCTAAGTTCACTGGTGACACTGGTGACTCGCTCCCTTTGCTCTAACCCCCCACCCCCCAACAGCACTCGTGTATATATGTACACTTTTATAATTCTATTTATTTATATTAATGGCGTGTATATATCTATAATTCTATTTATTGATATTGATGCTACTGATACCTGTTTATTTATTTTGATACCTGTCTCCCCCTTTGTAGACTGTGAGCCTGTTGTGGGCAGGGATTGTCTCTGTTACTGAATTGTACTTTCAAAGCACTTAGTACAGTGCTCTGCACAAAGTAAGCTCTCAATAAATGTGATTGAATGAATGAATGAAGGATAGGGAGTAGGGGAAAAAAGGATTTAATTGGAGCAGGTCCTTTGTAGAACTTGCAATTTTAATATGGTTTTGAAGGTGTGGAGAGAGATGCCCTGTTGTATACGGTTGTGTAGGGAATTTCAGGTCAGTAGGAAGATGTGGGAAAGGGGTCGATGGCAAGATACACAAAACCTAGGTACAGTGACCAAGCTGATGGTATTGTCAGTTTGTCACTAAATCCATTGGCCAATATATATTTGGTTGACTACTTGCAAGGGGTTAGCCGACATATTCAGTGTCACCAAATCCTGCTGGTTCAACCTTAAAAACATTGCTAAAATACACACTCTCCTCAACATCCAAACTGCTACCATGTTCATTCAAACACCTATCCTATCCCAACTCCTTTACTGCATCAGCCTCCTCATTGACCTCCCTGCCTCCGGTCTTCATTCATTCATACTTATTAAACACTTACTGTGTGCAGAGCACTGTACTAAGTCCTTGGGAAAGTACAATGCAACAATAAACAGTGACATTCCCTGCCCTCAACAAGCTCACGGTGTAGATGGGGGGAGGAAGACATCAATACAAATAAATAAAATTACGGATATATATCCTCTTCAGTCCATACTTCACTCTGCTGTCCAGATCATTTCTCTACAAATGGTTCAGTCCATATTTCCTCACTTGGCAAGAGTCCCCAGTGGTTGCCCAACCATCTCTGCATTAAACAGAAACTCTTTCTCGTAAGCATGTGGCTCAGTGGAAAGAGAACGGGTTTTGGAGTTAGAGGTCATGGGTTCAAATCCTGTCTCCGCCAACTGCCAGCTGTGTGAGTTTGGGCAAGTCACTTAACTTCTCTGTGCCTCAGTTACCTCATCTGTAAAATAGGGATTAAAACTGTGAACCCCCCGTGGGACAACCTGATCACCTTGTAACTTCCCCAGCGCTTAGAACAGTGCTTTGCACATAGTAAGCACTTAACAAGTACCATTATTATTATTATTAGGCTTTAAAGCACTCAATCATCTTGTTCCTTCCTACTTTACCTCCCCAATTTCCTACTACAATCCAGTCCATATAGTTCACTTCTCTAATGCCAACCACTGTACCTCAGTCTAATCTATCTTGCCACTGACCCTGCATCCACATCCTGCCTCTGCCCTGGAATGCCTTCCCTCTTCATATCCAACAGATAATTACTCTCACCACCTTCAAAATCTTATTAAAAGCACATCTCCTCTAAGAGGCCTTGCCTGACTAAGCCCCCATTTCCTCTTCTTCCACTCACATCTCCATCATTCTTGCCCTTGGATTTGCACCCTTTATTCACAACTCCCTCAGCCCCACAGCACTTATATAATAATAATAATAATGGCATTTATTAAGCACTTACTATGTGCAAAGCACTGTTCTAAGCACTGGGGAGGTTACAAGGTGATCAGGTTGTCCCACAGGGGGCTCACAGTCTTAATCCTCATTTTACAGGTGAGGGAACTGAGGCCCAGAGAAGTCAAGTGACTTGCCCAAAGCCACACAGCTGACAATTGGCAGAGCCGGGATTTGAACCCATGACCTCTGACTCCAAAACCCGTGCTCTTTTCCACTGAGCCACGTTTATTCATAATTTATTGATTTATATTTATGTCTGTGTCCCCCTCTAGGCATACACTCCTGGTGGGTAGGCAATTTGTCTTTCCAGTCCATTGTATTGTACTTTCCCAAATGTTTAGTACAGTGCTCTGCATGCAGTCGGAGCTCAATAAATACCATCAATTAGTTGATTGATTGACTCTACCACCATTTATTTCTATATAGTCAGTTCTGCCATAATATATGTTTTCATTGAAGATTTGGATAGAACACTATTTCAAAATTAGAGAAGGGTTACCCCCACAAAACACACGTGGTTTTATTCATGGCACATGTGCAACTACATTCAACGCTGCAGTGCCACAAGAAATCATTTTGCTCATGTGTGAGATATCGAATACAGTGATAGCACCATCAAGTGAATTTTCCCTAATGCAGTTTTTTTCAGGAACACAACTCCCACATCATAGAAAAAACTGGCTGTGTGCAAATGCAGATATGTTGTTTAAAAAGGCTAAAAACAGAATGGGAAGGGTTAAAATGTAAAATACAAATCAACATTGATGAGGGGAATAAAATCCAAGAAACCCACATAGAGCTAAATGCACTTTCCATTCTGTCCCACGTGGATTCTTATCTGATGCCCATATTCTTAACATCCTTTCCCCTCCGTTTGGGTCCTTTAGAAATGGTTGATTTTATTTCCAGTGCTGATCTGTGTTTTTACTTGGTTTCAGCATGGTTTCCTTTAGGGTCTAGAAGAATTTAAATTAGCGTGATTGTTTTCATGGATTATCTATTGTGTTAAATGAGAAAGTTGAAAGCAGGATTTTGCAGAGAATGCCTACTCTGCACTGTTTACAATTTGCTACTAACGGTAAGCTACAGAGGTCTGAGACATGGAACCGAGTAAGGCAGAAGGCCAGAGTGCCAAACTCCAAGTTCACTTCCCTGAGCTGCAGGTGATTGTTTGATGAATCATTCTCTTCCATATTACATATTTACAGTGCAAGGTCTTGGGTCAATGCCTGTTTAACTCCACAATTGCCAAAATGCCTCTGGGAGACTCCAGTCCATCAACCAATCAATGCCATTTATTGAGTGCCCGCTCAGTCACAGACATTGTGCTAAGTGCTTGGGGGAGTACGACAGAAGCAACATACAATTTTCTTGCCCTCAATCCCACAATTTAATGAGGGAGCCAGACAAAAATCATTTACAGATAATGAAAGCCGGAGGAGCAACAACTATAAGCAGGAAATTTTACAAGCGCATCAGGATGAAACAACAGAGTACATGACTGAATGTACAGAAACATGTCTAGATAAAAGGCAAATAAATTTAAGTATCAATAAATTAATCTATCAGTGTTAATTATTGAGTGCTTACAGGGTGCAAAGCCCTGTAATAATGATAATAATAATGATGAAGATGGCATTTGTTAAGCACTTACTATGTTCCAACCACTGTTCTAAGTGCTGGAGTAGATACAAGGGAATCAGGTTGTCCCACGTGGGGCTCACAGTTTTAAGCCCCATTTTACAAATGAGGTAACTGAGGCACAGAGAAGTTAAGTGGTTCGCCCTAGGTCACACAGCAGACAAGTGACAGAACCAGATTAGAACCCATGACCCATGTTGCCAACTTGTACTTCCCAAGGGCTTAGTACAGTGCTCTGCACACAGTTAGCACTCAATAAATACGATTGATTGATTGACCTTTGACTCCCAAGACCGTGCTCTTTCCATTAAGCCATGCTGCTTCTATACTAAATGCTTGGGAGAGTACACAATACTAGAGTTGGTAAATACAATCCCTCACTCATTCATCCATTCAATTTATTTATTGAGCGCTTACTGTGTGCAAAGCACTGTACTAAGCGCTTGGAAAGTACAAGTCGGCAACATATAGAGACGGTCCCTACCCAACAACGGGCTCACAGTCTAGAAGGGGGCGACAGACAACAAAACATATAGAAAGGTGTCAAAATCGTCAGAAAAAATAGACTTAAATGATCTGTGTCCAACCTGATGAGCTTGTATCTATCCCAGTACTTAGTACAGTACCTGGCACATAGTAAGTGCTTAACAACAACCATTAAAAAAAAAAAGAAGGGTAGGGATGGATGGGATTCAGAAAGGACAACCTGGGTGAAAGTAAATTTCCTCATGATCTAAATGCTTAGCAGTTTGACCTGGAAACCAAAGGGGCAAGGACTGCCCCTGGGCATTTCATCATCATCATCAATCGTATTTATTGAGTGCTTACTGTGTGCAGAGCACTGTACTAAGTGCTTGGGAAGTACAAGTTGGCAACGTATAGAGACAGTCCCTACCCAACAGTGGGCTCACAGTCTAAAAGGGGGAGACCGAGAACAAAACCAAACATAACAAAACCAAACTTCCTTGAAGCAATCCTGGAGAAGTGCCAAAAATAGTACCCTATCCTCACTCACCCTCTCGGCTGAGCCTCCTCAGTCCCCAACCTGGCCGGGTGCAGTGTGCCATCCCCCAGACTTCTGCCGGTCCCCTGCCCAGCGTCTCCTACCCAGGCAGACAAGAAAGGTGGGCCCCGGGCACCCCTTTGCCACAAGAAGCTGACAGTCCACATATATACAAGTGCTGAGGATAGAGAACTGGAAAATAAGTTTTCTCAGAGCTATTCAAGAGAACAGAATGGTTATATAGGTCCAGCATCCTTCTCCAGAGAGAGAGGGACACAGAATTCAGAGGTGAGCAGAAAGGATAAATTGATGGAGATGAATCGTTAATCAGTTCATTGAATGCATGCATTTCTAGCCAAAAGATCCAGTTGGAAACTTCACATTGATAACAATAATGAGCTGTCAGTGACAACAAGGGCCCAGAATGTTTGGACTAGCTGTTAAATTGCCTTGTCCCAGTGAAAAGAGGTAGGCTGGAGTGTTGATTTTATATATTAATGTATGTTATTTTATGTTACCCGTATATTTTAGGTAAATGAAAAAATGCTTTCCCAGGGAGTCAGATTGAACTCAACTGCTATTCCATCATTCTCCCATGTGGTGACTAGATCTCACCCAAAACAAACACAAAAGTGATTCTCATACCTATAAATCATCTTCTCCATTCCTAGCCAACCTGACATCGTAGGGGGCTCTAAATTGTGTACATGTCTAGTTGAATGATGTATGGATTTTCCTAGGTAATGGTTAATCGAATGCTGTGGTAATACCTTAGAGGCTCCAGGCACTGTTCTTGATGCTTCTAGTTTGCAGATGGAATCACAAGATTATTGATGGCTTTAGTGTGTGTTTCCTTCTGTACTGAAATGGGTATACATTAAAAGTAATAACCACTGACAAGTATGATCCTAATAGGAATAATTTCCAGGAAAGTCAGTCTCCCGTTCTGGATTGGTGATAGTCCTTTTTTGCCAATTAAATTCCTTCTCTCCATTCAGCGCTTTAACAAAGACAGGAAACCCATGTTAAATGGAAGGGTCAGTGACCAATGTAATTAGATTTCCACTCACAAATTTCAGAAGCTGAACATAAGTACATCTCTGCAGAACTCCAACCCCCTTCCACCAGCTACTTCTGATATTCTGTAGGAGGAAATATGTTATTGAACAATATTACCTGATTATGAAGGGAAATTACACCTCACTTTTGAAAAGCTCCTCTTGAAAGTTGTCAGTCATTAGTTAGAATTTCATATGATACATTTAGGGAAGAATACACATATTTAGACCTGTTAAGAAATCATAACCTATTTCACTGCCTTGATTTTTTAAGGACATAATTCTTCCCCTCCATCATGGTGAACAAATGCAATAAAAATCCAGTAACCTCACAGAGAGCAAGTCTTTCTGTAGTTGCTTGTCTATGTTTCTTGATACTCAATTTGCTACATGAAGCTTTTTCATCAAGTGAAAGATTCTTCTTTGCCCACAATGGCTTTATTTTTGTCTGATGCTTAAACTGATTGTCTCTGAGAAAGGATGCATGTTGAATGCATTTAAAATTTTGTCCCATAATGCAACTGTGACAAACCTGTTTTTTCTTACTGTACTGGATGTTCTGGACTAAAAACAGACCATTTGAGTCCTTGTTCCCCCTGCTAGGTATTTGTGTGTGTGTGTGTAGTTGGTTTGCATTTTCTTCCAGGAGTCTGACATCCCTCTGCTTCCAACTCTTTAATAATCATGTTATTGATTAAACATTTACTATGTGCCAAGCCCTGTTCTAAGTGCCGGGAAAGACATAAATTAATCAGGTTGGTCACAATCCCTGTCTTACACGGGATTCACAGTCTATGTAAGAGGGAGAACAGGTAATGAATTCCCATTTTACAGTTGAGGAAATGAGGTACAGAGAAGTTAAGTTACTTGCCCAAAATCACACAGCAACCAAGTAGTGGAGCAGGGATTGGAACCCAGGTCCTCTGACTCCCAATCCTATGCTCTTTCCACTAGGCTATGCTGCAGGCTTTGAAAGGGAACAGTAGTGAACACTCTGCCTGTATCTCATCATTGATTGGACTTAACTTGGTTTGTTGGTTGAATGATGTATGGATTTTCCTAAGTAGTGGTTAATCGAATGATGTGATAATACCTTGGAGGCTCCAGGCACTGTTCTTGGCGCTTCTAGTTTGCAGGTGGAATCACAAGATTATTGATATCTTTAGTGTGTGTTTCCTTCCATACTGAAATCGGTATACATTAAAAGTAATAACCAGTTACAAGTATGATCAAATGTTTAGAATCTAGAACATTTGGAGCCCGATATTCAGCTTCCACTTCCATTTCTTAGAGCATCATTTTTTACCCCTGTAATGAATTCCACATATGAAATCACTCACATATTGATTTGTGCTTCAAGGTGGCTAATTTCAGGAATATTTTATCACTTTCACCTTATTTTGAAGACACTAATTGTAATTATTTTGTTGTAGCTAGAATCAAAATGGAACTTAATAAGAGTTAACTGTGCCTGCAGAAGGGAAAGACAGAGGAGGACAGGATGAAATACTGGCCTTAAACGTTAACCTCCATAATACTTACTTTCAATTTACACTGCCCATCATGTGTTACCAATTTG
The DNA here is from genome assembly GCF_015852505.1 of Tachyglossus aculeatus. Classification (NCBI taxonomy): domain Eukaryota; kingdom Metazoa; phylum Chordata; class Mammalia; order Monotremata; family Tachyglossidae; genus Tachyglossus; species Tachyglossus aculeatus. Next base: position 99,493,971 of record NC_052066.1, on the reverse strand, counting down.
TGCCCATACTCATGACAAGTACTCTTTACTGAAAGAAGTGATGTTCATTACAGTGTCTAGGAATTAAGGACTGTGGGTGATACCTGGATTTTTTCTGATCAAAGGAATATCCTTTAGGATGCAGGCCTTGATGTAACCCAATTAAAGAAATTAAAGAAAAAGAAAGCAGTCTTTTTAAATAACCTCTCCTATGATCCACATTATTTCCTATTATAATTTCCTAATTATTTTACATATTACATCTCTAGTCTTCCTCATGTGCAATAATCAAGATTCTTGAACGGGCAGCTACCCCAAACACAGAAAGACCAATGATACAAAAAACTTATTTTGTTGTTTTCTTAGTGTTTGGGGGTAACCACCCCTTTCCCTCTTCTCACAGAAATATCCTGGAAGAGCATTAGCATTCATTTCATCTAATGGGAGGAAATCATTTCCTATGAAATGTGGATTTGCATTTACAACCTAACAACTTCCAACTGATCCTTTTCTCTTTTTACTTGATTGAAGACCACTGACATATCAGTCAATTGATAGATATGAAAAAGTTTTAAATAGTTTTATGGGCATCAATAAGGTACATGGTTTTGCCATTTATTAGAGGAGACTAGAAAAAAAGGCTTCAATGATTGTTATAGAGCATCATAATAATAATCATTATAATGGTGGCATTTCTTAAGGGCTTACTATTTGTTAACCAGTGTACTAAGTGCTGATAGATAAAATATAGATGCACTATAAGCAGATCATATACCACAAAGTGAAAAGTTTCAAATTTATCACATAATGAAAAGAAGGAGATCCTCTAGTTGATCTGATTAACTTAAATCTACCCAGCTCTAACAGGGCTTGACACATACTAAATGCTTAATAAATGCCATTGTTATCATTATTACTATAGTTATTATTGCTATTGCTATCATCCTCATTACTACTATCCGTTCAATTAGGGTAGTGGAAGATTCTGAAATGTACCACCTCATTTCAAACCTTAGGGGTTGCTTTCACTGTAATGCACATACTCATTTGTTTTGACTACTATATGTTAGTTCTGTCCACACGCAAGAAGATAGGCCATATTATTCATGGCATGATTTTGAGTCTCCCATTTGATGTAGTAGATTCCTAGCCATGGAGTGTACATAATGCTTCTTTATGATCCATTGGAAGTCATCTTGCCTGGGATCTGAAGGCCTCAAAGCCTGTTTAGCACTGTTATCAGAAGGATTGAGAATTCTCCATTGTTATCTATAGCTTTCCTTCTGCAAGGTTTTATTCCCATACAGAGTAGATCACATATTCCCAGAAGGTTTGGAACACTAATTAAATGCACTCATTGCAGTCATTTATTTCCTCATCTTCACTAGGACTACAAATCTGACTTCTGTTTTAATAGCTGCCCTTTCCCAACTGACCATATGCTGAGGTGTTATGAAACTGAATCATCCAAATGGTTGAAGTCTGATCAAGAAGGAACCTGTGGTTTGCCTACAAACACAGTTTGCACCCTGGCAAAATGTACTGGTCAGAGAAGTTGGACTGTGATCAATACAATTAACTTATTTCTACCCCCACACTTAGAATAGTGTTTGACACATAGTAAGTACTTAACAAATGCCATAAGAAGCCCAGCAATTTCCCGGTGCTTTAGACAGGCCCAAGAGAACTGGGAAATCGATCTCCTGTACCTTTGGAAAAAGCCCCAAGTTCTGAGCACGTTTCTGAATAATTCCCTCTTCTTTGCCAATGCAGGAATAACAATGGATTTCCATTTTATTTGCCCCATTTGTAGAGATCATCAACTCTCCTAGCTTCTCCCTCCTGCCTTTTTATCCTCTTTACAGTTCATTACTCTCCCTAGCAGAGGAGAAGAAGGAGGAAAGGCTCACTTAAGTTCAAATACATCATTTGCTATTAAATGGTCATTTTTGAGAAAGCTTGAAAAAGGAACATCTGTTAAAGGAAGACCTATCAGAGATCAAAGCAAAAGACTCCTCTCTCCATCTACCTTTTGGTATACATTTTACTGTGTGAACTACAGAAATGGAGAACAGTGAAATAAAATACTCCATCTCAAACAAATTACTTGTGAATAGAAATACATACAATTTTGGTAATGCTCTACAACAATGGATGCAATATTATCGTATTACAAGATTGTAATTTCATTTTTCTAGATTAGGATTTCAGATACTCACAGGGAATGTTCTAGAAAAAGAAGTTCAAGCAATTTCCTTCTGGGGAAAATGTCGATCAATCAATTAGTCAGTGGTATTTATTAAGCACTTTCTGTGTGCAGAGCACCATATGAAAGTCTTGGGAGATAAAGAGAAAACAGAGTTGGAAGACTCTTTTCTTGCATACAAGAAATCTACAGTCTAGAGGAGAAGACAGACTTTGAAATAGATTTCTGGTATGTACTTAAGCACATGTCAGGTTACAAATAAACTCTTTCAAAGTATAGAATACAACTTTCCTTTGGTTTGCTCATTATGGAAAAGATTTAATATAATATTACCCATGGATGATAATTTCCCTTGGCTCCAGTACACAGGAGTCTTGACCCCTAAGCTTAATTCCATTATTGTGTAGGGACAAATCGAAACAAAATACATTTTAGCTGGAGTGCTGGAAAAGAGAAAATTACCACAATAGCTTCTTGTAACAAAACAGATCATGCATAGAGGACTTTGAAATTTTGTATCAGAGCAATAACAGTTTCTATCAGAACCCAGTAACTTCATTTGACAAGCGTAATGTGTCTACTTTGTCTTCATTTAGGTCAGAATTGCTTCAGTGGCTAGAAAACATGACAATGAATTGTAACAGCTAATAGTTCCAGCTACCTTCCTAACAGAATCCTAAGGTGAGGCTAATAGTCTCTTGCAAATTGGAAGAATAATTAGGAAAGAACCACGTGTTTGTGTTACCTGGGGATTTGTTTGCTATTGACTGATCTGAGAAGGTCCATTAATGTAACTGCAAGCTATTGTAAAGGAATTCAAAATGAATTAAAATGTAAGTCATGTCAAGACTTTCCTGTAACCAATATCAGCCACCAGATTGTTTATCATGGAATTGTTTTCAGAGTCTTGTTGCCCACTGCTAGAGAAGTCAGAGACATCCACTGAACTGAAGAATAGGTCAGACTGCCTTTGGATCACCAGACAGAGTGTCTGGACTCCTTTCTCAAACTGTTTGGATGAGAGTAGAATGGCAGTCAATCAAGAGTTCATTTCTAAAAACTCTATTCAGAGCAACTTTGGAAAAATAATTTATTATTAAAAAGACATCCTCTTTGCTTTATATTAAACTGCATTTTGCCAATATTTTGAGAGTTCTGTGACAATCATCTAGGATGAAAGCATTTTAAAAGTGAATTTCAAATAGCTGTCAGCAGAATACAGATAAAGGGATCAAATTCACCAAGTGATTTTGGAGGTTTATTGGGTATTCAGATCCAAATGGCTATCATCTCTTATACGGAAGGAAACAAAGAGCTAAGCTAGATTAAGGGAGTTCCCAAAGATCATATCAAATTCCTCATCCATCACTATCCAAGGAATATGTATATGTGGCACTTTGATGACTTTTAGTTGAAGCCCTTCCCAACAGAAAATGGCTTCTGCATTGTCTTTGGGAAGTTGAAGTCAGACTCATTCCAATCTCATTTAAAAATAATGGTAATTACAATGATAGCATTTGTTAAATGTTTACTTTATACCAAGCATTGTAATAACTCTGGGGTAGAAGCAATATCAAAAGATTGGACACAATCCCTGGTCCGCATAGAGCTCACAGTCTTAGAGAGAGGGAAAACAAGTATTTTATCACTTTTTTACAGATGAGGAAACTGAGGCAAGGAGAAGTTAAGTGACTTGCGCAAGGTCATGGAGCAGGCTGGAGGAGGAACTAGGAGTAGAATCCAGGTCTTCTGACACCTTGTCCGGTGTTTTTTCCATTTCTGTCTCTCATTTTTGTTAGAAATAAAGCATGAATAGAATCCGTTATTCCATGTATTCCCAACATTGCCAGGGCTCTGGGGTAGCCAGGTTCAGATGACATGGCTAAGTGGTTAGAGCACGGGCCTCAGAGTCAGAAGGACCTGGGTTCTAATCCTGGCTCTGCCACTTGTCTGCCGTGTAACCTTGAGCAAGTCACTTAACTTCTCTGGGTCTCAGTTACCTCATCTGTAAAATGGGGATTAAGACTGAGTACCGTTGGGACAGGGACTCTGTTCAACCTGATTAGCTTGTTTCTACCCCAGTGCTTAGAACATTGATTGGAATATGGTAAGTAATTAACTCCTATTATTGTTATTAGTATGATTGGCTGACAAGATGGAGGCAGTTAGTGTCAAGAGGAACATATATTGAAGCCCTTACTCCCTAGTCCTCATGCAGACACCTCAAGAAGAAAGAAATTCCTGAGTGATTTCACCTGCTGCTGTTGCCACCGCATCCACCTACGAAGCAGCATGGCTTAGTGGAAAGAGCACGGGCTTGGAAGTCAGAGGTCATGGGTTCTAATCCCAGCTCCACCACTTGTCAGCTGTGTGACTTTGGCAAGTCACTTAACTTCTCTTTGCATCAGTTATCTCATCTGTAAAATGGGGATTAAGATTGTGAGCCCCCCGTGGGACAACATGATAATCTTGTATCTACCTCAACGCTTAGAACAGTGCTTGGCACATAATAAGCATTTAACAAATACCATCATTATTATTATTGAAAGAAACCCAGTCTAAGTGACAAAAAAAGTGAGAGCAGTGTCAGCCTTGTTGGGGGAAGACACTTGTGAGCAAGGGGCAGCCTAAGTGGGAGAGTAGAGCAGACATCATCTATCTTGCCTCAGTAGATACCAGTGAACTGAGTAGACATGCCTGTCACTGATTAATTTTAAAACATCATGAGCATCATGAGCCCTGGAATTACAACAGCCCTTGATGTATTTTTTTCCATAGTCCTTCCCTGAAAATTACCTCATATTATCCTCATATTATTCAATCAATCAATCACTGGTAGGTGTTGAGTGCTTACTGTGTGCAGAGAACTGTATTCAATGCTTGGGAGAGTGCAATACAACAGACTTGGTAACTATGTTCCCTGTCCACAAGGAGTTTACAGTCAAGAAAATTACTACACTAAATTAAAATAATAGTGAAGTGCTCCCAACTGGAGGTAGATTGCTTCATCCTATTTTATAGATGAGGAAACTAAAGCTCAGAGAAATTATGCATCTTGATTTAAGATCTCACAGCAGGGCAATGACAGAGCAGAAACTCAAACCCAGTTCTTCTGACTCCCAGGCTTTTGCTCTTTCTTCAGAACTTTCCAAAGTTCTGCCAGTGTTTTGTGGTCTGTCAAAACTGAGAGTCACTAAGCATTTTGCTATTATTTTCTCCCTCTTTTTAGGTAGTAGAAAGAGGTTTATTTGGACTTAATCTTATGGTACTGCAGAATCTAGCGCATCCAGAAAGCAGGCACAAGCACACGTAATCTGGACATCAATGATTGAGTTCCTGAAGTACTATATCGAGAGTACCTCGGGGTGATTGTTGACAAAGCCCATTTCATTCCATTCTATTTGCATCCAAATGCATTCCAATTAACCTGGCTGAAACAGGGGTGTGAACATATAAACAAAAAATAGATGAAGTCTTGTCTTGTCTTAGGTTGTTTCCCATCCATAGTGACTCCATGGACACATCTCTCCCAGAACACCCCACCTCCATTTGCAATCGTTCTGGTTGTGTATCCAAAGAGTTTTCTTGGTAAAAATATGGAAGTGGTTTACCACTGCCTCTTCCTTGCAGTAAATTTGAGTCTCCATCCTCAACTCTCTCCCATACCACTGCTGCCCAGCACAGGTGAGTTTTGACTTGTAGCATATTCCCTTCCACTCACTAGCCACTGGCCACACCAGGAATGGAATAGGTATGCCTCTGCTTGACTCTCCCTCCCATAGTCGAGACTGGTAGAGTAATGGAAACTCTCCAGGTGCCATCCTGGGAAGGGGATATGAAGTCTACAGAAATACAAACTCTACACTTCATGTCAAGGGCATTAGGGAAGACCCTGTTTACATTAAGTATAGAACATGATCAGAGTTTCCATGTGAGGGAATACTGAAATAACTAGACCAACAGAATGAATCAGCTGAGTAATAAGTACATCTCTTTAGTGAGCACTTTTTTCCAATAGACAGGTTAACAGTTTTTCTGGACATATGAAGGACAAAGAATAGCTTAAAGTGAATTTGGATTTATTAACAATGCACAATTATTTTCACCAAAATGGTTTCTGTAATATGTTCTGCTCCTTTATTTTGGCAGTGACAATTACCACTAAGATTGTGCCTTGTCAAAATAAAATTAAATGAGCCAGCGGTAACAATGTATTGATAACTACAACATAATGAAATTGAGATAAGAAAAATTAAATCATATATTACTGCAACACTCTGCTATCCTAACCAGAAAACCTTTCAATGTGGCCCAGGTATCTGGGGAATATGTTTCTTGGGTTCAGTTTTCTTAGAAGACCAACAACTGTGAAAAAAAGCTACTCTTGTTTGTAGAGTGAATAGTTCGTACTCACAGTACTCTGTACACAGTAAGCGCTCAATAAATACAATTGAATGAATGAATAAATGAATACTCGAGGTTGATATAGCTCTTTTTTGTCATGTGCTGAGATGGTGTAAAGCAGGTTCATGACCATGGCTGAGGATAATGATACAAATATCTAAGATGCAGTTTTGATAGATGAATGACTTATGGGATGGATAACAGCCTTGAAACTACAGAGGTTGGGATAGGTTAAAGTAAGCAGTGTGGCTCAGTGGAAAGAGCCCGGGCTTTGGAGTCAGAGGTCAAGGGTTCAAATCCTGACTCTACCAATTGTCAGCTGTGTGACTTTGGGCAAGTCACTTAACTTCTCTGTGCCTGTTACCTCATCTGTAAAATGGGGATTAAGACTGGGAGCCCCCTGGGGGACAACCTGATCACCTTGTAACTTCCCCAGAGCTGAGAGCAGTGTTTTGCATATAGTAAGCACTTAATGAATGCCATCATTATTATTATTTTGTAATTGTTTGAAAATCATAGAATCACAGGCCAAGAAAATAAATGTCAGGATCGCTTCCAAGACACTGTGGCAAATATTCAATCAGCTTGCTTCATTTACTGCGCTCATTATCATTATTATTGTTGTCAGCATCATTGTAACAGTGATAATGACAATGATAATAATAATCACCGTAATAATAATAGTGGTATTTGTTAAGTACTTACTGTGCAAAGCACCATATTAAGCCCTGGGGTTGATACAACACAATCAGAACACAGTTCTGGTCCCACCTGGGGTTCACAAAGTGGGAGGGAAGGCAGGTATTGAATTACCATTTTGCAGGTGAGAAGACTGAGGCCCAGAGAAACAAGTGGCTTGCTCAGCGTCACACAGCAGGCAAGTGGCAGTGCTGGGGTTAGATACCAGGTCTCCTAACTCCCAGGACCATGGTCTTGTCACTAGGCCATGCGGGCTCTCTCTAGGACATATTTTCTCTCTAGGATGTGCCAGGATTTGGGGCTGTACCTAGTCTCAGTCTGACCAACCTAGGTTTATCTACAGAAGGCAAGGATAGGGCTGAGACTAAGATATGTATCCCCACAAGAACCTTATCATTAACAGAGAGACAAATGTAAAAAAAAATCAATCAATTAAATTTTTTGACCACTGAAAAATAATAATAATAATAATAATGGCATTTATGAAGCGCTTAATATGTGCAAAGCGCTGTTCTAAGTCCATTGGTGTGCTCATGATATTTGGTGCTTATTACCTTTGGTTAAATCAGCATGGCCTAGTGAAAAGAGCACACCTATGAGAGTCAGAGGACCTGCGTTCTAATTCTGACTCTGCCACATGTCTGCTGTGTGACCTTGGACAAGTGACTTAACTTCCATGTGTCTCAATTACCTCATCTGTAAAATAGGGATTAAGACTGAGAGCCCCAAGTGGGGCATGGACTGTATCTATCCTAGGATGTTGTATAGTGCCTAAAACATAATAAGTAGCAGCGTGGCTCAGTGGAAAGAGCACGGGCTGTGGAGTCAGAGGTCATGGGTTCAAATCCCGACTCCGCCAATTGTCAGCTGTGTGACTTTGGGCAAGTCACTTCTCTGTGCCTCAGTTCCCTCATCTGTAAAATGGGGATTAAGACTGTGAGCCCCACATGGGACAACCTAATCACCTTGTATCCCCCCAGTGCTTAGAACAGTGCTTTGCACATAGTAAGCACTTAACAAATATTATTATTATTATTATCATTATTATTACTTCTAGACTGTGAGCCCGTTGTTGGGTAGGGACCATCTCTTTATGTTCCCGACTTGTACTTCCCAAGTGCTTAGTACAGGGCTCTGCACACAGTAAGTGCTCAATAAATATGATTGAATGAATGAATGAATGAAGTACTTAAGAAATACCGTTGAAAAAATTCTAACATCTTCATTATAGTTTGCTGACTGATGGGAAGCAACATAGATGACTTCTGCCACTAGAGCCTGATCCCATATCTTGCCATTGTCCTGGGTACAGTCGTTATTTGCCGCCTAGGCCTATGTCCTTGACAGAGGAAGGGGCCTTCCTGCTGAGCTCTATGATCCAGCACACCATATTTGCATTTTAATCCAATTGGAATCCCCGCTTTGGTCCAGTCCATGCTTGTGGAGCTTTCCACAGATAAAGAAATTATTAGAAAAGCAGCGTGGCTCAGTGGAGAAGAGCACGGGCTTTGGAGACAGAGGTCATGGGTTCAAACCCCGGCTCCGCCAATTGTCAGCTGTGTGACTTTGGGCAAGTCACTTAACTTCTCTGGGCCTCAGTTACCTCATCTGTAAAATGGGGATTGGATTAAGACTGTGAGCCCCACGTGGGACAACCTGATCACCTTGTAACCTCCCCAGCGCTTAGAACAGTGCTTTGCACATAATAAGCGCTTAATAAATGCTATTATTATTATTATTATTATTAGTGAACAAAGTAGGTGATGATGATGTCATGGCGAAGACACTGTATTGGTCTCCTACACTGTGTTCTGAGCTGTTCTGAATACCTACTGTGAACAGATCAGGGCATCTCTGGTGGCCCGAGTACTACCCTGAGTGTCTCCAATCAATAGCATACTGTATCAATGCCCTGCAGTGCGTTGAGTATTGTGTTGGGCCCTTAGGGAATATATAATGGAAGCAAGAGATGGAAACCCTGCCCAGGAGGAGCTTACAATCCAACAGAGGAAAAAGTGACCATGTAAGGATGGGTTAGAGCCAGCTTCATCAGCATTGATGTTGTTTTCAGCATCACTGACATTATCAACATTTCTTTCCCCACCTGTCCTCCTGTAATTCCTTTATAACTCACTATTCTATTTATTTTGTTAATGATGTGCATATTGCTTTAATTCCATTTGTTCTGAAGATTTTGACACCTGTCTACATGTTTTGTTTTTGTTGTCTGTCCCCCACTTCTAGACTGTGAGCCCGTTGTTGGGTAGGGACCGTCTCTATATGTTGCCAACTTGTACTTCCCAAGTGCTTAGTACAATGTGCTGCACACAGTAAGTGCTCAATAAATACAATTGAATGAATAATTCTCCCCTTCTCCCTCCCTGGCTCGTTAAACATCTCTTCTGTCCAATTCATTGTTTAAACTCTACAGACTAAGTAGTTCTGGTTTCATGCTATGCCCACCCAGACACCGTAACTGTCTGGCCTCAATCAATCAATAAATGGTTTTTATTGTGCACTTATTCATTCATTCAATCGTATTTACTTAGTGCATTATTACAATGTTCAGAGCACTGTATTAAGCACTTGGGAGAATACAACACTATAGAACTGCACTTTACTGTCTGTGACATTTGGCTCTGGGTATTTCCCTAGCTAGGCTTTGGAATTTCTTCCTGACATATATTTTCTCATGAATGTTCTTTCCAAACAGAAATCATTTTCAGGCATCACAGATCTCCAACAAAGACAGGAGAGCTTGTTCTCTACTTCAAACTCTCCCTGAAAACCAGGGCACATGCATTTCTAAGTGCTTGTCTCTGATATCTCCTGCCCTTGGAGAATCTTTTGCTCAATCATAATCAATTATTTGTCACTGGGCAGCCCATTTCATTTCATTTCTCTGATTTACACAATCAAGGTCAAGGACTGTGGTTTTTTTTATTTCGGAATCAAATGGTGTCATCTATCAGTTTTGATCATCCTATGCTGTCCTAAATCTTCAACGAAATATTCCTATTATGCTGGAATATGCTTACTGATAAGGTACATTTTATTGAAACAGAGTTTTGCTTTTCTCTCAATACCTCAATTATGTTTAAATTTATTATGTCACATTTTGACATTATCTTGTGATGCTGTCCTTGCACTTTCATTGTAGTAATTGAATAGCTGTCAAGCCTAATGAATTCCATTTATATTAAATCGGACATGGTTCATGATGTTTTTACATATGAATGATTCTACCAGTGGCTATTTTGATTATTTTTTCACTTCCATTTGCAGAAAACAATACAGTTCAGTCCCAATGAAACAAAAACTATTACTTCATAACAGAATCTCAGATACAAAGGTATGACCAATTTTCACTGTCCAGCTATATAATTTACGGCTTATACATGCATACAAATAGATGATGTTTCTCCCAGGGTTTCGAAAGGAATTAGCATCTTTAGATAGAAAAAAAACCCAGCATTTTCTTCCTCTAAAATTACATAGCTATTCCTATGTACTTTTCTTGGCTCTAGAATGGAATGATTTTCAACATCTTTACTTTTGTAATATGTGCAGGTTCTTTTGGTACCGTTTATTCTGACCTTGTCTGCTCTGATATACAAGAACATTTTCTTAAGAGACAGAACAATGTTGATGAAATGTTCAGGGTAAATGATAATAATAATAATAATTATGGTATTTGTTAAGCACTTATTATGTACTGAACACTGTTCTAAGTGCTGGGGTAGATACAAGGTAATTAGATTGTTCTACGGGGGCTCACAGTTTTAAACCCCATTTTACAGATGAGGTATCTGAAGCACAGAGAAGTTGAGTGGCTTGCCCAAGGTCCCACAGCAGACAAGCGGCCGAGATGGGATTAGAAACTATGACCTCTGACTCCCAAGCCTGTGCTCTTTCCACTAAGCCACGCTGCTTCTCATAAATCTAGACAAACACAAAGTAAGAGGTTTGCTTTTTTCTAGATGTGAGTGCAGTCATTATGTTTCCCCCGTCCTTTCAAATTAAATGCTATTAGTCTTGGAAAATCCTGCTGCTGAAGATGACAACTTATCCATGAGTACGCTACTTAGAATGCGTCTCTTGGACACTTAGACCCTCTGATCTTTGACATCTGGGGATTAACATTGCTCAGATATAAAGGGTTAAGAGAGGAAAATAATCAGTCTGTTGTATTTATTCAGTGCTGTACTAAGCACTTGGGAGAATACAATGCAATCAATCAATCAATCAATTAATCGTCATCATCATCATCAATCGTATTTATTGAGCACTTACTGTGTGCAGAGCACTGTACTAAGCGCTTGGGAAGTACAAGTTGGCAACATATAGAGACAGTCCCTACCCAACAGTGGGCTCAATGTAACAGAGTTGATGGACATGTCTCCTCCCCACAGTATGCTTACAGTCTAAAGGAGGAACTGAAAAAGTCCTACTGGCAGCAAAATATGTGTTAGAGTTGTTTATCCAGTAGGGAAAAATTGGAAAGGGCATAGGGCCGGGAGTTGAGTAAGTGGACCTGGGTTCTAATGCTGGCTTTGCTACTTGTCTGTTGTGTGACCTAGGGCAAGTCACTTAACTTATCTGTACCTCAGTTTCCTTATTTGTGAGAGGGGGATTCCATTGCAGTTGTCCCTCCCACTTACAGTGTGAGCCCCATGTGGGACAGGATCTCTGTTTGACCTGATTATCTTGTAGCTACCCCAGTGTTTAGTTAGTAAAATGCTTGGCACGTAGTAAGCACTTCCAAATAGCACAATTATTATTATTAACAGTGATGGTTTGTCCCAAGCTAACTACACGCTCTCTCCTGATCTTCCTGAACACAGTGGCCTGCAAGCGATGGCTGGTAAAGAGAAGGGGTTTGGGCTGTAGTTCAAGAACAGAACGTCTCTGAATCCTCATCCGTAGCAGACACCACTCTGTCTCCTTCCACTTTGTATGTCATGAATGAGTTTGAAATTCAGTAATTTTGGGTTTCTTCTATTCCCACTTTTGCAATGAGTTACGTCAAATAGAAGAAAGCAGCTTGGCCTAGTGTATAGAGCATGGGCCTGGAAGACATAAGAACGTGGGTCTAATCCTGGCTCCACCACGTGTCTGCTGTGTGATCTTGGGCAAGTCACTTCACATCTCTATGCCTCAGTTACCTCATCTGTCAAATGGGGATTATGACTGTGAGCCTCATGTGGGGCAATGGACTGTGACCAAGATGTTTAACTTGTATCTACCCCAGTGCTGAGTACCTACAGTACCTGACACAAGCACTTAGTACAGTGCTCTGCATACAGTAAGTGCTCAATAAATACGACCGAATGAATGAATAGTTAAGGAATACCATAAAAAAAGAAACATGAGATTTATAGGCTAGGCACACAAGAATTCCTTCTGATTCATTATAATGTTACAACGAGATATCATGTCTAAATGAAGCAAGCATGTTTCCTGGAGGGGTGTTTTCAATAGAAAATAATATTACCTGAGATTCCATTGGGAATTTCAAATGCTAGTGCCTGAATGGGATGTTCTGGGCCCAGTAGGCATCTATTACAGTGCTCTGCACACAATTGACACTTGGTATGTTGTTTTTCTTTTTTATAGTATTTGTTAAATGCTTACTATGTGCTGGGCACTATACTAAGTGCTGGGGGTAGATAGACACTATTCAGGTTGGACACAGTCCATGTCCCACATGAGGTTCACGATATTAATCCCCAGATTAGGTAACTGAGCACAGAGAAGTGAAGTGGCTTGACCAAGGTCATAAGGCAGACAAATGGCAGGGTCAGAATTAGAATCCAGGTTCTTCTGATTCCCAGGTCCATGTTCTATCCACTAGACCACACTGCTAAATATGATGGACTGCATAAAGTAGGTGTCCTGGCACTTCTCTGTCTCTCCAATATACCTCCTGACTTTTCCTTGCCTTGTTAATGGAGGCACTCTGCACCTGGTAGGTTTGCAATATTGTGACTGTCATCATATTGCTCAATACAAGCTACTGTTGTTGCCTTTTAACTAATTCATTCATTCAGCCATATTTATTGAGTGCTTACTGTGTGCAGAGCTCTGTAATGAACGCTTGGAAAGTACAACTCAGCAATAAGGAAAGAATCCCTGCCCACACTCGGTTTACAGTCTAGAAGGGGGGAGGCAGACATCAAAACAAATGAACAGGCATCTATATAAATAAATAGAATTATAGATATAAACACATCAAAACAAGTAAACAGGCATCAATAATAATAAATAGAGTTACAGATAAATACATATACACATTACTGCTGTGGGGCAGGATGGGGGAAGAGAAAAGGGAGAGAGTTGAGAAAAAGGGGGCTTACTCTAGGAAGGCGTCTTGGAGGAGATGAGCCTTCAGTAGGGCTTTGAAAGGGGGAAGAGTGATTGTCTGGTGGATTTGAGGAAGGAGGGCATTCCAGGCCGGAGGAAACTAATGTTCATGATGTTGCAATATGCAAAAAAACCCCAAAACGTTATCTGAGGTACAAACCATTTGCCCTTCCTCTGATTCTGGCCCAGAAACTCCAATCTCAGCATATCAACCTGTCTTATCTATGACATTAATAACAATAACAATAAAATAATAATAATAATGACGATAATATTTATTAAGCACTTTGTATGTGTCAAGCAATTGTTAAGTCCTGGGAAAGATTCAGGACAATTAGAATGGATTCAGGACAATTAGACTAGATTCAGTCCCTGACCCACAAAGTGCTCAGTCTCAGGGCCCAGTGGGGAGAGGGGGAAAGTATTTACTCCCCAATATCCAGTTGAGAAAAATGAGATACAGAGAGGTTGAGTGACTTGTCCGTGGTCCCAGAGAGGCAAGTAGTGGAGCTGAGATTAGAACCTAGATCTTCTGACAGCCAGTCAGATTAATTTGTATCTGCTCCAGGGCTTAGAACAATGTTCGACACACAGTAAGTACCTAACAGAAACAGTTATCATTATTATTATTAATTATTTTCATTTTGTCATTCATTTTTCTTGGTGCAGGCATATTTGATAATACATTCTAAAATTTATACACATACTGCTCCCACTGTTTTTTGTAGTGACTGTAAAAAGACAATTATTCCACCATCTTGATTTGTGTCTTTACAAGTTTTGAGGACATGACAACCTGACTTTACTCAGTTAAACCCATGACCTTCCCTTGAGAACTACAATGTAGAGCAGCAAAGAAGATTAATTAATAAGTATGGCACCCCCACTTCTCCTGTCTCCTCAGCCATGAAAATCAAAAGTTGAACAAACCTGCTATAATCTTTCTTCTAAATCATAAATCAATTCTACCCTAATACAAAAGTATAAATGTGATCTTGGGCAAGTCGTTTCACTTATCTGGGCCTCATTTACTTCATCTGTAAAATGGGGATTGAGACTGTGAGTTCCATGTGGGACAGGGATTGGGTCCAACCCTATTTGCTTGTATCCACCCCAGTGCTTAGAACAGTGCCTAGCACATAGTAAGTGTTTAACAAATACAATAATAATAATAATAATTTTTTGTTATATCCCTTAAGTGGAGCAAAGTGGGCATCTAAGCATATAAGTCGAATAAGTGGGGGAAAGCCATAGCTCTACTGTTAGAACTGGCACTCTTGCTACCCTCTGGTTTTTGTAAAGGTGTGCAGAACTGACCCTGACTCAGCAAAAGAGTATCTGTCCAGAAAAAGTCCCCTGCTATTTTGTCAAGACCGAACATTGCTGGAGTCAATCAATAAATCACTAGCATTTTAGGGCTTTATAATAATTATGGCATTGATTAAGTGCTTACGATGTGTCAAGCACAAGGGTACAGACAAGATAATCAGGTCCTGCATGGGACTCACAGCCTAAGTAGGAGTGAAAAGAGATATTGAATCCCTGTTTTGCAGATGAAGGAAGTGAGGCACAGAAAAGTTAAATGGCCTGCCCAAGTTCACACAACAAGGACATTGAAGAGCCGGGATTAGAACCCAGGGCCTCTGACTTTGACTCCCAGGCTTGTGCTCTTTTGACTAGATCACACTGCTTCTCATTAGACCACCCTGCTTCTTGTGTGCGGGCATTGTTCCAAGCACTTTGGAGAGGAAAATAGAAGACATGGTTACTGCCCACCAAAAGCTTATGGAGCCAATGCATTATTTTGTCCTATACCCTTGGCACTGCATGATCTGTTATATTTCTCAATCGAAGGGAGGACAAGAAGGGTTGGAAAGGCTCAGAGAAAACCAACCAAGATATTTCTGGAAGGAGAATTCCTTAGCCTGGAGTGAAGACAGCTTCAGCAACATTGAAAAATTGCTTTGGGGTGTGAGACTCATCAATACTGGGGATGTGTTTGGGAAAATGAAGCAGAAGAAGAAAACATAATCCCTACTGAAAAGACACTTACAATTTAGTGTGGGAGACAGACATGAAATGACTTATAAGTAGGAAAACAAAGAGATCGGGTAATAAAATATCATTATTATTATTATACTATGTGAAATATGTCGTACAAAAGTGCAAGGGGAAGTAGTGTATGTCAGATTGCTAGCATGGTGCAAAAGTGCTGCGAAGGTAGGAGGGAGAATGGGATCTCCCCCTCCTCCCCATCACCATCCCCCCCCCCCGCCTTACCTCCTTCCTTTCCCCACAGCACCTGTATATATGTATATATGTTTGTACGTATTTATTACTCTATTTATTTTACTTGTACATATCTATTCTATTTATTTTATTTTGTTAATATGTTTTGTTTTGTTCTCTGTCTCCTCCTTCTAGACTGTGAGCCCACTGTTGGGTAGGGACCGTCTCTTTATGCTGCCAACTTGTACTTCCCAAGCACTTAGTGCAGTGCTCTGCACACAGTAAGTGCTCAATAAATATGATTGATTGATCTGGGAAGAGGAAATCTTAATCAGGGAAAGCCTTCTGGAAGAGGTAATATCAGAAAGGTTTTTGAAGATAGAAAATGCTGTGGCATGTTGGTTTTGAATAGTATGGAGAGAAGGAGGAAGAAGGAAGGGCATGAGGCAGGGTTAGAGTCAGGAGAACAGGGAATGAGGCACTGTGAGGAGGTGAGCTGGGGAGGAATGAAATGTGTGAACTGGGGAGTGGGAGGAGAAGAGAGTGGGTAAGTAGGAAGGAGAAGGCCCCGAAGTCAAAAGTCAGGAATATCTGCTTGCGGTGGAGAGAAATGAGTAATCAGATGAGATTTCTGCACAGTGGAGTGATGTGTGAAGAATATTTTAGAAGGATGATCTGAGCATCAGAATAAAATATACCACTGATTGATTGATAGACTGCAAAGTACAGTGCTCTGTACACAGTAAGTGCTCAATATAAAGTATTTTATGACTGAATGAAAGAGAAGAAGCTGAAGGAAGGCAGACCAGTGCTGTCAAGTTATGGGACAAGATATCTGGATCTGGGTGTGACCACGCGGATGGTGAGAAAAAGGATGGATCCAGGAAATGGATGGATATCTCAGAGGATGGTGTATTTATGTGTCAGAGAGATTGAGGTTAGACATAAGAAGGGACGTCCTGGTCAACACTAGAATGGATTTGCAGGCAGGGGAGGTTGTGGAATTTCCTTTTCTGGGGGACTTACCTGTCTGGTTCAGTGTGTTACTGTGAGAAGCAGCGTGGCACAGTGGAAAAAGCCCAGGCTTGGGAGTCAGAGGTCATGGGTTCTAATCCTGACTCCTCCACTTGTCAGCTGTGTGACTTCACTTCTCGGTGCCCCTGTAACCTCATCTGTAAATTGGGGATGAAGACTGTGATCCCCATGTTTGACAACCTGATTACCTTGTGTCTACCCCAGCGCTTAGAACAGCGCTTGGCACATAGTAAGTGCTTAACAAAAACCATAATAATTATTATTATATGAATTAGATGTTATCTCAGGGTCTTTTTCCATTAAAGGGTCTTTGAAATGTGGGGTGTTTTTCCTTTCCCTGAATTAGCCCAATACTTGCCAAAATTTTCACCCCTTCTTCTGCAGCAGGGAGCAGGTTGTAGGGGCTCCAGGAAGAAAGCATTTTTTCTGATTTCCTTCTGCTCCACTGAATGTCCATGACCATTTCACAAACTCAGGAAGCTCTAACTAAATAATGGCTTGGAATAATATATTGTATTAGAATTCTCAAAATAGTTGTAATTATGGGCTATACCTACTCCCCATATTTTGTGGAGAGAAGAGAAACCAAAAAACTGAATAATATTTTGTTTCCAATTTCAATTCGAATCAGAACAAATATATTTTTGACTCCTGGTGGAAATAGTTCAATAAGTCAAACATGCTGGAAAATAAATAGAGTAGAAAAAACAACATGTATAATGTTTTAATGTCTTATAGCGTCTTGTCTTGACAAGTTATTTACAACCAATAGCAGCTCTATGGACACATCTCTCCCAGAGTGCCCACCTCGATCTGCAATCTTTCTGGTAGTGTTTCCATAGAGTTTTCTTGGTAAAAATACAGAAGTGGTTTATCATTGCATTCTTCCACACAGTAAACTGGAGTCTCCACCCTCAACACTCTCCCATGCCACTGCTGCTCAGCACAGGTGAATTTTGACTTGTAGCAGGTTGCCTTTCATTTGCTAAACATTGTCCAAGCTAGGAATGGAATAGGTAGGCCTCTGCTTGATTCTCCCTCCCATAGCCAAGACTGGTAAAGTAATAATAATAATGTTGGCATTTGTTAAGCGCTTACTATGTGCGAAGCACTGTTCTAAGCAGTTGGGGGATACAAAGTGATCAGGTTGTCCCACGTGGGGCTCACAGTCTTAATCCCCATTTTACAGATGAGGTAACTGAGGCTCAGAGAAGTTAAGTGACTTGCCCAAGGTCACACAGCAGACATGTGGTGGAGCCGGGATTCGAACCCATGACCTCTGACTCCAAAGCCCGTGCTCTTTCCACTGAGCCACGCTGCTGTACTGGAAACCCTCCAGGTACAATCCTGAGAGGGGCTTATAGTGTCAGTGACTCTCATATCAATGTAGAGTTGCCAGAACAGGAAATTTCTTGGAAAATGTCTCAGGTTACATTTCCCCACTATTTGAAAAATCATGAGATAATAATACTAATACTAATAATAATGATAATTATGGTATTTGTTAACTGCTTACTATGTGCCAAACACTGTTCTAAGCACTGGAGTACACAAAAGGTAATCAGGTTGTCCCACGTGGGGTTCACAGTCTTAATCCCTATTTTACAGATGCTACAGTGCACGGAGAGCAATATTCCTTTAACGAATTAAATTTAGCACACTTACTCCTGATGAGTATAATGCCCCTCTTTCTTAAGAAAACGATAACTAGAACATCTGCTGGCACCCAAAATTAATTTACTGTCACCAATAGGATGTATTAGTACAGTGGTCTGCACACATTAGCACTCACAAAATACTGTTAATTGATTGATCGATTGAACTGAACATTGTACTAAGCTTTTGGAAGAGCACTATATTCAGTCAGTGGTTAATCAATCAATTAAGACGTCTTTTCCCCTATTTCCTCTTCCTTCTGCTTAGGCTATTCACTTCAATCTATATCCTTTAAGCAGTTGATATTCACCCCACCTTCAGTTCTGCAGTATTCATTATGATTGGTTGACATCTGTCTTCTCCTAAGCTAAGCATTCATGCATTCATTCAATCGTATTTATTGAGCACTTACTGTGTGCAGAGCACTGGACTAAGCCCTTGGGAAGTACAAGACGGCAACATAGGCGGTCCCTACCCAACCACGGGCTCACAGTCTAGAAGTGGGGAGACAGACAACAAAACAAAACATGTGGACAGGTGTCAAGGCATCAGAATAAATAGAAATAAAGCTAGATGCACATCATTAACAAAATAAATAGAATAGTAAATATGTACAAGTAAAATAAATAAGAGTAATAAGTCTGTGCAAACATATATACAAGATATATACATATCCTTATAGATGCATATATATTATATATAATATAACATAATATATGTATGTATATGTATATACATATATGTATATATTTATGCACATATACATATCACATATGCACATATATATCATATACACATACTATACACAATGCATATACATACATGCATACATACATATATAATACATGTATATAATACATAGTGTGTATATGAGTGTATGTGTATATATATAATATTTACGTTATACACACATATATACATGCATGCATACATGTGCATATATATATGCATATGTATTATATACATATAGTATAATGTAATATATGTGTATATATGTATGTGTGTATATGTATGTGTGTACATATATATTATTATCTATATTATTATGTACTATAAATATATATATTTCTAGACTGTGAGCCCACTTCTAGACTGTGTGCCCACTGTTGGGTAGGGACTGTCTCTATATGTTGCCAACTTGTACTTCCCAAGCGCTTAGTACAGTGCTCTGCACACAGTAAGCGCTCAATAAATACAATTCATTGATTGATTGATATATATATCAATATATATATATATATATATATATATATATATAAGCACCGTCCAGCCACTGGAGGTTCCCTGGCCAAAGGGGCCATCCCCCGCCACCCCTCTCACCCCATCCGACGCGGGCCCCCTCAAGGATGGGGTGGCGACTGGGGCCTCCCAAAAGCCAAGCCATGCTACTTGGGGGCCACGGCCCACCCCTCACATCCAAGCCGTCACCAAAACCTGCCGGTCTCAGCTCCACAACATTGCCAAGATCCGGCCTTTCCTCTCCATCCATACCGCTACCCTGCTCATTCAAGCTCTCATCCTATCCCGTCTGGACTACTGCACCAGCCTTCTCTCTGATCTCCCATCCTCGTGTCTCTCCCCACTTCAATCCATACTTCACGCTGCCACCTGGATTGTCTTTGTCCAGAAATGCTCTGGGCATGTTACTCCCCTCCTCAAAAATCTCCAGTGGCTACCAATCAATCTGCGCATAAGGCAGAAACTCCTCACCCTGGGCTTGAAGGCTGTCCATCACCTCTCCCCCTCCTACCTCACCTCCCTTCTCTCCTTCTACTGCGCAGCCCGCAACCTCCGCTCCTCCACCGCTAATCTCCTCACTGTACCTCGTTCTCGCCTGTCCCGCCATCGACCCCCGGTCCACGTCATCCCCCTGTCCTGGAATGCCCTCCCTCCCCACATCAGCCAAGCTAGCTCTCTTCCTCCCTTCAAGGCCCTACTGAGAGCTCACCTCCTCCAGCAGGCCTTCCCAGACTAAGCCCCTTCCTTCCTCTCCCCCTCGTCCCCCTCTCCGTCCCCCATCTTACCTCCTTCCCTTCCCCACAGCACCTGCATATATGTATATATGTTTGTACGTATTTATTACTCTATTTATTTATTTATTTATTTTACTTGTACATATCTGTTCTATTTTGTAGTACGTTTGGTTTTGTCTCCCCCTTTTAGACTGTGAGCCCACTGTTGGGTAGGGACTGTCTCTATATGTTGCCAATTTGTAATTCCCAAGCGCTTAGTACAGTGCTCTGCACACAGTAAGCGCTCAATAAATACGATTGATCATTCCCCAGCCCATCCCCCTGGCTGCTGGGATGAAACAGCCCCTCCTCATGGGGCTTTGGAGTTGGGGTGACAGCAACCTCTCGCACCCAACCCCGAAGGCCTGGGGAAGACCGCAAAGGCAGAGGAAGGGAGGGAGGAGCAGCAGCAAAAAGCAAAAGTGCAAACCTTTTCCTTCCTCAAAGCCTTTCTCTCTCTCTCTTTCATTTCCATGTTCCCTCAAGGCTCTGCCCTCTGCGTCCCGCCCTCCCCACCCGCTTCACCTCCAGTTTCTGGCCAGGGTCCACGGCCAGGAAATAATTGCCAGTGCCAGTGTGTATTGAAGTAGCTTTAAATTGCCACTTGATCAATCTAGATTGGTTTAAAGTCTTCAGAGTTTTGTTTGTGCAGCTTGCACGAATGCTCTGTAGATAACAGAGCCAGAGGAGTAGTCCTCGGGCCCAGAGTTGCATTATTCATCATCATCATCATCATCATCAATCGTATTTATTGAGTGCTTACTATGTGCAGAGCACTGTACTAAGCGCTTGGGAAGTACAAATTGGCAACATATAGAGACAGTCCCTACCCAACAGTGGGCTCACAGTCTAAAAGGGGGAGACAGAGAAGAAAATCAAACATACTAACAAAATAAAATAAATAGAATAGATATGTACAAATAAAATAAATAAATAAATAAATAAATAAATAAATAAATAAATAGAGTAAAAAATATGTACAAACATATATACATATATACAGGTGCTGTGGGGAAGGGAAGGAGGTAAGATGGGGGGATGGACAGGGGGACAAGAGGGGGAGGAAGGAAGGGGCTCAGTCTGGGAAGGCCTCCTGGAGGAGGACAAATATAGACTTATTATTGGACAAATATAGACTTGCCGTAAAAGTGGTGCCATTGCTCTTCTCTCAGCTGACTCGGGGGCATTGGGATTAATAATAATAATAATAATAATGGCATTTATAAAGCACTTACTATGTGCACAGCACTGTTCTAAGCGCTGGGGAGGTTACAGGGTGATCACAGTCTTAATCCCCATTTTGCAGTTGAGGTAACTGAGGCCCAGAGAAGTGAAGTGACTTGCCCAAGGTCACACAGCTCACAGCTGGTGGAGCCGGGATTTGAACCCATGACCTCTGACTCCAAAGCCCGGGCTCTTTCCACTGAGCCACACTGCTTCTCTTGATTCCAGAAGGAACCGCCTCCAGGGAGCCTGGTGTATCAGAAGCTCTCCCCCATCTCCCTCCCCAGTACTCAGCCCCAAGCAGCGTGGCCTAGTGTAGAGTGCACAGGCTTGGGAGTCAGAAGGGTCTGAGTTCTAATCCTGGCTCCACCTGTTGTCTGCTGGGTGACCAGGGGCGAGCCGCTGCAGTTCTCTGGGCCTCGGTTACTTCATCTGCAAAATGGGAGTTAAGACTGTGAGCCCCTTGTGGGACATGGACTGTGTCCAGCCAGTTATCCTGCACGTACCTCAGCACTTAGTACAGTTCCTGGTATGTAGTAAGTGCATAACAAGTGTAGTTATTCTGACGGCTTGACACCTGTCCACATGTTTTGTTTTGTTGTCTGTCTCCCCCTTCTAGACTGTGAGCCTGTTGTTGGGTAGGGGCCATCTCTATATGTTGCCAACTTGTACTTCCCAAGTGCTTAGTACAGTGCTGTGCACACAGTAAGTGCTCAATAAATATGATTGAATGAATGAATGAATGATAGGGAATGTGTTGACCAACTCTATTATACACTCCCAAATGCTTAGTACAGTGCGCTACATATAATAATAATAATGATGATGGCATTTATTAAGCACTTACTATGTGCAAAGCACTGTTCTAAGCGCTGGGGATGTTACAAGATGATCAGGTTGTCCCACGGGGGGCTCACAGTCAATCCCCATTTTACAGATGAGGTAAACTGAGGCCCAGAGAAGTGAAGTGACTTGCCCAAAGTCACACAGCTGACAAGTGGCAGAGCCGGAATTTGAACCCATGACCTCTGACTCCAAAGCCCGGGCTGTTTCCACTGAGCCACGCTGCTTCTCTAATAAACTATTATTTAAATAGTTTAAATTTAAATATTTAAATAATTTAAATAAACTATAAACTATTCTCTAAATAGTTGTTAGTTTAATAAATTTAAACTAACATTGATCAATTCATTGACTGAGCATTTACTGTATGCAGTGCACTGATTAAGCATTCTGGAGAGTTCAATAGAGTAAATAGAACCAATCCTCGCCCTCATGAATCTTACACTGATGCAGTACTAATAATGAATAATCCAAATTCAATAAATGACCTGATGCCAACTCCTGAAGTATTTACAGCATACATTTCAGTAGCCTATATAATGCATGTTTAAGATATAACTGGTGTTTTGGAGTTTATGAATTTCAACTAGGTGCTATTTACCAGGGGGGAGATCCATGTGCACAGTTACACTGTTACACGCAATTGTTTGCATCTTGGAATCGTGAGAGGTATGATTGTCCTGGAAATACATACCTCTCCTGAGTGGAGCAGAGATAACTTTTATTTCCTAGATTGATGCAACCACATTTACCTTGAAATCCCCAAGGTGAAACTTAATGTTTTTCAACTCCAGGCCTTCAAATACCAACTGAGCCTTACGTTTGCTCTTAAGTTTTAGTAGAACATGGCAATATCCACTCTGATAGTATGCTTCATCCCTTCTAATAATGTGCCTTTAAAAACAATGTCCTTTAGGGTTCAATGGACCATGAAATAGTTTCAGTAGAAGGAGCCTAGTGCCAGTATTGAAGCAAACATTCATTCTGGCT
This sequence comes from Tachyglossus aculeatus, assembly GCF_015852505.1. NCBI lineage: Eukaryota > Metazoa > Chordata > Mammalia > Monotremata > Tachyglossidae > Tachyglossus > Tachyglossus aculeatus. The sequence continues at coordinate 99,470,331 of NC_052066.1, read as the reverse complement.
GTCAGTTTGAAGACCCGGGAAGAAATGAAGCCCATTTGTTATGTAGCGATGTATTCTGACTAGATAATCCTTTTCAGTTGGAGGCACTATAAAAGCAAGTGAAGATTATTATTGGCGACAGAGTAAAAAGTAAAATTCAGAAGGGCCACAACAGTTGTGCTTCCAATTTCACAGCTGGATAATTTCCTTTACAAACGCCCATTAAAAAAGTTTTGCTGGCAATGTGTATATTATTAAACAAACAATCTAGAACAGAGTAGTGAGAGATACGTGTAATAATGCAGTCATTTTTCAAACACGGGCAGTGGCTTTGAATAACATGTGAGCACAGTGCAAGTGACATATTTTCAGTATTTTAGACACATGCTCATTTGGATTTTTAAAAGATGAAAGTTTTCTTTTGTGGAAATGGGGTCATTGGAAGATCATTTTTAGAATAGCTTTATAAGAAATTCAGAAGGTAGCTAAATAAACACTACTTGAATTTGGATTATTCGTTACTAATACTGCTTTATTGTGAGATCAGAGGTCATTGAGGGCATGATTAGGTCTACTTACTCTATGACCTCTCTGATGTGCTTAGCACAGTGCACTATTTATTCACATTAATGTCTGTCTCTCCCTCTCAACAATAAGCTCATTATTGGTAGGGAACATGTCTGCTAATTCTGTTGTACTCTCCCCAGTGCTTAGTAAAGTGTTCTTCACATAGTAAGTGCTCAATAAATATGATTGATTGACTACATTGCACAAAGTACTCAATACCACTGATGGATAATTGGTGGAAATACATCTGAAAATATTCCCTAAGTGGTATATTTGCTAACCATGCATAACTGGATTTGACATCTCACCCCACACTGAAATATTATGCTATGAAATTATCCCTGAACAATAAGTAGAAGCCTGAGGTAACTTTTCCAGAATAAATGAGAGAAGCCAACAAAAAACTCCATAGTTTGCAAATTCTCATGGCAGTCATTATCATAATATAAAGCCAGAAATCCTCACTTGCTCTCTTTTGAGAGTTCTCTCCGAACTTTGCCTGAACAGTAACCTTTCCTGATGGCAAACTGCCTACTTAACAACAGTGGGGTTTGTTGGGTGGTACTCAGATTTCACAACAACTCTGTCCTGTGGGGATAATTTTGAGGAATACGATGATCTCAGATTCTGAATTAGGACTGCATTTTGAAACCTTCATTTTGAAACAGGGAAACAGAAGCCAAATAATTCCTAGAATCATCATCATCATCCTCATCAAGCTGACACAGTTTGAAACTGAACTCAAGTGACCTCTCCCGCCAGGCCCTTCCCTCCCATCATTTCAGAATTCACCCAAAGTAGGTACCCAGGAAATTTGACCAGGAAACTATTCCAAATTTGACGTGGAGATACAGAAATAAACCCTGGGGGTCCAGGGTTCATTTCAATGGAGTACTTTTTGCTCCAGTCTTAAGAGGGTGCAATGCTACTTTTTGTACCCCCAAAGGCGATAATATATCCCAGTCCCATTGCCATGCGGTGGTGCTTTGGTTTCTAAGAAAATGTTCAGATAATGTGTTCTAATTACAAGTCTTGCATAATTTGAACCTGATATATGACCCAATCCTGCCTTGTTCCATCCAGGAGAGAAGGCAGTAGATGAATCAGCAGTGTATGTCTCACGTAATGATTGTAATGATAATGGTATTTGTGAAATGCTTACTATGTGTCAAGGGACTGTTCTAAGCACTGGAGTAGACACAGGTTAATCACATCACACATACGTTGGAATGATTGGAAAGTTGTGACTGTTGGGATCTGACTGGCCTGTCCGAAGAGGAAGGAAACTGTAAACCGCTAATATCAATCCATCAACTAATAAATCATATTTACTGAGCACTTACTGTGTGCAGAGCACCGTAGTAAGTGCTTGGGAGAGCATAATAGAGTTAATAGACACAGTCCCTGTCTAAACGGCAACATGGCCTAGTGAAAAGAGCACAGGGATGGGCGTCAGAGGACCTGGGTTCTAATCCCAGCTCTGATGATTGCTTGTTGTGTGACCTTGGGCAAGTCACTTCACTTACCTGTGCCTCAGTTCCCTCAACCCCTAAAATGGGGATTAAATACATGGCCTAGTGGATATAGTACGTGCCTGGGAGTCAGAAGGTAATGGGTTCTAATCCTGGCTCCACTACTTGTCTGCTCTATGTGACTTTGGGAATGTCACTTAACTTCTCTGTGCCTCAGCTCCCTCATCTGTAAAACAGGGATTAAAACTGTGAGCCCTATGTGGGACAGAAACTGTGTCCCAACCAATTATCGTGTACTTACCCTAGCGCTGTTTAAGCACTTAACAAATGCCATTATTATTATTAAGATTAAATATCAGTTCTTCCTCCTGCTTAGACTGTGAGCTCCATGCAGGACAGGAACATGTCACACCTAATTAACTTGTACCTACCCCAGTGCTTAGAATAGTGTTTGACACATAGTAAGTGCTTAATAAATACCATAAAAAAGTATGTAAAAATGTAATCCAACTCTTAAAAGCAGGCCTCAAACCATGTAATGCCTTGTCTGTATCTGGAAGTTTAACTGAAAAAGCCAATGGTGAGGAGTTTTGTTTGATGTGGAGGTGGATGGGCAACCACTGGAGCTTCTTGAAGAGTTGGGTGTCATGTCCTGAATGTTTTTGTAGAAAAATGATCTGGGCAGCAGAGTGAAGTACGGACTAGAGTGGGGAGAGACAGGATGCTGGGAGGTGAGCAAGGAGGCTGATCCAGTAATCTGGATGGGATAGGATGAGAGACTGTATTCACATGGTAGCAATCTGAATCAGCTAGCTCTCAAACCCTGCAGCAGGTGGCCGGATTTCATGGTCAATCAATCAATGGCATTTATTGAGCACTTACTGTGTGCAGAGCATTATACGAAGCACTTGGGAGAGTACATGGAACAGGGTTGGTAGAAACACAATCCCGATCCACTTTGAATTTACAGTATATGTGGTCTTCCAAGAGAGCTAGAATTCCTCATTGGCCCTTGGCCCCTACAGCTGGAATGGGCATGAAGCAATGATCCCTTATCTTATGTTGGACTACAAGCCCGAAACATTATGTATCATTTCAAAGAATGAAAGAAGCCAGCACAGGTGATGCAATTTACTCATTCATTCATTCAATTGTATTTATTGAGTGCTTACTGTGGTTAGAGCACTGTACTAAGCACTTGGAAAGTACAATTCAGCAATAGAGGCAATCCCTGCCCCCACCAGGCTTACAGTCTGGTGGGGGTGGGGTGGGGAGGCAGACATCAAAACAAGTAAACAGGCATCAATATAAATAGATAGAATTATAGATAGATACACATCAAAACAAGTAAACAAGCATCAATAGAAATAAATAGAATTATAGATATATCTTAGAAAAGTGCTCAGCACATAGTAAGCCCTTAGCAAATGCCATAATTATTATTATATATACATAAGTGCTGTGGTGTGGGGTGGGGGAGAGCAAAGGGAGTGAGTCTAGGTGACACAGAAGGGAGGGGGAGCTGAGGACAAGGAGAGGCTTAGTCTGGGAAGATCTCTTGGGAGAGATGTGCCTTCAGTAGGGCTTTGAAGGGGGGAAAAGTGATTGTTTGGCAGATTTGAGGAGGGATGGCATTCCAGGCCAGAGGTAGGACATGGGCCAGAGGTCGGCGGTGGGACAGGAGAGATCGAGGCACAGTGAGGATGTTAGCATCAGAGGAGCAGAGTGCGCAGGCTGGGATGTAGAAGGAGAGAAGGGAGGTGAAGTAGGAGGTGGCAGGTGATGGAGAGCTTTGAAGCCAAGAGCATGGGCTTTGGAGTCAGAGGTCAGGAGTTCAAATCCCGGCTCCACCAATTGTCAGCTATGTGACTTTGGGCAAATCACTTAACTTCTCTGTGCTTCAGTTACCTCATCTGTAAAATGGGGATTAAGGCTGTGAGCCCCCCATGGGACAACCTGATCACCTTGTAACCTCCCCAGTGCTTAGAACAGTGCTTTGCACATAGTAAGCACTTAATAAATGCCATTATTATTATTATACGGAGGTTGATAGGTAGTAACTGGAGATTTTTGAGGAGGGGGTGGACATGCCCTGAATGTTTCTGTAGAAAGATAATCCGGGCAGCAGAGTGAAGTACGTACTGAAGTGAGGTGAAGCAATATATGTTGTCACCAGAAACTTCTTGTATGCATAGAAGCATCCTCATTTTTGTTGGGGGCTAGGGCTCCTGTTCCTGAAGCATTCCAGAAGCAATGAACCTGGACACCCCTGCCCCAAGTAGTTCCACCCATTATCTACCCACTGACTGGCTCTTCCGATCAGCATCAATGTGGAATGAACAACCAAATTTGCTAACATATACTTCCCATTATTTAAATGACAAATATTTGGAAAACCAAGTTAGAGGCCAGGTGTTTTAACAACAACAACAATAATAATAATAATAATGGTATTTGTTAAACACTTACTGTGTGCCAGACACTGTACTAAGCACTGGGGTAGATACAATCAAATTGGGTTGAACACAATCCCTGTCCCAAATGAGGCTCAGAGTCTTAATCCCCATTCTACAGATGAGGTCACTGAGGCCCAGAGAAATCAAGTGATTTGCCCAAGGCCACACAGCAGACAAGTGGCAGAGCTGGGTTTAGAATGCATGACCTTCTCACTCCCCAGCCCGTGCTCTAGCCATACTGCTTGCTTTTAATGGAGACATATTCTGTGGCTCAGTGGAAAGAGCCCGGGCTTTGGAGTCAGAGGTCATGGGTTCAAATCCCACCTCCACCACTTGTCAGCTGTGTGACTGGGCAAGTCACTTAACTTCTCTGTGCCTCAGTTCCCTCATCTATAAAACGGGGATGAAGCCTGTGAGTCCCCGTGGAACAACCTGATCACCTTGTAACTTCCCCAGTGCTTAGAACAGTGCATTGCACATAGTAAGCACTTAATAAATGCCATCATTATTATTATTATAAATGGCTTCACCACTATCTGCTCCTGAAAACTGCCATGAACCAGCATAGCTTAATGGAGAGAGCATGGACCTGGGAATCAGAAGGTCATGGGTTCTAAACCCAGCTCCACTGCAAACCTGCTATGTGACCTTGGACAAGTCACTTAACTTTTCTGTGCCTCAGTGACCTCATCTGTGAAACAGGGATTAAGACTAGGCTGTAAACCCAGTGTGGGCAGGGATTGTCTCTCTCTATTGCTGAATTATACTTTCCAAGCGCCTAGTACAGTGCTCTACACACAGTAAGTGTTCAATAAGTATGATCGAATGGATGAATGGATGACACGGACTGGGTCCAACCCGATTGGCTTGTCTCTACCCCAGCACTTAGTACAGTGCCTGGCATATAGTAAATGTTTAACAAATGCCATTAAAACAAACAAACAAACAGAGCTTCCCAGCTGCATTGACATCCCTCAGGAGGTTAGGTTGTGAGCCCACTTTTAGACTGTGAGCCCACTGTTGGGTAGGGACTGTCTCTGTATGTTGCCAACTTGTACTTCCCAAACGCTTAGTACAGTGCTCTGTACACAGTAAGCGCTCAATAAATATGATTGATGATGATGATGAGGTTGGATCTGGAAGAAAACCAGCCCCTCTCATATTCCCTCTTCTTGGTATCGCTACTACCAATCAACAACGTGTGCCTGCTGTGTTTAGGGCACTGTGCTAAGCACTTGGAAGAGTACAGTACAGTAAAGTTGGTAGAAATAGTCCCGGCCCTCAAGGAACTTACAATCTAGGGGCCTCCTACTCGAGCTCAGAAGATAGACTCAAAGGTTAATAGTTAATGCAGGAAAAAAGACATCGGATGCACTGGCTCCACGTGAAAGCAGACCTCAGAATAAAGCTGTGACATGTATACATTTGTGTATGGGCACAAAACACTGCAGGACAACTCACAAATGACCCTTCGAGGACCACCTCATTGTGTTCCTCTTTGGGCACACTCTCTCTGTCTCCACACCACAAGGATAAGCTGCATTAACCCCACACTAGGGTTCTTGAGTGTCGGTTTATGACCCAGAGCAGGAATTTACTGATGCGCATCAATTCGGTTGGATTTACTGATAATATCTGCCTACCAAGGGGCTGATATTTTCTTAATATCATATGCTAATGCCTAATTTTTGGTGGTTGAAAGCAGTTGATTACTTTAAATTGCAGGTGCTTAGTGCAGTGATTACAGTAATTAAAATGCCTGGAGCTTGAAAAAGTCTAATGACAGCATTTATATACACTCTTTGTCACTTGTGGACTATACCACTTATTTTTGATAGGTCACAGGACAAATGCAATTGAAAGGGATTTAATGAAAAGCAAAGACCTTAGTAGGGGGTCCCCGATTAAACTCAAGGGAAGAGAATTGAATTTATCAGTCAAATCATTCAGGAAAACCCATAGAGAATGGAACAAGATAGACAATGAAAAATGCTAACTGCATTTCATGCCAGTGTAGGATAGAACTTAAAGAATCTTCAATTTCCAAACATCCATATTTTAGAGTGTCTCTTTCTCCACTCAAGTGTCCTGTGCATTTCTCTTATATGAACTCCAATGGGGCAGGTCAGTTAGACATAATTAAGAGCTTTTTAAACTTTAGTTTTACTAAATGGGAGAAATCTGAGCAACTACATTTTAAAGGTCTGAATGCCACACTGCCTAATATGGGTGCTGATAGCTTCGTGTGGCAGGGATCCTGCCTTCTAACTAGTATGCCCTCCCAGACTTTTAGTGCAGTGCTCTGTTCTAATCCCGGCTCCACCACTTGTCTTCTGTGTGACCTTGGGCAAGTCACTTCACTTCTCTGTATCTCAGTGACCTCATCTGTAAAATGAAGATTGAGACTGTGAACCCCACGTGGGACAGCGACTGAGTCCAACATGATTTGCTTGTATTCACCCCAGTGCTTAACACAATGCCTGGCTCATAGCACTTAGCAAATACCATTATTATTATTATTATTACTATACAATATTGATTAATTGACTGACTGATTGGTCTGGCTGCTTTCCCCACCAAGGTCCTTAGCCCATGTCAGATTGGTGGCCCTACCGTTACCTAAAGAGAGCTTTTTCATCTGCCACCCAAATGGGTAATTGCCTTGCTCTCCTTTGCACTATTTCCACCATCAGCTCTTCTCAGCTGCAGGAGTCATGATGAGGCTTGACAAATGGATAAATGATAAAGTGAAACGGTCTTACTGATCAGACTGTGAGCCCGTCTTTTAGACTGTGAACCCGTTGTTGGGTAGGGATTGTCTCTATTTGTTGCTGAACTGTAATTTCCAAGCGCTTAGTACAGAGTTTTGCACACAGTAAGCGCTCAAAAAATACAATTGAATGAATAAATGAATAAGCTGTTCATTGCTCAGAAATCTTCTCCCCTGTTGTGTCAACCTCTAAAATAAAGAAAAGCAACCAAGTCACCCCCTGATGGAGCCTAAATATTCCCATCAAGATTTCATATTTTATAGAACTCAAATCAAATTTCAAGAACTATGAGATAAGTAACACCATCAAAATGGGAGACATAAAAGTTAGCTAATATATTCCAGAAAGTAAAATGATTACAGCCCTGTTATAAATGGCTTGATCTATAAGGATTTGCAAGAAGGTAACATTTCATTTACTTGTTAATTTTTGCTTACCTTTCCTCTCAGGAACTCAAGATATTTCATTAATTATTTGTCACACAGATGGAGAGTGTCACAACATCCCTCCAAGGTATAGGTAATCACTGTAACATCTCTAATTCTTGGGTTCACCTAATTTCAGTCACTTGGAAATTTCTGGGCAGGATTTCTACACTCTCTGTTCAATGCATTAGAAAGTCAGACTCTAACAATCAATCGCACTGAATGCATACTGTGTGCAGACCATTGTATTGCTTGGAAGAATACAATATATAAGAGTTAATGGACACAGTCCATGCTCACAGAGGAGCTCACAGTCTAGAGAAATGTGCAGTTACAACTCCAGGCATATCACAGATGTCTCTTCCACTAGAGAGAGATGGGCAACAGCTCTCTGACCATCATCCACTCAAAGCAAGATCAGCAAAGACTGATGTACAACTCTAGTCATCAAGATAGCAATTCCTCACACTGCGTACCTCTGCAGGATCCAATAATGATAATAATTATGGTATTTCTTAAGCACTTACTATGTGCCCGTCACTATACTAAGCACTGGGGTGGATATAAGCAAATGGCATTGGACACAGTCCCTGTCCCACATGGGGCTCACAGACTTAATCCTCATTTTACAGATGAGGCAAATGAGGCCCAGAGAAGTGTAGTGACTTGCCCAAGGGCACCAGGCAGACGAGTGGAGGAGCCAGGATTAGAACCCCTGACCTTCTGACTCCCAAGCCTGTGCTCTACCCACTAGGCCGTGCTGCTTGGGAATGTCAGATAATCCACCCAGAAGGCAAGATTCACTCTAAGAAGGAAAGATAATTTTGATGTGGCAGGGGAAGCCTTGACCACCTTCACCCCAAAGCCCTCTAATGTTGTTCAATGCGAGAAGACTCTCCTGCTCCCAACCGCTCCACTTCCTAATTAGAAGGGGCCAATCAGTGTTCAGAATATTTAAAAATCTTCAATCATATCTTCAAGAGAGGAAGGATAATTGGATATTTTTATAATGCTTCCAGTAAGCTCACCATACATTACCATCCATGGACTTCCAGTTTTAAATTTCAGTTGGGCCCATCAGTCCCTCTCAGCCTAACCATATTTCAGATCTGAGTTTCTGGCTGGTGCAAGTGCCTTTGATTTGTAAAGCAATATCTTGTCTTTGTGATTAATTCCAGTCGTGCAATAAATTCAAACAGCTCAATTGCATGTGGAAGCAGAAAATAAAGTCAAACCATGCAGAGAAAAGAAATGAAAACAAACTCTGCAAATCAAGCTGTCATGCATTTCATTCTAAACCATGACATATGGCTATGTGCCCCTTGTCTGCTCTCCGCACGACACATTTTGGGCAGGGGATGTATCTGTTATATTGCAAAATTGTACCCTCCCAAGTGCTTAGTACAGTGCTCCGCACACAGCCTGTCAGTAGTATTTATTGAGCACTTATGAGTAGCTGACAAGGGCTTCTATCCTGCCACTGGCTCTGAGGCAGAGGTCTGCAAAAGATGGTGTGGGGAGGGGAGCGACAGCAGGGAGAGAAGCGATAGCAGACACTGTGACAGGGACTGGGTAAAAATGCAGAGAGGACCAGGACATTGGATCTTTGGGTAAAAGATCCAGGACCAAAAATTCTGCTACTAGTTGTTCAGAAGCCAGAAGCTCCTGACTCATAGATCAGGAGTTTTTAATGAATCTGTTCCTTCGATATCAACCAATCAGTCAATCTATCATTTAATCTATGGTATTCATTTATTCATTTAATTATTTATTCATCCATTCATTCAATCATATTTATTGAGCGCTTACTGTGTGCAGAGCACTGTATTAAGCGAGCGCTTGAGAAGTACAAGTCGGCAACATCTAGAGATGGTCCCTACCCAACAACTGGCTCACAGTCTAGAAGGGGGAGACAGACAACAAAACAAAACAAGTAGACAGGTGTCAATACCATCAGAATAAATGGAATTATAGCTATACATCATTAATAAAATAGAGTAACAAATATGTACAAATATACACAAGTGTTCTGGGGTAGGGAAGGGGGCAAGGCATGGGGGGGTGATGGGGAGGGGAAGAGGAGGAGAGGAAAAAGGGTGGCTCAGCCTGGGAAGGCCTCCTGGAGGAGGTGAGCTCTCAGTAGGGCTTTGAAGAGAGGAAGAGAGTTAGCTTGGTGGATGTGTGGAAGCAGGGCATTCCATGCCAGAGGTAGGACGTGGGCCAGGGGTCAATGGCAGGGTGGGTGAGACTGAGGCACGGTGAGGAGGTTAGCGGCAGAAGAGCGGAGAGTGTGGGCAGGGCTGTAGAAGGAGAGAAGGAAGGTGAGGTGTGGGGGGGCAAGGTGATGGAGACCTTTGAAGCCAAGAGTGAGGAGTTTTTGCTTCATTCGAAGATTGATAGGCAGATGCAGAGCACCATACTAAGTGCTTGGGATAGTACAATATAACAGAGTTGGTAGATGCATTACCTGCTCACAACCGGCTCACGGTCTAGAGAGGAAGACAGAAGTAATAATAATAATGATGGCATTTGTTAAGTGCTTACTATGTGCCAAGCACTTTTCTAAGCACTGGGTTGGATACAAGGTAATCAGGTTGTCCCATGTGGGGCTCACAATCTTATTCCCCATTTTACAGATGAGGTAACTGAGGCACAGAGAAGTTAAGTGATTTGCCCGAAGTCACACAGCTGATCACCAGCACAGCAAGGATTAGAACCCATGACCTCTGACACCCAAACCTATGCTCTTTCCACTGTGCCATGCTGCTTTCCCGATGTTAGTGTAAATAAATGTAAAATTAATGTAGAATTTAATGTAAATAATTATGGATAGGTATGTAAGTGCTGTGGGGCTGAGGGAGGAGTAGGGATTGTCTCTGTTGCTGAATTGTACTTTCCAAGCACTTAGTACAGTACTCTGCACACAGAAAGCACTCAATAAATATGATTGAATGGATGAGTAAATAAAGCGAGAAAATCAGGTTGACGCAGAAAGGAGTGGGAGAAGAGGGAAAGGGAATTTACCTAGTCTGTGAAGAATAGCATGGTAAGTGCTTGGCAGGAGGTTCATTGGAATTAGAGGTCATGATCCCTGCCTTCGAGTAGCTTCCAGTCTAGCATGCAATTAATCAAGGACATGTCTTGGGCATGGGGCATGTGGTGTCCCTCGGTGTTACTGAAACTGCCATTTCATTTGTATGTATGTTCGCCCAGCATTTTAATGTTGATGGTTTCAGGCTCATCTGACCATCTGCTTCCTGTGGATCTGGAAAATGTTCTTCTGGGGGAACAGACGTTGTGAGGATAGAGCAAGAAGGAATGAAGCAATATAACATTCTGCTATACTAGTGCGAAGGATTCCAAAAATACACTCAATAAAGTTCTGCGAAACAGACAACATTTTAAACAAAGTTCTGCTCTCTCTGGATCTTGGTAAATTTCCCACAGGCCTTCCGTTGACAGTTTTCAATTAGACCTTCACAGAAGAAAAAATAAAGATCTCAAAACTGAATCACTTAAATCAAAATTCACAAGTCTTAAGGCCAAGAAACAAGTTACATTTGATCTTTTTAAAGACTACACATTTTGGAAGAGAATCCAGCCCAATGAAGATAAAATAAAGAAGCATATCTCCCTGTCTAAGGAACATACTAGATTGTAAATTTTTTGAGGGCAGGGAGCATGTCTCCTAACCCTATTGTATTCTCCCAAATTCTTAGTAGAATGCTCTGCAAACAATAAATGTTCAATGAATACCACTGATGGATTGACTGAACATCATCATCATCAATCGTATTTATTGAGCGCTTACTGTGTGCAGAGCACTGTACTGAGCACTTGGGAAGTACAAGTTGGCAACATAGACAGTCCCTACCCAACAGTGGGCTCACAGTCTAAAAGAACTGAACATAGATGTGTAAATTGATAAATTGACAGATGATTACTCTAGCTTAAAAAATTGAAGTCTCATCATATTTATGAAGTCATGCAGTTCTAATACTCTTAGTTGTATATATTTAGCTATATTTAATTGCATCAGCCAATCGATGGGTTGCATTGAGCACTTCCTACATTTCAGAGCACTATACTAAGAGCTTGGGAGTGTACAATACAGTAGAGATGGTAGCCACGATTCCTACCCACAAGGAGCTTACCATCTAGTTGTCCTTAGTCTTTGAAGATGACTCCAATGATGAGGGATTAGCTTTCCATGTCTGTGGATGTGGCTTAAAAGATGGACGAGAGACAAGCATACCCTTCTCCACTGTTTGCATATAATAATGGACCCTTACAGGATTAATGGGTTTGTCCTATTAGGGCGTATGTCTGTTTCGAGCCTGCACCTTGTTGTTCCAATCTTCACAAAGTTCTTGCTCAAGTAGAGGCAGTGCGTTTCTGATGTTACTAACCTAACTGGTTTATGCTCTCCTATCTGGGTTCTCACTGTGTGCAGAACACTGTACTACATTGTTGGGAGAGTGCAATATAACACAGTTGGTAAACACATTCTCTGTCCACAACAAGCTCAAAACGCTCTTTTAGGCAGGAATAGGCTATATTGTATTGTAGTCTCCCAAGTCATCAGTACAGTGTTCTGCATACAGTGAGCGCTAAAGAAATGCCATTGGTTAGTTGATTGACTGATTGACTTTTTTTATGGCATCTGTTAAACCGTTACGTGGCTCAGTGGAAAGAGCCCGGGCTTTGGAGTCAGAGGTCATGGGTTCAAACCCCGGCTCCGCCACTTGTCAGCTGTGTGATTTTGGGCAAGTCACTTCACTTCTCTGGGCCTCAGTGACCTCCTCTGTAAAATGGGGATTAAGACTGTGAGCCCTCCGTGGGACAACCTGATCTCCTTGTAACCTCCCCAGCGCTTAGAACAGTGCTTTGCACATAGTAAGCGCTTAATAAATGCTATCATTATTATTATTACCATGTGCCAGGCTGGAATAGATACAAGGTAACCAGGTCAAACACAGTCTTTGTCCCACATGGGGTTCACAGTCTTAATCCCCATTTTACAGATGAGGTAACTGAGGCACAGAGAAGTGAAGTGATTTGCCCAAGGTCATACAGCAGACAAGTGGCAGAGCAGGGATTAGAAACCAGGTCCTTCTCAGCCTACTTCAGTGGACTCATTCATTCATTCATTCATTCAATCATATTTATTGAGCACTTACTGTGTGCACAGGACTGTACTAAGCGCTTGGGAAGTACAAGTTGGCAACATATAGAGACGGTCCCTACCCAACAGTGGGCTCAGTCTAGAAGGGACTCCCGACAGTACACTGCTATGTTTGAAATTGTTTGAGATTGGGCTTCCCCATGTCTTTAAATTGTTTTTGAATTCTCTCCAGACCTGTACATTACCTCTCTGGTTCCCATTTCAGCAGCTGATTGGGTATCATGCTTTTGCTCATTCTCCTCACAGGTCCAGTCCAGTAGAGACTTGTTACTGGAGTATTGCTTCAATAATAATAATAATAATTATAAGTATCATTCTCCTCACATGTCCAATCCATTACAGCCATGTTGCTGGAGTATTGCTTCAATAATAATAATAATTATTATTACTGTGGTATTTGTTAAGCACTCATTGTGTGCCAAACACTGTTCCAAGTATGGGAGTAGATACAAAGTAATCAAGTTGGACACGTCCTTGTCCCACATGGGACTCACAGTCTTAATCCCCATTTTACAGATGAGGTAACCGAGGCACAGAGAAGTTAAACTTGTCCAAGGTCATGCAGCAGGTATGTGGCACAGCTGGGATTAGAACCCACATCACCTCACTCCCAGGCCCATGGTCTTTCTACTAGGTCACACTGCTTCCTTGCCAGTGAGTTGACATCTCATTGATGGATCCTGTCCTGCCATTTAATAATAATAATGGCATTTGTTAAGCACTTACTATATGCAAAGCACTCTTCTAAGCGCTGGAGAGGATACAAGGTGATCAGGTTTTCCCACGTGGGGCTCACAGTCTTCATCTTCTAGACTGTGAGCCCACTGTTGGGTAGGGACCGTCTCTATATGTTGCCAAACTTGTACTTCCCAAGCGCTTAGTACAGTGCTCTGCACACAGTAAGCACTCAATAAATACGATCGAATGAATGAATGAATCCGCATTTTACGGATGAGGGAACTGAGGCTCAGAGAAGTGAAGTGATTTGCCCAAAGTCATGTGGCAGAGCTGGGATTAGAACCCATGACCTCTGGCTCCCAAGCCCGGTCTCTTTCCATTGAGTCATGCTGCTTCTCATGCTGATCCTGGTGAAACCGCTCCAGAAGCTGAATGTTTCTTTTAGTCCAAGTCCGAACCAGTTGTTGTTACAAGTGAAAAAGCAATTTACTGGGAATCAGAACATCTGTGATATAATCCTCGCTTTGTATTTTGTGGCTATGCCATCAGTGGAGTTTAATGAATGTATTTGATGGTGATGGTGATGATGATAAGGATGATGGGATGAAGAGATGTCAATATATACCTCCCACATCAATCCACAGTTGTATATCTCACCCATTTACCTCCTCTACCAGGGAAGCCTTAAGGCTTTTTACCTAGAAAATTGCCGGTCACCTCGAGCTTATGTTGAAAGCCACACTCATTGTTGCTCTAGCGACAGGAGCTGTATGCACTCTTTATACCTTGATGATTTGGAGTAATGACAATCAGAGGTTGGAGCAACATTGGATTTTTATAAGGTTCCTCTTGAACCTGACACCACACAAGATCTCTAAAGTAGTATTATTGCCAGAAACCCTTCAGCATTGATGGTATAGACCGAGAAGAAATTCCTCCAGTCCTGGTGGTTTGACCTCCTACTAGTGATGGATAAGTTAGACTTTGGGGGTGGCAGGTAGAAAGGGCCAAAGACAAAGTGCAAACTGTGTCACAGACTCTGTTTCAAATCTGTCACAGGTTTTGTGTAGAATGCATCATGGGTTTTGTATAAAATCTAACATTATTTTCAAGTAAAACTGAGCTCTGGGTTTTGTGATAAGTCCGTTACAGGTTTTGCGACAAACCTTCCGAGGTTTTCAATTTCCAAGAGAGGATAGAAATGCACCTGAAAACAGGGATGGGGAATTTCCTTTGAGATGTTCATTTTGTTTCCATCTATTCTGTCAATGGAGTTGCCTCCCGGAAATTCAAGTAAATGGACTGACACAGGTGTGTAATTGCTGCAACTAACCAGTTTCCTGAAATTTCTTGGTTTCTGAACAAACATATATGCCTTGAGCAGTAGAATTGCATCCATAGTAATGAAAACAATTGGAAGCAAGCCCAAGACTTTTGACTTTATTCTTTACTTGACAAGATTTATTTGGTTCTCCTACAGACTAATAGAAAAAGTTAACTGGAAAGTTGCTTTGTCCGACTCTCTCTGGAGACACAACTTTACTCAGTAACATTACATAGAAAGTGAGCCAATCAGAGAGGGTCTGGCTGAAACTTCGCCGATGTATCAAGGCCACATCTGATGAGACTGAATAAAGTCTTGGGTAGAGGACAGAGGTTGGAGAAGGATGCACTTATTTATTCAATTCTGTATTCCAATTACTTGAAGGTAAATACATATGTACATACATATATACATATATATACATACACACACATACATATATATATATATATATATATATATATTGTCTAGTAGACCAGTAGAGCCCCTCTAAGGGTCGCTCCTGGAGAGTTTCCAGTACACTACCAGTCTTGGCTATCGGAGGGAGAGTCAAGCAGAGGCATATTCATTCCATTCCTATCTTGGGCAGTGGCTAGTGAGTGGAAGACAATCTGCTACAAGTCAAAACTCACCCATGCTGGGCAGTAGGGGTATCGGAGGCAGTCAAGGGCGGAGATTTGAGTTTACTGCGCAGAAGGTGGCAATAATGAACCACTTCCATATTTTTACCAAGGAAACTCTGTGGATACACTAGCAGAATGATTGCAGAGGGAGAGCAGAGCAATCTGGGAAAGATGTGTCTGTGGTGTCGCTATGGGTCAGAAACATCTTGACGGCATAAGACAAGACCTACTGGTGCAAGTTCTTTATGGTCAGGGAATGCGTCACTGCTTATTTTGGGCTTATGCAGGTCTATGCCAGTTTGTAGTACAGTGTTTTACACACAGTAAGCTCTTAAGGAATACTACTGCATTCATCCTCCAAAACAATTTGTGGAGCTATCCCAGTCATCCATTCATTCATTCCTTCAGCTGTATTGAGTGTTTACTGCGTGCAGAAAACTGTACTAAGCACTTAGAGAGTACAGTATAACTGGCATGGCCAGGAGTAGAACACAGATCCTTCTGACTCCAAGTTTTGTGCTTTACCCATTAGTCCACACTGCTTCTCCAGGTCACACTGCTTTGCTCACCTTGTCTCCCTGTCCTTGAATTATTTTATCTCTTAAATCCACATAGCCTCATCCCTCTCAACTTTCAAAGCCCTCCTAAAATTCCACCTCTTCTAATGAGCTTTCCCTGACCAATTCTCAGCACCCTGAATATCATCATCATCATCATCAATCGTATTTATTGAGTGCTTACTATGTGCAGAGCACTGTACTAAGCGCTTGGGAAGTACAAATTGGCAACATATAGAGACAGTCCCTACCCAACAGTGGGCTCACGGTCTAAAAGGGGGAGACAGAGAACAAAACCAAACATACTAACAAAATAAAATAGAATAGATATGTACAAATAAATTAAATAAATAAATAAATAGAGTAAAAAAATATGTACAAACATATATACATATACACAGGTGCTGTGGGGAAGGGAGGGAGGTAAGATGGGGGGATGGAGAGGGGGACAAGGGGGAGAGGAAGGAAGGGGCTCAGTCTGGGAAGGCCTCCTGGAGGAGGTGAGCTCTCAGCAGGGCCTTGAAGGGAGGAAGAGAGCTAGCTTGGCGGAGGGGCAGAGGGAGGGCATTCCAGGCCAGGGGGATGACGTGGGCCGGGGGTCAATGGCGGGACAGGCGAGAGCGAGGTACGGTGAGGAGATTAGCGGCAGAGGAGCGGAGGTCGCGGGCTGGGCAGTAGAAGGAGAGACGGGAGGTGAGGTAGGAGGAGGCGAGGTGATGGACAGCCTTGAAGCCCAGGGTGAGGAGTTTCTGCCTGATGCGCAGATTGATTGGTAGCCACTGGAGATTTTTGAGGAGGGGAGTGATATGCCCAGAGCGTTTCTGGACAAAGATAATCCGGGCAGCAGCATGAAGTATGGATTGAAGTGGAGAGAGACACGAGGATGGGAGATCAGAGAGAAGGCTGATGCAGTAGTCCAGACGGGATAGGATGAGAGCTTGAATGAGCAGGGTAGCGGTATGGATGGAGAGGAAAGGGCGGATCTTGGCAATGTTGCGGAGCTGAGACCGGCAGGTTTTGGTGACGGCTTGGATGTGAGGGGTGAATGAGAGAGCGGAGTCGAGCATGACACCAAGGTTGCGGGCTTGTGAGACGGGAAGGATGGTAGTGCCGTCAACAGAGATGGGAAAGTCAGGGAGAGGGCAAGGTTTGGGAGGGAAGACAAGGAGTTCAGTCTTCGACATGTTGAGCTTTAGGTGGCGGGCAGACATCCAGATGGAGATGTCCTGAAGGCAGGAGGAGATGCGAGCCTGGAGAGAGGGGGGAGAGAGCAGGGGCAGAGATGTAGATCTGGGTGTCATCAGCGTAGAGATGGTAGTTGAAGCCGTGGGAGGGAATGAGGTCACCAAGGGAGTGCGTGTAGATCGAGAACAGAAGGGGACCAAGCACTGAACCTTGGGGATCCCCCACAGTGAGAGAATATGACTGAGTATGACTGAGAGGAGTGATTGAGAGCTAGATGGGAGATGGGGGAAGGGACCCAAAGCACACATAGTAGGAGTAGATTTTGAGATAGTGAGGGAGATACGTTTTGAGGCACAGCTGAGAAGGAGGATAATGAAAAGTTTGTCATAAGAGAGCAGCAAGACAGTGATGAGGGAATTTCAGAAGTTCACATCAGCTGGTTTCTATCCAGCCAGGAAAAGTAGTTGGCTGGGAGGCCGTGGGTCACTGGAGCCTTCTGGAGGGAGTTAATGATTTGGAGCTCTTGTTGGTGGCTGCAGAAATGAAAGTTAATGAAGGAGACATATGAAGTTCAAGAAACATAATCGACACCTCAAATAGCATTACTGGTCCTAAAGGTCTGAATCATGATCAGAGCACCAAAGCACTCTCTCCCACCCACCCACTGTTCTCCCTCTCTTGGTCCTCAATCCCCTGGAAATAGCCCTGGATTCAATTTTGAAAAAAAAAAAGGAAAAATGATGTAATACAAGCTTCTTAAACCTTAAACTACCCACCTAGCCTTGTGACACTGAAATTGTGCAGTGACTGTCTTTGCGTCCAACCAATGTAGATCACCTTCTGCCCATTCTGGGGTTACAGTAAAGTCTCTTCTTTCATTCTTTGTGTCAGTTACTGGGATGAACATGGCTAAGGGCCTTGTTTATGGCAGAATATTCAAATCACCCTTCGGACAGTTTGGGCTCTCTTTACTCACTTTTACTTAGAGCAATGTGAGGGATATGAATCATGGCTAAAGTCAAAAAAAGGATCAGAGTCTTGAAAGGATCACCTTTTCAAACAGCAGTTAGTTGGTGAGATTTCAGGCATCTTAGGCCAGGGCATTGAATTAGAGTTAAATAATGAGTGTTCAATGTGGATGCTTCAGTGAAAGAATAAAAAGGAAAATGATGTAAATGAAAGACTTTAAACCTCCCCAATGACACTGTTTAAATAGAACAACAATCCAGGCATTGCAATTAGGCTTTCATTTAATAAAGTGCAAACAGGAGGTAATACAGTTAGCTAACATTGAAAGAAAAACATCGAAAACTCAGAAACATTAAACATAGACTGCTCTACACTGTAAATGGTTTATTCCATCTGTTTCATCATTAATAATCAAAATAGTTTGACATTTATTTAAATGGATTCAGCTGTGTTGTGTATCGAGGGAGCATACATGAAAGCCACACTGAAATATTCTCTGTATGTAATTGAAGGTCCAGATCCCATTGGTTAGGAAAATGGTGGGGTGGTGATTTAGACCAACTGATCATCAAGTCGCAGTTTCCCCTGTAACTGAGAAGTAGAAGGCACAACATAATAAGAAAAGTCAGCCACTTAAGTTTAAAATAAAGTAAGGGCCTCATATTTTCACAGTATAATTTCTTTTTGAACCAAGGCACTAGCTGTAAACCTAACTCTTTCAACTTTTACCTGTCATTGACAAGGACAAGCAAGGAGAGGTCACTAAATCCAAGCTCAGAGCCCTGGGGTGAAATGAAATTTTTCAGGCAGTCAAGTGAGTATCACGAAGAATGACCATCAGTCCCATAACACCTTTCTGCCTGATGATTTTCAGTATTCAAAATGAATTTACCTCCTCACTCACTATGACATACAACTGACTAATATTTTTGGGTAGAGACCATTTAGCCTAAGAAGGAACACATATTTTTTATTGTCCTTTCATGTTGATAATAGTATTAAATACATATCAGAAATGGTTGGTTGCTTGAGAGAAGAAAAATGAGTTTGAATAGTGTTGGACAATGACAATTGCTGAAAATAGACTAGCCATTCTTTGAAATATGCTGGAAATGATGCTCATATTTTGGGAAAGAAGGCTAGGACAGGAAGTTAGGGTAAGACTTTTGCATGTGGTAGCCTACATTCGTTTAAATCTAGCCCAGAATTCTGTCTGTAACAGAGATAATAATAGTGATGTATTTTATAATAATGTATTTGTTAAGCATTTAGTATGTACTAAGCAATGTTCTAAGCACTGGGGGAGATACAAGGTTATCAGGTTGTTTCTGGTGGGGCTCACAATCTTAATCTCCATTTTCTAGATGAGATAACTGAGACACTGAGAAGTTAAGTGACTTGCCCAAAGTCACACAGGTGACCAGTGATGAAGCTGGGATTAGAACCCACAGCCTCTGACTTCCAAGCCTATGCTCTTTCCACTAAGCCATGCTGCTTCTCTGATCCTGGGCCACTTGGAGGAACCATGTGTTCAGTTTGCTGCTGGATTTCCACCTTTAAGGTGGACTATCAAACCCTCTTAACTTTCCCCTCTTCATCACTAATTTTCTTTCCAGACTACTTATACCTCTTACATAGAGCTGAACAGGCCCATGTAATCCAAAACAATTAGGAACACAGTTACTCTTCATATTTATCATTTATCATGACCAAGAGCATCTTGGATTTAGTGTAATTGTTTTTTGGATATTTGAGCTTTTTTCTAAAATCTCTAACTGTTCCAGAACACACACACCCAAACCCAAACATACACACACATATACAAGTACACCTATATATACACACACATTATATATATTTATAAACACACACACATATATATATATATATGCATTATATATATGACTATGGGTCAAAGGATTATTCAAAGTGCTGGGGTAGAAACAACTTAATCAGGTTGGACAGAGTTCCTGTTCCATATAGGGCTCACAATTTAAAAGGTAGGAAACGACTGGTATGTATTTCCACTTTACAGATGAGAAACTGAGACATAGAGAGGCTAAGCACTTACTAAAGTGCTCTGCACACAGTAAGCACTCAATAAATATGGTTAAATGAAGTGTCTTGTCAAGATCACCCGTGAATCCAGTGGCAGACCTGGGATTAGAACCCACATCTTCTGACTCCCAGTCACATGGTCTTTTACAAGGCTATGATGCCCTGGGATTAGAACCCACATCTTCTGACTCCCAGTCACATGGTCTTTTACAAGGCTATGATGCCCCGGAACTTCTACGTCCAGGTTGAAGCAAACGCTATTCACATTCAGCGTAGATCCCACACTATTCTTGGACTTGTAAGCCAGACATCCTAGAATGCTTCTCTGTCTTCCTCTTCCTCCTCACTTTATCTCCCTACCAGTTCTCTAATCCCCACAGGGAAAGGGAGGCTGCAGAAACATACAATGATATCATCATGTCCTGTTTTTCAACAAAGATAATATGCTCAACTTTCCAAGTCACAGATAACTGAACAAACTCCCCACTACTGGCTTCAAAACTCTCCCTTATGTTGCCCCCTCTTACCTCACCTCCATTCTCTCCTTCTCTATCACAGCCCTCACACTCCACTCTTCTGCCACTAACCTTCTCACTGTGCCTCATTCTCACCTGTCCCGCCATCGATCTCTGGCCCACGTCCTACCTCTGGTCTAGAATGCTTTTCCTCCTCACATCTGCCAAACAATCACACTTCCCCCTTCAAAGCCCTACTGAAGGCTCCTCCAAAAGACCTTCCCAGACTAAGAACCACTTTTCCTCAACTCCCCCGCCTCTCTGCATTGCTCCAACTCGCTCCCTTTTCTCTACCCAACTCACCCTGCCCCACAGTACTTAGGCATATACGTACATATCTATAATTCTATTTATTTATATTGATGCCTGTTTACTTGTTTTGATGTCTGTCTCCCCCCTTCTAGACTTTAAGCCTGGTGTGGGCAGGGATTGTCTCTCCTTATTGCTAAATTGTATTTTCTAAGCATTTAGTACAGTGCTCTGCACACAGTAAGTGCTCAATAAATATGATTGAATGAATGAATGAATGAATAAATATTACTAATAGCATTCTACACTAACATGTTTGGGTTGATCAGTTCTCTGAGTTTGAGCTTTCAATGAATCTTAGAATCACTGAAATACCTGGATGCTCCCTCCAATAATTAATTTTTCTCTGATGGTTCCCCTGGTATAACAACTTTGGGCCTCTAGTGTGGCTTTAGACTCAGCTCATTTCCTCACCCATGAGGGAAATGCTCCAGAGCTGGGTGGAAGGTTATTGATTCCAGTGCTCCTAGAATTAGACAAATAATAATCATTAACAGAACTTGCAGTTGAACAACCAAGCTGCGGCTGTGAAAGAGCAAAGATTCACTGAAAGGGCTGTTATTTGTTGAGTACACAAAAGATCCTTCCATTGGAGAGCTAACATGACATATGTTTTCTGTGTAACAGAAAATACATTTCCTGAAACAGTGCCACAACAAGAATCAAGTGCACTGGGGAGAATCCAAAGGTTAATTGCTATCTGACCATACTGCAGTTTGGCACATCACTCAAAGGACAATTCTTTTTCTCTCCTTGGTACATTTTCTTTTAAACATAATTTTTCACCCCCATTTTTCCCTTTTTTTGAGAGAAATGGTTAGTAACTAAAAGAAGCATGAAATTGACAGCAAATGAAAATGAAGTTGAATTTTCCAGGACAAATCCGGGACAAGGATGCCCATGGCAGGATCCAGCTGAAGACTAAGAGGCATATATCACTATTGCCTGGAAAGATCCACTCTGTTTCTGACAGGTCAAATCATTCTCCACTTCTCCACATGCACTCACTGTGGCCTGTCCAATGAAGCTTGGTAATAATGATTCTTTGGTAACTCAGAGACTTGGTTCCATTCAAAGCTGAACGAAAAATACCAAGTCATTTATCACATGATTTTTTTATTACTGTAATAATTTTTAGAATAAACTGACTCCTAGAAGGAAGAGAAGACCACTATGTGACCGTGGTCAGCAATACCAAGATGAGTAAACATCTCTGAAAAGTGGAGTATTTCTATCAGAAAACCAAAGAATTGGCACTTGAATTCCATTGCTATGCTCAGTCTGATCATTTGTTCTTCATCTTTAAGACATCATCATTACTTCAGCTTTCTCAAAGTCAAATCTTCTTTTGTCTTAGAAGTATCTTCCTCTTCTAGTGTTATATCACTTATAAGCATCCTCATTTCTTCAGCTTTCTCAAAGTCAAATCATCTTTTATTTTTGAAGTATCTTCCTCTTTTTATGTTTTATCATTTATAGCACTTTTTCCCTCTGAAACGCCTTTCAAGAAATATATTGTAGGGCTTGTTATTTACCACTTTCCAACTAAAAATTAAACCGTGAAACTGGATAAAATTTAAAAAATCAGCTGTTCCAATATAGGTCTAAAAATCATCCTTAGAAACTTTAATTGTCCTGGAAGGAAACTGAATTATTTTGTCTAAAGTCTATAACAAAAGAAAGTATCCTTTGTTTCTTACCACTTAGTATTTTACTTGTTTTTCTAATCTAAATTGAGTTAACTTTAAGCCATTAAGTGTAGCAAACCAGAACCCATAAACAATCCTTCTGGATTCCTGTTTTATGCTCATGGTGAAGTTTGACATGCTTAGTGGTCTGAAGGAAAATAGTGCATAAATTCAAACCACTCAAAGATGCCTTGAAAATGTTAGAATTGCTGGCACCACAAAGACAAACTAAGTTGGAGTACTACTGTTTCAGAGACCGTGTTTATCACCAATTATATAGAAAGACAAAGATGAGGTACGAAGGAAAAGTTGTTGAGGTGTTCAATGGTGTCAGCGTGTCTTCATTCATTTTGAAATGTGGAAGGCTGAAAAATCCAACAAGATGGTCTTTTGTGTATAAAACTTTCCCCCACCTCCACTTTTCTGAAAAACCTGAGGAATATTTAGAGGCCAGTCTCATGAACTGCCAGTAGTACAATCTGTGGTAATATGTTGTCAAGTTTTGGAGGATTTAACAATACCATAAAACTGCAGACTAGGGAAAATATCAGGAAGACAGTTTCAATCGATCTAGGAATCAGTGGTTCAGTTGAGCACTTTGTGCAGAGCTCTGTACCAAAAACATGGGAAAATGCAGTACAGCCGAGTTGGTAGACTATCCACAAGGAGCTGACAGTCTACAGGGAGAGACAGACATTAAAATAGGTTACTGTGGAGAACTCTCAACAAGCTGCCTTACTAGTGACTGTTTGTGATCCCACAAACAAGAAGAAGGAAGACACTGGCAAAGGCTCTAATGAGCCCTACCTGAGACAGGTGATTGCTGGCCTTCTTTCCCTGCTCTCCCCGGTAACGGGCCTGGATCAATCAACGACTGCCATTTAGAGCCACAGCTGCAACACGTAAGGCAGATAAAAGGTGATCATTTTTTTTTTAATTGCAATGAAGCATGCAGAGGTGAGGTAAGTATGCAAAAGCAGGAAGGAGGCACACAGAGGGCACACTGAAGCATGCAGAAGCAAACATTGAGGAGCAGCAGGAGAGCAGCACTCGAAAGCAACAGAAGGCAGCAGCCCTCGGAAGCAGAAAGAAGAAGCATTGGCAGAACAGGCTCCCTTGACCAACAGACTGGTACTGGACCCTTAGTGGAATGAATGAGTGAGAGTGTGTATGCATTGGTAAAGGTAAGTAAAAACTTTCCGCAGTAACCTTGGTGGTCAGTGGTGTGGTTTGACTCTACTACATATCACTGAGGTTGCCCCGGTCTGGAAAGGTCCTGGTTGGTATGAGCCAGGGCTTTTGCAACAATTACCAGTGGGGGGAATAGTAAAATACAGGAATATTTAAATAAGTACTATGAGTATCAAATTGCTTAAGGGGTATGCAGCTAAGTGTCTGATCAATGATGAGGGGAGGGTGAATAGGGGAAATAAAGAACTTCATCTGGGAAGACTTCCTGAAGGAGATGTGATTTTGGGGGAGGGCTTTGAGGGTGAGAATAGCAGACTATCAGGTATGAAAGGGAGGGAGTTCCATGTCCAATGGAGACCAAAGGCAAAGTATCAGTGGTATGATAGATGGGGTCTAGGCACACAGAGCAGGCTGGTGTTACAGGAGAATAGTACAGTAGTAGAATAGAATAGTACAGATTGGGTTGTAGTAGGAGTTCAGTAAGTTTTAATGAGGGAGGAAGCCAATTAAGTGCCTTAAAGCCGATGAGAAGGAGTTTCTGTTGTGGAGGTATATTCATTGAAAGAGGAACTGTGGAAATAAGTGTGACAGTATGTCTCTTAGACTAGTACCTTGAGGAATGTTCTGTAGTTGGGGTCATGAATAATTGTAAAGGCAGACTAGTTTAGATGTAAGGGAAAGCTATTTAAAAGTGAGAGGGAGTAATAAAAACTGACTGATATAATATGACCTAATATTGATTCAGTGAGGTTGATTTAGAAACTAATGAAAATGCAGTGACTTGCCCAGATTACACATATTTATTTTCTCAATTAGTGTTGCATTAAATGGGGTTCTGAATGTTTGGATTGCCAGATTGGCGTGTTCGGGTTTCCGGGAACAGCAAGGGCGTTCATAAACTGGGAGGAATTTGGCTTGGGGAAACTCAACTGGGTATCCTCCAAGTCATTTGAGGACAAATGGGTTTTGTGCTTAAAGATCTCCTTTCCTTTTAGTCTCTTTTTCTAATGTATCCATTCTATCTTCACCAAACCCCTTGATGCCCAACATGCAAAAGAGTGTATTAGCTATGAGCTGAATTGTCAGTAGTCCTTTCTGCTATCTCAGGAAAGAATTAATTCATGATCAGTCATTGTCAATTATTACCCATGTCCTACTGACTGCAGAAAAGATCCCCTAGATTCCTGCCATTATCCTGGGAGATGGCCTCTATGCATTCTGAGAGGGATCATGGTCTTGACACCCTTCCCTAATTAGATTGGACACAGTCCATGTCCCATATAGACAGTCTTAATCCCCATCCTAAAAGTGAAGCAATCAAGATGCAGCAAAGTTAAGTGACTGACACAAGGTCACACAGGATACAAGTGGCAGAGCTGGGATTAAGATTCACATCCTTTGGTTTCCAGGTCCGTGCTCTATCCACGAGTCTATGCTGCTTCCCTGTGGGTCCATGTAGGCCCATGAGCTTAACATCTTCCTGCTGGTGGATTCAGGAAACTTGTCTTCTTTATAGATCTGACCATAATGGCAATACCATTATGTCCTTGAGAGAAAGCCATTCCATTACATATGGACTAGTTAACTGTGCTTCATCCTCAATGGTGACAGGTAGTTAGAATACCCCATTGCATTCTGCTGGCTTCATTTCTACTGGCTTTAATAATAATATTTAAGAGCATACAGTGTACCAGGCACTGTATTAACTGCTGGGGTGGATACAAGCAAATCAGGTTGGACACAGTCCCTGTCAATCAATCAATCAATCGCATTTATTGAGCACTTTGTGCAGAGCACTGTACTGTTTGGGAAGTACAAGTTGGCAACATATAGAGACAGTCCCTACCCCACAGTGGGCTCACAGTCTAGAAGGGGGAGACAGAGAACAAAACACATTAACAAAATAAAATAAATTGAATAGATATGTACAAGTAAAATAAATAGAGCAATAAAAATGCACAAACATATATACAGGTGCTGTGGGGAAGGGAAGGAGGTAAGATGGGGGAATGGAGAAGGGGACTAGGGGGAGAAGAAGGAAGGGGGTCAGTTTGGGAAGGCCTCCTGGAGGAGATGAGCTCTCAGTAAGGCCTTGAAGGGAGGAAGAGAGCTAGCTTGACGGATGTTGGGAGGGAGGGCATTCCAGGCCAGAGGGATGACGTGGGCCTGGGGTCGATGGCGGGACAAGCGAGAACAAGGCACGGTGAGGAGATTAGCAGCAGAGGAACGGAGAGTGTGGGCTGGGCTGTAGAAGGAGAGAAGGGAGGTGAGGTAGGAGGGGGCGAGGGGATGGACAGCCTTGAAGCTGAGGGTGAGGAGTTTCTGCCTGATGCGCAGATTGATTGGTAGCCACTGGAGATTTTTGAGGAGGGGAGTAACATGCCCAGAGCGTTTCTGGACAAAGACAATCTGGGCAGCGGTGTGAAGTATGGATTGAAGTGGGGAGAGACACGAGGACTCTCCTTTTAGACTGTGAGCCCACTGTTGGGTAGGGACTGTCTCTATATGTTGCCAATTTGTACTTCCCAAGTGCTTAGTACAGTGCTCTGCACATAGTCAGCGCTCAATAAATATGATTGATGATGAGGAGGATGGGAGATCAGAGAGGAGGCTGATGCAGTAGTCCAGACGGGATAGGATGAGAGCTTGAACGAGCAGGGTAGCGGTTTGGATGGAGAGGAAAGGGTGGATCTTGGCAATATTGCAGAGCTGAGACCGGCAGGTTTTGATGATGGCTTGGATGTGAGGGGTGAATGAGAGAGCAGAGTCGAGGATGACACCAAAGTTGCGGGCTTGAGAGACGGGAAGGATGGTAGTGCCGTCCACAGTGATGGGAAAGTCAGGGAGAGGGCAGGGTTTGGGAGGGAAGACAAGGAGTTCAGCCTTGGACATGTTGAGTTTTAGGTGGCGGGCAGACATCCAGATGGAGATGTCCTGAAGGCAGGAGGAGATGTGACCCTGGAGGGAGGGGGAGAGAGCAGGGGCAGAGATGTAGATTTGTGTGTCATCAGCGTAGAGATGATAGTTGAAGCCATGGGAGTGAATGAGGTCACCAAGGGAGTGAGTGGGGCTCACAGTCTCAATCCCCATTTTACAGATGAGGGAACTGAGGCCCAGAGAAGTAAAGTGACCTTTCCAAGGTCACACAGCAGAGAAGTGGCGGAGCTGGGATTAGAACCCATGACCTTCTGATTCCCAGGCCCGTGCTCTATCCACTATGCAATGCTGCTTTATTGTAAATTCATTGATTGTGGGATTGTGTCTCCTAAATCTTGAACTACTCTGAGTGCACAGTCCATTGCTGTGCATATAATAGGTTCTCAGTAACTACTGTTGACTGTGTTGCAGACAACCCGCTCCTGACAACAACATAGTGGGATTCCTGTAAGAAAGGGAAAGGAGTCACCCATCACCACAGTATAATTGCTAATCCAACAACGAGACATCACCATGCAGTTTATTTGTTCACCTTTACACTAGATGAGGACCCCACCCACAGAGGAAAGAATATTGCTCCCTGATCACTTTTACTCTCTCTAACATTCTTTGCCTCTCTATGGTTCCAGCCTGAAGGTGGGCTTCCTCTCCACTGACATTCTGGCAGTCAGTGGAGTTTCTGGAGTGTTTGCATATTTCAAGACAACCCCAAGTTGGAGGTTTGCTCCGTCCTTATAAAGGAGGCATGGTCAGGTCTGCTATTATGGTCTGTGTTTGCAGGGAACCTCTGATTGTCCAGAGAATGGCTAGGTGAGGGAGGTGTGTGGTTTCCTTTTTCCTTCACGATTGCCTACGAAAACAGTGCTCTTGGTGATTTTGGAATCATCTATTCTTGTTACCCTGTCTCAGGATTGAAACCCGGAGAGGTTCCATTACTCTAACAGTCTCAGCTATGGGAAGACGAATCAAGCAGCGGTATATCCATTCCATTCCTAGCTTGGGCAGTGGCTAGCTAGTGAAAGGCAATCTGCCGCAAGTCAAAACTCCCCTGTGCTGGGCAGCAGCAGCATGGAAGAGAGTTGAGGGTGGAAATGCAAATTTATGGAATGGAAAAAGGAAATGGTAAATGACTTCCATATTTTTACCAAGAAAACTCTGAAAATTTACCAAGAAAACTACCAGAATGATTACAGATGGTTGTGGGCCATTCTGGGAGAGATATGTTTGTGGAGTCACTATTGGTTGGAAACATCTCGATAGTTTGACATGACAAGATTCTTGTTGCAGATCTATTGTCTTTTCTCCATTATACTTGAAAACTCCATGACCCTTTTGTCCTTTTGTGATCTATTTACTACTGGAACCAGCCCTGATCCCATATTTCTACCTTTTGTGCAACTGCCAGTAACTGCCTGCCCATCCTGTTCTTCTGCACTTTCCAGTGTTTTCATGTACAGCCATCCTAACATCCCCCAACTTTTTATTTAATTTCTGGGGCTGGCTGCAGGAATCCCACCCAGAAAATGTTCTCTCCCATACCCATGGCTCCCCAGATCCATATTTCTCTCCAGCATCTGAGGCTTCCCCTCCACCATCTAACACAGTGGGACACCAAGGTCTGTGATCTCAACAAAATTTAATCATTTCTTGACAACATAATAGGGAAATCAAATCCATTTCAAACTGCCTTCCCTGGCTCTCAGGCTTCCCTGGCTTCTCCTGTTCCCTTTAGGACCCTCTGTCCTTCTCTGTAGGTGTCCCAGAGTCCACATTCCTGGTGTCCTTCCCCTCTTCTCTTGGGGTGTTCTAGGTTCCAGTCTCATGATCTCACAGTCGCAGTGTCCTTTCTCCCCTTCAGCAGGAGGTGCCTCACTCCTCTGGAGTCTTACCTGTTGGACCCCAAAACTCCAGGATATCCTAACCTTAATCTAGGATCCTCTCTGATCCCATACCTTGCCCTGTATCCATTCAGGGTCACAGAATGAGCTTTTCTTGTGTTCTGATCTCCCAGGCACATTGCTTGCCACCTCTCAAGATGCCTATGGGTCTCTTCTCCAACACCTGGACCCCATAGTTCCTCCCAATCCTGCTCTCTGGCTCAGATAAATATTTACACTTCTCTCAAGGAGGGGCATCATAACAAAGGGGCACCTCCTCCTTCTCCTAAGTGTTGGGGAGAGGGGATCTGGTCATCAAAATTTCAATCATTGTGCAATGAGAGTACTTATGATCATAGCATAGCATTTCATTTTATAGGTTTAAAGGGTTATTAGTTACTCACCAATGCCTCTGCACATGCTTGAAGCCCTCAGAAGAAATGATGATCTGCTTGTGAGACACATTCAAAGGAGATTAAACTTTCTCAAAAGAAGGCATAACACTTGGCAAACAATTTCTCTGAGATATTCTTCATATTCATAAGGATGCAAACCATGGTGATGTCCAGAGACATATTTTGTTTCACTCCTTTGAGATTCAGTACTGGGTGAGATTATCCAAAAGATGTTCCCCCGAAGAAATGTGGAAATGTTCAATATTAGCATGCCTCTTACTCAAATGCTGTCATGTTTTTCTTGCTTTGGGCCTGATGTGATTCATACTCTTATTCACAATTGCATATGCTGAGTGTGAGCTAAAGGCACAGGGTATTAAGTCACAATGAAAGATCTCAAATAACTTTGTAACTGTAAGTACAGGATACTGTTCTCCACATGAAACACTGCCTATAACTGTTGAATGGTTACTGAACTACTATGAAAACATTTCTAAATCTTATTGTACTGATTTAGACTCCAAGCAATACAGTAGATTACTTTCAGTTATTTCAACCTTTGTCATATTATACTGTAGTGAAGTAGGTGGATAATGCACTTTGCTATTGTCATTCAGATACTTGCTATCTGTCAGTATCTGATGGGCACTTATTGTATCAAGACAAAAATAAAGGTTCAGCATATTTTGAAATCCTATTTCATAATATTAACTGGCACTTTTACGTTCCATCAGAAAAATCAATCAGCCAATGGTATTTATGGAGTGTGTACTGTGTGCAGAACTCTATACCAAGCGCTTAGGAGAGTAATACAGTACAGCTGATAGACACATTCCTTGTCAGAATCCTTTCCCAGCTGCCAATAATGTTGATGAGTCAGAACACCATTGGAATCACAAAGCTAGACAATGGGTAGGCATACTATTGTTTCCACCCACTCTGCACACAGTAAGCGCTCAATAAATACAATTGATTGACTATCCCTACCCTCCCAAAGTCAGGGAGTATGCCTAATTTTCTTTAATGTGGGAGTTGTGTTCTTAGAAACCTTGTGCTAAGGACAACTTCACCTGCAGCTCAGACAGTCGTGGAACTTACGCACAGTTTATTCCTGAAAATTTATGAGATGCTAGAAGTAGGAATCCATTTTCTCATGAGAATAACATTGGGAATGGGGTACTTGCTCCTGAACTAAGGTGAGTGTGCCTAATTTTACAAAAATCACCCAGAATTCTGTACTCAAACACATATAGATGAGTAATAGAGCTATATTCATTAATTTATTTCAAGTCAGAGAAGTTCCAAGGTATGGTAGCTGATTTTTACTTCCATCAGCTATGGCTGGTATCTCTACCTGGTGGTCAACAAATGCCCTCCCACACCTTAGTCTCTGTAGGCCTCTTTATACTCTCTCCTACTATTGCAACTTTTAAGTTTGTTTCTCCCTTTATTGGTGCAGACCACACTCCCTCATGGCCTATGCCATTAAGCTAGTGACAAAAATGATAAGTCACTTACTACTAATAATATAATAATAATATTACAACCACTCTGTGCCTGTTACCTCATCTGTAAAATGGAGATTAAGGCTGTGAGCCCCACATAAGCTGATCACCTTGTATCTACCCTAGTGCTTAGAACAGTGCTTTGCACATAGTAAGCATTTAACAAACACCATAATTTATTATTTAATGATAATGATTGTGGTATTTAAGTCATTACTATATGGAAAGCCCTGTGGCAGATATAAGATAATCATGACAGACAGAGTCCCTGTCCCATATTATACTCTCATTCTAAGGGGAAGGGGGAACAGGTATTGAATCCCCATTTTACAGATGGGAAACAGAAATATAAAGAAGTTAAGTGACTTGACCAAGGTCACCCAGCAGGCAAGTGATGATGATGATGATAATAAAAATTGTGGTATCTAAGCACTTACTGTGTACCAGGCACTGTACTAAGCACTGGGGTGGATACAAGCAAATCAGGTAAAAAGTCTCTTCCCACATGGGGCTCAAAGTCTTAATTCTCATTTTTCAGATGAGGTAACTGAGGCCCAGAGAAGTGAATTGACCTGCCCAAGGCCACACAGCAGACAAGTGGTAGAGCTGGAATTAGAGCCCAGATACTTCTAACTCCCAGGCTCATGCTCTAGCCACTAGGCCATGCTGCTTCTGTAGTAGTATCAGGACTAGAACCGAGGTTCCCTGATTCTCAGGCCTGTGCTCTTCCACTAGGCCATGCTGCTTCTCATTCTATCCACTACGCTATTGCTTCTCTCGGTAATAATAATAATAATAATAATAATGGCATTTATTAAGCACTTACTATGTGCAAAGCACTGTTCTAAGCGCTGAGGAGGTTACAAGGTGATCAGGTTGTCCCACACAGGGCTCACAGTCTTAATCCCCATTTTACAGATGAGGTAAATGAGGCACAGAGAAGTTGATGTGCCCAAAGTCACACAGCTGAGAATTGGCAGAGCCGGGATTTGAACCCATTCATTCAATCGAATTTATTGAGTGCTTACTGTGTGCAGAGCACTGTACTAAGCGCTTGGGAAGTACAAGTTGGCAACACATGGAGACAGTCCCTACCCTACAATGGGCTTACAGTCTAGAAGAACCCATGACCTCTGACTTCCAAGCCCGTGCTCTTTCCACTGAGCCACGCTGCTAATCTCACTTCTTGGGCAATATAGATGGAGTTCTAGATGGTACCTGAGGCACAGAAAAGTGACATACCTAAAGCGGTCAAACAGCAGAAAAGTGGTATCCATCAAGGGCTGAAGCCAGAGAGTTCACTTGCTTTGATGGTGATGATGATATAGTAACGTTTTTTGTTAAACATTTAAATGTGCCAAGCATCCTCTCAGGGTCACACCTGGAGAGTTCCCAGTACTCTACCTGTCTAGCCTATAAGAGGGAGAGTCAAGCAGGGGCATACTTATTCCATTCTTAGCTTGGGCAGTGGCTAGCGAGTGGAAGGCAATCTGCTACAAGTCAAAACTCACCTGTTCTGGGCAGCAGTGGCACAGGAGAGAATTGGGGGTGGAGATTCAGGATTACTGTGCAGAAGAAGTCAATGTTAAACCACTTCCATATTTTTACCAAGAAAACTCTATGGATACACTACTAGATGATTGCAGATGAAGGTGGGGTGTTCTGGGTGGGATGCATCCATGTACGGGTCAGAAACAACTTGACAGTGTAAGACAAAATGTGTCAAGCAGTGTACTAAGCACCAGTGTAGAGACAAGGTAATCATGTTGGACACAATCCCTGTCTCATATGGTTATGTATAAAAGTGCTGTGGGGTGAATATTGTCGATTTGTACTTCCAAAGTGCTTAATACAGTGCTCTGCACACAGTAAGCACTCAATGAATGTGATTGAATGAATGAACTGCAAGGGTGGCACAGAAGAGAAAGAGAGTAGACTTAGGGACGGACTCTTGGAGATGTGATTTTTTTTTTTTAATCAGTCTTCAAAGGTGGGGAGAGTGATGATCTGTCAGATAGGAAGTGGGAGAGAGTTCCAGGAAAAAGGTAAGTGGTCAGCAGCAAGATAGATGGAACTATGGTACGGTGAGTTAGTTGGCATTAGAGGAGCCAAGTGAGCCTTCTGTGTTGTATTATAAAATCAGTGAGGCAGGATAGGAGGGTCCAAGTTGATTGGGTGCTTTAAAGTTAATCAATCATATTCATTGAGCACTTGTGTTCAGAGCACTGTACTAAGCACTTGGGAGAATATAATATATCAGAGCCGGTAGACACATTCACTTCCCACAAAAATCTTAAAGTCTAGAGGGGGAGATGAACATAAATATGAATAAATACATTATGGATATATCCATTAGTGCTGTGGGGCTGAGGGAGGGGTGAATAAATTTGTGTTCACTATGTTCCGACTACATCATTATTATTGTTATTATTAATATTGGACTCTCAATAAACACCATTACTAATGTTTAATAATAATAATAATAATAATGTTGGTATTTATTAAGCGCTTACTATGTGCAAAGCACTGTTCTAAGCGCTTGGGGGGATACAAAGTGAATCAGATTGTCCCACGTGGGGCTCACAGTCATAATCCCCATTTTACAGACGAGGTAACTGAGGCTCAGAGAAGTTAAGTGACTTGCCCAAGGTCACACAGCAGACATGTGGCGGAGTCGGGATACGAACCCCTGACCTCTGACTCCAAAGCCCGTGCTCTTTCCACTGAGCCACGGACCTTCAACCAATAGGATGAGGTAACATACATTGGTACTTCAAGGCATTAGATTTAAAGTAAGCCAAAGGAAATCTTCTATCTGTGAGTGTTAAGCATATGGAATTTGTTTCCACAGGAAACTCTGCAGGACTGAAATATCAGTAAGTGCAAAATGGCTAAATAAATTCAAAAATGAGTGGTCCTTGTTGGGTCACTAGAGGAAAGGAATGGGATGGAAAACTTGGGTATGCTTGAGGACCCAACCTTATCATGAGGATGGAAATCATGGTGGACAACTAACCACATTGTTCCTCCAAGCGTTTCTGATGCCTCTGTTGGAGACAAAATATTCAGTTAAATGGATTGTTGTTCTGACATAGTAATGGCATAGTTTAAGGGTCTTATGTTCTTATTTGAATATCATCTGTCACTCCCTTGCTACTTTCCCACTGTAAATTATAGTACATAAAATGCAGAGGCAACATGACTTGCACCAAATATTAGGGAAATCCTCCTTAGTTGAAAATAATAGGTGATGCTTCAAATTGGTAATAAATAAATTTGTTGAGTTACAATCACTGAAATGTAGAATTCAGTATAACCAGGGGAGCTATAATACCATGATGCTATAAATATATGTGATAGAGTTACACTGGGCTCTTAACTTCAGCACATGTAATCATAACCAAGATATCGGCGCTTAGAACAGTGCTCTGTACATAGTAAGTGCTTAATAAATGCCATTATTATTATTATTCAGGGTGAGCAGATCAGTATAGAAATAGTCAGATTCAGAGATGATAACAAAATATCCTGCAAATTTAATGTTGAAGGCTCATCCGCTTGAAGGTCAGATCGGACTGGTATTTATATTAATGAGCAATAGTTCTTTTGTCCAAGAATGGTGTAGTTTGAATTGAGTTATCCCTTCACTTACTATGCTGAATCAATGAGTTATTGCCCATTAAAAATTATAGGCATAGCAGAGCAGACTGAAGACAATTTATACTTTGTCATACACTGTAGTTTGAGACTTTTCTTTCCCAAACGGAAAGTTTTACAATGTTTATTGATTGAGGTTTAGACACGAACTGTTTTTGAACGGGTAAGCATCTATTTTCAAAAGTGGGGAATTGTTCACAAACAAGGTGATGGAATAAAGAAGGGAACATACCCAAACACAAAAGAGAATCATTTGGGGGAAAGGTCACAATCCTGCTAATGAAAATCATGCATTCAATTATAAGGCACTAAGGGGAAATTATTCTTTTGGCTGTGCATTTGAATCCTTATTGAAAAGTGCTCGCTTGAGAAAGGAACCCAAACAGTAGAAGGGGAGCAGTAGGAACTGAGGTTATTCTTTAGTAGAGTTTATTGAAATGGAACGGAAATGGACAGGCCATAAATTTGTAGTGTGGAGCACACTGTGATGCTGGGCGTGATGAATCGATGGAACTCTCCGCTGCCAGAGGTCAGTAGGAGGGGTGAGGGGTTCAGAAAAGATTGAATGATGATTAAAAATAGTTGTGGTTTGCCAAGTAAGCAGGATCTGGATAATTATACCTCTCGCTGCAGGACTAGAGCTAACCACCTTTGGGGATAAGAGAAAGAAAGCTTTCACTAAATCATCCCTGGCCATTTTTTCATTGGAAATGACAGGCATTTGCTTCTGCCATTGCTGAGTTAACTGTACTACTACTACTACTACTACTACTACTACTACTACTACTACTATTACTAGTAATAATGATGGTATTTAAGTACTTACTATGTGCCAAGCACTGTTCTAAACTCTGGGGTAGACACAGGGTAATCAGGTTGTCCCATGTGGGACTCCCCATTTTACAGATGAAGGAACTGAGGCCCAGAGAAGTTAAGTGACTTGCCCAAAGTCACACAGCTGACAAGTAGCAGAGCAGGGATTAGAACCCACATCCTCTGACTCCCAAGCCCGGGCTCTGTCCGCTAAGCCATGCTGCACCTCTAACGAGATGGTCTCATGGTGGGATCCAGGCTTGCTCAACCCATTGTGGAAATAAAAGATACAGCATTTTGAGGCTAAACTCCATCTTAGATCTGTTGACTCTGTTAACGTGCCCATTCAGCTCAAATTGGAATTAGTGTGGCCTGGTAGAAATAGCCCAGGCCTGGAGGTCAGAGGCCTCCAGGGAATTTAATCCCAGTTCTGCCACTTGTCTTCTGTGTGATCTTGAGCAAATCACTTCACTTCTGTGTGCCTCATCTGTAAACTGGTGACTAATATTATGAGCCCCACATGACACATGGACTGATGGCTACTAATCAATCTGCGCATCAGGCAGAAACTCCTCACCCTGGGCTTCAAGACTGTCCATCACCTCGCCCCCTCCTACCTCACCTCCCTTCTCCTTCTCCAGCCCAGCCCGCACCCTCCACTCCTCTGCCGCTAATCTCCTCACCGTGCCTCGTTCTCGCCTGTCCTGCCATCGACCCCCGGCCCACGTCATCCCCCGGGCCTGGAATGCCCTCCCTCTGCCCATCCGCCAAGCTGGCTCTCATCCTCCTTTCAAGGCCCTACTGAGAGCTCACCTCCTCCAGGAGGCCTTCCCAAACTGAGCCCTTTCCTTCCTCTCCCCCTCGTCCCCCTCTCCATCCCCCCCTCATCTTACCTCCTTCCCTTCCCCACAGCACCTGTTTATATGTTTGTACATATTTATTACTCTATTTCACTTGTACATATCTATTCTATTTTATTTTGGATGTTTGGTTTTGTTCTCTGTCTCCCTCTTTTAGACTGTGAGCCCATTGTTGGGTAGGGACTGTCTCTATATGTTGTCATCTTGTACTTCCCAAGCGCTTAGTACAGTACTCTGCACACAGTAAGCACTCATTAAATACAATTTATTGATTAGCCTGTGTCTACTCCAGTGTTGCGTAAAATGCCTGGCACATAGTAAGCACTTAATACAGTAAAAAAAAAAAAAAAAAAAAACCCTTATCCAGAAGAGAACCACTCAAGCTAGGCAGATACTATGGGAATATTCTGGGGCATAGCTTCTGACCTCGAGAACCAGATAATGCAGACCCTTGGGTTTCTCCCAGCTGCAGCTGCTGTGCATTGTACTCTCCTAAGCACTTAGTACAATGCTTTGCACATTCATTCATTCATTCATAATTATTGAGCACTTACTGTGTGCAGAGCACCATACTAAGTGCTTGGAAAGTACAAATTGGCAACATATAGATAAGTGCTCAATAAATATGATTGAATGAATGAAGTCAGGCAGAGATTCGCCTGATGGAATCGTATAAGCCTGAGACATCTTTAACCCCACAAACATGAGACCTTGGCCATTTGGTGAGATAAGGAAAAAGAAAAAGTATCACGTGCCTGAACACTTGTTTGTTCACATAAAAGTTCTGTGCTTACTTTCATTGGGGGAGAGTGTACTGAAAGGGAAGCAGTCAGGGTTCCCTCTCTCCCCACCCTCATGCAATTGCTTGAGTAAAGACTTTACTAGTTTCTTGATACATTCAATCATATTTATTGAGCTCTTATTGTGTGCAGAGCACTATACTAAGCACTTGGCAAGTACAATTTGGCAACAGATAGAGACCATCCTTACCCAACAACAGGCTCACAGTCTAGAATGGGGAGACAGACAACAAAACAAAACAAGTAGACAGGTGTCAATACTATCAGAATAGATAAATAGAATTATAGCTGTACTTCCATACCATAGCGCTTGGACCACTTTGTGCATGGTGCCTTGTGTGCATTTTGTAACATATCACGTCCCTGCCCACCTACTTGTGGTACTGGGGGTACCAAGCCAGGAAATGACTGGCAGGGACGAGAGTGTGTGAGTGGCACAGCACAAACCACTAGTACTATGGGTAATTCTGTTATTCAGAGAATAGCAGAGAAGCAGCATGGTGTAGTGGGCAGAGCATGGGCTTGCGAGTCAGAAGGTCATGGGTATAATCCTGGCTCTGCCACTTGTCTGCCGTGTGACCTTGGGCAAGTAACTTCACTTCTCAGGGCCTCAGTTCCCTCATCTGTAAAATGGGGATTGAGATTGTGAGCCCCAAATGGGACCTGTCCCACCCGATGTCCAAACCTGTGTCCAACCCGATCTGCTTGTATCTACCCCAGTGCTTAGTGCAGTGCTTGGTGCATAGATAAGAGCTTAACAAACACAGTTATTATTACTATATCTTGGTCCTGAAGTTTCGGTCAGAAATTCCTGATGGGAAACACCATTATCCTTATCTTGAGCCTTGAGTCAGGCTGAACGAGGGTTGGATTGTCTTTGTCTAGAAACGCTCTGGGTGTGTTACTCCCCTCCTCAAAAATCTCCAGTGGCTACCAATCAATCTGTGCATCAGGCAGAAACTCCTCACCCTGAGCTTCAAGGCTGTCCATCACCTCGCCCCCTCCTACCTCACCTCCCTTCTCTCCTTCTACAGCCCACCCCGCACCCTCGGCTCCTCTGCCGCTAATCTCCTCACCATACCTCGTTCTTGCCTGTCCTGCCATCGACCCCCGGCCCAAGTCCTCCCCCGGGCCTGGAATGCCCTCCCTCTGCCCATCCGCCAAGCTAGCTCTCTTCCTCCCTTCAAGGCCCTACTGAGAGCTCACCTCCTCCAGGAGGCCTGCCCAGACTGAGCCCCTTTCTTCCTCTCCCCCTTGTCCCCCTCTCCATCCCCCCCATCTTACCTCCTTCCCTTCCCCACTGCACCTGTATATATGTATATATGTTTGTACATATTTGTTACTCTATTTATTTTACTTGTACATATCTATTCTATTTATTTTATTTTGTCAGTATGTTTGGTTTTGTTCTCTCTCTCCCCCTTTTAGACTGTGAGCCCACTGTTGGGTAGAGACTGTCTCTATATGTTGCCAACTTGGACTTCCCAAGCGCTTAGTACAGTGCTCTGCACACAGAAGCGCTCAATAAATACAATTGATGATGATGATGATGGAAGTGCACTTAGTCTCCCCACAGAGTTGGCTTGATCTGACATTCTGCCCATTACCTTTGAGGACTTCAGAAGACGGACAAAGGCAGTTGCTGGCAGGGGAAAAGCAGCAACAAATCAGCCTCCTGCCAATCTTCCCTCTACGTGGCTCGGGCACAGCAGGCTATTAGGGAGTTCTGCCCTGAATTATGTAACTGGAGAGTTGCTGCTAGTTCTAGAACCGTGAGGGTGGGAGAGGGGAAGGGGTTGCCAACACCCAAAATTTCACAGACATTCCATAAAAATAAACAGAAACTGGATGTGATCGTAAAACCTGAAAATATATTTGAATGTCTGGGCATACGGGCACGAAGCAACGTAGCTTAGTAGAAAGAGCACTGGCTTGGGAGTCAGAGGTCATGAGTTCTAATTCTGGCTCCACCACTTGTCAGCAGTGTGACTGTGGGCAAGTCACTTCACTTCTCTGTGCCTCAGTTCTCTCATCTGTAAAATGGGGATTAAGACTGTGAGCCCCACCTAGGACACTGTGATAAACTTGTATCTCCCCCAGTGCTTCGAACAGTGCTTGGTACATAGTAAGTGCTTTACAAATACCATCATCATTATTATTATTTCCATTACACTGCATTAGGAATCCTGGGGCAACGTCTTGACAATGCTGCTTTTCTTTGACCCCCTCATTAAAAGTGTTGAATGCCTGGAAAAGTCCAGAGATTTGGCTGGCTCCTGAAATAGGGAGGTTCCCATTTCTGCTCTATGTGAGGAGGGGAGAGCAGGAATTCCTTCTTCTCTATTCCTTCTCCCACCTCTAAGTCAGACAAGCCTCTTTCTTCTAGCAGGCAGGGACAGTCTCTGCCTAATTTATTGTATTGTACTCTCCCAAGCACACTGTATAGTGCTCTTCACACAGTAACGGCTCACTTTATGCCTCTGAGCTCATTGTGGGCAAGGAATGTGTCTATCATATTGATGTCTTGTACCCTCCCAACCGCTTAGTACAGTTCTCCACACAGAGTGAACTTTTAATAAATATAATTGATTGAAAGGACACATGGCCTCCTGGTGACAGTGCTTTGTAGGGAATAGAACAGGGTGATAAGGTGAGCTCTTTAGCCAGAATTGTGCAGTGGGGCCAGAGGATGCCAGCCTAAAGAATGGAAACTAATATTAGTCCCCCTTTCTTGCTAACCCAGCCCCTTGTTAAAGAGATGTTGAATCATTTCTTTAGTTTTGCTGAGTTCCAAGAAGCTTGGCAGCAAGGGGTGCAGTGGACATGGATGTAATTTTCCTCCTTCTAGACTGTGAGCCCATTGGTAGGAACCGTCTCTTTGTCACCAACTTGTACTTCCCAAGCGCTTAGTACAGTGCTCTGCACACAGTATGTGCTCAATAAATACAATTGAATGAATGAATAAATAATGGCCGGGCTGGTAGCCTAGGAATGAATCCGGCAAGTCCAGGACCAGAACCATCAACAGCTGGGGTGGTAATTAGGTTGGTTGACTGTGGGCTCTTGGGGAAGTGCCAAAGACTGTAAGCTAGTTGTGGGCGGGGAATGTGTCTGTTCATTGTTATATTATTCTCTTCCAAGTGCTTTGTACGGTGCTCTGCATAAAGTAAGTGTTCAATAAATATGAATGAGTGAATGAAAGGAAGGGGAGGCTGCTCATGGGGAGAAGGTGGAAGAATAGCCACCAGTCAGATCCAGGCATTTGTCATACCTTAGGTTGATCGCGTCAAGCCTCCTTGCTCCTCTTTCTGCTTCCAGGCTCTGCTCTCCCATCTATTTTTCACTCTCCTGTCCTGATCATTTTTCTGAAATGACATTCTGACATATTAATTAATAATAACAACAATAATAATAATTGTGGTATTTTTTAAGCTCCTACTATGTGCCAAGCACTGTTCTAAGCACTGGGATAGATACAAGGTAATCAGGTTGGACACAGTCCCTGTCCTGCATGAGGGCACACAGTCTTAATCCCAATTTTACAGATGAGGTAACTGAGGCACAGGGAAATAAAGTGATTGCCCAAGGTTACACAGAAGACATGTAGCAGAGCTGGAATTAGAACCCACAACCACTGACTACAAGGACCATGGTTTTTCCACTAGGCCACACTGGCATCTACTGAGCACTTAATACTCAAAAACTTCCTTAACTGTACCAAACAAATTTATAACCCTGGGTTTTAAGGTACTCAGTTCGCTCTCTTCCTCATACTTTCTTCCACTATACACCAACTTTCTGCCTTCATTCCCCTTATGTCAAACTACTTCCTCCTCATCTTTCCAGTTGTCTATCTCCCTGCCAATCCTTTGCCTATTTCCTTCCTCTGGCTTGAAACCCCCTCTCTCTTCATATCAGACAGACCCCCATTCTCCTCACCTTTAAAGCCATCATAAAACTACATCTCCTCCAAGAGTCCTTCCCAACTAAGCCCTCATTTCCCTATTTGCTTTCCCTTTTTTATTACCTATGCCCTTGGATTCAAACCCTTTAAGTGCTCGATATTCATCCCACCCTCAGCTCACAGCACATTTGTGCTAATCTTTATACCCTTCCATTTCCCCTAGCTATATTTATTTCAAAGTCTATCCCTTCCTGTAGATTTTGGGCAGGGATAAATACCATTTATTGATGATGATGATAATAATAATAATCATGGTATTTGTTACGCGTTTACTATGTGCCAGGCACTGTACTAAGCACTGGGGCGGATACAAGCAAATCAGGTTGGACACAGTCCCTGTCTCACATGAGGCTCAATCCTCATTTTACAGATGAGGTAACTGAGGTACAGAGAAGTGAAGACTTCCCCAAGGTCACAAGGCAGACATGGGGCAAAGCAGGGATCAGAATCCATGACCTTCTGACTCCCGGGCCCGTGCTCTAAGCACTATGCCATGCTGCTTCTACTGGGCTACGTTTTGTTCCCACTCTCCCTTGTATCTGGAACTCCTCTCCCTGTTCATATCTGACAGTATACAGCTCTCATCTGCAAAATACTTTTGAAATCACAACCCCTACAGGATGCCTTCCTTGACCAATATCTAATCATCTGACTTTATATGCTCTCCCAATTGCAACTTCATCACTTCTGTGCCTCTTAAGCACTTAAGTATTCATCACCCCCTGCAGCACATATGTGCAGGCTCAATACTCTATTACTTCCTTCTATCAGCAATATACTTTAATCTCTATCTCCCACTAGACTGTAAGCTTCTTGAGGGCAGGGATGGTACTCTCGCAGCGGCTAATACAGTGATCTGAACAAATTGATTAAGGTTTCCCTGGGGCCACTTGCTGACCAGGAGGGACCAGAAGCTGAGGTAGGTTCTGGGCAGGGATACCTAGACAAGGGATCTGTGCTAAAGTTAAAAGAAGAGGGAAAACTGCTAAAGACCAAGGCCTGGGGAAGTTTATGGGTAGGCATCCATTTGAACTAAAAGGGCCTAGGAACAGGCTCATATCTACTAGCCGCTCACCCTCTCCAACAGAAACTCTGGAGAGATCAAGGAGAGTGTTGGAGTCAGGATGAGAAATAATAATAATAATAATAATAATAACAATAATAATAGCTGTGGTATTTGTTAAGGACTCACTATGTCAGCTGCTGTGCCAAGTGCTAAGGTAGATACAAGGTAATCAGATTGGACACAATCCCTGTCCTACTTGGAGCTCACAATCTTAATCCCCGTTTTACAGATGAGGTAACTGAGACACAGAGAAGTGAAGTGACTTGCCCAAGGTCACCCAACAGACAAGTGGCAGAGCTGGTATTAGAACCCAGATCCTTTTGATTCCCAGGCCTGTGGTCTATCTACTAGGCCAGGCTGCTTCCCCCATGTGAGGAGAAGGAATGGCAGCAGAAGTGGAGGAAGGATAGGAACTGAATCATTCCTACCCCTATCAGGAAAACCTGGAAAATTTCTGCTCCCAAATTCTGTTACCTAGGCATCACAGTGAACAGTGATGCAATGATAGACAAGGAAGTAAAAAACTGAACTTAGAAGGCCCACACATCCTTTGGCAGAATGTCAGAATATGGCAGCAGTAGGGAATCAGGCTCCAGGCCAAACCTAAGGTTGACAGAGCTATAGGTTGCCCAGACTTCTCTATGACTGAGAGACCCAGACCTCACACAGATGCCACACTCAACCCCTTGAACAGTATCATCTATGGATGATACTCAATATCAAATGGCAGAATCATAAAAATAAAGTATTGGAATGTAGTGCTCGGCATTGAAGCTGTGCTCACTTCAATACCGGTGCTCTGGGAGGGACATGAAAGGAGAAGGAATGACACTGTTATATGAACTGCTGAAAATGGAAAACTGAAGCAAACAGGACAGGAGAAGAGTAGCAATGTGGCCTAGAGGATAGAGCACAGGCATGGAAGTCAGAAGGACCCTGGTTCTAGTCCCCTCTCTGCCATCTTTCTTCTTTGTGACCTGTCACTTCTTGGGGCTTCAGTTACCTCATCTCGAAAATGGGGATTTAGATTTTGATGCCCATGTGGGACAGGGACTGTGTCCAACTTGATTAGCTTGTATTTACCCCAGAGGTTAATGCAGTGCCTGGCAGATAGTACGTTCATTCATTCAATTGTATTTATTGAGCGCTCACTGTTTGCAGAGCACTGTACTAAGTGCTTGGGAAGTACAAATCTCATTTAAAAAAAAAAGAGCAAGAGAGAGAAATGTTTTAAGGGCATGGTTCCCTCTCTGGCCTGGTACTCTCTTTCCCTCCGTATGCACCAGTCCACCATTCTCTCCACCTTCAAAGCTTTATTAAGCCAATGAAGTTCTCTTTTCCCCGGCTTCCTCTCCCTTCCATGCCGTTTATGCACTTGGATCTGTGACCTCTGGGCATTTGTTTTATCACCCCCCTCAGCTTTTCAGGATATATATACATCTCCATAAGTTACATATTAGAAATTATTTATTAAGAACAATGTCTCTCTCCCCTTATAAACTGTAAGCTCTTTATGGGCTGGGAACATGGCTAATTCTTTTGTATTGTACTCTCCCAGGTGCTTAGTATAGAGTTCTGTACATGGCAAATGCTCAATAAATACCACTGATTGATAGATAGAAAACCTCAGACAGTGCTGCAACTCAGATGAAAACTGGAGCAAAGATCCATAAGGAAGAACAGTGTCCACTGCTTCGAACAGTGCTTTGCACATAGTAAGCACTTGATAAATGCCATAAAGAAAGAAAAAGGGACAAAAGAGTGAAAATAAGGCCAACTAATGTAAATATTGTACATCACAGCACACCAAAACCTTTTTGTGTGCAGTGTAACTGGGACTGTGAGTTCTGCTTTGGTCTTCCAGTCACACACTCATTTACAGGTGAATGTCATAATCAGTAAATAGAATATGAAAGTTCTGACTGGTTCCATATGCATACAGAAAATAACAAATATCTGGGGTAGTGAGAAAAGCTATAGAAACTTGTGAAAACAAGCACTATTTTTTTGTCACCAAGGCTGCTTTCCAGGAAAATAGTGTTAATTGACAATTTTAGTTTGTGCTTTTGTTCTCTTATTATTACTCATCCATTTTAACTTTTCTTGTATTAAAAGT
Source organism: Tachyglossus aculeatus (assembly GCF_015852505.1). Lineage (NCBI taxonomy): Eukaryota > Metazoa > Chordata > Mammalia > Monotremata > Tachyglossidae > Tachyglossus > Tachyglossus aculeatus. Next base: position 99,426,389 of record NC_052066.1, on the reverse strand, counting down.
GGTATAGTGACTACTGTACACACAGTTCCCTGGAATTATTGAATTATCGTACCTTGATATACCTTATGCAACAGGCTTAAGTTGTGCAGATTTGGAGAAAAATAAAAAAATTTTTCCATTATAAGACTCCATTAGATAAATTATTTTCACTTGCAGACATACAGGTATGACCCCTACATTCTTGCAGCTGGGGAATATAATGGCCTAGTGGGAAAAGTATGGACCTGGGAATCAAGGGGCCTGGATTCTAGTGTCAGCTCTGTCACTGGCTTGCTGTATGGCCTTGGGCAAATCACTCCATTTCTTCAGCCTCAGTTTCATTATCTGGAAAGTGGGACTAATGATGAGCTATTGTATTGTCCCACACACTTAGTATAGTGCTCTGCATGCACAGTAAGTACTCAGTTAATACTACTGATTAATAAGCCTCTTGTTTATAAGTTTCTGCAAGAATGCCATCAGAAATGAGACTTTTACCATTTTTCATGAATTTGCCATGCTGACGATAAAAAATTACGGTGAACATTATCTCTCACAGAATGTCAATTCCTTAGACTTATAAGGCTTCATCTCAAAATTGGATGGGGTATTCAAGAAATTATTGGAAGGTTATTGCCACCTCTGGATTACTGTACTAAGTGTGGAAACAGGATCACCACAAGACCACTCACTGGTATCAGAAGAAACAAAATGTTAGTGACCATGTAGCCTGGGGAGAAAACCATGGATTAGGAAGGAATCTTAAAAATCAAGATCAAGAATAAGGTGGTGATTTATTTATTCATAATGATGTCTGCCTCCCCATTTTGACTATAAGCTCATAGAGAAGCAGTGTGGCTCAATGGAAAGAGAACAGACTTTGGAGTCAGAGGTCATGGGTTCAAATCCCAACTCCTCCAATTGTCAGCTTTGTGACTTTGGGCAAGTCACTTAACTTCTCTGGGCCTCAGTTCCCTCATCTGTAACATGGGGATTGACTGTGAGCCCCCAGTGGGGCAACCTGATCACCTTGTAACCTCCCTAGTGCTTAGAACAGTGCTTTGCACATAGTAAGTGCTTAATAAATGTCATTATTATTATTATTATTATTATCATTATTATGGGCAGGAAGCATATCTTTCAGCTCTGCTGTATACTCCCTTGTGCTTAGTGTATGAGGAGGGTATGCATAATGAACACCATTGTTTGAAAAATCACTAATTGATTTCAACAGCATTCTTTATTATCCTGAGCTAATAAAATTAAAATATATATATATATTTACTACAAGAGAAGTACAGAAAGCACCTCTACAGTCACTCTCAGGGTTCACAAAAATTAAAACATAGTATCCTGAGCATTACATATCTCACTATGCAATTTTGGCCTGTGCATTAAGCAGTCACTTCTTTTGGGTTCTGTTTTTGAGTGTTTGCTGTTTGAGTGAACATAGAAACCAAATACTCAAAGGTTTTAAATGTGATATATGAATAGTTCAGTTTTTTCTACCAGTACCTAAAAATAACGGTTCTAGGGAAGATTATGCCATGGCTTCAGTATGAATAGTTATTTAAGATAAAGCAACAAATAAGCACTTGGGAGTCAATTTATTTTTCTGTTTATCAATTTGAAATTGAAAATTGGGATATCAATCTATCTTTTCAAGCTTTCTAGCTCCTCAGGCTTCTGCTTAATGTAATTTACTGAAGCAATTCATCCTCAATGTTGTAGAATATTCACTCAGACACATACTGTTACCCAAGGAGATTCAATTTGTCTTTAAGCAGTGAGTTCCGTGGTATCACATTGATGACCAAATTCTATAGCAGTATGCCCAGCTTTATAGTATTATTAGTCTATAAGCCAGCGTAAATTTAAGGATGTAATTACATGCATGAATTTATATAAGACTTTCAAATTATAATCTGCCCTTGCCCCCTGAAAAGACAAACTATCCCCAGACCACCACCATATCTCTTATTTTGTTTTAGAATGGTATTTGTGAAGTGCTTACTATGTGATGGGCACTGTAATAAACTCTGGGGTAAATAATAATGATAATAATGGCATTTATTAAATGCTTACTAAGTGCAAAGCACTGTCCTAAGCACTGGGGAGGTTACAAAGTGATCAGATTGTCCCACGGGGCAGGGGCTCACAATCTTAATCCCCATTTTACAAATGAGGTAACTGAGGCACGGAAAAGTTAAGTGACTTGCCAAAGTCACACAGCTGACAATTGGTGGAGTCGAGATTTGAACCCATGAACTCTGACTCCAAAGCCCGTGCTCTTTCCACTGAGCCACGCTGCCAATCAGGTTGGACGTAGTCTCTATCACACTTGCAGCTCACACTCTAAATTCCCACTTAACCAGTGAGGTAACTGAGGCACAGAGAAGTTGATTGTCTTGTCCAAGGTCACACAACAGACAAGTGGTCCTCTGACTCCTGGGTCAGCGTGGCTCAGTGGAAAGAGTACGGGCTCTGGAGTCAGAGGGCATGGGTTCAAATCCCAGCTCTGCCACTTAGCTGTGTGACTTTGGGCAAGTCACTTAACTTCTCTGGGCCTCAGTTACCTCATCTGGAAAATGGGGATTAAGACTGTGAGCCCCCCGTGGGACAACCTGATCACCTTGTAACCTCCCCAGCACTTAGAACAGTGCTTTGCACGTAGTAAGTGCTTAATAAATCCCATTATTATTATTATTATTATTATTATTATTATTATTATTATTTTTCCACTAGGTGTCAGTCCTTCTTCAACCTTGTACCCATAGAGGTGCAGTAGTGGGGAAAAGGAAAACCCTCCACTAAAATATTCTAAAGTTTTAGGCATCTTCCTTTTCCCCCATATGCAGCATCTTTAAGGCAAATAGGATGAACATTATTATTGCCATTTTTCATATTCAAAAACTGATGTCGAGAGAGCAAATGACTGACACAAGTTCATCCTGAGTCAGTTCTGAAATCCTGAAAATTCACAGTTGGTACGGTGCTGGAGAAAATGTAAAGATATGCAATTATTGTTTTCTCTCAGGGCGCCTAACTAGCAACTTTCATATATTGCTGTACTGTACTTTTCCAAGCGCTTAGTACTGCTCTCTGCACACAGTAAGCTGCAAAATAAATATGATGGATTCTCAAATATGCATTTCTTTAATGCCAGTTGTCTGGCTGTGTCATTGACGGTGTTTGTTAGTCTGTGTTGACACTCAATACTCCATCTTACAGATGGAGGATGAAAAAATTACTCCAGAAGTTGAACTCTATGCTCTCAGCCATAAAGAAGGCTAGATCCTATAATTGCCCTTTATAGCTTCAGATGGCCTCAATCTCTTCTTTTGTGCAATGTTCTATTATGGTGTCTTCCACAGGATAACCATGCTTTTTTTTTGACTAAGTTTTCTAGCTCTTTGGCTATCCCTACATCATGCTTCACAGGGAATTGAATTCAGTGATAGCATTCAGTTCTACATGGCCCATGTAGAGTGTCCTCCCAGAGTAAGACATCTTGAAGCCAGGAATCATGACTACTTACCTCTCTTGTGCTTTACATACTGTGAGTGCTCAATAAATACCAGAAACAGCATGGCCTAGTGGAAAGAGCCTGGACCTAGGAGTCCAAGGACCTGAGTTCAAATCCCAGGTTTTCCACCCACCAGCTGTGTGACCTTGGGTAATCACTTAACTACTCTGTGCCACAGTTCCCTCATCTGCAAAATGGGGTTTAAATACCTGATTTTATTCTTACCTGGACTGAAAGCATCATATGGGACTCTGTTGTTTTATATCTACCCCGGCACTTAGTACAGTATATGGCATATAGTAAATGTCTACCAATTATTATTATTATCATCATCATCACCATTATCATTATTATTACCATTGATTGAGCCAATGAGTGATCAGCAGTGTCAGTAATACTGGGCACCTACAAAATACATTGTACTAAGATCTTGGAAAGTACAATAGAAGTTCTCTGCACCCACTAGACTAAGCTCACTGTGGGCAGGAAACGTGGCTGCTTTCTCTATTGTATTATAGTCTCTCAAATGCTCTGCACACAGTAAACATTCAATAAATACCTCTGACTGATTCACTGAAATATTACTTGCTCTCTGATGGGGTAAACAGACATAGAATATACCAATGCTCTGGCATCAGAATACATATAATTGAAAGTTCAAATACATATGCATATATTTATAAAGGATGAAAATAGGCATAAATAAATTCATAAATGCAAGAGGCAGCTGAAGGATTGATATAATGATTCATTCATTCAATCGTATTTATTGAATGCTTACTGTGTGCAAAGCACTGTACTAAGCGCTTGGGAAGTACAAGTCGGCAACATATAGAGATGGACCCTACCGAACAAGGCTCTCACAGTATAGAAGGGGGAGACAGACAACAAAACAAAACATGTACACAGGTGTCAAAATCATCAGAACAAATAGAATTATAGCTATAGACACATCATTAACAAAATAGAGTAGTAAATATGTACAAGTAAAATAGAGTAATAAATCTGTACAAATATATACAAGTGCTGTGGGGAGGGAAAGAAGGTAGGACGGAGGGGAGGAGGAGAGGGAATGATGAGGAGTCAGGGAAGATTTGTTGTGGGAGATGGGATTTTAGGAGAGTATTGAAGATGGGGAGGTTTAGCTGTCTGACATGCAGTTTTCAAACTGCTGTATTCAGGGTCAGATGATAATAATAATAATAATGGCATTTGTTAAATGCTTACTATATGCCAAGCGCTGTTCTAAGCACTGGGGGAGATACAAGGTAATCAGGTTGTCTCACGTGGGGCTCAGTCTTAATCCCCATTTTACAGATGAGGTAACTGAGGCACAGAGAAGTGAAGTGACTTGTCCAAAGTAACACAGCTGATAAGTGGCAGAGTGGGGATTAGAACTCACGACATCTGACTCCTAAGCCCATGCTCTTTCCACTAAGCCACGCTGTGTCTCATAGGACTGGTCTTCTGCTAATCGTTATCATTTATTGGTCAATTGCTTAATGATGCTAAATGATCCCCTTGTGTGAATTCCATAATATTATTGGGAATTTTCCAACTGGGATACCTGCATGTGTGCTTTGTTTCCCATATATAGAATTCTCACTGAAGTAAAGCAGACTACCTCATCAGCAGAAGTCCCAAAGGAAGTTATGTTAAGGGGCCTGTTCACTCTTGTGGGATCAAAACCATCTCTAATTAATCCAGGCAGCTGGCTACATCCCAAGCCCAAACAAAACTCACTGAAAACAAGCCTTTTTAAGAAGTACTCATTTGCCCCTAATGTGTTTCTAGAGGGACTAAACCTAGGATCTGGAAGCCTGTCTTTAAATAAATTATCCCACCCGCAGTAAGGTGAAGGCTAGAAGCAGTGATTAGTTCTTTCTCTTGGGCCAACAAATCATGATTCATTACTACCCTTCTGGTGATAAATGGGTCTAGTCACCAGGTTCTTACTATTGAAGAAATTTAACTGGGGGAGGTCCATTCCTTTTACTTTGTATGCCCAGTTTTCTAATTAAAAACATTCCACTTCATGCACCATGGCAAATAGCCACATATTACTTTTTCCTGAGCAGAAAAAAATTAAAGTCGGGGGCTTCAAGCATCTCCAATATGAATGATCGTGCATTGCCAGAAGACACAGAGATATAATCAAAGCCTCCATCTATCAGTGGTAATATTGACAATGGGAGCAAGTGCTTTCTGGAGATTAAGGTCCAGTAAAGTCTGGATTAATAAACTATTCCAAGATACTTGCAAAGAGATTCAGACTCCACAATGGATGTCAGTGTCTTTTATCATCTTTATTATCCCAAAATATCACTTTAAACATTCAGAATATAACTAATCATATATGAATTTTCATGTTAACTTTACAATCTAAATGTAATCTTTTAAATTTTAATATGATGATGATGGTATTTGTTAAACACTTACTATGTGCCCAGCGCTGTTCTAAGCGGAGGAGATAAAAGGTAATCAGGTTGTCCCACCCGGGGCACTTAATTCCCATTTTAAAGATAAGGTAACTGAAGCACAGAGGAGTGAAGTGACTTGCCCAAAGTCACACAACTCTTCTCCATCCAAACCACTACCCTGTTGGTTCAGTCTCTCATCCTATCCCAACTGGATTACTGCATTGGCCTCCTTTCTGATCTCCCATCCTCCTGTCTCTCCCTGCTTCAGTCTATACTTCACTCTGCTGTCCAGGTTATTTTTCTAAAGAAATGCTCTGGGCATGTCAGTCCCCTCCTCAAAAATCTCCAGTGGTTGCCTATCGACATTCGCATGAAGCAAAAACTCCTCACTATTGGCTTCAAAGCTCTCCATTACCTCGTCCCCTCCTACCTCACCTCCCTTCTCTCCTTCCACAGCTCAGCCCACACACTCCACTCCTCTGATATTAACCTTCTTACTGTGCCTCGTTCTCGCCTGTCCAGCCATCAACCCCTGGCCCACGTCCTACCTCTGGCCTGGAATGCCCTCCCTCCACACATCTGCCAAACTAGCTCTCTTCCTCCCTTCAAAGCCCTACTGGGAGATCACTTCCTCCAGGAAGCCTTCCCAGACTGAGTGTCCCCTTTTATTCTGCTCCTCCTCCCCTTCCCATTACCCCAACGCACTCCCTCTGCCCTACCCCCTTCCCCTCCCCATAACATACAGAGCAATTTGTTTATGTATTACATTCTAATTCCTGGAAAGGAAATTAGACTGTAATCCCTCCATCAGACTGTAAACTCTTTGAGGGCAGGGATTGTGTCTACCAACTCCATTATACTGTACTTTCCCAAGTGCTTAGTAAAGTGGTCTGCACACAGTAAGCACTCTTTAAAAGCTATTGACTGATTAATTGGAACTGTCTGAATAAATTTCCCAGGAAGGGCAATCTAAACTAACTAGCATCACTGTTTTTTCCTGCCACTTTTCCTCATCTTCACTCTGGGAGTCTGACTTTTTAAATGTCCAACTAGTTTATCTTACCTGATTTGTGACTTTTTACTTTGGCTAATAATAATAATAGCAACAATGATAATAATTTGAATATGATAACGTTAAGTGCTTATTAAATGCCAAACACTGGAGTGGACACATTGCAATAAGTTACTTTTCAGTGGATTTAAATAGTGGGCTTTAAGGACACTGTTCCCTTTTTTGAGGTGTATATGCTCTTTCAGGTCTCCAGGATTCGAGTTTGAGCCTTCAAAGGATAATTTATCCTATGAACCCATAAAAGGATGAGAATGAAGACTCTTGAGAGAATTAATTATATCCCTTCCCATAATCAGCAGGAATCTCTTGTAAGTGAAAAGGTGTTCCTTTCCAAATCTGCTCTTAATGTTTTTGCTTATAGTTAAGGTCACTCTGAGCCAAGAGGATCTGGTGAGATTGGCAGATTGGACAAAGTTCATGTTCCTCATGTTCCTCACAGGGATCACAGTTTGTGATAGGAGAGAGGACAGTTATTCAGTCCCTATTTTACAAATGAGGAAACTGAGGCACAGAGAAGTTGAGTAAATTGCCTAGTCACAGAACAGGCAAGAATTAGGACAAGCAGACACAAAATTTGCCACTGATTCTGTGTCAACAATTCCCAATTCAGAAGCCTCCCCAACTTTTGCTTTCTCCTGGCCTAACAAAGCAGCCATTCATTCATTCATTCATTCAGCCATTCATTCATTCATTCAAATGTATTTATTAATTAATTAGCTGGTATTTGTTAAGTTCTTACTATGTGCAAAGCACTGTTCTTAGCACTGGGGGGAATACAAGGTGATCAGGTTGTCCTACGTGGGGCTCAGTCTTAATACCCATTTTACAGATGAGGGAACTGAGGCACAGAGAAGTTGTGACTTGCCCAAAGTCACACAGCTGAAAATTGGCAGAGCTGGGATTTAAACACATGACCTCTGACTCCAAAGCCCAGGCCCTTTCCAGTGAGCCACGCTGAGCGCTTACTGTGTACAGAGCACTGGACTAAGCACTTGGGTAAGTACAATACAGCAATAAAGAGTGACAATCCCTCCCCGCAGTGAGCTCACAGTCTAGAATGGGGGAGACAGACATCAATACAAATAAACAGCAACAATACAAATAAATACAATTACAGATATCTGCATAGGTGCTGTGGAGCTGGGAGGGGGGATTAGCCAAGGGAGCAAGTTAGGGCAATGGAGAAGGGTGTGGGAGATGAAATAAAGTGGGGCCTTTCTCCAAGAGGTGTCTCTTGGTGGGGGTATGGGATAGTGGGTATGAGGCAGCATTAGGAGATAACTTCATCAAGGCACCAGGGCAGAAGGGTGAGGGAAGATGGGGAGCATGACACACCTCATCAACCCAGAGCCCTTTCTGCTGAGAACTACTTATAATAATGATGGTATTTGTTAAGGATTTACTATGTGCAGAGCACTGTTCTAAGTGCTGGAGGGATACAATGTGATCAGTTTGTCCCATGCGGGGCTCACAGTCTTAATCCCCATTTTACAGATGAGGGAACTGTGGCCCAGAGAATAATAATAATAACAATAGTATTAAGCACTTACTATATGCAAAGCACTGTTCTAAGTGCTGGGAAGGATGCAAGGTGATCAGGTTGTCACATGTGGGGCTCACAGTCTTAATCCCCATTTTACAGATGAGGGAACTGAGGCCCAGAGAAGTTAAGTGACTTGCCCAAAGTCACACAGCTGACACGTGGCAGAGCCGGCATTAGAACTCATGACCTCTGACTCCCAAGCTTGGGCTCTTTCCACCGAGCCACACTACTTATTTACCGGAGGGTGCAGACATTAATTTGCTGCAAGAACAAAGGTCAAGAAAGGTATGTAAAATTGCTGGGGGCTTTTAATGGTATTTGTTAAGTGCTGTATTTAAAAAGGCAAGCACTGTACTAAGCACTGGGATAGATACAAACTTATGATGATAAGCAGAGAAGCAGCGTGACTCAGTGGGAAAGAGCCCGGGCTTTGGAGTCAGAGGTCGTGGGTTCAAAACCCGGCTCCACCACTTGTCAGCTGTGTGACTTTGGGCAAGTCACTTAACTTCTCTGGGCCTCAGTTCCCTCATCTGTAAAAGGGGGATGAAGACTGTGAGCCCCACTTGGGACAACCTCATCACCTTGTATCCTCCCAGTGCTTAGAACAGTGCTTTGCACATAGTAAGTGCTTTATAAATGCCATTATTATTATTATTATTATTATTATTATTATGCACATGGAGTTCACAGTGTTGATCCCCATTTTAGAGATGAAGTCACTGAGGCCCATAGAAGTGAAGTGACTTACCCAAGGTCACACAGCAGACATGTGCCTGAGCTGGAATTAGAACCTAGGTCCTTCTGACTCTCAGGCCTGAGCTCTATTCACTAAGCCATGCTGTTGTTGCCAGTAGATGATGCAGTCTGGGTGTTTGATTTACTCAAGCTAAGTTTGAAATTTTAAAATGCAGTAGAAAACTGTTTATTTCATGGATCATCCTGGCATATTGTTTCTCTGTAATTCTTGCCATAAACTAAATGTTAACTATCTTTCTAAAGATAGCTCACAAAGGATCTATAACATGTTTTCCCTGTCCTCTTCTTAGACATCTAAGACATCCTTTAGATATCCTCTGTGACATCCATTAGATTAAGTTCCTTGGAGACAAAGATCATTTCTACTTTATTATTTTCTCCCAAGAGCTAGATGCAGTGCTCTGCACAAAGTTCTCAAGAAAGATCATTAATCAATCAATTGACAGTTAAAGGCATATCGTCATTATTATCATCATCATCATTACTTTCATCACCCAACATTGACCCGGAATTGATTGTGTGTAGAACATTGTACGATTGAATGAATGAATGAATGACCTCTATGACTTCAGGAGGGAGATTCCTGGATTTTAGCCATAGATTTGTGACAGTGGGAGGGGTGCAGAGCTATGGGGACCAGTGAGGAGACCCCCTAAAGCCTGTGAGAGAATGGGAAACATGGAGAGGTTTAGGGCCCAAAGGATGTGGACTAAGTTTCAGGAACTTCTACAGTGACTCCAGGGTCTCCGTCTGTTGAGCTGGATCTAGGGGCTGAAAACCCCTGGTGTCATCCCAAATGTCACTGTTTTTGCCTGAAACAGACATTGCAGGGCATGCTCCAGAAGATAAATGTGGGAAGGGAAATTCAGGAAAGGATTGAGGACTGGTCAAATCAGAGGACACGGGCACAATCCTCCCTCTCAGCCCATCAGCACTTATATACATATGTGTAATTTATTTATTTATCTTAATGTCTGTCTCCTCTTGTTTTGGGCAGGGAATGTATCTGTTATGTTCTTATATTGTACTCTACCAAGTGCTCTGAACAGTGCTCTGCACACAGGAAGTACTAAGTAAATATGATAGACTGACTCACAGTTGTTGCAATTCCAAATTTATTCAGACACATTGGCTTTCTGTAGGAGGTGGCATCCCAGAAACATGAAATCAATCCATCAGTCAAAGCATCATGAGCAGAGGAACAAACTAAGTACTTGGGGGATTACAGTAACAATGATTTTGGTATTTTTAAGTAACTACTATGCGACAGATGCTAGGGTATTAGGGTATACATTATCTGCCCCACATGTGCCACATGACACTTACAGTCTACAGGGAAAGGGAGAAGAGGTATTTCATCCCATTTTTACAGATGAGGAAACTGATACTCAGAGAAGTAAAGTGACTTGCCCAAGGTCACGCAGCAGGGAAGTGGCAGATATGGGATTAGACCCAAGTCTCACAGTTTCCAGTCCTGTGCTCTTTCTACTAAACCATGATGCTTTTCAATAGAACTTATAGCCATGATCCTTGCCCTCAAGAACCTTCCAGTTTAGCAGAGGTTTCCCATTCTCTGGAATTGCCCATAGATCCGAATTCCCAAATTGCTTTTTTGGTTAATGGTATTAATAAAAGTGCTTATCATGCTACCCTAAGTGCTGGGGTAAGTACAAACTAATCAGGTTGGACACAGTCCATGTCCCACATGAGGATCTTAGGTCTTATCCCCATTTTACAGATAAGTAACTGAGGCACGGAGAAGTTAAATGATTTGCCCAAAGTCACACAGCAGACAAGTAATAGAGTCTGGAGGGGTCCTACTGTAATAAAAGCAAATTTGTTGTAATTCATTTTGTTCAACTCTTCAATAAGAGTCCTTAATATCTGTGGCTTGACATTTTCAGCCAAAAGCAATATTGTCCTCGAATTACTGAGACTTTACATTTTAAATCCAATTCTCTCAATGTCTAAAATTAATTTTTCATCGTGTTAGCCTCTTTGGAAAGGTCCTTCACTCTACTGGCCAACTAGTGGACTATTCATTTTGTTAATGATGTGCATTATAGCTATAATTCTATTTGTTCTGGCAATTTTGATTTCACCTGTCTACATGCTTTGTGTTGTTGTCTGTTTCCACCTTCTAGACTGTGAGACTGTTGTTGGGTAGGGACCGTCTCTATATGTTGCCAACTTATACTTCCCCAGTGCTTAGTACAGTGCTCTGCACACAGTAAGCACTCAATAAATACGATTGAATGAATGAATGAACGCAGGTCCTTCGGACTTCCGGGCCGTGCTGTACCCATTAGGCCATGCCTGTTTAATTATCCTGGAGGTTAATCATCAACCACATTTCTCTGAGCCTCTTGGTGATATGCTTCTGAGTGAGCACCCACTCAGTGGGTCCTATTGTTTTAGAGAATTTTCAATTATTTTAAGTGATTTTTCAATCACAAATTAGTTCTTCCTTAATTCGCTTTGGTTAGTTAGCTCATTGACCCTGATTTCATAAAGGAGATTGAGGCAGATGAATGATTAATCCAAGAGGTAGCAAATCCATATCTGTGTGGAATGAAAAGGCAATCAATCTCAATGCCAATTCAATTTTGAACTCACTGGAATACAGTTTCTCTTTCTAGAAGATGATTCTTACACTCAGTCTGCAGCTGCTGTTTCTGGCCTTCAAGTTCAGTTGGCTACATTTGGCTGTCTAACTTCTATTCTTCAGTAAATAATAATAATAATGCTGGTATTAAGCATTTACTGTGTGCCAAGCACTGTTCTTAGCTCTGGGGAGTATACAAGCTAATCAGATTGTCCCACGTGGGTCTCACAGTCTTAATCCCTGTTTTATAGATGAGGTAACTGAGGCTCAGATAAGTTAAGTGACTTGTCCAAAGTCACACAGCTGACAAGTGGCAGAGTGGGGATTAGAACCCATGACCTCGTATTCCCAAGCCCGTGCTCTTTCCACTGAGTCACGGTGCTTCTCTAAATGGGTTTGGACTGGAAGAATTTTCAGAGATAAACTTTGTGGAAGTGTGTGTGTGTGTGTGTGTGTGTGTGTGTGTATGTGTGTGTGTGTGTACTGTTGTAACTATCTATTTTGAAATTCCAGTTTCAACTAGATGTTTGGGTGTTATTGAGAAGTAGTGGACAAAATAAACTAACCAGTGTAAACGGCTGCAGGGATTAAGAACCCAAGGTGGTGACGCAGATAGGAAAAATGACTTGGAGACAGAAGTCCAGATAGAACAGTAGCGGTAGGAAAGGTGACTGCTGGCCCATTCACTTCCTGAGAGGTACGAGTGACAATTGACGAACAGCCCTGATGCCATCCACTTCTTCCCTTTTATTTGGTTCCCTATCAGAGCTACACAAAAGATTCAGCCACACGGGAAACTTTGGCACCCTGTTAACAGATGTTAGCAGGAGACATTGCCCACACAGGATGGGGTCATCTCAGACAGAGCGTAGCCGCTTTGATTAGTGTCGGCCTTCCTTGGTTACAGCCAGTGCCTATTCCTCACACATCCTGTTGTCAAGCCCTGCATATAATGGAATCAGTTATGCTAAGACTTTAGGGAAAATGCAGTCAATGCCCCTTCTGCTGGAGTATGCGGCCAGGGTGGACAACATTGGGCAAGGGTAAAAATTCAAGAAAAGGTATTTCTTTATGCAATATTTGATCGTGCAAAGAGACTATATAGAGGAATGTGTGCCATAGTCATTTAGCCTACAGATGCTAATTGAGTGTCATTGAGGCATGGAGCTGGTCTGGCTGGCCCATTGGTAACCATGGGAATGGTTGTTCAGAGGGTAGACATGATATTGTTCCTCCGGGAATCTTGTTGCTATGGTTAGAGACAGAATACTAGGGTCAGAGACCATACATCTGATCCAGGGTGGCATTGTTGTTGACCTTGCATTTTTATGAGGTCATTCAATTAATCTAAGATGACTCTTCAATTTTCCACACTCATCTCCTGATACGAACAGACAGTGTGGTTTCCCAATTCCTTCATATAAATAAGAATGTGAACCCATTAGCTTTACACTTAAATTAAAAGGACAGCATCTCTTTCTTACTATCAAGTAAGAGGGTCACATTTTCACATTCTTGCACTTAAGTTGGCCTGCATGTATATAATGATAATCATGATGGCATTTATTAAGTGCTTACTATGTGCAAAGTACTGTTCTAAGATCTGGGGAGATTACAAGGTGGTCAGGTTGTCCCATGGTGGGGCTCACTGTCTTAATCCCCATTTTACAGATGAGATAACTGAGGCCCAGAGAAGTTGTGACTTGCCCAAAGTCACACAGCTGACAATTGGCAGAGACTGGATTTGAACCCATGACCTCTGACTCCATAGCCCGTGCTCTTTCCACTGAGCCATGCTGCTTCCCTATGCTCTTTTATGTATTTGCTCTTTTAGTAAATTAAATGGAAAGGCCATTGTTTTTGCCTGAAACAGACATTGCAGGGCATGCTCCAGAAGATAAATGTGGCAAGGGAAATTCAGGAAAGGATTGAGGACTTGTCAAATCAGAATTGAAGGCAGCATGCAGCAAATTGGATTTCCTCTTACAATAACACACAGTTTCCATTCCATCACTTTAATGACTATTATGATGCTTCCTTTATGGTGCCAGATCTGTCATCCATTTCTAGATCTCCAGCTACAAATTTAAGAATAAGGTGGAGTTTGTTGTGGCTGCTTCAACTCCTTAGTGCGGAGCAATGTTCTGTTTATGTTCTCCACCATACAGCAGCCTTCAGGATGTGTTTTTCAGCAGGGAAAATTTAGCAGTACGTTGAGTCTATCACACAAGATGTATGGTAAACAAACCTGGTGTTTCACTCCCCGGGTTCAGTGGCAGCAGTGAATCATGTTGCCAGTAAGTCTGCTTAAGGTCCTAAAGACCCTGCAGAACTCTGCCTGTTTTCACTACAAGGAATGATTCGGGCTGAGGTAACCCAATGCACATGCTTATTTCATTACCGTCATTAGAGATACCAGGGATGAGAGAGGAGAGGTTGAAATGGTGGAGCTGCAAGAACTTATTTTCCTAGCAGAGTTCCCCAGTGTGTTCTGTAACTCGTTTTTTGAGTTGTAGGGGGGCTGCCTATTGGATGTTAGTGAGCACTCTGCTAATTCATCCAGCCACCTGGGCCATGGGACTCTGAGAATTAGCACACAGGCAGATGGTTGGTCTGCCTCCAGAACTACCATTCAGTGCAACTTCTGTCCAGAAGGCAGGGTCTCTGAGTTTCTTGCCCTTTCTGTTTCCCTGTCTGTCCTGTGGCATGCCCTGTGCTTTTAATCTCACTGTTCCCTGGGACCTCAGAAAGGCCAGACATTTTAGAAAAAAATGTGTATTTGGGAAAGCCCTGCAGGAAATTGGCATGAAATTGTCCTCCACTTTTTCATCTTTCTCAAAGCCCAGAGGAGAAGGGCAAAAAAGGGAAAGAAGGTGGCGTTGTAGCTTTGCGGAATGGGGAAAGGTGTGTTTGCACTGCAAGAATGCTTGTCTTTGCCTCAGACCAAAAGGAGAACTGCTTAAAACGTAACCATCCTTCCCACTCACCTCTCCCTTCAGATTTGATTTCCCTTCGGATGAGAGGATAAGCTACTGCATTATCGTGCTACAGCCGTTAAGTGGTTTAAACTACTTTCATCACTGGCCAGTCTAAGCAAGAAGCGGGTGAAGCTGGGGAAGAGGGATGAGAGATACTCCAGTGAGGGGTACTCCAGTGAGCCTGACTTCTACCCCTCCCTCAGTGGCTTCTCTGTCCCCCTCCATCGACATCACCCCTCACCCCCACCTCTGGATCCCCCTTCTCTTCCTCTCTGTCCCTCAGGGAGGCAATAGCCAGAGGGAGGAGCGGGTTTTGAGAGGAATGTTCTGGTGAGCAAACACCCCTCCTGAGAAGCCATGACAGATCTGCCTTGATTTTCACCATCCACCGGGAACCAAGATGAGGGTGAGGGCTAGGTACCACCCCAACACTGGCATCCCCCTCCCGCAAAAGGAGCTGGGGTGCAATGTTTGTGAGATCCACAGGGAAGGGTGCTGGTTTTCATTTTCAGAAACATTGTTTCTCTCTAGGTCTCTGCATCCCACTATGATTTCACTGCTGCAGATTCGTTAATCTTCCAATCAATCAGATCCTATTTGCAGGAACCATTCAGAGAATGTGGCTCATGAGCAGGATATAAATCAACCCCTTCAACTAGGTGAAAAATGATCAGATAAGAGCTCCCAAGGATAGCCAAAATCCAGTCAAATGCACCTTAGGCAATTTTCATCTGATCGCGCACTCTACCCTTCTACTTCCACTAGGCCAAACAAAGGCCTTGTACACCTTCAAAGTCCTTCTAAAATGCCACCTCAATCCATAAATCAATGGTATGTATTGAATACTTCAATCATTCAATCAACCAATGGTATTTATTGAGCACCCATTGTGTGTAGAGCACTGAACTAAGCACCTGGGAGTGTAAAATACAAAAGACTTGTTAGGCACGTTCCCCATCCACAATGAGCTTACAATCTAGAGGGGAAGACAGACACTGATATAAATAAAAAATGTGTAATATATTATTTATAGATATGTACATAGGTGCTGAGGGTGGAGGTAATACCAAAGTACAAAGGTCACAGATACTACGTGGGTCAGTGGAAAGAGCATGGGCTTTGGAGTCAGAGGTCATGGGTTCTCAAATCCCAGCTCTGCCAACTGTCAGCTGTGTGACTTTGGGCAAGTCACTTTCTCTGTGTCTCAGTTACCTCATCTGTAAAATGGGGATTAAGACTTTGAGCCCCCTGTGGAACAACCTGATCACCTTGTAACCTCCCCAGAGCTTAGAATAGTGCTTTGTACATAGTAAGTGCTTAATAAAAGCCATATAATTATAATTATTATTATTATTATTGTTATTAGTGCATTGACAATACAGAGGGAGCCAGGGAAAAGAGGGCTTAATTGGCAAGGCCTCTTGGAGATCAATCAATCATATTTAATGAGTGCTTACTATGTGCAGAGTACTGTACTAAGTGCTTGGGAGAGTACAGTATAACAGACACATTCCCTGCCCACAACAAGCTCACAGTCTTGAGGGGGAGATAGACATTAATATACAAAATTATAATACATGATTTAAAGATATGTATGCTGTACGATTTGGAGGGGCAAAGTGATCCAAGTGTATAGGTGATGCAGAAGAGAGAGTGAGCTGGGGAAAAGAGGGCTTAATCATTGTGGGCGGGGAATGTATCTGTTGTACTGTACTCTCTCAAGTGCTTAGTATAGTGCTTTGCACACAGTAGTTGCTCAATATATACAATTGAATGAAAGAATGGGGGAGGCCTCTTGGAGGTGATTTGACCTTAGTAATGGCTTTGAAGGTTGGGAGAGTGGTGGTCTGGAATATATGGAGGGGGAGGGAATTCCAGGCTATGGGGAGGTTGTGGGAAAGGTGTTGGGCTGAGATAAGTGAGGTTGGTGTACAGTGAGCAAGCTAAAGGAGTGAAGTCTGTGGGCTGGTCTGTCGTACGAAATTAGGGTGAGCTGAGTGAGTATTTTAATGCTGATGGTAAATAGCGTCTGTTTGATAGGAGCTGGATGGGCAACCACTTGAGATTCTTGAGAAGTGGGGGGAAATAGACTGAACTTTTTTGTTTTTTGTTGTTTTTTCAGAAAAAAACGATCCAGTTAGCAGAGCGAAGTATGGACAGAAGTGGGGAGAGAGAGGAGGCAGGGAGGTAGGAAAGGAGGCAGATGCAGTATTCAAGGTAGGATAGGATAAGTGCTTGGATCAGCATAGTAGCAGTTTGGATGGAGAAGAAAGGGCAGATTTTAGTGATTTTTGTGAAGGAAGAACCATCAGGATTTGGTGACAGATGTTATATGTGGGTTGAATTATAAAGAGGACACTGCCGCAGTTATAGGCTTGTGGGATAGAGAGGACAATGGGAATAGTCTACAGTGATGGGAAAGACATGTGGAGGACAGGGTTTGGGTGGGACGATATGGAGTTCTGTTTTGAACTTTATTTTGATGTGTCAGCTGGACATCCATGTAGAGATACTACTGCTAATGATAATACTGATGGTATTTAAGTGCTTACTATGTGCCAAACACTGTTCTAATAACTGGGATAGATACAAGGTAATCAGGTTGGACACAGTCCCTGTTCCACATGGTGCCCACAGTCAATTCCCATTTTAGAGATGAGTAGTCCCACCTGGACTGCTGTGTCCCGTCTGGACTACTGTATCAGCCTCCTCTCCGATCTCCCATCCTCTTGTCTCTCCCCACTTAAATCCATACTTCACGCCGCTGCCCAGATTGTCTTTGTCCAGAAATGCTCTGGGCATGTTACTCCCCTCCTCAAAAATCTCCAGTGGCTACCAATCAACCTATGCATCAGGCAGAAACTCCTCACCCTCAGCTTCAAGGCTGTCCATCACCTCGCCCCCTCCTACCTCACCTCCCTTCTCTCCTTCTACAGCCCAGCCCACACCCTCCACTCCTCTGCCGCTAATCTCCTCACCGTGCCTTGTTCTCACCTGTCCTGCCGCCGACCCCCGGCCCATGTCATCCCCCTGGCCTGGAATGCCCTCCCTCCCTACATCCACCAAGCTAGCTCTCTTCCTCCCTTCAAGGCCCTACTGAGAGCTCACCTCCTCCTGGAGGCCTTCCCAGACTGAGCCCCCGCCTTCCTCTCCCCCTCCTCCCCCTCTCCACCCCCCAGCCTTACCTCCTTCCCTTCCCCACAGCACCTGTATATATGTTTATATGTTTGTACATATTTATTACTCTGTTTATTTTACTTGTACATACCTATTCTATTTATTTTATTTTGTTAATATGTTTGGTTTTGTTCTCTGTCTCCCCCTTCTAGACTGTGAGCCCATTGTTGGGTAGGGACCGTCTCTATATGTTGCCAACTTGTACTTCCCAAGCGCTTAGTACAGTGCTCTGCACACAGTAAGTGCTCAATAAATACCACTGATTGATTAAATGAGGCACAGAGAAGTTATTTGTCCAAGGTCACATAGCAGACAAGTGGGGGAGCAGGGATGAGAACTCACGTCCTCTTATTCCCAAGCCTATGCTCTTGCCACTAGGTCATACTGCTTCTCGTTGACTGACTGACTTCCCACTCATGCCACCCCCTCAGTTACCTCAGCACTCTAACACACTGTTTATTACATATTGATTTATCTCTTAGTGTTTAATGCTTGGGTCTTTTAACTGTTGTATATTCACCCAATTTGTGTCTTCCCCATTATGTTGTTGGCTGGGGTTCGTTCTTCCACTTTCCTTCATATTCTTCAAGCACCTTAGAAGGACTCAGCACTCAGTGGGTGTGCAATGAATGCTGGTGATTCCGTTGGCACTGAGGAGAAAAGTTGATGATTTTTCTATAGTAATTACAGTCAGATTTCCAAATCAAGGGGCAAAGAGGGAGAGGCAGAATGAAGTATGTTCATTAGGCTTGCCCTGATTCTTTCTAGGCCGCGGGCCTGGGGGCCAGGGCTTATTTTTGCAGTTGAACTGGGTCAAAAAACATTTGAAACTCAATTCACCAGCTATGTCTGTGCTGCTTCAGGACAGATTTCTCTCCTCAGTCTCAGGAGCAGGGAAGTGGAAATCTACTGGGTGACACACACTGCCTTTTAAGCATTTCTCAAGGACCTGGGAGATTTCCCACCATCTGGAATGTGGTGACTGCCTGTGGTTTCTGCAGGCTTGTTTAACTTTTAATTTCTCTTCTGACACTTTTAACAACTTCCTTCAACTGATCAGACCAGACCTGCTTCTGTCTGGGTTGGATTGTGACATTGAATTCCACCTGCCTCGCCAGAAGACTTGGCTCATAGAAACTGTCCGTGAGCTTCAAGCTCCCTCTGACACCCTCACTGCTGACAGCCCCAGCATGGGAATTTCAAGTGGAATCAGATGATGGAGCTGGTGTTGATTGTTCAGGATTCTCACTCTCCCCAGAGAATGCAGCGGTGGCATTCCCCAAATGCCTTCTTCACTCCAAGACAGTTCAATTTTGCTAGGGCCTGGCCTTTCTCCACTTGGACTGGTCGAAGGAGAGTGAAACCACATGCTCTAAATTTTATGGCTTATGTCTTGTATTTGGGATTTTCCAAATGGCATTTCAGTCCTCTGAACATTTCTGCTATGGTGCTTGTCTCATTCTGTAGGCTGTTTCAGAATCCTTGGGATCGTCTGACTCTGGGTGTATTTACAGGGGATTCTGTTTTTGGCAGAATAGTTCAAGTGCCTGTGAGTCATACAGGAATTTCAAAGACATTCATTATCCTATCTCTCAAGGAGTGTACACTGTAATGAGAGGAGTCAGGATAGACCCAGACACACCAGCATGAACAGAGTTTCATAAAATACAAATGACAGAAACAGATAATCCTATAAAGTGTACCTAAAGGTCAGTGACAGAAGCAAAAATCAGACAGAAAATGTCTGAGAGGAAATCTGTCAGGCATAGTTTCTGTTTCTTTCATGCACTGAGTCACAGCACCTAACTAAGCCTTCTTTAGGGAAAACTGTTTTTCAAAATGTTGTTTATTAAGCGCTTTCTCTGAGATGAGTGCTAGGATTGATACAAAGTAATTAAACTGGACACAGTCTCTGTTCCAGACAGCCAGTGCTCCAAATCTAAGACCCTGGAAGATCAGGTTTTTAATTCTCATTTTGCAGATGATGAAACTGAAGCAGAGAGGGGAAGAAGCATGATCTAATGGATAGAGAAGCAGTGTGACTCAGTGGAAAGAGCACAGGTTTGGGAGTCAGAGGTCGTGGATTATAATCCTGGCATCGCCACTTGTCTGCTGTGTGACCTTGGGCAAGTCACTTAACTTCTCTGTGCCTTTGTTCTCTCATCTGTGAAATGGGGATTAAGACTATGAGCCCCATGTGGGACAACCTGATTACCTTGTATCTACCCCCAGTGCTTAGAATAGTGCTTAGCACATAGTAAGTGCTTAACAAATACCACCATTAGCACTTAGAACAGTGCTTGGCACATAGTAAGCACTTAATAAATACCATCATTATTATTATTAGAGCATGGGCTTGAGTGTCAGAAGAACCTGGGTTGTAACCTCGGCTCTGCCACTTGTGTGCTGTGAGATCTTGGGCAAGTTGCTTAACTTCTCTGTGCCTCAGTTACCTCATCTGTAAAATGAGGGTTAAGACTGTCAGTTCCACGTGGGACATGGATGGTGGCCAATAAAATTAGCTTTTATCTATCCCAGTGTCAATATGTTGCCTAGCACATAGTAAGTGCATAACAAATAACATTAAAAAAACAAAACAAAGTAAAAAACAGAGACTACTTGCCCAGGGTCAGAAATAGTCCAGTTGGAGAGGTCAAACTAGGATCTGAGGGCCTGGAATCACAGTCCCAATTTATTTCCCCTAAATCAGGCAATCGCCCATTACCTATCTGAGAAGGGGCCCATTATACCCAGGGAACATATGGAAGTGCTTTAAAGGAACCACAAGCAGCCACAGCTACTTCCAACTTCTGGAAGTCAGGACACACAGTCTAAGGGAGAAGGCACAGGAGAAAAGTGAAGAATAATTTCTACAACTATATTGCTTTCACTTTACCTGAGGCTAGCAGTCTGCTTTGAGAGATTTCCTGTTGGGATCTAATGAAGACTCTTTTGATGTACTATACTCATTAGTTCATCCTGTCTGACATCTCAGGATAACAACCCCAGTAGATACACATGTCATCAGGAAGAGTGAATCATAATAGAATAGTGGACAGCAACAAGGCAAAAAGCAGAAGCGAGCTGAGGCAGGACATCCAGTCTTTGGCCTCAATAAAGTAATATGGTAGAGGACAATACATACCTTCAGGGAATGCTTGTTGCTGAATTCTGCCTAAAAATAGTTGAGACTGAAAATGTTGGAATGTGGAGTCTCAAAGAATAATAAAAGTGCACAAGAAATTCAGCCTTGGGGAATGTGTGTTGCAGATAATAGATTAAAATGAGCTGAAGCTGATATTGCACCAGTTCTGCTCAAAAAAGAGGCCCATGGGAGATAAGTTCATCCCAGCAAGAGAGATGGGCTGCTTCTGACCGAAGAGCTAGAAAACCTCTCCTGGTTTGGCAAAGATCAGAGAAAACTGCCTTTCAAGATAGTCATTTGAAGAATCAGTGTGTTTTCTCCTTCCAGATAGGGGACAATCTCCATGGTACTTTGCAAAGTTAATTGGAACTACAATAGATGGCTAGATATCAGCACAAATTGCGTCTGCCCCACAGGAGCAATTGGTTAAAAAAAAAAAAATTAAGAAATGCTATTGCTGGGTCAGTCTCCACTGTCCATCCAACCTAGATCTCCAACACTGCTAGGGAGATCAGGATGCAGTTAGCCATAGTATCACACTGATGGAAAGTTTCATCAGCCCCCAATAGGAAATGTTTTTAGAAGACCAATTCAATACCAGCGCTTAGAAAAGTGCCTTGCACATAGTAAGCACTTAATAAATGCCACTATTATTATTATTATTACCATAGCAATGGACTACCCAAAAAGCTGTTGTTGAAACTGAGAAGCAGTGTGGTCTAGTGGCTAGAGCACAGGCCTGGGAGCCAGAAGGACCAGGATTCTAGCTCTGGCTCTGCCACTTGTGTGCTGTGTGACCTTGGTGAAGTCACATCACTTCTTTGAGCTTCAGTGATCTCATCTTTAAAATGGGGATTAAGACCGTGATCCCCATGTGGGATATAGAGAAGCAGCATGACTCAGTGGAAAAAGCCCAGGCTTGGGAGTCAGAGGTCATGGGTTCAAATCCCAGCTCTGCCACTCGTCAGCTGTGTGACTTTGGGCAAGTCACTTAACTTCTCTGGGCCTCAGTTACCTCATCTGGAAAATGGGGATTAAGACTGTGAGCCCCCCATGGGACAACCTGATCACCTTGTGACCACCTCAGCACTTAGAACAGTGCTTTGCACATAAGCGCTTAACAAATGCCATTATTATTTCATAGACTGTGTCCAACATGATTAGCTTTCATCTATCCTAGCACTTATAACAGGACCTGGCACATAGTAAGCACTTAACCAGTGCTATATAAAACAAACAAACAAATAAATTTAAGTGGGGAAACAAGGAGGACAGAAAATGCCAGACAATATTGTGTAGATATGAAACTGAATAAGTAGACATCTTAGTAGCAAAGGGTTAGAAATGGGGCGGGGTGGGGGGGCTTCTCCAAATAGATGTTTCAAGAAGGTCATGATGTGGGGCAGAAATGAAAATGGTACCAGAAATCCTGGGAAGCAACATTTCCCAGCATTTGATTTGCCGTTCACACATTGGTTTTATCAACTAGTTTCCCACATATAAATAGACTCTCTCACCTTTAGTTACATTATCTTCAAACCCTATGCACAAACTTATGTACGATCTGAAATAAGGTTAAGATAGTTTTGATAAGCCTTTATGTTTCAAAATGGGCAGTACACTTTTCCTAGAACAAAAATATTGCACTTTAGAAAGTTAAATTCCCATTTAAGAGTACAAAAATGGATTGTGTTTTTGGTAGAGTCTATTGCAATTTACAATCACAGTTGCTCTGGGAAATTTAATTCCAAGAGACCTTGTGAGTCCTGTTCTCTTGTCACCCTGATAAGCCATCACCAGAGCAACAAAGTCTCCAGCCTTTTCTGAAATTCTCCCCTCTGGAGACTAAGGAAATTGCTTATTACGCTTAATGGTTTATTCTTCTCCATTAGATTTAGCCATCAGGTTTAATTTATTTTTACAGCTGGAGGTCAAAGTTTCTCTGCACTCAGGCATCACTTGGAACCAGAACGTTCCTGAATTGTTAACCTGACCAACTTTGCTATTTTGTTGGAATTAAAAGTGGAATCATAAGTTGCAAAGAAGTTCACTTAATTCCAAATTCCAAACAGAGTCCAAATTCCCAATGTTTAAAGGTGACTTTAACTCCATTAAGCCAACCCTCCTTCACTGTACAGACGTTGATGTCCAATTAGACTCCAGGTCTGGAGCAGGTAGGCAGATTATTTTTTTTTAATGTTCTTTGTATCCAACAATGAGGGACTACTGTTTTTGTTTTAACTATGTATCCAGATGTTCATTATTTTAAGATGAATTGTCTGATGGCAAGGGACTATTCATATGTATATCTGTAATTGAAAAGACTGCCAAGTGATCAACTTCCCTCATGTTGTTTACTCTTTGGGATAAGGCTTCTCTGTGTTAATCTCTGTGTTACTCTAGAGGACTGATCTCTGTCTATAAGCCTGACTTCTGCTAACCCAATCGTTGTGTTATGCTGTGATATTAATGGTCACTTTTGAGGTTGGATGCCCAGTGGTAAACTATCGTCTTAGTGGACTAGACCATTTACTGTTCGGTAGAGGCTTGCCACTAGTGCACTATTTACTCATTCAATCAATCAATCAATCAATAGTATTTATTGAGCGCTTACTATGTGCAGAGCACTGTACTAAGCGCTTGGGAAGTACAAATTGGCATCACATAGAGACAGTCCCTACCCAACAGTGGGCTCACAGTCTAAAAGGGGGAGACAGAGAACAGAACCAAACATACCAACAAAATAAAATAAGTAGGATAGAAATGTACAAGTAAAATAAATAAATAAATAAATAGAGTAATAAATATGTACAACCATATATACATATATACAGGTGCTTTGGGGAAGGGAAGGAGGTAAGACGGGGGGATGGAGAGGGGGACGAGGGGGAGAGGAAAGAAGGGGCTCAGTCTGGGAAGGCCTCCTGGAGGAGGTGAGCTCTCAGCAGGGCCTTGAAGGGAGGAAGAGAGCTAGCTTGGCGGATGGGCAGAGGGATTGGGGGCATTCCAGGCCCGGGGGAGGACGTGGGCCGGGGGTCGATGGCGGGACAGGCGAGAGCGAGGTACAGTGAGGAGATTAGTGGTGGAGGAGCGGAGGGGGCGGGCTGGGCAGTAGAAGGAGAGAAGGGAGGTGAGGTAGGAGGGGGCGAGGTGATGGACAGCCTTGAAGCCCAGGGTGAGGAGTTTCTGCCTGATGCGCAGATTGATCGGTAGCCATTGGAGGTTTTTGAGGAGGGGAGTAATATGTCCAGAGCGTTTCTGGACAAAGATAATCCGGGCAGCAGCATGAAGTATGGATTGAAGTGGAGAGAGACATGAGGATGGGAGATCAGAGAGAAGGCTGGTGCAGTACTCCAGACGGGATAGGATGAGAGCTTGAATGAGCAGGGTAGCGGTTTGGATGGAGAGGAAAGGGCGGATCTTGGCAATGTTGCGGAGCTGAGACCGGCAGGTTTTGGTGACGGCTTGGATGTGAGGGGTGAATGAGAGAGCGGAGTCGAGGATGACACCAAGGTTGCGGGCTTGTGAGACGGGAAGGATGGTAGTGCCGTCAACAGAGATGGGAAAGTCAGGGAGAATTCGTATCAGTAAATCGTATTTACTGAGTACTTACTGTGTGCAGAGCGCTGTACTAAGCACTTGGGAGAGTACAGTATAACAATGAACAGGCTCAGAGTGTTCAGGGCTCAGCCTGCCCATCCTACATCCTAAGACTGCACTAGTGGAAAGAGAACAAGCCTTGGGATTCAGACAACTTGGACTCCACTCCCTCTTCTGCTCCTTGTCTGTTGTGTGATTTTGGGCAAGTCACAACGTTTCTGTGCCTCAGTTTCCTCATCTGTAAAATGGGGACTCAATATCTGTTCTTTCCCCTCGTCAGACTGTGAGCCCCATATGGGACAAGGACCTTGTCCAAACTGACTAATCTTAATAATAATAATGATAATGCTGGTATTTGTTAAGCATGTACTATGTGCCAGGCACTGTACTAAGCACTGGGGTGGATACAAGCAAATTGGGTTAGACAGAGTCTCTATCCCAAGTTGGGCTCACAGTCTCAATCCCCATTTTACAGATGAGGTAACTGAAGCACAGAGAAATAAAGCGACTTGCCCGAGGCCACACAGCAGACAAGTGGCAGAGCCAGAATTAGAACCCATTACCTTCTAACTTCCAGGCCTGTGCTCTATCCATTATGCCTTGTTGCTTCATTGCTGCTGAATAGTATTTGTTAAGTGCTTACTATGTGCTAGGCACTGTTCTAAGCACTGAGATAGATACAAGGTAATCAGGTTGGACACAGTCCCTCTCCCATACAGGGCTCATAGTCTTCATCCTCATTTTGCAGATGAGGGAACTGAGGCTCAAGAGAAGTTAAGTGACTTGTCTAAGGTCACACAGCAGAGAAATGGCAGAGCAGAAATTAGAACCCATGACCTTCTGATTCCCAGGCCTTTGCTCTATCCACAGTGCCATGCTGTTTCAATGCTGCTGGATCTACCCCAGTGCTGGTTACAGTGTCTGACCTGCCACTGATAGCTGGAGGCTGAAAGGTTAGCGGCAAGCCATGTAATCCATCTCCTACCTATCATCATTAAGCCTCCAAACTAATAGGTTCAATGCACATGCACAGATTCTTTGGTTATAAAAAAACGAATATTTTCTTAATTAAGAGTTTCTAGAACAGGAAATTGTACCACAAATCTTAAAACTAGATCCAGAAATACCTGCCTATCCCTCACCTGGTAGTTGTCCCTAACTAACAGCAAGGGATTACCTCCATCCCAAAGCACTGCTACATTTCACTAATAAGGACATCTTGCTGACCAAAGGCATATATAAACATGCACGCAACTCACATATCCTCAGCCTCACTGATAATCACAAGGCTCACATTTCCTCACCTTTCAGAAGTCTGGTAGGAATAAGCCTTCTTTTGTGGCTTTGGGGTTTCCGGCAACTTTCTAACCCCCTTTTCTGATCCCAGTGACAGAGTGAGGATCACTGCATTCCAACCTGTCCATATTCTAGGATTTTAGTGCTTAACAATACTGTATTCTCTTATTGTATGCTATGGCAAGGGTGGATCTTTGAAGTACGACATTTATCAAGTAGTAATAGCCCTGTATAAGCAAATCACTGGAGACAGTGCTGCCAAGGAAAAACTCTTGTGAGCCAAACTAAAAACTATTTCATGAGTCACGGACTCAGTGGTCCAACTTGCTACATTACATCACACAAAACAGGAAATGAGTTTAAGAACCATTTCTAAAATGCTTGGGGTGATATAAGCCTTCTGCTCTGAATAATAGTAATAATAATAATTGTATTATTGTTATTATACTTTATCATCATCATCAATTGTATTTATTGAGTGCTTACTATGTGCAGAGCACTGTACTAAGTGCTTGGGAAGTACAAATTGGCAACATATAGAGACAGTCCCTACCCTAGTACTTATGTGCCATGTGCTGTACTAAGTGCTGATGTAGATACAGGATAATCAGGTCAGATACACTCCCTGTCCCACATGGGGCCCGCAGTACAGGTAGAAGGGAATAGAATGTAATCCCATTTTACATATGAGGAAACTGAGGCTCAGAGAAGTTAAGTGATCCAATGTCACACAGCAGGCATGTGGTGGAGCCAAAATTAGAACCCAGATTCTCTGACTCGCTGGTCCAGTCTCAGTTCACTAGGTCACGTGTTAGTTTTATCACTCTGTTGCCGAATTGTACTTTCTAAGTGCTTAGTGCTCTGCACACAGTAACTGGACAATAAATATGATTAAATGAATGAATAAATCATTAGCAACCTTCTCAGGACTCCGTATGCCTCATTTGAATGAAGGAAGAAAAAGTCACTGCTCTTCACCTCTTCCACCTCTTCATGGAAGGCCAATAGATATAGGCTTTGAGCAATAACACCTTGCTTGAGAGAGCAAAGAGTTGCATCAGGAATCATTCAGCACTGTAGGTCTTTGGTACAGCCTCGGCCATACCACCTCTCCTCCCATGCTCCTCCAATGCTTCCCTGCTCTACTGTTCCAGCCTAACCATCCACACAGTACTAAATATAGAATTAGTAATCCACGGTTTGAGAAGTGAAACTGATTTATTATGTGATATATGCCTCTGAATGTGAAATCCTGGAATCAAATGGAATTCCCATGATTGCTTGAAAGCTTGCAAGTCGTTCTCAGGAGCACTCAATTCATATATCCTATTTAAAGACACCTTTACACAGAATACTCTCAGGACCACACCTGGAGAGTTTCCAGTACTCTACCAGTCACTACTACAGGAGGGAGGGTCAAGCAGAGGCATACCCATTCCATTCTTAGCTTGGGGAGTAGCTAGAGAGTGGAAGGCAATCTGCTACAAGTCAAAACTTATTTGCACTGAATGGAAGGAGGCAGTGGTAAATCACTTCCCTATTTTTACCAAGAAAACTCTGTGGATATGCTACCAGAACAATTGCAGATGGAAGGGGGGTTTTCTGGGAGAAATGTGTCTACGGCGTCACTATGGGTCGGGCATGACCCGACAGCATAAGACAACAACAACAATGTAGAATAATTCACAGGTTCTCAGTTCCTCACACTGTCATTCTATTCTAATCTGCTCAGCTAATTTCCAAGGAACATTTTATAATGAGGGTCTGATAAGTCTTTTCCTGGGATGTTTCTTCTCTCTTCTCCCCAGATCACTGTCTGTTTTGAGCTGGCACATAAAGACTTGGAATCTGAAATTAATAATGAACTCAAGCACTTCTTGGGCTACCTTACAGACAGAAAATTGGGTTGCAAGTCCATACCTCCAATAATTTATATCCCTCTTATTTATGATCTTTTTATTGCAATTCCTTTCCCTTAATTGTCAGACAGGAGAGGAACTCTGGGTAATGTTATTTGAATTGATTTCTATAAGTTAAACAAATCAATAGAATTTTTTTGTGCCATCAGGAATATCACACATATTTGTTTTTTTGTCTATCTCCCCTTTTCTAGACTGTGAGCTAGTTGTTGGGTAGGGACTATCTCTATAAATTGCCGATTTGTACTTCCCAAGTGCTTAATACAGTGTTCTGCACACTGTAAGCGCTCAATAAATACGATTGAATGAATGAATATAATCAACCATATATGATTAGGATGTTAAATTCGTGTAGTATTGTTTTCATGGCCTTGGAATTCTCTGAGAACAAAGAAATTCCAAGCCTGTCTATATGAAGATTGATTCCACATATTGCTCAAAGAAGAACTTGCTTTTTTGCTTAGCAGTCTATTTCCAGCCACAAGCTATGGTTTAACATTGCACAAGAGACACACAAATATCTTTAAAGGTTTAACCTTGTATCAACCTAAACCAGTGGCACAGCATGAAAGGAAAGTGAATTTCCATCCACTGAGTGACGATGACCTCTGACGCTGTCACAGCTGCTGAGATATGTCTAAGTGACTTTGAGGAATGAGGTCAGCAGGGGTTCAGGTGCCAAATCATGCAGCTCTAGAAATCCCCTGAGCTTTAAGATGGGCTCACAAAGCACCTCTATGTTGTCGGTTTTTCAGTCATTCATTCAATCATTCAATAGTATATATTGAGCTCTTACTGGGTGCAAAGCACTGTACTGTCCTATATAACTATAAACAGACACATTCTCTGCCCACAGTGAGCTTCTAGTCTAGAAGGGGAGACAGATATTGATATAAATATAAATTTTACCCAGTCACTGCCTTTGCCCCAGGTGAACTGCCGCTGCAGAGCAGAGCTGGGCCCAGCAAACAGATGACAGGAAGATCAGCTGCCTCTCAGCCCCTCAGGAAGGCTCTGGAGCTCAGCAAATGACTCTGGACTTTGCAGTAAAGCTCCATGCAAGGTGTGGAGACACTTAAAAGATTCCACAACTCCTCTCATTCTTCTCCTGACCGTGGTGGGATGGCCCAGGCACTTGAGCCTATCTGCCTACAAGCCATTTGAAAAGGGCATCTCTGGACTTGGGGAGGAGGATTGTGGCTGGAGGCTGGGGAAGTGGAGTGACAGGTAAATTTGAGAAGTGTGAAGTGATTCTCCAAGTTCTTTCAAGTGATGTTTATTAGTATTAACCATGGGCCTGGGCATCAGAAGTTCATAGGCTCTAATTCCAGCTCTGCCACTTTTCTGCTTTGTGACTCTGTGCCTCAGTTACCTTGTCTGTAAAGTGGGGATTGAGGCTGTGAGCCCTACAAGGGACATGGACTGTATCCAGCCTGATTTGCTTGTATCCACCTCAGTGCTTAGTACAGTGTCTGACACATAGTAAGCATCTAACAAATATCATTATTATTATTATTATCATTATTACTATTATTAAATACCATCGAGTCATTTCTGATTCATAGTGACTCTATGGATATATTTTCTCCAGAACATCCTATATTATGCCATAATGCATAACCTTGCTAATAGTTCTTCCATTATTGTTATGGTTTCTATCAGTATCTATTAGTGATGCCTACATTATGAAATAATCACCTTTTCTACGTATCCCTGTTTATTTGTATGCCATCTACCACTTAGAGATCATCTGTTACTATAGCGAGTGGCTCATTGTGTGAAAGATGATGTTTTTGAAAGTAAGATTTCAACTCTATTTGGACGGCATTGAAGAGCAAACTCATGCACACTCTGCATACTATGCTAAGGTTGTAGCCAACTCCTTTAAACCCCCCCTTGCCCACTCAGGGTGAACAATTAAATAGAACAGCTCAGACACCATTGGGTTTCCCAAAGTTACAATTGCTAGAGGATGAATATAATCAATCAGTGGCACTTTTGGAGCACTGTACTAAACCACAGTATAATAGAATTGGTAAATGTGATCCCTGCCCATAAGGTGCTTTCAATCTATAGGATGCTGTTGGTCTACTTATACGAAACTTTGTTTTGGGTTTCCTGGGGGCAGAAGGAAGAAGGAGAAATAGGAACTGACCAACAGAAGGACATGGAGTTTTATTTTGTTTTGTTTTGTTTTTGCAGTAGTAGCTAAGAGCTGTGCTGAGCTACCCACACTTTCTCTTCACCAGTACTCATGTGGCTGGCAGCATGCAATCTGTGATGGTGACAAGGATATAGAGTGTTTGTGTTCTATAAACTTCTAGCATGCTATTACCTGTTTCATTGACCATTTGCTGGGTGTCACAGCCAGGTTAGCTACATTGATGTCTGGATCTTCAATTTGTGAAAAACACTGGAATGAAGTGTGTATGTCATGTCATGGAACTCTATCATGGACTTTGGGATGGATGAATATACTTCTTGGAGAGTCTGAGGGAGTGGGAAGGAGGGGAAATGAAGGGAAATCAGGCTTCTCTTTGTAGGCACAAATTTCCAGGTAAGTGGGATCCTCCCCAATCTTCCCTTTCCCACCTCACCCCAGTCAGTCAATCAATCAATCACTCATATTTATTGAGAGGTTATGCTGTGCATTCATTCATTCATTCAGTCGTACTTATTAAGCACTTACTGGGTGCAGAGACTATACTAAGCACTTGGGAAAGAACAGTACAACAATAAACAGTGACAATCTCTGCCCACATAATAAACTTAAATAAAATTACAGATTTACATATAAGTGCTGTGGGGCTGGGATGGGGAAGGAGAGCACTGTACTAAGCAGAGTTGGTAGGCACATTCCCCACTCACAACAAGCTTATAGTCCTCTCACCTTCCTCATTTTCCTCTGTATTTGATTTCTTCCTAATCAGCAGTTTCCCTTAGATTTAGATCAGCAAATTGCTACACATACGCACACTTACATTCATATCTGCTCATACATGGGCAAACACACACACAACTGTATGCATATCTATTTTTTACATTTATATCTTGCATATTTGAAGGTGACACAAATATTCCATGTGGCTGCTGAGAATGATGCATGGTCAGCTGTTCTTTCCACGTTCAGCACTCACAAAGATCATCCTAACTAGAG
This sequence comes from Tachyglossus aculeatus, assembly GCF_015852505.1. Taxonomy (NCBI): domain Eukaryota; kingdom Metazoa; phylum Chordata; class Mammalia; order Monotremata; family Tachyglossidae; genus Tachyglossus; species Tachyglossus aculeatus. Next base: position 99,395,216 of record NC_052066.1, on the reverse strand, counting down.
ATACTTAGACTCAGGCATTTCCTAGTCCACTTGAGAGTCTCTGATTTTTTCCTCTCCTCCTCCCCATCCCCCCTGCCCTATCTCCTTCCCCTCCCCACAGCACTTGTATATAGTTGTACAGATTTATTACTCAATTTATTTTACTTGTACATATTTACTATTCTATTTATTTTGTTAATGATGTGCATATAGCTATAATTCTATTTGTTCTGACAATTTTGACACCTGTCTACATGTTTTGTTGTCCGTCTCCCCCTTCTAGACTGTGAGCCTGTTGTTGGGTAGGGCCCGTCTCTATATGTTGCTGACTTGTACTTCCTGAGCGCTTAGTACAGTGCTCTTCACACAGTAAGCGCTCAATAAATACTATTGAATGAATGAATCACAGCTGGGAGCCTTAGAATATCCAATCACAAAGGCACACAATTGTCAGAAAATCTGAGAATTTAGCAAATTTAAAAGAAGTATCTGAAGTTTTCTTTTTGGATGGGAAGTTTAGAAATTGCTAGGAGGACTGGGAGGTAAAAGAAACGATTAACAAGTAAGTATGGATTATTAGAAAAGTCTGAAAATAAAAACACACATCTTTGCACAAATCTCTGTAAATTACTACCTACTGCAGCCGTTTCTTAACAAAGGGTAAAATCGGCCATTTGTTACAAATTATTCTTCCTACACAGTTGTTTCCAGAATAATTTATTTTCATATCAAAGGGCCCATTTAGTGCAACTTGGTCATTTTCTTCCCTTGAACTTCAACGTTTCCATCTCTCTGGCCCCCTCATTGTTGGTAATAATGACCAAATCAGGTTTTTATTTCTATACAACATTCCCAAACCCAATCCTTCCCATCCCCAGAACATTTCCGGGGAGTAGGTGGAGACAGGGTCTATTGCCTTTGTACATGTGGGGATCCAGGTTAGCTTTCCCATGTTCTCCACTTAGTAACAAGCAGACCTGTAACCAGATCCAGTCTTTCTTGCTATATGGTGAGAGAGATACTGTAATTGCAGTGGGATGGGGAGTGGGAAAGGATGCACTGGAATGGAATGAAACCTACTCCATTATTCTCTGGTAGATATAGCATCTGCTTAAGCTGCGTCTTTAACACCTTGCTAAATCAGTGGAACTAGATGGATATGCTCTGCCATAGAACACTAACAAAGGACTTTGTGTTTATTGAAACTTTTCTCTGAGGAATTTGAGGAAAGAGAAAGCATTCTCTAGAAGCATTCATGAGCACATACTAGCTACATCCAAGCAAGTAAAAAATCCATGGTCTTTTTTTTTGACATTTATTAAGTGCTTACTATGTGCAAAGCACTGTTCTAAGCACTGGGGAGGTTACAAGGTGATCAGATTGTCCCACAGGGGGCTCACAGTCAATCCCCATTTTACAGATGAGGTAACTGAGGCACAGAGAAGTTAAGTGACTTGCCCAAAGTCACACAGCTGACAATTGGCAGAGCGCAGATTTGAACCCAAGACCACAGATTCCAAAGGCCCGTGCTTTTTCCACTGACAAATTAACACGGAATACTTACTCACCGACCCTTGAAGCACTGATGAAGGGACGTTGTCTTCTAGTGAATAAAATCCTCTCCCTCTCCCTCTCCCACTCCCTATCCCTATCTCTTTCTCTCCCTTCCTGTTTCTCTGTCTCTCTCTCTCATTAGGAATGTGGTCATGGGATTTTGACAAGCTATTGAATGTGACCTCATACTTTGAGGTAGAATTGTCAAACCTAGGGATGAATATTGTGGCATCAGTTGAATCTAGAAACTTATCCAGTGTTTTCCTCTTCCACCAAAAAAAAACCAAGAATGATAATAAGACCTGTTCCACTATGGCCTTATCCAATAATCACTCTGTATTATATATTTTCCCTTCCCCAGTGTTATTGAAAAAACACTGTATGTATGTACTTATGCCAGATAATATGCATCAAATAGCCAATAACCTTGTTGCTCCTTAACATTTTCTTTATAGGTGATTATGCACAATTACCCTCTCAGTGTCTCACCTGGAGAGTTTCAGGTACCCTACCAGTCTCAACTATGGGAGGTAGAGTCAAGCAGAGGCATATCCATTCTATCTCTAGCTTGACCAGTGGCTAGCGAATGGAAGGCAATCTGCTACAAGTCAAGACTCCCCTTTGCTGTGCAGCAGCGGCATGAGAGAGAGTCAAGGCAGAGATTCAAGTTAATTGTTCGGAGTAACCCACCTCTGTATTTTTACCAAGAAAACTCTATGGATACACTAACAGCACGATGGTAGATGGAGGTGGGGCATTCTAGGAGAGATATATCCATGGTGTTACTATGAGTCACAGAGAATATAGCAAGTATGCACTATGTTGTTTTCCTTTGGGAAATAGCTTATATAGGGGGTCAACTAGCAGTGCATTCAGTATAACCCTTTAAACTAAGAAAAAATGTAAAGGTTTTTTTCCATTTCCAATACCCAGAGCCATCTTCTTTCTTTCTATCCCTGCCCTCTAAAAAAAAAAATGTAACATATTACCAAGTTTCAGTTCAAAACATAAACAAAAGATTTTGAGAGAAAATTTGAATTTTCTTCCAAAGCCCTCTAGGAAAAAACAAGATAATATTAACAATAATAATGATTTTTATTATTACTGTTATTTAGCACTTGTTTATGCCAAGCACTGCAATAAGTGCTGGGGTATATAAAAGAAAACCAAGTTGGACACAGGACCCGTTCTGGATGAGACTTACAATCTAAGGGAGAAGAGGTAGTGAATACCCATTTTACAGATGAGGAAACTGGCACAGAGAAGTTCTGTGACTTACCCAAAGTCACATAGCAGACAAGTGTCAGAGCTGGGATGCCCATACTCTTGCTACTAGGCCACACTACTTTGAACATTAACCTATGATGATGTGATATTAAACCCTAGGCTTTCTAGTCCTTCTAACAATGCAACTCTCAATTCTCTAAGGCTGCATAAATAGTCAGAAAATCCTTAGGCCAGAGGAGATCGCTCTAGTAAGGCTTTCTGTCTTCTTTAATTTCTTTCCAAATGGAAACGTAATCCAAATGCAAATTCCATATTTAGGTATAAAATTGCCATGTCAAACATTAGAAATGGATTTAGACTTAAATGCTATTTAACAGATAAGTGATTTACAAAAGCAGACATCCAGTGATGTGTTTGGCACTAAAGACTGCCCTAAACCTCTCCTCCTTGCTGACTTAATATTCTGTGAAAACCTTGTATCGTTCTAAACAGTGTGGACCAAAGAATGATCTGTTTTGTTTATTTTTTACAGAGCTGGCCAAGAAACTACAACAGTGCTCTGAACACAATAGGCGGACACAGCAAGGATCCAATACCCTCTTCTATATACAGAACACATTCAGTAATAGGTACCTTGTATTTTACTCTGCACATAGAAGGTACTCAGTAAATGCTGCCTTGTCTGATGATTTCTTTTATAAAACTATCAGTGGTTGACCTACTTTTCAGGGAAAACACTCAGACTCTGTCTACTACATTGTCCCTCAGAAATAGCATGACCTAGTGGAGCAAGCACGGGCCGGAGTGACAAAGGACCTGGTTTCTAATCCCGGTTCTGCCACTTGTCTATGTTGTAACCTTGAGCAAGTCACTTCCCTTCTCTTTGCCTCAATTCCCTCATCTGCAAGATGGGGATTCAATACCTGCTTGTACTTCTACTTGGACTGTGAATCCTACATGGGTTCTGATTAATCTAATCTAAGATCTGATTAATCTTATATTTACCTGATGCATCCCGAAGGAGGGAGTTTATTTGTGGGCACTTAGATCCAGCTGTGGAAGAATGAAACAATAATAATAATAATAATAATAATGGCATTTATTAAGTGCTTACTATGTGCAAAGCACTGTTCTAAGCGTTGGGGAGATTACAAGGAGATCAGGTTGTCCCATGGGGGGCTCACAATTTTAATCTCCATTTTACAGATGAGGTAACTGAGGCACAGAGAAAAAAAATGTCCTCACTGAGTTTTGTTATGAAAACTCTGGCTTTAATGCATAAACCTACAAAAGAGCTATGGCTTTAATGCTTAAACCTGCAAAAAAAAAAACTAGGGATCCAATACACAAAGCGTACCCAAACTGCAAACAAAGGATATTACGTCCTCCAGGGTCTCAATGTCTCACCCCACAACGGGGCAGTTCTCACATATTCACGAACCTCTATTCCAGAAGGACAGATCCCCAAACCCCTTTTCCTCTCCGGGACTTGGCAGGTCCCTTATGGAGCCTGGATCCAGGCATCCCCAGGTAAGCCAAGCACACCCTGGGCTCTCCTAGCCTCCCCTACTAGTTGCAAGGAGCAGCAGTTAGCCTAGGTGCACATGGCTTTTGTTTGGGTCGGGGGGCATGAAAGTGGAAGTCAGGTGTTCATATTCTCCTGACTAGCTGGGCAACGTGGCTCAGTAGAAAGAGTACGGGCTTTGGAGTCAGGGGTCATGGGTTCAAATCACAGCTCCACCAATTGTCAGCTGTGTGACTTTGGGCAAGTCACTTAATTTCCCTATGCCTCAGTTACCTCATCTGTAAAATGGGGATTAAGACTGTGAGCTCCCCATGGGACAACCTGATCACCTTGTAACCTCCCCAGTGCTTACAACAGTGTTTTACACATAGTAAGTGCTTAATAAATGCTATCATCATTACTATTATATCCTGGTTATGTTTTCGAACAGATTATCTGTCTGTAACACATGACATTGAGATTCTTCTTCATGGATCCTAATCCACATATAAGTATTTTGGGGAAATGGTAGGTGGGGAAGGCTTTGGGGAATGTGGGTGAGATATTTAGTCCCTGTTAAGTGCAACCTTGGACCATGTCTGCAAGCTGTGGCCTCTAACTACAAGTCCTTCGTTACCCATATATAACTAACAACTAAGATCATGTAACAATTCCTGGGTAACAGAGGAGATGGCAGGCCTTTCCAAAATGGAGTCGGTTTGGCTCACTCTGGTCAGGAGACTGTGGACGTATCTCAGGCCAGTCTTACACTACCCTAGCGTTTAGTACAGTTCTTGGCCTGTGCCACAATTGCCACAATGCCACATAAGCATTGTAATAATATATACAATGCATATATATAATATATATATAATATATGCATATATATGTATGCATATATAGTACAACGTAATAAGCATTATAATAACATTATTATATAATATTATAATAATTCTAAACAGGATAGGAGAGAGAGGTAGGGAATGATCTGAGAATAGATGGAAAAGTGAGGTGAAATGGTGGTGGAGAGGCAGAACATAGGTGGGGAGTAGCGGGACAACCAGGTAGAGCCCCTAACTCACCCTCCTTGACCCTGCTCTAGATGATGCAGCAACTAGCAGTGGACTTGGATAAAAAGTTGGGTGTGGGCTTGCTTAGCATTGAAATGGGAATATAACCAATCACCTGAGCCAAACTTCCTGTAAATGTTTCTGGGTGATACCCATTAGCAATGTAATGCAGTAATGTCCATTTCCTCAACGGGAAATGCCATTGGTTCATGGCAGAGATGAATCACTATTAAAATAGCTAATGGTATCTTCCCCCGACCCCCTCACCCATGTCTTGCCTTTGGCCTGGAACTCCACCAACTTCCTATCTGACAGACTATCACTCTCCCCACCTTCAAAGCCTTATTAAAATCGTGTCTCCTCCAAGAGGCCTTTCCCAGCAAAGCCCTCGTTTTCCCTAAACCCTAAACTTGGATTCGTACCCTTGGAAGTGGCATGGCTGGTGTAAAACTATGGGAGTGGGAGTCAGAGGAACCTGGGTCCTTATTCCAGCTCTGACACTTTCCTGCTGTATGGCCTTGGGCAAGTCATTTATTTTCTCTGAGCCTCAGTTTCCTCAACTGTAAAATGAGAATTCAATGGCTGTTCTCTGTTCTACTTAAACTGTGAGCCCTTGTGTGGGGCAGGTACTGTATCCAAACTGATTCACTTGTATCTACCACAGGACTTAGAGCACTACTTGACACACAGTAAGCACTAAACAAATTATTATTATTGTTAGAGAAGCACCATGGCTCAGTGGAAAGAGCATGGGTTTGGGAGGCGGAGGTCATGGTTTCTAATCCTGGCTCCACCACTTGTCAACTGTGTGACTTTGGGCAAGTCACTTAACTTCCCTGTGCCTCAGTTACCTCATATGTAAAATGGGGATTAAGACTGTGAGCCCCATGTGGGACAACCTGATTACCTTTTACCCCCCTCTGCACTTAGAACAGTTTGGCACATAGTAAGCACTTAACAAATGCCATCGTTATTATTATTAGAGAAGCAGCGTGGTTCAGTGGAAAGAGCACGTGCTTTAGAATCAGAGGTCATGGGTTCAAATTCTAGCTCTGCCAATTGTCAGCTGTGTGACTTTGGGCAAGTCACTTAACTTCTCTGGGCCTCAGTTACCTCATCTGTAAAATAGGGATTAAGACTGTGAGCCCCCTGATGGACAACCTGGTCACCTTGTAACTTCTCCAGAGCTTAGAACAGTGCTTTGCACATAGTAAGGAATTAATGAATGCCATCATCATCATTATTTAAACACTTCGTATTTACTCCATCCTCAGCCATTATATGCATATCTGTCATTTATTTTAATGCCTGTCTCCCCCTCTAGACTGTGAGCTCCTTGTAAGAAGAGATCATGTCTATCAACTCTGTTTTATTGTTCCCTCTCAAGAGCTTGGCACAGAAGGAACTCAATAAATACGATTGATTGATTGATTAAGGCAATAGCCCAGAGCCCGGATCTTACAAGGATCCAATTTTCACTGTAGAGTGCGGGTTTGGCTCTGTCTGCAGTTCGCAAGTCCAAGACAGAGACCAAAGCCTGGCCTACGGCTGCTAGTGATATCAATTAAGACTCAGTCTTATCAGGCCTTATCATCCAATGACAAAAACTCACCATCAATAGCACCATCTTCAAAGTTCTAAGGGTGACCTGCTCATAGCCATAATAAATAATGATAATTTTGGTATTTCTTAAGTGTTTCCTGTATACTAAGCAGTTGTACTAAGCTCTGAGGTACATACAAGATAATCAGGTCCCACTCGGGAGTCACGGTTTAAGTAGGAGGGAGAACAGTTATTGAATCCCCATTTTGCAGATGAGGGAACTGAGGCCTAGAGAGGTTAGGTGACTTGTTCAAGGTCACACAACAGGCACGTGGCCCTTACTCTTTCCATTAGGCAACACTGCTTCCCTGTCTTTCAGGTTATCTCTCAGACGAGCCATATGTCAATCTGGCCTTTGTAGGTCCACTCTAGTCCTGGGCTCCACCCCTTCTCAATCAACTTTGATGCAGGCAAACCAGTCCCTAGATAGTTCAAATGGAAGCACAAGGACAAAGCAGCTCCAACAATGCTCGAAATCCTGATGGCCCTTTTGTCATCAAGATATCCAGGGCCACACAATAGCAACAGCATCACTTAGGCAAACTTACATGACTTCAGTCTGGCCTGAGGGTAGACAGGAGTGCCTCCTCCTGCTCTCTGACAGATTTCTGGGCATATGCATACACACGCGTACACACACACACACACACACACACACACACACACACACACACACACACACACACACACACACCCCGCCCGCCCCCCCCCCACACACACACCCCCGCCCAGAACTTTGATATGGGCCCCTAGATTTTTGAATAAGTTCAGAGCTAGCATCTTTTCCAACTCTTCACTTTCTCCGTGCAAGACCCATGAAAGGTTTATAAACACAGGGTCACGAATAAAATGCATGATTTATACCCTGTAAAATCTTAATTTTCCAGTTCATTACCAATTCCTTTTTCGATATCATTTACTTCAGTGCCTTGGTATTGCTGGCCAATGTGTTATCTTCTGCATTTTGGCATTTCATATGCCTATGTGGTTATATCCAAAAGGGATTACAGGGAAATAATTAATGTAATTCATATTTAATCTTTCTTAAGAAAATCATTACTAAAAACCCTCTGTCTTCCCCTTTTTCAACTGAATATTCATTAACCGCATGTCAATGGGTACGTGCTTCATTCTACACAATTAAAATTAGGCATCTGGGGCTCTTAGAGCCAAGCATGCTAAATACTTTTAGGATTATTATGAGAGCATTAAAGCTCAGGAATGTTTTAAATGCTTTAGGTGATCATTAGTTTTTCCATTTCGAAGAGTTTTTTGTTTAATCGTAGGTGCCCTGTCTGTCCCTCAGCCAACAATGCGAAAAGATGCCAAGCCTGTAGGCAGAAGTACGATGTTAAGAGCTTTTCCTGACTTTAGAAAGGGAAGAAACTGAGCTGTAGTGGATGACCTCTTCCCACTGCTCCATTAAGGATTGAAGTGACAGGAAACTGGCAACTCCATGGTCTAGTGGATAGAGCACGGGACTAGGAGTCAGAAGTCCTGGGTTGTAATCCTAGCTCCGGAATTTGTGCTGTGTGACCTTGAGCGAGTCACTTCATTTCTCTGGGCCTCAGATCCCTCAAGAGTTGTGGTATTTGTTAAGCGCTTAGTATGTGCCAGGCACTGTTGTAAGCGCTGGGGTGGATACAAGCAAATCAAGGTGGAGACAGTCCCACGTGAGGTTTGCTGTCTAAATCCCCATTTTACAGAGGAGATAACTGAAGCCTAGAGAAGCCAAGTGACTTGGCTAAGGTCACGCAGCAGACAAGTGGCAAAGACAGAATTAGAACCCATGACCTCTGATTCCCAGGCTCAGTCCACTATGCCATGCTGTTCGCTCAACTGTAAAATGGGGATTAAGACTATGAGCCCCATGGGCGACAGGGCTCCCATGCACTTTATTATATTATAAGTAAATCAGCTGATTGTTTTTATGTAAAACGTGCTTTGAATGGATTGAAGATGCAAGATTGAAGAGATGATCTGCGATAGCTCTGACCCTCTTGCCATGAAATCTTGTGCTTATTCTCCAGCTTCCCATTATCTGGCATCTCCCATTTGGCCAAGGGAAGACCCCATGGGAAAAATATGGGGTATGGAGAAGAATGGCTTTTTTGTATAATGCACACCCTCTGCTTTTGTGCATATCATCGAGAATTATTATTTACTTATTGTTATTTCACTTTTGCCACCAACCTAGTCTTTGTATAATATATACCCTCTCCTTTTGTGCGTATCACAGAAAATTTATTGTTTACTTATAGTTATTTCACTTTTTCCACCAACCTAGTCTTTGTGTAATGTATACCCTCTCTTTTTATGCGTATCACAGACAATTTATTATTTACTTATAGTTATTTCACTTTTGCCACCAGCTTCATCTCTAATAAAGAGACCGACATGTCTTCATACAAACTGGGACTAATGATCTTTCACAGAATGAAATAAACAAAAATAGAATGCTTTTAGTTTTACAACACTGGAGAGGATTATGTTATGTGTGTTTTGTTAAACTCAGTTCCTTCCCATATCTGTAATTTATTTAAGCCACGATTAGAGGTGGTATTTGCTAATCTATGACTCCTTTGACAGGGAAAGTGTTCTGGGAAACTTTCGTATAATGGATTCCTCCAATTTAAATACTACTTTATGATGCATCACTCTAGTCTCCCTTGATTGGTTCCCCCAGGCAGGGTCCTGATGCATTTCTGCTAAGGTCTGAGTTTCCCCGGCTCAGATCTTAATGGACAGGCACCATGATGATGTTTAGTATTAATAATTTGGGGCAGGTATTGAACTTTTATTCACACCATCATTGAACACATTTATTAGCCTTTTTCTGTGTGTGAAACATTTTATTAGGTGCAATACAAGATAGATTAAATATAAAATAGATATGTTTTATTCAAAATAGAACAAAAAGTTGTGGTCCTTGTCCTGGAGGTGTTTACAAATACCAGGGGAAACAAGAGGACACAAACTATGAAATATACACAAAGTAAATGAGTAAGAGAAGAGAAAGCAGTCTAAGATTCCCTGAGACTGTGTCTGTCCTGATTGTGTTGATTCTACCCCAGGGTTTAGTACAGTGCTCAGCAAATAGAAGATGCTTAAGAAATACCACCATTATCATTTCTAGACTATGAGCCCATTGTTGGGTAGGGACCGTCTCTATATGTTGCCGACTTGTACTTCCCAAGCACTTAGGACAGTGCTTTGCACACAGTAAGCACTCAATAAATATGATTGAATGAATGAATTATTATCATTCTCCCTCCTACTCTGACTGTGAATCCCATGTGGGACAGGGACTGATGACTTGATTATCTTGTACACATCCCAGGGTTACTAAAGTATTCAACACACAGTAAGCATTTAAGAAATACCTAATTCATCATTATTATTATCATTTTTATCATTATTATATGCAGCTTTCATGAAACAACTTCCAGCTTCCACTGGTCATTGTGGGAAAGAAGCCTGACTTCCCTACGGATGAGACTTCCTAAACTTCAGGAGGTTGGGAAGATGCTGCAGGTGGTAGCTAATTATTTATATTAATGTCTGCCTCCCCTGCTGGACTGTAAGCTTGTTGTGGGCAGGGAATGTGTCTGTCATATTGTTTTATTGTACACTCCCAAGCCCCTCTCTGGATTACAACTGGAGAATTTCCAGTACTCTACCAATCTCGGCTTCGAGAGGGAGATTCTAGCAGAGGCATACCCATTACACTCTCAACTTGGCCAGTGACTAGTGAGTGGAAGGCAATCTGCTAAAAGTCAAAACTCTCCTGTGCTGGGCAGCAGTAACATGGGAGAGAGTCATAGGTGGAGACTCAGGTGGTAAACCGTCTCCATATTTTTACCAAGAAAACTCTATTCATTCATTCAATCATATTTATTGAGCACTTACTGTGTGCGGAGCACTATACTAAGCGCTTGAATGCACACCCTATGGATACTCTATGGATACACTATGGAGATACAATACTCTATGGATACACTACCAGAACAATTGCAGATGGAGGTGGCGCGTTCTGGGAGAGATGATTCCATGGTGTCGCTATGGGTCGGACATGACTCGACAACACTAGACAAGACATTTATTACTGCATGGAATACATTCTTACTGCTCTTCATATTTGCCTTTCCCTACTTAGAGTGAGTGACTCTTGTGAGGAAAGGACTCAGTTTATATTGAGTATCCTGTAATACTAATAATAATGATGGTATTTGTTAAGCGCTTACTATGTGCCAAGCACTGTTCTAAGTGCTGGGGTAGATACAAGGTAATCAGGTTGTCCTAAGTGGGGCAGTCTTTAATCCCCATTTTACAGATGAGGAAACTGAGGCACAGAGAAGTTAAGTGACTTGCCCAAGATCACACAGCAGACATATGGAAGCAGACAGTATGTTAACCTTATGTTAAGACACAACTTGGCTGGAGAATAATAATAACTGTGGTACTTGTTAAGCACTTACTATGTGCCAGACATGATACTAAGTGCTGGGGTGGATACAAAGCAAATCAGGTTGGCCATAGTCCCTGTCTCAAGTGGAGTTCACAGTCTCACTCCCCATTTTACAGACAAAGTGACTAAGACCCAGAGAAGTGAAGTGACTAGCCCAAGGCCACACCGCAGACCAGTGGCAGAGTCAGGATTAGAACCCATGACCTTCTTACTCCCAAGCTTGTGCTCTTTCCACTACACCAGGCTGTTTCCCCATGGGATAAACCACAGGCTGGATTGTCATAAGGACCTGGGCTCTAATCCTGGCTCTGCCACTTGTCTGCTGTGTGACCTTGGACAAGTTATTCATTCATACAGTTGAATTTATTGAGCACTTACTGTGTGCAGAGCACTGTATTAAGCACTTGGAAAAACAATTCAGCACCAGAGACAATCCCTGCCCACAATGGGCTTAGAGTCTAGAAGGGGAAAGACAGGCATCAAAACAAGTAAACAGGAATCAATGGCATCAATATGAAGAAGTAAAATTATAAATATATACATATACACAAGTGCTGTGGAGTGGTAGAGCAAAGGGAGCAAGTTGGGGTGATGGGAAGGGAACATGAGCAGAGGCAATGGGGGGCTTAGTCTGGGAAGGCCTCCTGGAGGAGGTGAGCCTTCAGTAGGACTTTGAAGGGGGAAAGTGTGATTGTTCGGCAGGTTTGAGGAGGGAGGGCATTCCAGGCCAGAGGTAGGACATAGGCCAGGGGTCGACGGTGGGACATTTGAGACCAGTGAGAAGATTAGCATGAGAGGAAAGGAGTATGCGGGCTGGGATGTAGAAGCAGCGTGGCTCAGTGGAAAGAGCATGGACATTGGAGTCAGAGGTCATGGGTTCAAATCCTGTCTCTGCCAATTGTCAGCTGTGTGACTTTGGGCCAGTCACTTCACTTCTCTGTGCCTCAGTTACTACCTCATCTATGAAATGGTGATGAGGACTGTGAGCCCCCTGTGGGACAACCTGATCACCTGTATCCCCCCAGCGCTTAGAACAGTGCTTTGCACATAGTAAGTGCTTAATAAATGCCATCATTATTATTATTAGGAGGATAGAAGGGAGTTGAGGTAAGAAGGGACAAGGTGATGGAGAGCTTTGAAGCCAATAGTGAGGACTTTTTGCTTGATATGGAAGTTGATAGGCCACCACTAGAGATTTTTGAGGAAGGGGGTGACATGACCAGAACGCTTCTGTAGAAAGATAATCTGGTCAGCAGAGTGAGGTATAGACTGAAATGGGGAGAGACAGGAGGTTGGGAGATCAGAAAGGATGCTGATGTAGTAATCCAGTCGGGACAGGATGAGTGATTGTACTAATGTGGTAGCAGTTTGGATGAAGAAGAAAGGGCAGATCTTAGTGATGTTGTGAAGGTGAGACTGGCAGGTTTTGGTGACAGATTGGATGTGTGGGGTGAATGAGAGAGCGGAGTCAAGGACGACACCAAGGTTGCGTGCTTGTGAGATGGGAAGGATGGTATTGCCATCCACAGTGACAGGAAAGTCAGGGAGAGGACAGGGTTTGGGAGGAAAGATAAGGAGCTCAGTCTTGGACATGTTGAGTTTTGGGTGGCAGGAGGACATCCAAGTGGAGATATCCTGAAGGCAGGAGGAGATGCGAGCCTGGAGCAGGGGGAGAGAGAACAGGGGAGGAGATATAGGTAAGTCACTTCACTTCTCTGTCCCTCAGTTCCCCATCTGTAAAATGGAGATTAAGATCTCTCTGCAGGCTCACATTTCCTCCTGCCTTCAGGATACCTCTACTTGGATGTTGTCCCAGCACCTCAAACTCAACATGTCCAAAACAGAGCTCCTTATCTTCTCTCTCGATGCTGTTTTCTCCCGAACTTTCCCATCACTGTATATGGAACAACCATTTTACCCATCTCACAAGCCCATAGACTAGGTGTCCTCCTTGACTCTGCTCTCTCATTCAACCCACATAACCAATCCATCACCAAATCCTGTCTGTCTCACCTTCACAACACTGCTAAGATCCACTCTTTCCTCTCCATCCAAACCTTTACCATGTTAGTACAATCACTCATCCTATTCCACCTAGATTACTGCTTCAGCCTCCTTTCTGACCTCCCAACCTCCTGCCTCCCCCCACTCCAGTCCATACTTCACTCTGCTACCTGTATTATCCTTCTGCAGAAATGCTCAGAACATGTCACCCCCATGTCTCAAAAATCTCCAGTGGTTGCCTATCCATCTCTGTATCAAACAAAAACTCCTCACAAGAGGCTTTAAAGCACTCCATCACCTTGCCCCCTCCTACCTCATCTCACTACTCTCCTTCTACAACCCAGCCTGCACCCTTCACTCTTCCACTTCACTCCACCTTCTCACTGTGCCTCCATTTTGCTCATCTTGCTTCCAACCCCTGGACCACATCCCTACTTTTGGCCTGGAATGCCCTCCCTCCTCAAATCCCTCAGACATTCACTCTCCCCGCCTTCAAAACCCTGCTGAAGGTGCACCTCCTCCAAGAGGTCTTCCCAGATTAAGCCCAATTTTTCCTCATCTCACACTCCCTTTCGTATCATCCTGACTCTCTCTCTTTGCTCATCCCCCCTCTCCCTGCCCCACAGCACTTATGTAATTTTATGCCTATTTATTTGTATTGATGTCTACCTCCCCGCCTCCAGACTGTGAGCTCGTTGTGGGCCAGGATCATCTCTCTTTATTTATGTACTGTACTTTCCTAAGCACTTAGTACAGTGGTCTGCACACAGTAAGTGCTCAGTAAATGCAGTTGAATGAATGAGTGAATGAATGAATGACTGTGAGCCCTATGTGTGATAGGGACTGTGTTGAACCATATTAGTTTTTATCTACCCCACCACTTAGAACAAGGTTTGGCACATAGTAAGTGATTAACATATACCATTATTATTATTGTTGTAATTATTATTGATAATAATAATAAGAAGAAGAATTCTGAAAAACATTGACCGACTATCATCTGATTTTTGACTAGTCAACAGCTTTGAGGCGAAGCGATATCCATGTGCCTTATGGTGCAAACCTGGTGCTTTGGAAACAATTTTCTCCTTGTCTCCTTTTATGGGGTACCTGAAATACTTGGCTAAAAAGGAACATTTCTCTGAGACTATATATGCCATCAAGTTTGATTAATTTTAGGCTTCTGTTCGGGCAGCCTCCAATTTCCTGGACCCCAGTCTTTGATGACATTCAACCTGTAATATCCAAACATATTTGCAGCTGTGAATCTCTTGCCTAAGCAATTTATGCAGTAATGAGTTATGTTGGGCTATTATCTGAGACCTGATAATTGTGTCTTAGGTCAAATATAATCATGTTCTTACAGGAGAGAGGACATTATCATGTAACTGTGCAAAATAGATTTTGGGAGACTGTAAGTGCTCCAGAGCAGTGGGAAAGATTGACACCATAAATCAGAGGAAACACCGAGTGGAACTTTTGCAAAATATAAGAAAAGACCACATGCATGTCTAATCAACGACCTTCAGTTTTGTCTTTATGCTAGGAAGGAGTTGAACTTTCCATCTTTTTATGTGGTCCAAGCTTTAGTTTCAGGTGAAAAAATATTGTGCATCAATAATTTTTTATGGCTTATTTATTCCCCTTAATTGAGTTTACTTTAGAAATCCCATACAATTGAACCGCTATCTTATCCCAACGATCTATGCCTCAGTCCAAAGAGTCAGGAAAACTAGGCAAAATGGGGAGTCTCAAGCCCAAATTTGTTAGAAAAAGCGTTCGACCCTGGCTATTAGAAAGAGTCTTCTACCATATTTGCTCTGACCTGTTTTACTTTCAGAGTTAGAAATTGCTGTTGATTTTGTTGAGAAAATGCTATGAAACACTGTCTTCTACCTCTTAATGAGGCATGATCTTTCTTTAATAGGTCAGAAAGAAGCCTGAAAAACAGATGCAGTAGAATACATTTATTTTAAAGAAGCACATAGACACTTGCAAAAGAACTGCTGTCTTTTTTTCTGATTTCTGGATGAAGTCAAGCGGAAATAAAATGAAATGGTAATTTGGTTTCCTATTGTACCTTGGGGGATTTTCCCAGGCAATCATTTTTTTGGCTTTTCTTGGTGCTATAGTTGTACATATCTTGTTCAGTTTTCCAGAATCCACTGACATGATGAAGTGCTTCTGGAAAATGCACAAAATAAACCACTATGATCCAGCATGATCTAAGAGAGGAGGTTATCATAGCATCTGGAACAGTCCCTTGTGTGAGGTTAGATAGAAAAAGAAAGAATCACAATGTTAGGAAAATCCACTGCTCTCTTTTTTTTATTGCAGTCCTTATTCTAATCTACAGGGAATGTGAGGTTTTAGGTTGGAGTTCTAGGGGTGTTTTTGAATCATTTTCATTATTCTCAAAAGTCTTTGTTGCCTCTTCAGTTGCCAGACTTGATATGTCCAATTCTTCAGTAATTTCTATTCAAACTTTAACGCTGTTGGTTGTGAGAGAATGGAGAAGACTGATATTGTTATTATTATTATTATTATTATTATTATTGAGTGTTTACTGTGTGCAAAGCATTATACTAAGCATTTGGTAAAGTACACTATAAAATGAGACACATTCCCTGTCCACAAAGAGCTCACAGTCTAGAGAGGGAGACAGGCATTAATATAAATAAATAAATGAATAAATAAATGAATTACAGATGTATACAGATTTAACAGATATATACAGTTATCATGTAGGCAGATGTGATGTAATTTTCATGGAGATGGTCATGGTTCTCTGAGGGACTCTGAAAAGCCCCTTTTGGAAGCCATTTTCTGGGACAGACTTCACTTCAATAATAATCGTTCATTCAATCATATTTATTGAGCACTTACTGTGTGCATTGTACTAAGTGCTTGATAATTCATAATTCATAATTATGATACTTGTTAAACACTTATTATGTTCTATTTACTCATCTAAGCACTGGGATAGATACAAGTTAATTGGGTTGGACACAATCCCTGTCCCACATGAGGTTCACAGTCTTAATCTCCATTTTATAAATGAGGAAACTGAGGCCCAGGGAAGTGAAGTGACATGCTATGGTCACACAGCAGACACATGGTGAAGCTGGGATTAGAACCCAGATCCTTCTGACTCCTGGGCCCGTAGTCTATCTACTAAGCCACACTCCTTCTCCTGCTTAACTTGCCTCCACCACAATTCCCATAGCACTAAGGGGTCAGCCTGTGTAGGATGAGGGAAGGCTTTTCTGCAGCTGGACATGGAGGAGAAGATTTTATGGGAGGCAAAATCTAGTCATAAACTGGTCTCAGCTCTGCCACTCGCCGTTCGTGCAATTTGGACAAGTCGTTTAACTTACCTGTACCTCAGTTTCTTCATCTGTAAAATGGGGATTAAGTAATTATTCTCCCTTCCCATCAGACTATGAGTAGTCATTCCCATGTGGTACAGGGATTGTGTCTCACATGATTACCTTTTCTCTACATTGGTGCTTAATACATTAATAATAATAATATTAATAATGACATTTATTAAGCGCTTACTATGTGCAAAGCACTGTTCTAAACTCTGGGGAGGTTACAAGGAAATCAGGTTGCCCCACGGAGGGCTCACAGTCTTAATCCCCATTTTGCAGATGAGGGAACTGAGGCCCAGGGAAGTTATGTGACTTGCCCAAAGTCACACAAGCTGGCAATTGGCAGAGTCAGGATTCGAACCCATGACCCCGGACTCCAAAGCCCAGGCTCTTTTCACTGAGCCACGCTGCTTCTCTGTGCAAGACACATTTTGCCTTCATCATCATCATCATCATCAATCGTATTTATTGAGCGCTTACTACGTGCAGAGCACTGTACTAAGCGCTTGGGAAGTACAAATTGGCAACATATAGAGACAGTCCCTACCCAACGGTCGAGTCGCCATAGACCCATAGCGGGTCTATGGATACATCTCTCCCAGAACAACCCACCTTCATCTGCAATCGTCTGGTAGTGTATCCAGAGAGATTTCTTGGTAAAAATACAGAAGTAGTTTACCACTGCCGCCTTCCATGAGGTAAACTTGAGTCTCTGCCCTCCACTCTCTCCCATGCCACAGCTGCCCAGCGAGGGTGATTTTTGAATTGTAGCAGATTGCCTGCCACACTACAGCCATTGCCCAAGATAGGAATGGAATGGGTAGGCCTCTGCTTGACTCTCCCTCTCATAGCCGAGACTGGTAGAGTACTGGGAACTCTTCAGGTGCAATCCCGAGAGGACGCTTGGCACATAGTAAATGCTTAACAAAAAACATTGGTATCATCATCATCGTCGTCATCGTTCTCATCAAAGCAAGTGGACCCGCATATTATTTGCAGAGAAGCAGCGTGGCTCCGTGGAAAGAGCGTGGGCTTGGGAGTCAGAGGTCATGGATTCTAATCCCAGCTCTGCCACTTGTCAGCTGTGTGACTTTGGGCAAGTCACTTAACTTCTCTGAGCCTCAGTTACCTCATCTGTAAGATGGGGATTAAGACTGTGAGCCCCACGTGGGACAACCTGATGACCTTGTATCTACCCCAGTGCTTCGAACAGTGCTTGGCACATAGTAAGCACTTAACAAATACCATCATTATTATTAGTAGTAGTCGTGCAGTTAACTCAGTGATGGCAGAAGCAAATGCCCGTTATTTCCAATGAAAAATGGTCAGAGATGACTAGCTCTACAGCACTTATGTAAATATCTGTAATTTATTTCTGTAATTTATTTATATTATTGTTTGTCTCCTCCTCTAGACTGTAAGATCATTGTGGGTCTGGATGTTTTCACTATATTGTTATATTGTACTCTCCCGAAGACTGAGCACAGTGCTCTGCTTACAGTAATCACTCAGTAAATATGATTGGCTGACTGACAGAAACAGAAAGAAAATAAAGTTTAAAGTACAAAAAAATTCTCCAAAGCATCCATCCCTATTGCCCATGAAGTGAGATTGTCTAGAGAAGCAGCATGGCATAGTGGATAGAACACAGTCCCGGGAGTCAGAAGGTCATGGGTTCTAATCCTGCCTCCACTACCTGTCTGCTGTGTGACTTTGGGCAAGTCACTTCACTTCTCTGGTCCTCAGTTACCTCATCTGGAAAATGGAAATTGAGACTGTGAGCCCCAGATGGGACAGGGACTCTATCTAACCCCGTTTGCTTATATCTACCCCAGCTCTTAGAACAGTCCCTGGTACATAGTAAGTACTTAACAAATACCATCATCATCATTATTATTATTATGGCTTAGATGAGAAGTGTCAAAAGAGTTGACCTTAGTAGTAATATAGTTATTTATTAAGCACACACTAGGTGCAGTAAGTTGTACTTGGTGATTGGGAAGTACAAATTCCCTGGCACATGGGATTTACAGTCTACCTGCGGAGAAACCATAAAATACATTTATAAATGAAATAATAAAATAAATAATTGAATGTGCAATTGCATAAACATAAATACAGAATGCTGACCATTTGTATCAATGAATGCATAAGAAAAAGCATGGCCCAGTGGATAGAGTATGGGCCAAAGACTCAGGAGGACCTGGGTTCTAATCCCTGCTCAGCTACCTGTCTGCTGTGTGACCTTGGGCAAGTCGATCAACCTCTCTGTGCCTCAGTTACCTCAGCTGTAAAATGGGGATTGACAGTGAGCCCCAGGCAGAGCATGGGCTGTGTCCAACCTGACTAACTGACTAACTACAAAAATGTTTGGCACAGAATCAGTGTCTCACAAGTAACAATAATCATTAATTATTATTATTCAGAAGGACTTTGAATATGAGGAGGGTCTATGGGCTGTGTTCTGTCAACCAGGGGAAGAGCATAAGCCAGGGGCTTGAAGCCAAGGGAGTTGAGAGTGAGATATTAGGTGGTTAGTTTGGAAGGAGCAAAGAAAGCAAGTTGCAGAGTAGCAGGGGAAAAGAGCAAAGTGGGATGAGGGAGGAGGAAGAGTGAGTTTAGGGGCAAAGAAGAGGAGTTCTGTTTTAGGCTTGTTGAGTTTGAGGTGTTGGCTGAACATCCACGTATAGAGGTCCTGGAGGCAAGAAGAAAGGCTGGATTGCAAGTTAGCTGAGAGGTAAGTGGTATTCACGCCACCTTCAACCCCACAGCACTTAGGTACTGTGGCGTGGGGCTTGGCCTGATGTAATTGATAGAGCACGGGCTTAGGAATCAGAAGACCCTGGGTTCCAATCCCAGCTCTGATATCAGATCATCTGAAAGTTCTTACTTTTTTAAAGTAAGGGCTTAACAAATACCATCAGAAAAAGTTCAGAGCCTTTCTCTGCACTGCAAAAATGGAATCTCTGGTTCACCTGGGAACTCATCTGTTTCAGATGCTGACCAATAACGTGTGATCATTCCGTCCATTGGCCTGGGCTTCTCTTCCCTTGTAGTTTCACTCTAGGCTGAAGGAGGGCAGTTCTTTTTCTAGATTTGATTCTCTTCACAGTTTGTCAGGTTACCCAGATTCTTTCTCTAAATGATCTGAGACGGTGAGCCTTACCTGGGACAGGGACTGTGTCCAACCCAATTTGCTTGTATCCACCCCAGTGCTTAGTACAGTGACACGTACATAGTAAGCACTTAACGAATACCGTAACTATTCCTGAGTGAATCACTCCTTTTCATTCTCCCTCTAACTCTCCTTTAACATAAGGGCAAGTCACAGCCCTTCCCAAAGCAATATAATGTGTTGGAGTCAAAATCTTTTCATTGTTTGCTCCAATTGTTTTCATTCCCTACAGGTGCACTGACCCTCTTCAATCAATCCAGAGTGCTCACTATATGCAGAGCACCGTACTAAGAGCTTGGTAAAATAGCAGGAAATTAAGCATAATCATGCTTTGTAAATCTTAGCCATACCCTTAAATGGCCTTTGTTTATAAAATGTCCCCAGCCATTCCAAACTGCCGCAGATCTTTGATATTCAGAGTGAAAGATTTTCATTCAACAGCAGCACTCAGAGGCAGCTGCGACTGAGTGAAAACTAAAGTTTTCCCTCCTGATTGAAAACTAAAGTTTTCCCTTTCAGGGGAGTTAGAAGGGGGAACTTAGGAAGCTGTGGCATAGGAGGGAGAGTGAAAAAAGAGTCGATTGTGACCTTGATCAATCTCCATCAAGTTCTATTTATGAGTTTGAAGAGCTGTTAACAGCACAGACTCAAGAGTGAAACAAATTGAAATCCAACCTAAAGCCCAGGTTTTAGTGTGGAGAGTGGCATGGATGCAGATTCTGAAGTACCTATGTTCTCTGCCTGTATTCTTCAGGGGATAATTTTACATTCTGTATTGCATTTACATTCACTTGGTTGGATACATCTGAACTCCTGCACTGGCCTTATCCTCAATATGCTGTGAGGGCCATTAACCAGTACACATCGGCAGTGGACACTTGCTTATGTACTCTTCTACCCTTTCTTAAAAAACTTTTTCTTTCTTTTCTGTGGAAGGATTGTTATGTGTTTGGGTATATCCTTGTGGATGAATGGTCCAGAAAATAGACTCTGGTCACTAACCATAACTCTGTTTCACAGGGAGTTGCTTAACTGAGAAGAAGTGTGATCTGGGAGTCAGAAGGACTTGGATTCTAATCCTGCCTACATCACCTGTCTGCTGTGTGACCTTGGGCAAGTCACTTCACTTCTCTGTGCCTCAGTTCCCTTACCGGTAAAATGGGGATCAAGACTTTGAGTCCCATGTGACAAAGGAACTGTGTCTAATGTGATTTTCTTGTGTCTAACCCAGAGGTTAGTACAATGTTTGACACATAGGGAATATGTAACAGATACAATGAATCAAAAACAAACAAAAAAATACTCCTCTAAAATTAAGTTTTGGAGCTAAATTAATCCAAAAGCCTCTCCCCACTCTAGTCTGTAGTTCGCTGTGGTACCTGAATCGTTTTTCAAAATAAAGTTCAGTCCATGTCTCCCAACTCCTCAAGAACCTCCAGTGATTGCCCATCCACCTTTCCATCAAATATAAATTTCTTTAAGGCATGCAAGGAGCTCGCCTCCCCCTACCTTATTGCTCTGATTTCCTATAACAGACAAGTCTGCAGACTTCACTTCTCTAGCACCAACTTACTCACTGTACCTCAATCTCATCTACCCTGATTTTTACCCCTCACCCACATCCTGCCACTTGCCTCAAGCATCTCCCCATCAGCAATCACTCTCCCCACCTTCAAAACCATATTAAAACCATGTTTCATCCAAGAGGCCTTCCTCTACTGACCTTTCATTTCATCTTCTCCCATTCCCTTCTGCAATGCCCTCTCACTTGGATTCGCACCCTTCATTCACCCCATCCTCAGCCTCGCAGCACTTATGTACATAGCCATATTGTATTTATATTAATGTCTGGCTCCCCATTTAGACTGTAAGCTCCTTGTAAGCAGGGAATGTGTTTACCAACTCTGTTATATTGTACTATTGTACTCTTCCAAGTACTTAGTACACTGCTCTGCACATAGTAAGTTCAATAAATACCATTGATGATGATGAGGTGATGATGAAATGGTCCATCCTCTAAAGTTCAATTGTTCATTCAATCCTATTTATTGAGCACTTACTGTGTGCAGAGCGCTGATGAACTCAGGAATTCCTGACCCTTTTGCAGTGGTCCAAGAGGTACATTTGTTGTCCAGCTTCTCACAAGACTGATTAGACAGTTTGGTCTTTGACAGGGATGGGATTCCCATCCATCAATTACAGAGCAAACAGAACGAAGTGCACATTCAACCAATGGCAGGGACACTAGGTAGAATTTGCTGCCTCAGAAAGTTGTATTGAGAATATCAGTAATTTACCAGACAGGCTACATTGGATTGTCTCTCTTTATTGCTGAATTGTACTATCCAAGTGCTTAATACAGTGCTCTGAACACAGTAAGTGCTCAATAAATGTGATGAATGAATGAACTATAAGATTGTAGTGTAGTGTAAGATTGGATTGTAGTGTAGAACTGTGAGGGTGGGTGTCTTGGAGGCAACCGGCAACTAATTCTTCCAAAAAGCTTGGAGTGTCTGTTGGAGAGTCCCCTAGGCTGGTTGGACTCTGGATCTGACTGAGAAATGATGCCTGATGCTATTCCCCTGGTTTCCTGAGAAATTATGGACATTCTCTAACATTCTCCTCTCCTTCCCTCCTCTCTCTCTCTTCTCCTCTTCCCCCTCTAATCTAGTTGGGACTAGAGCCCAGGCCTTATGGCTTTCCAGCCCACACTCTATCCACTAGACCACACTTTCTTCCATAAATCAGTCAATTATATTAATTGAGTGCTTACTGCGTGCAAATCACTGTATGTACTAAGAGCTTGGGAGGGTATGGTAAAACAGAGTCTGTAGATATGTTCCACGCCTACAAGGAGTTTACAGTCTCAAGGTAGAGACAGACATTAAAATAAATAACTAATATTTGCTTATGTGCTGTGGGGCTGAGGGTGGGCAGAATAAAGGAAGTAAATCCAAGTGCAAGGGTGACATAGAAGGGAAATGAGGGATTAGTCAAGGAATTTTTGGAGGAGTTGTCATTTTAATAAGGCTTTGGAGGTGGGTAGAATGACAATATGTCAGATATGAAGTGGGAGGGAGTTGTAGATCAGAAGCAGGACATGGGTAAAGGGCTAGTGGGGAGAGAGATGAGATACAGATACAGTGTGTAGGTGGAGTTAGAGGAGTAAAGTGAACTTGCTGTGTTGTAGAAGGAAATAAGTGAGGTAGGATACTAGGGGGCAAGGGGTTTGAGTGCTTTATAGCCAATGGTAAGGACTTTCTCTTTCTTACAGTGGTGAATGGGCAACCACCTTCAGTTAGTGAAGAATGGGAAAACACGGACTGATTTTTTTTTTAGAAAAAATGATCTGGGGATCACAGTGAGGTATGCACTGGAGTGGGGAGAGAGAGGTGGTAGGAAAGTCAGAAAGGATAGGATAAGAACATAGATAATTTCTGGGATCAACATAGAGGCAGTTTGCATGAAGAGGATTTTAATGATGCTTGTGAAGGGAAAACCAACAGGATTCTGTGTCAGATTGCACATGTGGATTGAATGAGTCAAGGACAATGCCAAGGTTATGGAGCTTATGAAGTCATGCCCTGGCAGGCATATGTCCCATCCTGAGAAGCTGAGACAGAACCTCTTTATTTTTCCCTCTAACTCCTTTCTGTCCTGGGCATCAGTGGTAGGCAAAACCTGCCCTTTTACCAGGCCCTGCTCAATGAATCAGGATGTGACAGTCAATTCTGCTTCTTTTCTCTGTCAGGGAAAGCAATGGAACTCTTCACCCTGAGCTTTGGCCCACACTTGTTCGGCAGCAGCCTCTCCGTCTCCCTCCTCAGCTCCATGACTCAAGGAGTTGCGACAACTGTGACTCTGACTCTTCACCATGCTCCTCCTCTCTGTCTGGACAGGGGAATTGTGATGTTCACTCGAGGTGAGTGAGGCAGGAGGGTGGGAAAAGGGAAAGATACTGTAAGCTTCTCATGGACAGGGAATGTGTCTGTTCATTGTTATATTGTACTCTCCTGAGCACTTAAGTGCTGAGCACAGTAAGTGCTCAATAAATACAATTGAATGAATGGTACTTTCTGTGTCTCTCTTAGTTTCTGTGCTCCATTATAATTTCACTGTGTTAGAATGCTGGCAGATCTCCTTATCAATCAGAACCCATCTGCAGGAACCAGTCAGAAGATGCAATTCATGAGTGTGTCATAAATTAGCCCCTTCAGTTGAGTGGAGGATGATCAGATACAGAAAAGCAGAGAAGCAGTGTGGTTCCATGGAAAGAGCCTGGGCTTTGGAGTCTGAGTTCATGCATTCAAATCCTGGCTCCACCACATGACAGCTGTGTGACTTTGGGCAAGTCACTTAACTTCTCAGTGCCTCGGTTACCTCATCTGTAATATGGGGATTAAGACTATGAGCCCCCCGTGGGCAACCTGATCACCCTGTAACTTCCCCAGTGCTTAGAACAGTGCTTTGCACATAGTAAGTGCTTAATAAATGCCATTATTATTATTATTATTATTATTATTATTATTATTATTATTATTATTATTGGAGCCCAGGCTGTCCATAATCTAATCAAATGTAGATTGGGGAATTCACACCTGTATCATGCATTTGTTGCATCAGGTTCTAGGTCAGTTTCGCTCACCTACCTACATGGTTCTTGGAAGGTATCACAATTGCTTTAGGCCTAAACCATAATCAGGATTGTAGAGAGAGCCCGATTCTCCCTCTCCCTCTCCCTCTCCCTCTCCCTCTCCCTCTCCCTCTCCCTCTCTTTTCCCTTTTCTTGTCTTTCTTCACCTAACCTCCCCTTCCCCATAGAGTCAGACGTTGAGGCTTGCAGTCAAAGGGATAAGAGAATGGGTAGAGTTGAGTCACACAAAATGGGTAATATAATCCTTGTTCTCAGCATTGAAAATAGAATCTCTCCACAGTAAGCCATCTGAAACTTCTGGAACAAATGCATTTTCCAACCCAGCAATGTACCTTCCCACAATGCAGTTTGTATCTTTATTAGAGAAAATAGCTTGTTCTTTGAAAAAGTATTCTAACAAGGCTCTATGTGCCCAATAAATTGCACGATTTGTCATGTTAGAAGAAATGTAATTATAGTTTTTACAGTAATCTGTGCAGGTGGAATATACATCAACTAGGAGCATTAGTTTTTTTAAGTGTGGCAATTATAGTTTTTTTCTACTGTTTCAAATGATCTCAAACGTAGACCTCGCTGCTTTAGGCATAGGTAGTTTGTAGTATTCATCTTTTAAAGAGAACACAATTATTTTTGACAGATAAATCATTGAAGTTGTTTTATTCTTCATAATTGAATTTCATAGAACTATATTTCCTCTCATTTTTTAATGAATAGCATCAGAGACCTGAAACACTGTTTAGTATGGATGCATATCATGTCCAAATTTATTCAGAATTATAAAGAGAGAAATTCCTTATTATCATATTTGTCTTACAGTAATCTAAATTTCAGAAGGAAAAATAAGTCCCATTGCTTTAGACCAAGTCGTTTTAAGAAAACATTCAATTGACTTGTGCTTGCTGAGCTAATCACTTCCCTGGATAAATCACCAAGATTTGCTTTTGACTGCCGTGTATGTTCCTTTGAATACTGTCCTTCTAAATTAAAGGCTATACCATGTCATTTTCTTACTTTTACCTTTGATTGAAACATTTTCTTATTAACTCATCATTTCTTTACACCTACATATATACCTTCTACTTATTCAAATGGGTTCATCCCCCTTCATTATCTCTAAGCTATCCCCCCGTCTTACCTCCTTCCCTTCCCCACAGCACCTGTATATATGCATATATGTTTGTACATATTTATTACTCTATTTATTTATTTATTTTACTTGTACATATCTACTCTATTTATTTTATTTTGTTAATATGTTTGATTTTGTTCTCTGTCGCCCCCTTCTAGACTGTGAGGCCACTGTTGGGTAGGGACTGTCTCTATATGTTGCCAACTTGTACTTTCCCAAGCACTTAGTACAGTGTTCTGCACACAGTAAGCGCTCAATAAATACGACTGATTGATTGAATGATTAATTGATTTGATCTCCTCACCTCCACTGCCCTATTTGAAATTATATTACTGGGTAGCTTCCCCTCAGTTTCAAGGTTGGTTCAACTCGTGGTGAGAGCCTATCAGTGTATGTGAGTGTGGCTAAAAATGAAATAATAGCGATAATAGCTGTTCTACTGTCAAAATCCTCTAAAGCAGAATTGTCTAGTGTACTGGTCTGGGATTCAGAAGGACATGGGTTCTAATCCCAGCTCATGTCATTTGTCTTCTGCGTGACCTTAGGCAAGTTACAAGTTGGACTGCAACTTTAGGTTGTTAAATGGTTTTCATAATGACAGGACGAAAAAATGATGCGAAGAAGAATGGCCTTTATTAAGTACTTATGATATGCTCAGCACTTGGGGTAGGTACAAGGTTATGAGAATGAATGGAGCCCCGGTCCCCCTCAGACATAAGAATCCATCATCCCCATTATACGGAAGAGGAAAATGAGCCTCAAAGTGTTTGTGACTTGCCAAAAATCACTCAGCAGGTTGGAACTCAAACCTTAACCCCCTAAGTCCCAGGATTATTCATTTTCCATACATGTTTATATATACTTGTCCTTCAAATTCAAAGATATAAATAAGGGTGAAATTCATCCAAAGGGGTGTATGTGTCTTAAAAGGCCAGTGTGGGCCCTACAGTTTCGATTGAGGTGTGCACTCACAAAGACTGTCCCTTGTTGTGCTGTCATATCTGTTTCCATCACCTGGCACTGTTTTTGCCTCCTTGTCTCACAATTTATATAAAATTTCAACTCCACAAGAGCTGCTCATTTATTTACTGTAGTGTGCTGTGGTGTTCTATGTGCAGGAATTGATTTTCAGTTTCATCTGGTCCCAAAAGCTGTATACTTTTTTCAAGAAGTTCCCAGAAGAGAGAAGCAGAATTTCAAATCAACCTATGGATAGTATCAACAGGCAGTCATTGTACGGTAACCACCTCTACCCAGGGATGTGATGCTAACCAAGTTGCTCATATTGCTCCATCTAAGCACAATCATTTTGTTTTCCCTTTGTTATGGTATTTTTAGGCACTTTTGTACCAGGGACTGTACTAAGCACTGGGGTAGATACAAGCTAATCCATTTGGACACAGTCCATGTTCTACAAAGGGCTCACAGTATTAATTTTACAGATGAGGTAACTGAGAGACAGAGAAATTAAATGATTTGCCCAAGGTCACACAGCAAACAAGTGGCAGAGTCAGCATCAGAACCCAGATCCCTGTGACAACCAGCCCCATGGTCTATCAACTAGGCCATGCTGCTTCTTGCTGCTTTGCGTTTCCAAACTGATTTGTGTTCTGTGAGTAAGGATGCTTCACAATTAAAAATACACTCTAATGGGCTGTCTTCTCATTTGCTTATTGCAGTTCTGGCTTCCCTAGTTTCCCTAAATGAAGGAAGATTTAAATAGTTAAATGAAATTCCTCTAGCTTTGAGATTTATTTATGGAAATTAAAGTCAGCAAATAGAGCATGTCCGATTCTCTGCCCTTGTAAGTTGATTGCATCTGATGTCAGGGAGGGACTTTTTCGACAAAGTGACTTTCAGCTTTATGACAAAAAAATTGGTCCTGAATGGGATGCTGATTTGCGAATGATGGAGTGTGTTCTCAGTAGCGGGATATGCTTCA
Source organism: Tachyglossus aculeatus (assembly GCF_015852505.1). Taxonomy (NCBI): domain Eukaryota; kingdom Metazoa; phylum Chordata; class Mammalia; order Monotremata; family Tachyglossidae; genus Tachyglossus; species Tachyglossus aculeatus. Next base: position 99,367,534 of record NC_052066.1, on the reverse strand, counting down.
GATGGCACTCCATCCAGGAAGCACTCACTGCCAACTGCCGGTAGTGCCTACTCATTAAAGTGCACCATGGCATGAAGGACACACAGAATCCCAAACCTTTAACTCTATCCAGTCTACCGCATTTGCAACAACTCAGGACCTGGGCAAACTCAGACTCAGCCTACAGGAAATAGGGACGCTTTTCGAGAACAGGGACCTTATTTTTTACATAAATTCTTATATACATCCCCAAGAAGCAGCATGGCAGTGCTGATAGAGCACAGGCCTGGATGTCAGAAGGTCACAGGTTCTAATTCTGGCTCCTCCAATTGTCCGCTGGGGACAATTGGGACGTCACTTCACTTCTATGTGTCTCAGTTACCTTCTCAGTTACTGGGGGCCTCATGTGGGACAGGGACTGTGTCCAACCCAATTTGCTTGTATCCACCCCACTGCTTAGTACAGTACCCAGCACACAGTAAGCGCTTAACAAATACCACAATTATTAATTAAGCCCTCTTTTCCCCTACTCCCTCTCCTTTCTGCATTGCTATGCATTTAGATCTGTACCCTTTGAGCACTTGATATTCACCCCACCCTCAGCCCCATAGAGCATCTGTATATACGTGTCTTTTATTTATTTATATTGTCTTGGCTCCCCTCTAGACTATAAGCCCCTTGTGGGTAAGGAAAGTGTTTACCAGCTCTCTTGTATTATTCTTTCCCAAGAGCCCAGTATAGTGCTCTGGAGTCCATAAGCACTCAATAAATAACACTGATTGATTGATTGATTGATATGTACCCAAGTGCTTTGCAAAAGAGCCAACACTCGGCACAAAGTGGAAACTGTTTTACAGTAATTCCTGGTGGCGATTCAGTGGTATTTAATGATATTAATAATTGCGGCATTTGTTAAGCGCTTACTGTGTAACAAGCACTGTTCTAAGCACTGGAGCAGATACAGGTAATCAGGTCGGACACAGGGCCATAGACCGATGGGCCCTGCCCATTGTAATGGACCTTACTTGATTTCCATTTTCCAGCCTCAGGTAGCCTGGAGAGGCTCTGAAGAAAAGCCCTCCAAGCCAGTGGAATGGAGATTTGGAAAACAAAGTCTAATCACAGAATAATGAAGCTCTGGTGTCCTTAGCATTATGAACTTTATTAGTTATATAATACTTTAGCTTCGGGCATTAGCAGGATCCTTTGAAATGGTTTATAAACATTCTACAGATTGACTGAGCCATATGAGACATAGGTGATGCTCTGGAATATTTTCCAGGATTGCTACTTCATCAATCCTATGTGGTAGCCCTAGTAACCGCTTGACTGACAGAACATTTCTAACTTTTCTGATCTTCGGCCTTATCCCTACCTCTTTGCCACCCTGAAGGACTCAGGGATGTCCCCCAAGTTTAGTCAGACTGGTATTAAGTTGATGAGAGGAGCAAAGGAAACCCAGCTCCAACCCCAGGTCAATCAGGTGAAATACCCAGCCAATCAGGAGGCTTATCAAGAGTTGTCATTTTCCCAGGGGAAATTAACATCCGCACAGCCTCATTTAATTCACTAAATTGTAATCTCTTTGAAGTCAGGGAGCCTGTCTATGAATTTTTCTTTTCTAATTTCCTAAATGTGTAAAATAGCTGTCCTCTGGATAAAGCACACACTCAATAAATATCGTTGATTGATTGTTTAAATGCTTCTGAGACCTCCAACACTAAACTGTTCCAAAATGCTTTAATATCAAAGTCCAACTCCCACACCATTCATTCATTCAATCATATTTATTGAGCATTTACTGTGTGCAAAGCACTGCACTAATTCCATCTTCCCAACTTAGTTCCGTCATTGTTCATCCACCTGAGTTAGACTTGATCTATGTAGATTTGACCAAATGGATCCCAACAGTCACTATTTATAAGTCTGCATTCATACCCATCCTTAGCCCTTATCTATATATGCTCATACAATTATTTATTCAGCTACTTCACTCTTACATATGCATACTACTACCAATTATAAAATTTTATTCCTTCTGTTTCCACTATTTTTAAATAAATACATTTCTTCCTGTCTCCCAATTAGAATGTAAGTCCTTTGAGGGGTCAGTAATAATAATTATTATTATGGTTTTTGTTAAGCGGTTACTATATGCTAAGCACTGTTCTAAGCGCTGGAGTAGATACAGGGTAGTCAGATTGTTCCAGGTGGGGCTCACACTTTTAATCCCCATTTTATTGATGATGTAACTGAAGCACAGAGAAGTTCAGTGACTTTCCCAAGGTCACACAGCAGACAAGTGGTAGAGGCGGAATTAGAACCCACATCCTCTGACTCCCAAACCTATGTTCTTCCAAGTACTTAGCATAGTGCTCAAAATAGAATGGGTGCTCAATCAATCAATCAATCATATTTATTGAGTGCTTACTGTGTGCAGAACACTGTACTAAGCGCTTGGGAAGTACAAGTTGGCAACATATAGAGACGGTCCCTATACCACTGATTGACTGGTTGATGTCTGGAAATTCCAGTTCCACATGTAGAGGGGAAGGTATTTGAATGACTGTGGCATCCACAGTTCAATTTGTCACTTGTGTACTGAGATCTCAATTTGCTAAATTGTTCTCCAAGTTGTGTATTATTTCAGTAACAGCCCAGTTCATGATGCTTAAGAATTGATTTATACAGTAATTATCCTCGGAAAATTAATTAAAGTGCAGAAATGCTGAGGTAGGCCTTGATCCTTTCTGTCCTATAATCCCAGAACTCTAAAACTCTACACATCACCATATTAGCCCTTTTCTGTTTCAGTAGTGGATTTGCCACAGAGCAACTGATTTCATTCATTCACTCTTTCATTCAGTTATACTTGTGCACCTACTTTCTTGAGAGTGCCCTGCTGAGCATCTCCAAGCAACAGCTCTGGGTAGATCACAATGCTAGAGCTAGGAGAGTACAATATAAACAAAAGATTTAAAGAAACAATATTGCCCAGGGAAAAGTGCATGTGAAGATCTGAGTTCCAGCCCTGGCTCTGCCACTTGTCTATTGTGTCACCTTGGACACTTTTCTCTATGCCTCAGTGACTTCATCTGTAAAATGAGATTTAAAGTTTAAAGACTGTGAGCCCTATTTGGGGCATGAACTGTGTCCAACCTGATTATCCTGTATCCTCTGTGCTTTGTACAGTGCCCCACATATAGCAGGCAAGCGTTTAATGAATATCTGTGATTGATCGCTTTTTTAAAATGGTACTTGTTAAGCTCTTACTATGTGTCAGACACTGTACAGAGTGCTGGAATATATGCAAGATAATCAGGTCCCTGTCTCCCATAAGGTTCACAGCCTAAAACAAACTGAAGAGGATCATTCCATCATATTTATTGATTGCTTATTTTTTGCAGAGCACTGTACTAAGTGCTTGGGAGAGTACAATGCAACAATAAAGAGACACATTCTCTGCCCACAACAAGCTCACAGTCTAGTGGGGGAGACAGACATTAGTATGAATAAGTAATTTATAATGTATAAATTAAATATATGTACATAAGTGCTGTAGAGTTGGGGATGGGGCAAATATCAAGTGTTTTAAGGTAACAGATTGAAGTGCATAGATGACCCAGAAGGGAGAGTGAGCTGGGGAAAAGAGGATTTAATTAGGGAAGACTTCTTGGAGGAGGTGTGACAGAGATGCTTTGAAGGTGGAGAGAGTGATGGTCTGTGTATATATGGAAGGGAGGGAGTTCAAGGCTGGGGTTGGGCACAGGAAAGGGGTTGGTGGAAAGATAGATGAGAGATGATAGATAATAAGCTGTTGCTAGAGGAATGAAGTGTGTGGGATGGGCTGTAGTAATAATAATAATAATGATGGCATTTGTTAAGCACTTTTCTAAGGGCTGGGGGGGATACAAGGTCAGCAGTTTGTCCCACATGGGGCTCACAGTCATAATCCCTATTTTCCAGATGAAGTAACTGAGGCATAGAGAAGTTACATGACTTGCCCAAAGTCACACAGCTGACAAGTGGCAGAGCTGGAATTAGAGCCCATGACCTCTGACTCCCAAGTCCGGGCTCTTTCCACTGAGCCACGCTGCTTCTTTAGTAGGAGATAAGTGAGGTGAAGTAGGATGGGGAAAGCTGTTTGAGTGCTTTAAAGCCCATGGTAAGGACTTTCTGTTTGATGCACAGGTAAATGGGCAGCCATTGGAGTTTCTTGAGGAGTGGGGAGACATGAACTGAATGTTTTTGTTGATAAATGATTCTTGCAGTCGAATGAAGTATGGATTGGAGTGGGGAGAGACAGGAGGTTGGGAAATTGGTGAGAAGGCAGATGCAGTAGTGGGATAAGAGAAGTGCTTGGATCAGCATAGTAGCAGTTTGGATAGAGAGGAAAGGGTGGTTATTAGCAATTTAATGCCCATTTTACAGATAAGGCAATTGAGCCCCCACCTTCCTCTCCCCCTCCCCATCCCCCCGCCCTACCTCCTTCCCCTCCCCACCACACCTGTATATATGTTTGTACAGATTTATTACTCTATTTATTTTACTTGTACGTATTTACTATTCTATTTATTTTATTTCATTAATATGTTTTGTTTTGTTGTCTGTCTCCCCCTTCTAGACTGTGAGCCCGTTGTTGGGTAGGGACCGTCTCTATATGTTGTCAACCTGTACTTCCCAAGCTCTTAGTACAGTGCTCTGCACACAGTAAGCACTCAATAAATACGATTGAATGAATGAATGAACGAATGAATGAATGAACGAATGAATGAATGAATGAATGAATGAGGAACAGAGAAGTTAGGTAACCTGCTCAGGGACACCCGTCAGGCAAGTGGCAGAGCCACGATTGAGACTCAGATACTTCGACTCCCCATTTATGCCCTTTCCACTTGGCTACATTGCTTGATTGATTGATACTCTCCTTGATCTTGAGCAATTTATAATCTGTGCATTAAGCCTCTTCCCTTACCCTCACTATCCAGGCACAAACAGGGAATGATTCAGCCAAGATATCATTCACAAGTACAGAGCAGGGGCAGAGGGAAGATACACTCACTACCTTTCTTCCTGGAGTCACCATTTATCACATGCCATTCCTGGTCTGGAGTCATCTATTGGACGAAGGGGAGTCTAAAAAGGAAGCAGGTGGGTGATTTTTTTTTCCAGTGACTCCAGGTAGGCAGGGATTTCCATCAATCAATCAATTAGTCATATTTATTGAGTGGTTATAGTGTGCAGAGCACTGTACTAAGCACATAGGAGAGTATGATACAACAGTATCAATTGGTAGGCACATGCCCTGCCAACAGTGAGCATGCTGGAAGGAACCAGTCACTTCCCCTGGAGTGCTGTTGGTTTGTAATGAAATTGAGGAGGGAAGGATTTATCTACTGAGTGGAGGAGAAGGGATTAGGCTACCTCAGATATGGTAACTCAGCTCTGCTGCTCCTTCATTTCCTCCCAGAGAGTTTGCTTCTATCATGTCTGCAGAGCTTGAGATGGATTCGTTGACAAATGACTTTACTCAAAATGTCATTCATGCATTCATGCATTCATATTTATTGAGCGCTTGCTATGTACAGAGCACTGTACTAAGTGCTTGGGAGCGTACAATATAACATTAATCTGACATAGTTCCTTCCCACAACCAGCTTACAGTTTAGAGGGGGAGATAGACATTAATATAAATAAATTAATTGCAGATATATACATAAGTGCTGTGGGACTGGAAGGGAGGATGAATAAAGGGAACGAGTCAGAGTGCAGAAAGGAGTGGGAGAAGAGGAAGGCGTAGGGGAGGCTTCTTGAAGGAGGGGAGAGAAATTGTCTATCAGATATGAGGAAGGAGGGCATTCCAGGCCAGAGGGGGTGAGAGGTCAATGACGAGATAGAAGGTATTCAACCAATTCATCCATTCTACAGCATTCATGCTCCTCTGAAGAAAACAACAAAAACAAAATGGAGTATCTATATTCTGACACGTTCTGCGATTGGCAAGATTCCAGGATATTTAACCCTGTCACTCTGCCCCAAGATAGTACCAGCTGCTGTCAGAATCATTAGCAAGCAGTCAATGCCTGAAGTCCAGTAGGTGAACCAAAAAAAAAAAATCTTTGTTTGCTTTCTTTCACTCGAGAGCAGTGATTGGAGGAGCTCATTGATTAAATACAGACAGCTGTCCAGGAATAATTCAGAGCAAACTTGGCTCAATGCACCCCTTTGTGCTAAATATAAGAGCTCTCTTCTGACAGCTAGAGCCATGCAGACTGAGGGTGGTGTTCAATCTTCAAAGCGCGAGAGAAATTCCCATTTAAATCAACCCACTGATCAACTCAAAGGAATTTCAGCATATAGTACAACGTTAATCCTCTTCTTGAGAGTCACCACTGATTTTTCCATAGTTTCGGGGTTTGGTCCTCCATGACTCCGAGTCTTCCTCCGGAGCCTAGTTACGCTCAAAGCAATATGTGCCTGATTCAAAAAAATGGGCCAGGATTTCTAATGATAACATTTATTAAGTGCTTACTATGTGCAAAGCACTGTTCTAAGCACTGGGGAGGTTACAAGGTGATGAAGTTGTCCCACAGGGGGCTCACAGTCTTAATCCCCATTTTATAGATGAGGGAACTGAGGCCCAGAGAAGTTAAGTGACTTGCCCAAAGTCACACAGCTGCAAGTGGCCAAGTGGGATTTGAACCCATGACCTCTGACTCCAAAGCCCGTGCTCTTTCCACTGAGCCACACTGTTTTTGTAGGCATGCAGTTCAGCGGAACTTCTCGAAACACTGACAATCCTTGACTGCCTCTCTGTTGCACCTAGAATCACAGCTTGGAACTCAATAAATACTTTTTCTTTTGTGTTTCCCATTTTCAATTCACAGAATCATTCAAAATCCTAGATGGCTCCAAATTTCCCAATCCATCCAAAATGCTTTTTCAGTGTTCAAGGGATCTTGGGCTCAACCAAAAGCAGATAATGATTTGCTTATAACCTTCTTTTGTCTCAATGCTCCCCCAGGCAGGCAGCCTCAAACATGTAACTTTGCAAGAGCTATAAGCAAGCACACTTTGATGTAAATGGCCATTTTTTAAATTAAAATTGCTGAAATGGATCCAAAAGCTTAATATTTAAATGACTGGATGATTTTTGGGCCAGCTTCATGGAATCAGAGGAACCCTCCTAAAATTCAACATTCTGTCCATACCCCGTTCCAATACTCACTGAAATGCATTTTAGTTCAGACTGAATGAATTAAGCCCAGGCTTAGTGACTCCTCTGCTTGTTTTGGTTGTTATGTTGTTCAGGCCTTGAAAACAGGGTGTGAGTTTGCCTTTTTTTTTCCTTGATCCATTGAGGACCAATTCAGCATCTCTCCAATCTTTATTTTTGGCCCTGATTTCTCCAAGAGGAAAAACAAAAATACAATCCTTCAAGCCAAGGGTTTCATCTTCCTTCTTAAAACTGTCTGCACCAAAATAAGAATATTTGGAATATTTAGTGCTTATTGTGTATCCTACATTGTTCAAATACTGAGGTAGATACAAGATAATCAAGTTAGATACTGTCACTGTCCCACATGTGACTCACAGTCTATGTAGAAGAGAAGGGGAATTGAATCCCCATTTTACAGATGAGGAAACTGAGGCTTAGAGAAAGTTAAGTGACTTACCCAAGGTCACACAGCAGGGTAGTAACAGAGTCAAGATTAGAACCCAGGTCATCTGACTCCAAAGCCTGTGTTCTTCCCAATAGGTCTTGTTGCTTTTCTAAAGAAAAATAATTAAAGGGAATCATTTGGGATCTTTTTTGTGACCTCTGGAAAGAGATATGCTAAATCCAAATTACCCCACAGTCCTATCTAGAGATGTCCAATTTGTAGGGGGCAATTGTTTGTGGTGAGTAGAGTTGAAGCAAAAACCTTAGGGGTTCCAAATGTGTGTTTCAAATCCTCATGAGCATCCAAAGCTGAAGTTTGACCCTAGCTTCTGTTGCTGGAATCTTCTTAGCCATGACTGCTGGCCTGATTATCTTGTATCTATCCCAGTATCAATCAATCAATCAATGCAGAGCACTGTACTAAGCGCTTGGGAAGTACAAATTGGCAACATATAGAGACAGTCCCTACCCAACAGTGGGCTCACAGTCTAAAGGGAGGAGACAGAGAACAAAACCAAACATACTAACAAAATAAAATAAATAGAATAGATATGTACAAGTAAAATAAATAAATAAATAGAGTAATAAATATGTACAAACATAGAGTAAATCCTAGGAGAAGTTAACCCCAGAGGGCCCATGCTGCACAGCCACACTGAGAAATGACTGCAAGCAGCAAACAGCAGCCTTATTCTCTGGTGGTGGGTCTGGAAAACCGCAAAGCTACAGCGAGGAAGGTACCGTGAAAAGGTGTCCCCCTCTATATTGTGAGCTCATTGTGGACTGGAAAGGTGTCTCTTGTTATGTTGTACTCTCCCAAGAGCTTAGTACTGTGCTCTGCTCACAGTAAGTGCTCAATAAATGCTATTGCTTGGTTAATTGGTGCTCAGAAGCAGCGACACCAGCTTTATTGCAAGCATATAATGGAGGCGGATCCAAATTGGTCACGATCCGATGGGTGACCTTGATCGGGGACAGTGTCAACTGAAGAGAGTCACACTGATCATTGCAATCCACCCGCTTCTGTCCACCTCCCCCTCAGATCCATTCTTCTGCTACTGGTCCTCTGCTCCATCTGTATCCTTCGGTCACCGGTTGGTCTGTCGGGTGGACTGGTGTCCACTCCTCTTTGGGGGCCTTCCATTTCCTGGTCTCAACCGGTTTCATCTAGAGCTTAGGATGGTTCATAATCCTAGCTTTTCATCTTACTCCTGGCTTTCAGTCTCACATTCTTATTTTGTTAGTATGTTTGGTTTTGTTCTCTGTCTCCCCCTTCTAGACTGTGAGCCCACTGTTGGGTAGGGACTATTTCTATATGTTGCCATCTTGTACTTCCCAAGCGCTTAGTACAGTGCTCTGCACACAGTAAGTGCTCAATAAATACGATTGATTGATATTCCTGGCCTTCTACCTTGCACATTAAAGGTACTCCTAGCCTTCCACCTTACATCTTTATCTGCCTGGCCTTCACAAGTTCTGTCAATGCACAAAACTACATCTCCTTTCCTTTATCAAAGTCTATCCCAACAATTATCCCAATGAGAAGCAGCATGACTTAATGGGTAGAGAATGGTCCTGGGAGTCATAAGGACCCAAGTTCCAATCTCCGCTCCACCTCTTGTCTGCTGTGTGACCTTGGGAAAGTCACTAAGTTTCTTTGTGCCTCAGTTACCTCATATAAAATGGGTGTTAAGACTGTGAACCCTATGTGGGACAGGGACTGTGGCCAACCTGATTAACTTCATGGCATAGGAATCAGAAGGCCAGGAGTTCTAATCCCGGCTCTGCCACTTTTCTGCTGTGTGACTTTGGGCAAGTCATTTCACTTCTCTGGTCCTTAGTTCCCTCATCTGTAAAATGGGGATTAAGGCTGTAAGCCCATGTGGGACAGGGACTGTGTCCAACCCAATTTACTTGTATCCACCCCACCACATAATAGAGTGCCTGTCACAGAGCGCTTAACAAATACGATAATTATTATAATTGTATCCACCTTGGTGCTTAGTATAGTGTCTGGCATACAGTAAGCACTTAACAAGTACCATAAAAAAAACCAGTATTATTGTCATTGAGAAAAGGTTGGTGTTTCTGAAAAAGCAGGGACAGGACCATCCACAGAGGTCACCTCTCTTCCCACAGGCTGCAATCCCACTTCACATCAAGCATGGCCAAAAGTCTTGGAGCCCAACTAAATCAGATCAGCTGAATCAGTTGAGGCTTCTACTGAAGGTTTTTCTCTGGGCCAACTTGAACAGTTTGGATGTAAAACTATCAGATCAATAAATAAATCATAGGCAATTTTTGAGCACCTACTGTGTGCAGAGCACCAAACTGATGCTTGGGAGAGTGCATTAGGACAAGTAAACATGATCCCTGCCCTCAAGGAGCTTACTAATCTAGTGGATAATGCACAACACAATTTCTGGGTGAGACCCAAGGTTCTGTACTTGACAGTGGTACCCGGGTACCTGGTGACACCTCCTCACCATTAGAGTTGGATCCCCTAATTTTCCCAGTTTCACAATGGCTTGCTGACTTTTACCTGTGGATGACTTAAGTTTGGAGTGTTGTCCAGAATTATATTATTGTACACATAGTTTCCCTTCACATCCCCTTCTAATTCCTTCCAGTTTTCCTCTAACAACATTTTCCACAACCGTCCCTTTTTCTCTTTCCTTATGGCCACCTTGTGGCCCACACCCTCATCATCATCATCTTCCCAAGTGCTTAGTACAGTGCTCTGCACACAGTAAGCGCTCAATAAATACGATTGAATGAATTGAATGAATCTCCAGACAATCGCATCAATCTCCTCAAGGGTCTTTCTGCTTCTAGCCTTGTACCTCTTCATTCTATACTGCACACTTCTGCCCAGATCATCTTTCTAAAATACCATTCTGAGCACATCACTCCTCTTTTTAATAATCTCCAATGCTCCAATAATCTTCCTGTATATAAAGGAAACTCCTGATCACTGGCTTCAAGGCTATTCTCAATTACCACCCTCTTTACCAGCTCATATAATTTGCTTCTCCCAAGGTTATCTTCTGACTATGCCTCATTCTTTCAGCTCTCCAGACTCCAAGACCCTTTGATCCTCCCGAAAAGCTGGACCTGTGATGGGATCGGGGGGAGCACCGTGTTTTAATAATAATAATAATAATAATTGTGGTGTTAAGTGCTTGCTGTGTGCCCGGCACTCTACTAAGCGCTGGGGTGGATACAAGCAAATTGGGTTGGACAGAGTCCCTGCCACAGGTGGGGCTCACAGTCTCAATCTCCATTTTACAGATGAGGTAACTGAGGTCCAGAGAAGTGAAGTAACTTTCCCAAAGTCACACAGCAGACATGTGGCAGAGCTGAGATTAGAATCCATTGCCTTCTAACTCCAAGGCCCATGCTCTATTCACTAATCCATGCTGCTTCTCCTAAGGACCATTTTCTGTATCAATCAATCAATCAATCAATCGTATTTATTGAGCGCTTACTATGTGCAGAGCACTGTACTAAGCGCTTGGGAAGTACAAATTGGCATCACATAGAGACAGTCCCTACCCAACAGTGGGCTCACAGTCTAATAGGGGGAGACAGAGAACAGAACCAAACATACCAACAAAATAAAATAAGTAGGATAGAAATGTACAAGTAAAATAAATAAATAAATAAGTAAATAGAGTAATAAATATGTACAACCATATATACATATATACAGGTGCTGTGGGGAAGGGAAGGAGGTAAGACGGGGGGATGGAGAGGGGGACGAGGGGGAGAGGAAAGAAGGGGCTCAGTCTGGGAAGGCCTCCTGGAGGAGGTGAGCTCTCAGCAGGGCCTTGAAGGCAGGAAGAGAGCTAGCTTGGTGGATGGGCAGAGGGAGGGCATTCCAGGCCCGGGGGATGACGTGGGCCGGGGGTCGATGGCGGGACAGGCGAGTGCGAGGTACAGTGAGGAGATTAGTGGTGGAGGAGCGGAGGGTGCGGGCTGGGCAGTAGAAGGAGGGAAGGGAGGTGAGGTAGGAGGGGGCGAGGTGATGGAGAGCCTTGAAGCCCAGGGTGAGGAGTTTCTGCCTGATGCGCAGATTGATCGGTAGCCATTGGAGGTTTTTGAGGAGGGGAGTAATATGTCCAGAACGTTTCTGGACAAAGATAATCCGGGCAGCAGCATGAAGTATGGATTGAAGTGGAGAGAGACACGAGGATGGGAGATCAGAGAGAAGGCTAGTGCAGTAGTCCAGACGGGATAGGATGAGAGCTTGAATGAGCAGGGTAGCAGTTTGGATGGAGAGGAAAGGGCGGATCTTGGCAATGTTGCGGAGCTGAGACCGGCAGGTTTTGGTGACGGCTTGGATGTGAGGGGTGAATGAGAGAGCAGAGTCGAGGATGACACCAAGGTTGCGGGCTTGTGAGACGGGAAGGATGGTAGTGCCGTCAACAGAGATGGGAAAGTCAGGGAGAGGACAAGGTTTGGGAGGGAAGACAAGGAGCTCAGTCTTCGACATGTTGAGCTTTAGGTGGCGGGCAGACATCCAGATGGAGATGTCCTGAAGGCAGGAGGAGATGCGAGCCTGGAGGGAGGGGGAGAGAGCAGGGGCAGAGATGTAGATCTGGGTGTCATCAGCGTAGAGATGATAGTTGAAGCCGTGGGAGCGAATGAGGTCACCAAGGGAGTGAGTGTATATTGAGAACAGAAGGGGACCAAGCACTGAACCTTGGGGAACCCCCACAGTAAGAGGATGGGAGGGGGAGGAGGAGCCTGCAAAAGAGACTGAGAAAGAACGACCGGAGAGATAAGAGGAGAACCAGGAGAGGACGGAGTCTGTGAAGCCAAGGTCAGATAACGTGTTGAGGAGAAGGGGGTGGTCCACAGTGTCAAAGGCAGCTGAGAGGTCGAGGAGGATTAGGACAGAGTATGAGCCGTTGGATTTGGCAAGCAGGAGGTCATTGGTGACCTTTGAGAGCGCAGTTTCCATGGAATGAAGGGGACGGAAGCCAGACTGGAGGGGGTCGAGGAGAGAGTTGTTGTTGAGGAATTCTAGGCAGCACGTGTAGACAACTCGTTCAAGGAGTTTGGAAAGGAATGGTAGGAGGGATATGGGACGATAACTAGAAGGTGAGGTGGGGTCAAGAGAGGGTTTTTTTAGGATGGGAGAGACATGGGCATGTTTGAAGGCAGAGGGGAAGGAACCAGTGGAGAGTGAGCGGTTGAAGATGGAAGTTAAGGAGGGGAGAAGGGATGGAGCGAGAGATTTCATAAGATGAGAGGGAATGGGGTCAGAAGCACAGGTGGCCGGAGTAGCACTTGAGAGGAGGGAGGAGAGTTCCTCTGAGGATACCGCTGGGAAGGATGGGAGAGTAGCAGAGAGTGTTGAGAGCCGGGGGGTTGGAGAAAGGGGGGAAGAGACTTTGGGGAGGTCGGACCTGATGGATTTAATTTTGTTAATGAAGTAGGAGGCCAGATCGTTGGGGGTGAGGGAAGGAGGAGGGGGAGGAACCGGGGGCCTGAGAAGGGAGTTGAATGTACGGAAGAGCTGGCGGGGGTGATGGGCATGGGTGTCAATAAGGGAGGAGAAATAGTTTTGTCTGGCAGAAGAGAGGGCTGAGTTAAGGCAGGAAAGGATAAACTTGAAGTGAACGAGGTTGGCATGGTGTTTAGACTTTCGCCAGCAGCATTCGGCAGCTCGAGCATAAGAGCGAAGGAGGCGGACAGTGGCAGTGATCCAGGGCTGTGGGTTAGTGGTGCGAGAACGGCGAAGGGAAAGGGGAGCGAGTGAGTCTAGCTGAGTAGAAAGGGTAGAGTTGAGAGCAGTAATCTGATCATCAAGACTGGGTAGAGAGGAGAGGGCGGCGAGGTGGGGTGTGAGGCGCTCCGAAAGATGGGTGGGGTCCAGAGAGCAGAGATCTCTGTGAGGGAGTAATACGGATTTAGGGGGGAAAGGTGTGTGAGTGAGGAGGCAGGTGAGAAGATTATGATCAGAGAGAGGGATTACAGAGTTGGTGAGGGTGGACACAGTGCAGCGGTAGGAGATGATGAGGTTAAGGGTATGACCAAGTTGGTGAGTGGGTGAGGTGGGGTGGAGGAAGAGGTTGGCAGCGTCAAGGAGAGATAGAAGGCGGGCGGCAGAGGAGTCGTTAGGGATATCCATGTGGATATTGAAGTCTCCGAGGATCAGAGTGGGCATGGAGAAGGAGAGAAGGAATGTGAGGAAGGGGTCAAAGTCGTTAAAGAAGTTGGAAGTGGGGCCCGGAGGGCGGTAGATGACGGCTACAAGAATCTGGAGGGGGTGGTAGAGGCGAATAATGTGGGCTTCAAAGGAAGGGAAGGAAAGGGAAGGGGGAGGAGGGATAGTGCGAAAGCGACATTGGGGGGCGAGAAGGAAACCGACACCTCCTCCTTTTCCGGTGAGTCTGGGGGAGTGGGAGAAGAAGAGGCCTGCACTGCAGAGAGCAGCAGAAGAGACCGTGTCGTCCGGCGACAGCCATGTTTCAGTTAGGGCGAGGAGGAGTAGAGAACTGGAAAGGAAAAGGTCCAGGATGAAAGGGATCTTACTTAAAACGGAGCGGGGGTTCCAGAGGCCACACTTGGCATCAGCTGTCGAGGGAGGGGAGGGAGGGGGAAGGGTGCGAGGGGTGGGGAGGGTTTGGATTGGGATGAGTTGGCGGGGGCCTGGGCGGGGAGAGTGGGAAGGGGCGTGGCGATGGGAAAGGAGAACTGGGATGGGGTGGGGGTGGGGAGAAGGGGAGGAGGGGGGCCGGAAGGGAGAAGCGGAGGACCTGCGCTGGTACAGAGGAATCCTTGGTAGGGGTTGAGGGGGAGCGGTCTTGGTGGGTGAGAGGGAGGGAAACAGCTGGGTGGGAGAGGGGAAGGGGAAGGTGAGGAATGGGAATGGCAGTTGGGAGCAAGGGAACTGAAAGTTCATGGTGAGGTCAGCAGGGCGAGTGACAGTACCGCGGGGGGTTAACAATTGAGATGCAGAAGCAATAAAACAGTAGCAATGATACACCCATCTCCAAGTTTCTGGCACGATTGCTGTGTGGAATCAGGAAGAAAGGTCCTTACAGAGACCAGTGGCTCTAGGCCAGTGCTGCTGGAAAGCACAAAAAACCTCTTCCCATTAGAATCTGGCCATTTTAATGTCAACGCCTAATCAGCATCAAGGAAAGAACTGTTTTAGTTAACATTAACTGGGGAAACATTTTAAGAGACAACATTCTGTTCAGTTGGAGAACTTAATTAACTAATCTTAATGATTCTGCTCAAACGATAAAGGGAGCCAAATGCATTCATCTTCCTTATGGATTGAAGGAGGGGAATGGGAGGAGGATGACGAACCCTTATTAAATTGGTTTTCCCTAGACTTAGGCAGAATGTTTTGTGATCGCTCTAAATATGGAAAAGGAGCTTGAATTTCTTTTTTAAATTAAAGTTTCAAATAGAATATTCAAGTTATGTTATCAAACCAAAGTCAGAGGGCCAGAAACTCTCCCTCGGGTGCAAACATCAAAGGGCAGAAATTACAATTTTCTCTGTCGTTTTAGGATGCAGGCCATGATTCCTGCCAGACTAAGACCCCCTTTTCCTCTGTTCCTACTCCCTTCCCCATCATCCTGACTCCCACCCTCTGCTCTACCCCCTCCCAGCCCCACAGCACTTGTGCATATATGTACATGTTATTATTTTTATTTTATTAATGATTTGTATATATCTATGCTGATGCTACTGATGCCTGTTAGCTTCTTTCGATGTCTGTCTCCCCCCTTCTAGACTCTGAGCCAGTTGTTGGGTAGGGAATGTCTCTATTTGTTGCTGAATTGTACTTTCCAAGTGCTTAGTACAGTGCTCTGCACGCAGTAATCATTCAATAAATATGATTGAATGAATAACTTTTCCTAAACACTATTCCCTGTAGCCAAATGAGTCATTCTTCAGTCAGTCAGTCAATCAATCATATTTATAGAATATTTACTGTGTGAAAAGCACTGAACTAAGCTCTTGGGAGAGTACAATATAACAGTCGCAGACACATTCTTTGCCCACAACAAGGTTACAGTCAAGAGTCTCTTCATTAACAGTAATAATGACGGCATTTGTTAGCACTTACTATGTGTCAAGAACCTGTTCTAAGCACTGGGGGAGATAAAAGCTAATCGGTTTGGGCAAAGTCCATGTCTCACATGGGGCCTCACAGCACTAATCACCATTTTACATATGAGGTAACCAAGGCACAGAGAAGTTGAGTTACTTGCGCAAGGTCACACAACCGAAAAGTAGTGGAGTCACAATTCGAACCCAGATCCTTTTTACCTGCGGGCCTGGGCTCTATCCTTGTGTATGTTGATGAAGAAACAGGGGAGCTACTTTGTCAGTAAACTGAACTGCTTCCTCTGTCATCCTAGGACCACAACAACAATAATAATAATAATAATAATAATAATGGTACTTACTAAGTGCTCACTATATGCCAAACACTGTTCTAAGTGCTTGGGTAGATGCAGATTAATCAATCAATCAATCAATCAATCGTATTTATTGAGCGCTTACTATGTGCAGAGCACTGTACTAAGCGCTTGGGAAGTACAAATTGGCATCACATAGAGACAGTCCCTACCCAACAGTGGGCTCACAGTCTAAAAGGGGGAGACAGAGAACAGAACCAAACATACCAACAAAATAAAATAAGTAGGATAGAAATGTACAAGTAAAATAAATAAATAAATAGAGTAATAAATATGTACAACCATATATACATATATACAGGTGCTGTGGGGAAGGGAAGGAGGTAAGACGGGGGGATGGAGAGGGGGACGAGGGGGAGAGGAAAGAAGGGGCTCAGTCTGGGAAGGCCTCCTGGAGGAGGTGAGCTCTCAGCAGGGCCTTGAAGGGAGGAAGAGAGCTAGCTTGGCGGATGGGCAGAGGGAGGGCATTCCAGGCCCAGGGGATGACGTGGGTCGGGGGTCGATGGCGGGACAGGCGAGAGCGAGGTACAGTGAGGAGATTAGTGGTGGAGGAGCGGAGGGTGTGGGCTGGGCAGTAGAAGGAGAGAAGGGAGGTGAGGTAGGAGGGGGCGAGGTGATGGACAGCCTTGAAGCCCAGGGTGAGGAGTTTCTGCCTGATGCGCAGATTGATCGGTAGCCATTGGAGGTTTTTGAGGTTTTAATCAGGTTGGACACAGTCCATGTCCCACATGGGGCTCACACTCTCAATCCCCATTTTCCAGATGAGGCAGCTGAGGTCCAGAGAAGTTAAGTGACTTGTCCAAGGTTCATTCATTCATTCAATCCTATTTATTGAGTGCTTACTGTGGATAGAGAACTCTACTAAACACTTGGAAAGTACAATTTAGCAATAGATACAATCCCTACTGACATGTGGCTCAAAGTCTAGAAGGGGGGAAACAGACATCAAAACAAGTAAAAAGACATCACTATAAATAAATATAATTATAGCTATATACCCATCAAAACAAGTAAACAGGCATTAACATAAATGAATAGAATTATAAATACGTACATATCTACACAAGTGTTGGGTCGGGGATAGGCAGAAGGAGCAATCGGGGCAATGCGGAGAGGATGGGGAGCTGAGGAAAAGGGGGGCTTAGTCTGGGAAGGCCTCTTGGAGGAGGTGAGCCTTCAGTAGGGCTTTGAAGGGGGAAGTGTGATTGTTTGGCAGATTCGAGGAGGGAGGACATTCTAGGATGGAGGTAGGACGTGGACCAGAGTTCGATGGCAGTATAGGGGAGAACGAGGCACATTGAGAAGGTTAGCACCAGAGGAGCATAGTGTGAGGGCTGGAATGTAGGAGGTGAGGTAAAATGGGGCAAGGTGACGGAGAGCTTTGAAACCAATAGTGAGGAGTTTTTGTTTGATATGGAGGTTGATAGACAACCACTGGAGATTTTTGAGGAGGAGAGTGACATGCCCTGAACGTTTCTGTAGAAAGATAACCCAGGCAGCAGAGTAAAATATGGAACAAAGTGGGGAGAGACAGGAGGTAGAGTGGTCAGAAAGGAGGCTGATGCAGTAATCCAGTCGGGATAATAATAATGGCATTTATTAAGCGCTTACTATGTGCAAAGCACTGTTCTAAGAGCTGAGGAGGTTACAAGGTGATCAGGTTGCCCCACTGGGGGCTCACGTGGGGTTCACAGTCTTCATCCCCATTTTCCAGATGAGGGAACTGAGGCCCAGAGAGGTGAAGCGACTTGCCCAAAGTCACACAGCTGACAAGTGGCGGAGCCGGAATTTGAACCCGTGACCGCTGACTCCAAAGCCCCTGCTCTTCCCACTGAGCCACGCTGCTTCTCTGGATGGGATGAGTGATTGTACTAACGTGGTAGTGGTTTGGATGGAGAGGAAAGGGCAGATCTTGGCGATCTTTTAGACTGTGAGCCCACTGTTGGGCAGGGACTGTCTCTATATGTTGCCAAGTTGTAATTCCCAAGCGCTTAGTACAGTGCTCTGCACACAGTAAGCGCTCAATAAATACGATTGATTGACTGATTGATGTTGTGAAGTTGAGACCAGCAGGTTTTGGTGACGGATCAGATATGTGGGTTGAATGACAGAGCAGAGTCAAGGATGACACCCAGGTTGCGGGCTTGGGAGATGGGAAGGATGGCTTCCCATCCACAGTGATGGGAAAGTCAGGGAGAGGACAGGGATCGGGAGGGAAGATAAGGAGCTCTGTCTTGGACACACAGGTCACACAGCAGACATATGGCAGAGTCAGGATTAGAACCCAGGTTCCTCTGACTTTCAGGCCCATTTCTATCCATTAGTGGATAAAGCCACGCTGCTTCTACCTTGGTCTGCTTTGCATCAAAGGCAGGGGAAATAGTAAGGTAGTGGAAGCAAATTGCTTCCAAATAATGCAGACCCTAGGGAAGGCCAAACACAACTGCTGTAACTAGTTTGTTACCGAGGCCGTGGCTGTGACTGTTGGATTCTGAATTGCCTGACGCCGAAGCTCGGCCCCTCTAGTCACAAACACCCTACCGCTTTTCAGTTTTTATTTCATGTATTTAGCCTTGGGTCTTTTGTGTCCCTTTTTGTTGTTATTGATTCATTTTTCCTCATAGGTTTGTTGTCAGGTTCCCTTTATTTTTCTACTGTGAGTCCCTTGGGAGTGAGGGATCATACCTAATTCTCAGCAGTATATTGTTTCCCAGTCTTAGAACAGGTCTTTGCACACAAAAGGCACTTAATAGGCCTTTAGTATTATTACCACTGTAAGAGTGAATAAATAAAAGGGTGAGTGAGCACATTTAGGGGTCTGGCTCATATCTGCGTGCCAGGGCGTCTGATTTCATGGTACAAAAGACGGGCTGGTTCCGCCCTTCCAATTCTTCATCTTTTGTAGCCCAAATGATTGAGCCTTAAACCCTCTTATCCCTCCCCTGGCACAATGACATTTCCATTCGAGGAAAACAAAACTCAAATGCATATAAATGTCATTGCCCCTCACAGGCACTAAAATAGCAATCTGATACACTTTGGTATTTAATGTTCTTTCCTTTCATCTTCTCCTGCAAAATGGAGATTGTTTAGATCAGAAAAGCAAATCAGAATGTAAAGCCCAATATGGATGAAATAACATAGTGTTACTCTAGCATTTAGGTGCTCTGTGCACATTGTGTACAATAAATGTCCACATATTGATTATTTAACTAATCTGTGATTTCATTTGGAGTAGGTATAATTAGGTTTGATTTTTTTACCCAAAAACGTGACCAATGAGACCAGGATGCTATTTTAATGTGTACATAACATATCTGTTTCATTTTTTATGGTAATCGTTATTTGCTTGCTATGTGTTAGTCACCATTCTTATACTTAGGATAGATACAAATCAATCAGATTGGACACAGTCCACTAGGATAGTTACAAATCCATTAGGTTGAACACAGTCCCTTTCCACTCATTCATTCATTCATTCATTCAATCATATTGATTGAGTGCTTACTGTGTGCAGAGCACTGTACTAAGCACTTGGGAGAGTAAGATATAGCAATGAACAGACATATTCCCTGCTCACAATGAGCTTACAGTCTTAGGGGGGAGAACATATGGGGCTCATAACCTATATAGGAGGGCAAACAGGCTTTAAATCCCCATTTTACCAATGAGGAAATTGAGGCACAGAGAAGTTAAGTGACTTGTCCAAGGTCACACAGCAGGCAAGTGACAGACCCGGGATTAGAACACAGGTCCTCTGACTCGCAGACCTGTGCTCTTTCCACTAGGTCATGCTGCTTCAGTTAAGCCAAAACCCCAGCAAACCTTCCCCCGAATCAGGGAAGAGAGTGTGGGTTTCAGTTGAGGAGTTTTATTTCCAAAATCAACCAGCAGACTACCCTTTGCTTATGTCCACACTCTGTCCTGAAACTCCTTCCTCCTTCATATATGACAGGCCATCACCCCCTCACTTGCAAAACCTTATTAAAGTCACATCTCCTACAAGTGGTCTTCCCCATTTAAGCCCTTTTCCCACATTCTCACTCTCTCTCTTCTCTGTCACCTATGCACTAGAGAATCAGCATGGCGTAATGGATAGAGCACAACCCTGGGAGTCAGAGGATGTGGGTTCTAATCCCAGCTCTGCCACTTGTCTGCTGTGTGACCTTGGGCAAGTCACTTCACTTCTCTGGGCCTCAGTTACCTCATCTGCAATGGGGAGTGAGACTGTGAGTTCCACAGTCTGACCCAATTTGCTTGTATCCACCCAGCGCTAAGTATGATTCCTGGCATGCAGTAAGCGCTTAACAAATATCAGAGTTATTACCTGTACCTTTTAAGCACTTAGGTGCATATCTGTTATTTACTTATTTATTTAATATCTGCTTCCCCTCTAGACTGTAAACATCCTGTGGGCAGGAGTAGGCATAGCCTAGTGGCTAGAACACGGTCCTGGGAATCAGAAGGTCATGGGTTCTAATCCTGGCTCTGCCACCTGTCTGCTGTGTGACCTTGGGCAAGTCACTTAACTTCTCTGGGCCTCAGTTCCCTCATCTGTAAAGTGGGGATTAAAACTGCGAGCCCTATGTGGAACAGTGACAGTGTCTAACCCGATTATCTTGTATCTGTTGTATCTACCCCAGAGTTTAGAACAGTGCCTGGCACATAGTAAGCCCTTAGCAAATACCATTAAAAATACAAGGTAATGCATCTTCCAACACTGTTATACCCTTCCAAGAGCTTTGTAGAGTGGTCTGCACACACTAAGAGCTCAATAAATACCACTGATTGATTGATTGATTGATTTAATGTCAGAGATGTATTACTCAGGCTGCAGTCTTGAAGGGCATGCACTGCAAACTTTCCGAACACACTCTCCCATATCTGTTCTTCTTGGCCTCATCAGCTCAGTATCATTCCAGGTCCTCCACCTTCCATCCCTCCTCTGGTTAGCCCTTTCGTGATTATTATGTCAGGCCACTCTCTGTGACCCATTAGAGTCACAACTTGTGGTTGAAGCTATGGGTGACACTTTCTCCACTGCTTTTGCACTAGTTCTCATAACTACCCCTTCATACGCATATGCTCTCTCCTATGAATTGACGCCTTAATGTGGCAGGAGAGTACGGTGATGAAGCTTGGAGCTATGCCAAGTAGGGCTACCCAGAATGGAAAGTTCTAAGCTAAAACACCAGACAAGATCCATTTGCTTGTGCTCAACAGCAGCGACATGGGAAAGAGTCAAAGGAGAATGATCAGGTGATCAATATGTTGATTAAAGACAACGGCAGAGAGTCAAGTTTTTACCACATGGAAGAAGGCAGTGCTAAACCACTTACATGTCTTTACCAAGAAAACTCTATGGATATACATACCAAAACGACTTTATAACAGAAAATGGGAAGTTATGAAGAGGGTGAGTCCATGGAGTAACAATAGGTTGGAAATGACGGCGTTTGAAGAAGAATGCACATGCTAGCTTTATTCATGCATTCATTAATTTTATTTACTGAATGCTTACCATGTGCAGAACACTGTAATAAGTCTTGGGAGAGTACAATACAACAATAGACATATTCCCTGCCTACAAGGAGCTTGCAGTCTCAATCCTGGCACACATACCTTTACATTGCCCCACCCTAGTTTAAATTCCTTATCTTGTTTCGTTGATATAAATCTGACACTCCCTCTTCTATGCAGTTTTTCACACATCCTGGATGTTAACCCTTTCATTCACCAACAGTACTTTTGTGGGTTCTAATCCCTTCTAGACTGTGAGCCCACTGTAGGGTAGGGACCGTCTCTATATGTTGCCAACTTGTACTTCCCAAGCACTTAGTACAGTGCTCTGCACACAGTAAGTGCTCAATAAATATGATTGAATGAATGAATGAATGAATGACTCTGCCACTTTTCTGCTGTGTGACCTTGGGCAAGTTACTTCACTTCTCTGTGCCTCAGTTATCTCATCTGTAAGAAGGGGTTGGAGACTGTGAGCCCCCGATGGAACAGGGACTGAGTTCAACTTGATTTTCTGTATTCACCCCAGTGCTTAGTACAGTGCCTGGCATGTAGTTCATTCATTGTAGTTCATCATTTATTGAGTGTTTACTGTGTGCAAAGCACTATATTAAGCACTTGGAAAGTACAATTCAGCAACAGACAGAGACAATGATGACATTTATTAAGCACTTACTATGTGCAAAGCACTGTTCTAAGTGCTGGGGAGGTTACAAGGTGATCAGGTTGTCCCATGGAGGGCTCACAGTCTTAATCCCCATTTTGCAGACGAGATAACTGAGGCTCAGAGAAGTGAAGTGACTTGCCCAAAGTCGCAGAGCTGACAATCGGCGGAGCTGGGATTTGAACCCATAACCTCTGACTCCAAAGCCCGGGCTCTTTCCACTGAGCCACACTGCTTCCCAATCCCTGCCCAACAATGGGCTCACAGTCTAGAAGTGCTTAACAAATGCCATTATTATTAAAAGGGGGAGACAGACAGACAACAAAACAAGTAGACAGCACAATACCATCATTTATAATGAGACAAGTTGATGAGAAGCAGCATTGCCTAGGAGTCAGGCCCGGGAGTCAGAAATTCATGGGTTCTAACCCCAATTCGCCACTTGTCTACTGTGTGAACTAGGGTAAATCACTTAACTTCTCTGGGCCTCAGATCCCTAATCTATAAAATGGGGATTAAGACTGTGAGCTCTATGTGGGACAGGGATGATGTCCAACTGGACTATCTTGTATCTATTACAGAGCTTCCCCTCTCAGGGTTGCACCTGGAGAGTTTCCAGTAGTCTACCAGTCTCGGCTTTGGGAGGAAGAGTCAAGCAGAGCCCTACCCATTCCAGTCTTAGCTTGGGCAGTAGCTAGTGAGTGGAAAGCAATCTGCTACAAGTCAAGACTCACCCATGCTGGGCAGCAGTGGCATGGGAGACAGTCGAGGGTGGAGACTCAGCTTTACTGTGTGGAAGATGGTAACGGTAAACCACTTCCATATTTTTACCAAGAAAACCCTCTGGATACACTACCAGAAAGATTGCAGGTGGAGAGCGGGTCATTCGGTGTGTCTGTGGTGTCGCTATGGGTCAGAAACAACTCTATGGCATAAGACAAGACCCCAGAGCTCAGAACATTGCCTGGCACATAGTAAGTGCTTAACAAATGCCATAACTATGAGTGGTTAGTATAGTTCTCTGCACACAGTAAGTGCTTACTAAATATAGAATTATTGAAATCAAGTCACTAGCTGGAAATGTCACACTCTGATACATGCTGGAGGAAATGACAAGCCCCTGCTATTTGCTCCTAATGGGCTCTTCTCTACTAGGTAAGAGAGCAGCACCTGTATATATGTATATATGTTTGTACATATTTATTACTCTATTTACTTATTTATTTATTTTATTTGTACATATCTATTCTATTTATTTTATTTTGTTAGTATGTTTGGTTTTGTTCTCTGTCTCCCCCTTTTAGACTGTGAGCCCACTGTTGGGTAGGGACTGTCTCTATATGTTGCCAATTTGTACTTCCCAAGTGCTTAGTACAGTGCTCTGCACATAGTAAGTGCTCAATAAATACGAGTGATGATGATGATGATGATTAGGGTGAGAAGATGGGATCACATTGCCCCTCCCTTAGTGTGTGGACTATACTGGGGCAGGGAAATTGTAGATTTTTTTGTTGCTGTTTGTTTTTGTGGTGGTATCCTTACGCAGCAAATCAGAAACTTACAGGTAAAACTGATTAAACAAGACAGTCTCATGCCTAGCTGTGGGTCCACCAGAAACATCTACCGAATGCTGGATATCAAATTTCTCTTGTGTTGACCAGTAATAATAATGATGGTATTTGTTAAGCGCTTACTATGTGCTAAGCACTGTGCATGTTTTCTAGATAATATAATATAATGTAATATAAGCTCTATTGGCTATCATGTTCGAGTGGAGAAAAGCAATCTCCTTTGAGCTTCTGCCTGAGATAAAAAAAAAATGAGGGTAGTCTTTCTGTAATATGTGGTGGTAGTGGAAAGAGCATGGGCTTGGAAGTCAGAGGTCATGAGTTCTAATTCTGCCTCTGCCACTTGTCAGCTGTGTGATTTTGAGCAAGCCACTTAACTTCTCTGTGCCTCAGTTACCTCATCTTTAAAATGGGGATTAAGACTGGGAACCCCACATGGGACAAACTGAGAACTTTGTGTCTACCCCAGCGCTTAGAATAATGCTTGGCACACAGTGCTTTGCACATCGTAAGCATTTAATAAATGCCATTATTATTATTTTATAGTAAGCGCTTAACAGATACCATTATTATGATTATTGTTCACTATGTGCCAGGCACTGTAATAACCGCTGGGGTAGATACAAGATAATTGGGTCAGACACAGTCCCTGTCCCACATAGAGCTCACAGTTTTCATCCCCATTAGACAAGATAAGGTAGCTGAGGCCCAGAAAAGTTAAGTGACTTGCCCAAGGTCACACAACAGACAAGTGGCAGAACCAGGAGTAGGAAACTAGGTCCTCTGACTCCCAGCCCTTGCTCTTTCCACTAGGCCAAGCTGACTGAATCTAGGTGTTGATTCATTCAATCCATGAAACCCTCACAACCCCTTTACAGTTTTCTTCCAGGTTTTTTCCATGGTGTTGAAACACCCAGATTTATAATAGTGTTACCCTTTACCCACTCTACTTCCTTTTAGGAGTTTTGCATTTCACATCTACTGCTATTACGTGCCCCTTTGCTCTTATACCATGGTTTTGGGTAAAGTTTTAAGAACCATTCATGTCCAGAAACAGGGAGGGAGAGCCATGTTTGGGTGGCATATGTGTTTCAGACACGTGTACTGTCTGAAACACATACTCCATACTTCATACTGCTGCCCGGATTATCTTTGTCCAGAAACGCTCTGGGCATATCACTCCCCTCCTCAAAAATCTCCAGTGGCTACCAATCAATCTGCGCATCAGGCAGAAACTCCTCACCCTGGGCTTCAAGGCTGTCCATCACCTCGCCCCCTCCTACCTCACCTCCCTTCTCTCCTTCTACTGCCCAGCCCGAACCCTCCGCTCCTCCACCGCTGATCTCCTCACTGTACCTCGCTCTCGCCTGTCCCGCCATCGACCCCCGGCCCATGTCCTCCCCCGGGCTTGGAATGCCCTCCCTCTGCCCATCCACCAAGCTAGCTCTCTTCCTCCCTTCAAGGCCCTGCTGAGAGCTCACCTCCTCCAGGAGGCCTTCCCAGACTGAGCCCCTTCCTTCCTCTCCCCCTCGCCCCCCTCTCCATCCCCCCATCTTACCTCCCTCCCTTCCCCACAGCACCTGTATATATGTATATATGTTTGTACATATTTTTTTACTCTATTTATTTATTTAACTTATTTCTACGTATCTATTCTATTTTGTTAGTATGTTTGGTTTTGTTCTCTGTCTCCCCATTTTAGACTGTGAGCCCACTGTTGGGTAGGGACTGTCTCTATATGTTGCCAATTTGTACTTCCCAAGCGCTTAGTACAGTGCTCTGCACATAGTAAGCGCTCAATAAATATGATTGATGATGATGATGATGGTGTAAATGTTGTGTGAACTGTTCGTTAATGAGGGGATCAAACTGTGTGAAAGTGGTGTTTGGGGGAAGAAACAATGGAAAGGAACTGAGAAGAATTGGGAATGACAGGCCACTTTCAATCTTCTGCCTTCCTCATTTGCTATCCTAATGTTTTGGCCCATCCATAAACACACTTAATAAATATTATTACTGGTATTCACTCACTCTCCTGAAACTACTTTCTCAGAGGTTACAGGTGATCCTCTTTTTTGAGAAATCTAATGGCCTCTACTCCATCCTAATCCTCTTCAGCTGCCTTTAACACTATGGACAAACTCCTTCTACTGGAAATATTATCCAATCTTGGCTTCACTGACAGTCTTCTCCTAGTTCTCCCCTCCTACCTCTCTGGCCACCCATTCTCAGTACAGAGAAGGAAAGAGAGTAGGTGGGCACTGCAGGAGTGAAAGTTTCTTTCATTCATTCAATTGTATTTATTGAGTGCTTACTGTGTGCAGAGCACTGTAGTAAGCACTTGGGAAGTACAAATTGGCAACATATAGAGATGGTCCCTAACCCAACAATGGGTTCATAGTCTAGAAGGGGGAGACAGACAACAAAAGAGAACAAGTAGACAGATGTCAATACCATCAGAATAAATAGAATTATGGTTATATACGCATTATTAATAAAATAGAGTAGTAAATATGTACAAATATACACAAGTTCTGTGGGGAGAGGAAGAGGATAAGGCAGGGGGGCACGATGGGTAGGGAAGGAAAAAGTGGGGGGCTCAGTCTGGGAAGGTGTGGATTGAGTGTAGTAGATGAGTAAAGTAAGATAAATTTGATAGAGTTGCTTGTGAACATAAAACTGATGGTAAAGAGATTCTGTTTGATATGAAGATTCTAGGGAGATCATGGCTTATTATTTCAATTTTATCAATCAAGTGGGCAGCAAGAGCATTAGGGGCAAAAGATGGAGGAAGTTTGGGTAGAGGGGGGTTGAGGAAGAAATTAAAAGTCAAAAACAGCTGGCATAGCCAATTAAGCATGGGCATCAATCAGGGTTAAGGAGTGTTGTTCCTGGGAGGAGGAGAGGGCAGAGTTATAGCAGGTGAGGATGGGTGTGGGATTTATGAGGTTGGGTGATTGCTGCCTCACTGCTCAGCAGCTCGAACCCAAGACCAGAGGAAATGGGCTTTGGAGGTGATCCAGGGCTGTTGGTTGGTGGTACAAGATCAATGGAAGGTAAGAGAAAGAATAGAGCTCTGTGGAGAGGGAGGGGTTGAGGGTATAGATTCATATATCAAGAGAAGTTAGATTGTGTTTGAACACCCACTGGGGAATAATTTTGGGAATTTGAGAGGGTTTGAGAAATAAGAGGTCTCTGTGGGGAAATGGGAAAGATTTCCAGTGTGGGGACGGTGTGGGGGTTGGGGTTGGCCAAAGGGTTTTCCAAGTTGATGGGTATAAAGACTGTATAATGACCAAAGAGGATGAGACTGAATAATAATAATGGTAGTTGTTAAGTGCTTACTATATGCAAAGCACTGTTCTAAATGCTGGCGGGGAGGTTACAAGGTGATCAGGTTGCCTCAAGTGGGGCTCACAGTCTTTATCCCCATTTTACAGATGAGGTCACTGAGACAGAGAAGTGAAGTGACTTGCCCAAGGCCACACAGCAGACACACAGCCAAGCCAGAATTCAAACCCATGACCTCTGACTCCATAGCCCAGGCTCTTTCCACTGAGCCATGCTGCTTCTCTAATAATTTTGGTATTAAGTGCTTACTATGTACTATGCTTGGTACATAGTACACTGTTTTAAGCACTGGGGGAGATACAAGGTAATCAGGTTGTCCTACATGGGCTCACAGTCTTAATCCCCATTTTCCAGATGAGGTAACTGAGGTACCGAGAAGTTAAGTGACTTGCCCAAAGTCACACAGCTGATAAGTGACAGAGCTCTGGACTAGAACCCAGGACCTCTGACTCCCAAGCCCGTGCTCTTTCCACTGAGCCACACTGAATGTGTGTCCAAATTGGTGAATGGATAAGGTGGGGTAGAGTAGGATATGGGTGGAGTTGGCACCCCACCAGGGCATATCTATCTCTCCTCGTACTTGAAGATTTTCTGAAATTCTACCTCTGCAAGAGGCCTTCCCTGATGGCATTGCTTCTTTGGTCATGTCATCTTAACAGTCATCTCAGTATATGTACTCACAGCCCCACTTAGTACTTACCTACTTATTAGTGTATATATTCTGCTATTAAAGTAATTGTGCATTTGCTTAAACCATCTTCCAGTTTTTCCTTGTTTACTATACATACGTTTTTGTCCATCTCATCCATTAAATTTAAAGTGCCTTGAAGACAGGAATTGTGTTTTTTACCCCTAATGTACTGTCCAACAGACTTTAATAAATACTCAATGTTACTATTGATTGGTCAGATTAGTAAAGCTGGAAACTGATAAACGAAAGCTAGAAAAAGGAGTGAAATTTAGATTAAAGGGGAATGCAGCTTTGATAATTTAAAGAGAAATGCAATAATTTGGGTCAGAGAGAGCAATGCATTTCAAAAGCAATACATCTATACTGTCAGCCAACATGCATTCCATCATTTTCAAAAGCTGTCAATGGGCACTTTGATAAGTACCTCTGTTTCCTAGGGCAACATAATAATTTCGGTATTTGTTAAGCACTTACTGTGTGCCAAGAACTGTTCTAAGTGCTGGGGGAGATACAAGGTAATCAGGTTGTCCCACGTGGGGCTCACAGTCTTAATCCCCATTTTCCAGATGAGGTAACTGAGGTACAGAGAAGTTAAGTGACTTGCCCAAAGTCACACAGCTGACAAGTGGTAGAGTGGGGATTAGAACTCATGATCTCTGACACTCAAACCTGCGCTCTTTCCACTGAGCCACACTGCTTCTCTTGGTCTAATACAACAGGGTTGTATTAGAGAAACGTATATGCGGTGTGCTCTTTATCTGGTGACAAAAGGATTATTCTATCAAATTGATTCCTTTAACAATGCATTCATGCTTTTTTTTTTTCTTTAATAGCATTTGTTAAGCACTTACTCTGTGCCAGGCACTGTATTGAGCTCTGTGGTAGATACAATGTTGGGAAGAGTCCATATCCCAAATGGAGCCTCCCATTTAATCCCCTTTTTATAGCAGAGGTAACTGAGGCACAGATAAGTGACTTGCCCAAAGTCACACAGTAGACAAGTATCAGAGCTGGAATTGGAACCCAGGTCTTCTGACTCTTTTTGGCCATGCTGCTTCCTGATATTAGGAATAATCAATCATTTATTGAGCACACACTAGAACATTGTACTAAGCAACTCTGAAATCCCTCTTTCTGATCATAACCTTCTCACCTGTCTCCTCAATCACTCCTCTCCCCTGTAAATCTATATTACTTTCCTCCGCTCTCTCGACCCCATCCATCTCTCTGAGAGCCTCACACCCCCACCTCGCCTCCCTTTCCTCTCTACCCAAACTTGATGATCAGATTACTGCTCTCAACTCTACCCTCTCTACTCAGCTCAACTCCCTCACTTCCCTTTCCCTTCACCGCTCTCGTACCACTAACCCACAGCCCTGGATCACTACCACTGTCCACCTCCTTCGCTCTTATGCTCAAGCTGCTGAACGCTGCTGGCAAAAGTCTAAACACCATGCCAACCTCGTTCACTTCAACTTTATCCTTTCCTGCCTTAACTCTGCCCTCTCCTCTGCCAGACAAAACTACTTCTCCTCCCTTATTGACACACATGTCCTTCATCCCTCTCAGCTCTTCCGTACATTTAACTCCCTTCTCAGGCCCCCTGTTCCTCCCCCTCCTCCTCCCCTCACCCCCAACGATCTGGCCTCCTACTGCATTAATAAAATTAAATCCATCAGGTCGGAGCTCCCCAAAGTCACCCCCCCCCCCGCCCCGCCTTCTCCAACCCCCCGGCTCTCAACCCTCTCCACTACTCTCCCATCCTTCCCATCAGTATCCTCAGATGAGATCTCCTCCCTCCTCTCAAGTGCTACTCTGGCCACCTGCACTTCTGATCCTATTCCCTCTCATCTTATGAAATCTCTCGCTCCGTCCCTTCTCCCCTCCTTATCTTCCATCTTCAACCGCTCACTCTCCACTGGTTCCTTCCCCTCTGCTTTCAAACATGCCCATGTCTCTCCCATCCTAAAAAAACTGTCTTGACCCCACCTCACCTTCTAGTTATCGCCCCGTCTCCCTCCTACCATTCCTTTCCAAACTCCTTGAATGAGTCGTCTACACGCCTCGAATTCCTCAATGTCGACTCTCTCCTCAACCCCCTCCAATCTGGCTTCCATCCCCTACATTCCACAGAAACTGCCCTCTCAAAGGTCACCAATGACCTCCTGCCTGCCAAATCCAATGGCTCCTATTCTATCCTAGTCCTTCTCGATCTCTCAGCTGCCTTTGACACTGTGGACCACCCCCTTCTCTTCAACACGCTATCCAACCTAGGCTTCACAGATTCTGTCCTCTCCTGGTTCTCCTCTTGTCTCTCCTGCTGTTCATTCTCAGTCTTTTTTGTGGGCTCCTCCTCCCCCTCCCATCCCCTTACTGTAGGGGACCCTCAAGGATCAGTTCTTGGTCCCCTTCCATTCTCTATCTACACTCACTCCCTTGGTGAACTCATTTGCTCCCACGGCTTCAACTATCATCTCGATGCTGATGACACCCAAATCTACATCTCTGCCCCTGCTCTCTCTCCCTCCCTCCAGGTTCGTATAACCTCCTGCCTTCACGACATCTCCATCTGGATGTCTGTCCACCATCTAAAACTGAATATGTCCAAGACTGAACTCCTTATCTTCCCTCCTAAACCCTGCCCTCTCCCTGACTTTCCCATTACTGTTGACGGCACTACCATCCTTCCCGTCTCACAAGCCCACAACCTTGGTGTCATCCTCGACTCTGCTCTCTCGTTCACCCCTCACATCCAATCTGTCACCATATCTGCCAGTCTCACCTCTGCAACATCGCCAAGATCCGCCATTTCCTCTTTATCCAAACTGCTACCCTACTCATTCAATCTCTCATCCTATCATGACTGGATTACTGCATCAGCCTCCTCTCTGATCTCCCATCCTCCTGTCTCTCCCCACTTCAGACCATACTTCACACCGCTGCCCGGATCGTCTTTGTGGAGAAATGCTCTGGGTATGTTACTCCCCTCCTCAAAAATCTCCAGTGACTACCAATCATCCTATACATCAGGCAGAAACTCCTTACCCTGGGCTTCAAGGCTGTCCATCACCTCGCTCCCTCCTACCTCACCTCCCTTCTCTCCTTCTACAGCCCAGCCCATGCCCTCTGCTCCTTTACTGCTGATCTCCTCACTGTGCCTCATTCTCGCCTGTAAGGACAGAAAGAAGGACAGGAAGAAGGAAGAAAGAAGGAAGAAGAGCCCACTGTTGGGTAGGGACCGTCTCAGTCTGTCTCGCCATTGACCCCCGGCCCACATCCTCCCCCTGGCCTGGAATGCCCTCCCTTCACACATCCCCCAAGCTAGCTCTCTTCCTCCCTTCAAGGCCCTACTGAGAGCTCACCTCCTCCAGGAGGCCTTCCCAGACTGAGCCCCTTCCTTCCTCTCCCCCTCCTCCCCCTCTCCATCCTCCCCACCTTACCTCCTTCCCTTCCCCACAGCACCTGTATATATGTATATATGTTTGTACATATTTATTACCCTATTTATTTTACTTGTACATATCTATTCTATCTTTTAATTTTGTTAATATGTTTGGTTTTGTTCTCTTTCTCTCCCTTCTAGACTGTGAGCCCACTGTTGGGTAGGGACCGTCTCTATATGTTGCCAACTTGTACTTCCCAAGCGCTTAGTACAGTGCCCGGCACACAGTAAGTGCTCAATAAATACGATTGATTGATTTAAGTGATCAAAAATGATTGAATGAAGGACCTGAGTTCTAATTCTGACTCTGCCACTGCTGTGTGATCTTGGGCAAGTCAATTCACTTCTCTGTGCCTCAGTTACTTTATCTGTAAAAGTGGGATTAAGACTGTCAGCCCCCTGTGGCACAGGGACTGTGTCTAACTTGACGCTTACTAGAGAAGCAGCGTGGCTCAGTGGAAGGAGCGTGGGCTTTGGAGTCAGAGGTCAGGGGTTCAAATCCCGGCTCCACCAATTGTCATCTGTGTGACTTTGGGCAAGTCACTTAATTTCTCTGTGCCTGTTACCTCATCTGTAAAATGGGGATGAAGACTGTGAGCCCCCCGTGGGACAACCTGATCAGCTTGCAACCTCCCCAGCACTTAGAACAGTGCTTTGCACATAGTAAGTGCTTAATAAATGCCATTATTGTTATTATTATTATTATTATTATTACCTATCCCAGCGATTAGAACAGTGCTGGGTACATAGTAACTGTTTAACAAATGCAACTTATTATTTTAATCGGTATTATCCTAAAATGGAGTAGCACCAGACTATTTAGGTGGAAATGTCAATGACCAATCACCAAATGTACCTGTTATGCAAGATAACTGGCAGGTTGGTCATGGGAATAATTTTTAAGAGATAATAATTGTCTGTGTGTAACCAATGTGTCCAGAAATAGTGTAAGATACTTTCCAAGCACTTAGTACAGTGCTCTGCACACAGTAAGTGCTCAATCAATATGATTGGATGAATGCAATAGTCCCCCTGCTATCAAGGTGCCATTCAGCCAGCCACATAGACCAATCAAACAGGATATCCTAAAGCCCCAGCCCTGTTCTAAAGGAACATCTGTTTTTTTCCATCAGTCCAACTTTTAAAGTGGATACGACGCCTTTAGATTTTTTTTTTTCTCAAGCTGATGTAATTTTGAATTCCACATGACCATTTTAACCAGCATATTTTCCTAAGAAAGCATTTAGGTAATTGAATCAAAACATTTCAATTCTCTATGACTCCTTCTGAAACTAGAAATCACTGATGGCACTCACCTTCCACAATTAAATTAGCCATGAATTGATGACGGAAAGTGAAATTTGGCCATATTTCTAATGTAGGAACTGATTCAAATGATTTTGAAAATGTCTCCTCTGTATCTTGAGGAGTCTGTTAATGACCCAAATGGCAGTAGGGTAAATCACTGAGGAAAACAGGCCCCATTAGCCGAACCTCAACACGGAAATTAACTGCCAATAAAAGAGTTGCAGTTATTTTTCTGCAGTCAGTTTGACAGATCGTTCTTCACAGATTCAGTGGGATTATGACTAAATCAAATACCTTGATCAGTACAATACCCAAAACCTGCCTAGATTTACATGAAGAGTGAACACTCCAGTCCCTAATAGTATTGACAGTTGGTAGTATTTATGAAATTCTTACTATATGACAAGCACTGGACTGATCTATAAGATACAAGATAATCAGGTCAGATATAGTTCCTGTCCTACTTAAGGTTCGCAGTCTAGTAGAGAGAGAGAACAGCTATCCTTATCTTCAGATGAGGAAACTGAGGCACCAAAAAGTTAAATGACTTGCCCAAGGTCATGTTGCAAGCAAGTACTGGGGCTGGGACTAGAAGCCAGCTCCTCTTTGGACTGTCCTTCCCTGTGGGCCGGGAATGTGTCTATCAGCTCTGTTAATTATACTTTTAATCAATCAATCAAGGTATGTAATGAACACTTACCGTGTGCAGAGCTTGGGAGAGTACAATATAACAGAGTTGGGAAACACATTCTCTGCTGATAATGAACTTTCACAAACGTTTAGTACAGTACTCTGCACACAGTAAGCACTCAATAAATACCACTGATTGATCCTGACTCTTAGTCCCATGCTTTTTCCACTAGGCCATGCTGCTTCACCAGTGGTGCCATGAATGGGAGGGAGGCAGGAGAAGGTTTCTGAGGTACTACATGGAATCCCTACAGTAACTGGTCTCCAGGGTCCTGACTCCCACCTCTGGGTCCCAGGTGGTGGAAAGATGCCTTGATTTGTCTTGGGTGCCTCCCTCTCCCCTGATCTTGTTCCAAGGTTTGTGGTTTCCACCCACAAGTCATTCGTTCATTCCTTCGATAATATTTATTAAGCCTTGACTGTGTGTGGAGTACTATACTAAGCACTAGGGAGAGTTTGGTATGACACAGACATTCCCTGCCAATCTAGAGGAGGAGACAGACATAGATATAAATGAATAAATTACAGCTATGTACGCAAGTGCTGTGGGGCTGGGGATGAATAAAGGAAGCAAGTCAGGACAATGCAGAAGGGAGTTGGAGGAGAGGAAAAAAGAGCTTAATCAGGAAACTGTGAGCTGCTCCCACAGATCCTGGAGGAGCTCCTGTCCCTGGTTCAGTGACCTAGGCCTCCTCTTGCCCCTCTGACCCTTTGGGCTAACACCCCCATGGAGGCACTTCCTGGATGCCACCCATAGCTCTGGCTAATTCATTTAATTCCTTTATGGTATTGTTAAGTGCTTACTATGTGCCAGGCACTGTTCTAAATGCTCCAATAATTACAACGAAAACGGCTTGGGCACGGTCCTTGTCCCATGTGGGGCACACAGGCTTAATCCCCATTTTACAGATGAGGGAACAAGGCACAGAGAGGTGAAGTGATCTGCCCAAGTTCACACAGCAGACAAGGGGCGGAGCCGGGAGTAGACTTTAGGTCCTTCTGACTCTGTCCTGTTCTATAACCATTAGGCTATCCTGTTCCTCATGCTGCTCCTTGTTAATAATTGGAGCATATGTTAAATACTTACTATGTGCTAAGCACTGGAGTGGATACAATCAAATCAGGTTGGACACATTCCCTGATCCACATGGGGCACACAGTCTCAATCTCCATTTTACAGATGAGGTAACTGAGTCCCAGAGACATGAAGTGACTTGCCCAGGGTCACACAACAGATTTGTGGTAGAGTCAGGATTAGAACCCATGACCTTCTGACACCCAGGCCTGTGCTCTATCCACTAAACCATGCTTCTCCTGTTCCTCCAGACAAGCACAGCTCTAGGTCTTCACGGTGATGGTGGCAATCACTCTGCTGGAGGCAGAGACTCCAAAGTCCAGCAGGCTCCGTCACTGAAGAACACAGGATGGAGGTGGGTTTGAGCTGGGGTGTGGTAGGATATCAGATCTGATTAAGATGGGTAAGGACCGTCTCTATATATTGCCAACTTGTACTTCCCAAGCGCTTAGTACCGT
Organism: Tachyglossus aculeatus; assembly: GCF_015852505.1. Classification (NCBI taxonomy): domain Eukaryota; kingdom Metazoa; phylum Chordata; class Mammalia; order Monotremata; family Tachyglossidae; genus Tachyglossus; species Tachyglossus aculeatus. The sequence goes on along the minus strand of NC_052066.1, from coordinate 99,332,675 downwards.
GCTCTGCACACAGTAAGCACTCAGTAAATATGATTGAATGAATGAATGAATCTGCTCAAGAGAGAAGGAGCAGGGATAAACCAACCAACTCCCCCATGTACGAATATAGCGTATCCAAGCCAGTAACATCTCACATCTCAACTTGTACTTCCCAAGCGCTTAGTACAGTGCTCTGCACTCACTAAGTGCTCCATAAATACGATTGAATGAATGAATCTCAAAACAAGGGAGAGCAAGAAAGGAACTGGGTGAGGGGAAGAGGGCATGGGGAGAGGACTGAGAAGATGGGTATGAGAGAGACAAAGTCAGGTTGTGTTGGTGGTGAGTAGGGAACCTGCTAGGAGCAGTGTCTTTAAGTGTGTTTATTATAGATTGGTCTGCCTAGTCTAAATCTGTTTTCGTGCTATAATTGTGTGTTTGAAGTATCCCAATCTAATTCTTTTCAGTTCTAAAAAAATATAGTAAGAGTGGAAAGACAGGATCACCAACAATCCCCTCCCCTCTCCCCCCTCAAAAAAACCCATAAAAATGCCATTTACTAGGTCATTTAGCACTGAATGCATTATCTGTTATGCTATTATCTATTGATGCCTGTCCGTTTATTTTGTTGTCTTTCTTCCCCACCCCCAACCCCTTCTAGACTGTGAGCCCACTGGGAAGGGATTGTCTCTATTTGTTGCCGAATTGTACTTTCCAAAGCTCTTAGTACAGTGCTCTGCACACGGTAAGTGCTCAATAAATACGGTTGAATGAATCTGTTAGCAATCATTTAAGTATACATTTCTTGGAAAAGGTCTTCAAAAATGTGTAATGCAGTAACTGACCAAAAAATCACATTGAAAAATGTCAAAGTATTCAACTTAGATTCCAAGGCCTCTAACATGAGGATATAGAATATTATTTCCTTTAATATTTTATCTTGCCCTTGAGAAACTCCATAAGACCGGTTTGGTAGATGTGGTTAACAGAATAAATGATTCCAATAATGATGAGGAATATAAAAACCATCTAACTCTTCTATTTTTTGGAGGAATGTTTCAAATTTTATCACTGTAGTCCTTTAATTTATTTCAAAATCTTTAATATTGAAGATTGAATTGTGTGATGTAGATTCATCATGTCTGTAGTAGCAAAAATGACTGAAGGGTTCAGGCTGATTCAATCTGAGATCGAAATGGGGTGAGGAGAGCTAGTGTGATGTGTGGATTAGTGGAAAGATCATGGGCTTGGAAGTCAGAGGTGGTGGGTTCTAATCCCCACTGTGCCACTTGTCTGTTGTGCGACTTTGGACAAGTCACTTAACTTCTCTGGGCCTCAGTTACCCCATCTGTAAAATGGGGATTGAGACTGTGAGCCCCACGTGGAGCAACCTGATTACCTTGTATTTACCACAGCGCTTAGAACAGTGGTTGGCACATAGTAAGCGCTTAACGAATACAATTATTATTATCATTTGCTTCTCTATTTGGATTGGTCCAGGATCAGGGTGGATCATGAGACTGGGTGCAGCTTCTAAGCCTCTTTCCTTTTGCTGAGGACACAGAAAGTTGGTGGACATGATCATGCTACTCCAGAGAAAGGATTGTAAAACTGAGATCTCTATTTAGGCAGCCTTAAACCAGTGCAATCTGAGGGTTATCTTGTTGGCTTGTGACCTTGGGCAAGTTACTCAACTTCTCTGGGCTTCAGCTGCCTCATCTGTAAAATGGGGATTAAGACTGTGAACTCCATGTGGGGCATGGACTGTGTCCAACCTGATTAGCTTCTATCTACCCCAGTTCAAGTATGGTGCCTGGCACATAGTAAGCACGAATGAATGCCAAAAAAAATAAGAGGGCTGGCTACTCTCTGGAGAGACTGACAATGGGACTCTGTTGGGAATCGTCCTAAACCAGGGTTCCTGGGCCAGACCAACTGGATCGCTAACAGGCTCAAGTCTCTGGAAGCAGTGTAGTCTAAAGGATTTTATTTTGTTTATTTTATTTAATTTTGTTAATATGTTTGGTTTTGTTCTCTGTCTCCCCCTTTTAGACTGTGAGCCCACTGTTGGGTAGGGACTGTCTCTATATGTTGCCAATTTGTACTTCCCAAGTGCTTAGTACAGTGCTCTGCACATAGTAAGCGCTCAATAAATACGATTGATGATGATGATGAAGAATAGAGCATGGGCCTGGGATTCAGAAGGACCTGGGTTCTAATCCTGCCTCCACCACTTGTCTGCTGTGTGACCTTTGTGAGTCCTTTGACTTCTAGGAAGCATACTGGAAGCTTTTTTGAGGAATTTATTTTAAAAAAGAGACTTGTAGGGAAACTACGATATATAATAGGATTATGAGGCCTTGTCTGGGTGTGACCTAAACAGCTTAAGTAGACACTTAAGTGATTCTGTTAAAACCCAAGGATTATCCTTATTCCATACTTAAAATGGGGTTTATGGACTCCCAACATCATCACTGCTCTGGATTTCTACATTGGAGTTTAAGCCAAGTCCTGGGAGGACCCACAGAGATAGTGAACCCAGGTCTTTCTGCTAAAGAGGGTGATCCAACATACATTGATTATAAACTTTGACAAGAACATGCCATGCATTCTGATGTCTTTCCACAAACTATTTTTCTTGTCCATGTGGTGCAAGTGACCAATCATTCTGGCTGTAACAAGAAATCCAGTACTTAATAGGTGGGCCTATACAGAAGAACCAAGACTTTGGTGTCATCCCTGCACAACTGCTACCATGCTGATCCAAGCACTTTTCCTATCCCACCTTGAGTACTCTATCTGCCACCTCTCTGACCTTCCTGCCTCCTGTCTCTTCTCACTCTAGAGCATACTTCATTCTGCTGCACGGATCATTTTTCTACAAAATGCTCAGTCCATGTCTCTACATGCCTCAAGAACTTCCAGTGGCTGCCCATCTACCTCCACATCAAACAGAAACTCCTTACCACAGATAAATTTTAAAACACTCAATCAGCTCATCCCATCCTACCTGACCTCATTGATCTACTACAGCCTAGTAGATCAAAACCCATCACTCCTCCAGGGCCAGCTTATTCACTATGCCCTGATCTTGTGTATCTTGCTGCTGACCTCTTCCTGCATCCCCTCCCTAGCCTGGAACTCCCTCCCACTCCGTATACACCAGACCCCTAGTCTTCCCACTGTCAAAGCATTATTAAGATCGCATCTCCTTCAAGAAGCATTCCTCAATTAAACCCTCTTTCCCCAGCTCCTTCTCCCTTCTGCATCATCTATGCACTTGGATCTGTTACCTTTGAGCATTTGATATTCACCCCACCTTAAACTTTAGACTGTGAGCCCACTGTTGGGTAGGGACTGTCTTTATATGTTGCCAACTTGTACTTCCCAAGCACTTAGTACAGTGCTCTGCACACAGTAAGCGCTCAATAAATACGATTGATTGATTAAACCCCACAGTATTTATGCACTTAAATTTATATTGTAGAAATTATTTATATTAATGTCTGTCTCCCCCTCTAGACTGTAAGGTCATTATGGGCAGGGAACAAGTCTGCCAACTTGATTGTATTGTACTCTCCCAAGAGCTCTGCATATAGTAAGTGCTCAGTAAATAGCATTGATTGATCTGTGACCTTTTGGTATTTGGTATTCACCCCACCCTCGGTACCACAACACATATTTACATATCTATAAATTATGTTGTAATTTATTTATATGAATGTCTATCTCCCTCTCTACACTGTAAGCTCATTGTGGACAACAAATGTGTCTACCAGTTCTGTGTTGTACTCTCCCAAGTGCTTAGAACCGTGCTCTGCAGACAGTAAGCACTCAAATAACACTGACAGTGAAGGGAATCAATATGAAAACTGGAAAGTGCTAGTAGAGATCCCAGATGTCCCCTTTGAGGAATCTTTCCTCTATGTAGTAGGAAATTAGAGGTTTTTGAAAAGTGGAGAAAAGTGAACCAAGAGAAGGTTTGAGGTAATTCAGTTAGCAGAAGCACCTGGCCCTCTCCTACATCACCTTGCTACTCTTCTACTACAACCCAGCCCATGCACTTCACTCCTCTAATGCCAACTTTCTCACTGTATCTCAATCTCCCCTATTTGGCCACCAACCTCTCACCCATGTCCTGCCTCTGGCATGGAATGCTTTCCCTCTTCATATCGACAGACAATTACTCTCCCAACTTTCAAAGCCCTATTGAAGACACATCTCCAAGAGGCTTTCCCTGACTCAGCTCCCCTTTCCTCCTCTCCCACTCCCATTTGTGCACCTTGATATGCTCCTTTTATTCATCCCCCCCGCCACAGCCCCAAAGCACTAATGTACATATCTGTAATTTATTTCTTTATATTAATGTCTACCTCCCCTTCTATACTATCTCACTGTGGGCAGGGAATGTCTGCTATATTGTTACAGCCAAAATCGTGATATTTGCACCCAGAGAGATAGCTCTTTCGTGAAAGATGGAACTGTAAATTATTGTAGGGGAACAACTAGAAGGATTTAACAGTTGATGGAATGTGCGAGCTGAAAAATAGTGAAGAGTTTAGGGTGACACCAAAGTTAAGGGGCTCCAGAACAGGGCAAATCATGGTGTTTGGACAGACAGGAAAGTTAGGAGAAAAAAATGGTTTTATGAGGGATGCTGAATAAATTGTCTCCTTGAAAATTTTCTCAGTACACATTTTTCCACCTGTCACTCCAATGGCTATCTATCTCCTTTCACAAGAAGCATGTTGAGCTGGTGATGCTGGCAAGACACCTAAGAGGCTGTGTCCCAGATGCAAGTTTAAATGCTCATCCTTAACCACGAGGATGGGTACCCCAGAGAACAATCATTCCACATTTCCTCCTTGTGTCCTGTCACCACAGTCAGGACAGAGTCCTGCACTCATTAGATTTTTGTAATCAAGGAGGGCAGTGATTTAAATAGGTCAAGTATGAAACTGTGCAAGGGAAGTCTACCCCAGAGGGAGGTAGTGATAATAATGATGGTATATAAGTGCTTACCATGCGCTTGACACTGTTTTAATTGCTGGGGTAGATGCAAGGTAATCAGGTTGTCCCAGTTGGGGCTCACAGTCTTAATCTCCATTTTACAGAGGAATTAACTGAAGCACAGTGAAGTGACTTGCCCAAAGTAACACAGCTGACAAGTGGCGGAGCTGGGATTAGAACCCATGACCGCTGACTCCCAAACCCATGCTCTTTCCACTAAGCCACACCGCTTCTCTATTGGCATGACCTAGTAGAAAGATCTTGGTACTGGGACTCAGGAGAACTGGCTTCTAGTCCCAGCTCCTATTGTGTGACCTTGGGCAAGTCACATAACTTCTCCATGCCTCAGTTATCTATGAAACGGGGATAAAATACATGTGCTCTTTTCCTCTTAGTCATGGAGTCCTGTGTAGGACAGGGGGTTGGCTTGGAATTTGTCTTGTACTCAATAATCTCCAGTGGCTACCAATCAATCTGCGCATCAGGCAGAAACTCCTCACCCTGGGCTTCAAGGCTGTCCATCCCCTCGCCCCCTCCTACCTCACCTCCCTTCTCTCTTTCTCCAGCCCAGCCCGCACCCTCCGCTCCTCTGCCGCTAATCTCCTCACCGTACCTTGTTCTCACCTGTCCCGCCATCGACCCCTGGCTCACGTCATCCCCCGGGCCTGGAATGCGCTCCCTCCGCCCATCCGCCAAGCTAGCTCTCTTCCTCCCTTCAAGGCCCTACTGAGAGCTCACCTCCTCCAGGAGGCCTTCCCAGACTGAGCCCCTTCCTTCCTCTCCTCCTTGTCCCCCTCTCCATTCCCCCCATCTTACCTCCTTCCCTTCCCCACAGCGCCTGTATATATGTATATATGTTTGTACATATTTATTACTCTATTTTACTTGTACATATCTATTCTATTTTATTTTGTTAGTATGTTTGGTTTTTTTTTTTTTTTTTTCTCTGTCTCCCCCTTTTAGACTGTGAGCCCAATGTTGGGTAGGGACTGTCTCTATATGTTGCCAATTTGTACTTCCCAAGCGCTTAGTACAGTGCTCTGCACATAGTAAGCACTCAATAAATATGATTGATTGATTGTACTGATTGTAGTACTTAGTGTAATGCTTGGCACAAAGTTCTGAGTAAAAAAAACTCGTTATAACCATCATTATTATTAGAACTATTTTTCCACATGGAGGTTAATTGAAGGAGGCCTAAAGCCAACCTGAATTTACCTGGCCTATGTCTGGCTTGCAGACTGGGTTGGATTTAGGCTAGACAAATGAGAACAGAGCCCCAGCCAGCTTGTCTTAAGAGCATTAGCCCCTAGAGACTGGAAATCAGTGCAGCCTGGGGTATCAGTTAAGTACTGTACTGACTAGAGTCCAACAGGGCTGCTGAACAAATCTGGCTGCTAGCATAGCTTGAAGAAGACTCAGACCTCGGAAGTCAAATTTAGAACCTTAGCGATTCCAGTCAGGAGTTCCCGATTAAGTTTGTTTCCAGATCCAAATTGGATCTTTTTTTTTTGAGCAGGGGAAAAACTGTTTAGTGGCTTGCCTGGAATAAAGATGAGATGATAACACCTTCTCCAAGTGTTGCCAGAAATGGGAAAGCACTCGGGTGCTTGTAGAATTATTCATGTGATTACAGAAGAAGAGATAGAGGTGATGAAATGACTTTATCCTGTTATGTAAACATCCAGCTATAGAATGATGCTGTAAAACCATTTAGGGTTGGGTACCTACATTAAGGTACCTTTTGCTTGACTGTTCTTGGGTAGGGACCATCTCTCTTTGTTGCCAACTTGTACTTCCCAAGTGCTTAGTACAGTGCTCTACACTCAGGAAGTGCTCAATAAATACGAATGAATAAATGAAATCAGAGAAGCAGCGTGATCTAAAAGAAAGAGAATCATCATCAATTGTATTGAGCACTTACTGTGTGCAGAGCACTGTACTAAGCGCTTGGGAAGTACAAGTTGGAGAATGGTTCTAGGAGACATAGGACCTGGGAACCAATCCCCATTTCACCAATTGCTAGCTCTGTGCTTCTCTGTGTTTGTTTCCTCAGCTGTAAAATAGGGATAAAATAACTTTTTTCTCACCCACTTGGACTATGAGTCCCAAGTGGGAAAGGAATGAGTCTGACCTGATTATCTAGTACATTTCTGGGCACATAGTAAGTGCTTAACAAATACTACTATAATTATGATTAAGGTGAAGACTAAAAGGGGCATCAGTTTCAGAAAAGTCATGGTATTTCTGAATGAAATGCAAGGAGAAAAAATCTTCCCAGCTAGTGGGGAAAGGATTCGAGTACTTAGCACTTAGTACAGAGTCAAGTGATTAGAACAGTGCTCTGCAACCAGTAAGCACTCAATAAATACCATCGATTTGATACTTTCACCTGGTGAGTTTTCAATCATTTATTCATTCATTCATTCAATGGTATTTGAGTTCTTACTGTATACAAAGCCTTGTACTAAGAGCTTGGGAGAATACAATTTAACAAGACACATTCCTGCCCACAATGAGCTCACAGTCTAGAATGGGAGACAGACATCAATAGATATAAATGAAAGAATTATAGATACACAAATATTCATTCATTCAATCGTATTTATTGCATGCTTACTGTGCAGAGCACTGTACTAAGCACTTAGAAAGTACAATTCAGCAATAGACAGTCCTTGCCCACAATGGGCTCACGGTCTAGAAGGGGGGATACAGACACCAGAACAAGTAAACAGGCATCAATATAAATAAATAGAATTACATTTACATATATATAAAATAATGATGGCATTTAAGTGCTTACTATGTGCAAAGCACTGCTCTAAGCACTGGGTGGGATACAAGGTGATGAGGTTGTCCCATGTGGGGCTCACAGTCTTAATCCCCATTTTACAGATGAGGTAACTGAGGCTCATAGAAGTTAAGTGACTTGCCCAAAGTCACACAGCAGACGTGGCAGAGCCGGGATTCGAACCCATGACCTCTGACTCCAAAGCCCGTGCTCTTTCCACTGATCCACACTGCCCCCCGCCCCTCTCTCTCTCTCTCCCCCCCCTTCTCTCTATATATGCACATATACATCAAAACAAGTAAACAGGAATTAATATAAATAAATAGAATTATAGATATATATACACACAAATGCTGTGGGGCAGAGAGGGGGGCAGAGCAGAGAGAGCCAGTTGGAGTGGTATATACATAAGTGCTGTAGGGATAGGAGGGAAGAGGAATGGTGGAGCAAGTAAGAGTGGTGCAGAAGGGATTGGGAGGAGAGGAGGGCTTAGTCAGGGAAGACTTCTCGGAGCAGATGTGCCTTCAATAAGGTTTTGAAGTGGCGAAGAGCAATTATCTGTCGGAGGAGGGAGGGCATTCTAGACCAGAGGTAGGATGTGGGAGGAAGGTCTAGTGGAGAGATAAATGAGAGCGAGGTGCAGTGTGGTGTTTAGCATTAGAAGAACAAAGTGTGCAGGCAGGGTTGTAGTAGGAGAATGGTGAGGTAGGAGGGGGCAAGGTGGTTAAGTGCTATAAAGCTGATGGTAAGGAGTTCTTGTTTGAAGCAGAGGTGGATGGACAACCACTGGAGTTTCTTGAGTGGGGAAATGGCCTGAATGTTTTTGATGGAAAATGATTTGGGCAGCAGAATGGAGTGTGGGCTGGGGTGTGGAGACGCAGGGAGGTCAGCAAGGAGGCTGAAACAATAATCAAGGCTGGACAGAATAAGTGCTTGCATTAATCATTTTGATTCTTTTTTTTTTTTTAAGGAAATGAGTAGCCTCTGTTCATATGTCATTATTCGACTTTTCATCCAAGGACCACAAAGTGTTTCCCATATACAATTAACTCATTTATCCTCAAAAAGTCTCTGCTTTTCAATTTCCTCCCCACTAGTAAACTAGAATTTCTAATGAAAATAGTAAGGTCATTCATCTCTACCTTTAAACTGTGAGCTCACTGTGAAACAGGGAATGTGTCTACCAGTTTTGTTGTACTTTCCCAAGCAGTGCGGTGCTCTGCCCCAAGCGCCCAGTAATTACCAAATAAGTAGTATGGTCTAGAGGATAGATCTTGGGCCTGGGAATCAGAAGAACCTGGGGTCTAATTCCAAAATCACCACTAGTCTATGTGACCTTGGACAAGTCACTTCACTTCTCTGTGCCTCACGGATCTCATCTGTAAAATGGGGATTAAGACTGTGAGTGCTATGCAGGACAGGGACTGTGTCAAACATGATAACCTTGTATCTACCCCAGTGCTTAGGACAGTGTTTGGCACATAGTAAGCACTTAACTATTATCATTATTATTATAATTCCTAACTAAAGCCACCTTCAGTTCTGGAAAGTGAATTGGTGGTATAGACCATTGATGAACAAACAAGGGAGAGAGTAGAGTCAATAATCCCCTTATTGATATGGCACTTTCTCCTGACATTTTAACTCCATTTAGGGTTTTTTGTTGTGAAATGATATCAGGCCAATCACTATCAATTTTGCTCTGTTAAATGGAAATCGAGTTGGGGGAAAGGCTAGATGAAATGACCCGAAGAGAACTTTGAACTCTTTGGAGGAAAGACTCACATAAATTGTTTTGGAGGCCTCTGGGCTGCTGGAAGATGCTGAATTTCAAGACATTAACCTCAATTTGTGGACATGAAGACATTTTTATCAATTTAAAATAATTCAGTAGAGCTGGAGTATATATTAAAAAGAGAACTGCAAAATTCCATGGAGCAATACTGACTAAATTAAAATGTTCATAGGTTTAAATTTATAATTTCAGAATATCTAAACAATACCAGTGTTTTGAGCAAATGAAAAGGGTAAAAAATTGCAGCAATTCCAAAAGCAGCTGTTTACAATGAATAGATTCCAGGCAATTTGTGGGGCAATCACACCATCTGAGAGACCTAATATGACCTGTTAAAAGCCACATTTTTGATTTTGGGTCTCTGAGGAGAATCCCTCAGCTGTGGTTGAAGTGGTGATAGCAGGGCATCAGAGAGAAGGTGGCTGGTATGTCCATGGTAGGTCCAGTCCTTTTCCAGCCAAAGACCGGGCTATTCTGTCACCCCTGGATTTCTTAACAACTTTCTCCTGTCCAGCTGCAGAGGTCCACACTCCCACCTCACTTCCACTAACCTCTGTTCCCTCCTTTTTGTATCTCTCTCACCCTACCAAAAAAAATCATAGCCTTGGTTCATCATCACACTCAGCTTTCCCTGCTCCCTCTCCCATGTCTTTTCACGTAAAAGAAAAAGAAAACAGCTCCTATTCTAAAAGCCTTGAGAGCCATATAATAATAATAATAATGGCATTTATTAAGCACTTACTATGTGCAAAGCACTGGTCTAAGTGCTGGATAATGGTATTTTTTAAGTGCTTACTATGTGCCAAGCACTGTGGTAGATAGAAGGTCATCAGGTTGTCCCACGTGGGGCTGTCTTAATCCCCATTTTACAGATGATGTAACTGAGGCACAGAGAAGTGAAGTGACTTGCCCAAGGCCACACAGCAGACAAGTGGCAGAGTAGGGATTGGAACCCATGACTTCTGACTCCCAAGCCCGGGATCTTTCCACTAAGCCATGATATCTCTGTGGAGGCAGAGTAGTCTGCAGTCCTCACCCATCATCTCTTTCTTTCCTTTCCCCAGCTCTCCTTTCCTTGTATTCCTTTCTTCCTTTCTTATATTCTCTCTCTGTCTCTGTCTCTCTCTTGTCTCTCTGTCTCTCTCCATATATACATTATTATTGATATGGCATTTGTAAAGCCCTTATTACGTGTCTGTTCTAAGGGCTGGGGTAGATATAAGTTAATGAGTTTGGACACAGTCCCTGTCCCACATGGTGTCACCCATCACTTAGAGGTGAGTTTGAGGATCGGCGCGGCAAGAGTGAGAGATGAGATTCATGCTGAGCCGTGCAAAATATATTCTATGTGGTGAATTGACCTTCCCTTTTGGGAAGAATACACTTATTTTAGTTATTCAAATGTGGTCAGTTACATGTGGCAAAGTGCCTAGCTCCTGCCCTTGAATGCTTCCCACTCGGGAGAAATTCATTTATGCATTATTTGCACATGGAGAAGCACCTAGCTCCCACCTGTGAACACTTCCCACTCAGGAGGAATTAAATAATAATAATAATAATGACATTTATAAGTGCTTACTATGTACAAAGCACTGTTCTAAGCACTGGGGAGGTTACAAGGTGATCAGGTTGTCCCACAGGGGGCTCACAGTCTTAATCCCCATTTTACAGATGAGATAACTGAGGCACAAAGAAGTGAAGTGATCTGCCCAAAGTCACACAGCTGACAATTGGCAGAGCAGGGATTTGAATCCATGATCTCTGACTTCAAAACGTGGGGTCTTTCCACTGAGCCATGCTGCTTCTCATGTATTACATGCATGTGGCAGAGCGCCTAGCCTTCTGCCCCATGAACACTTGGTGAGATATTCATCTGGTCCCTCAGTACAGACAGAGCAGGTATTCCTTGCTCTGGGCAGAAGTGATACATAACCAGCTGATGCAAGTCTCATTCACTGCATGGGATGTTGGAGGCAGCAGGCATTTATTACTTGTCCTTCTGGGCCATTTGGGCTTCCAGTTTCTGCTTGTCCAGTCTCCATCACCGCCCCACCCCCACCACTTTATAATAATAATAATAATAATAATAATGGCATTTACTAAGCGCTTACTATGTGCAAAGCTCTGTTCTAATGCTGGGGAGATACAAGGTGATCAGGTTGTCCCAGGTGGGGCTCACAGTCTTCATCCCCATTTTACAGATGAGTAAATTGAGGCCCAGAGAAGTGAAGTAACTTGCCCAAAGTCACCGGCTGACAAGTGGCGGAGCCGGGATTTGAACCCATGACCTCTGACTCCAAAACCCTTGCTATTTTCCACTAAGCCACGCTGCTTCTCTTATACCATATTCTCTTATACTTTATATCATATTTGGTTGGCATGGGGGTGAGGGACACCTTCTTCATCCCTGACCTGGGATGTCTAGTGGTTTCTGTTGCGGGGCAGTTTCCTGCCCATGCTTCCGAGTTCTGCTTTTCTAGCTTGGGCATCAAGAGATAGCATTTTGACATTGAGATGGTCAGTGTCCCAGTTCAACTTGGGACACAAGGAGGTCACAGGACTTAATTCCCATTTTACAGTTGAGTAAACTGAGGGCAGGTAGGAGACAAGCTGTGCAGTTTAATAGAAAGAACACTAGTCTGGGAGTCAAAAGATCTGGGTTCCAAACCTGGCTCTGCCAACTGCTTGCTGTGTGACCCTGGACAAGTCAATTTATTTTTCTGTGCCTCAGTTTTCTCAACTGTAAAATGGGGTTGAAATGCCTAGTCTCCCTCCTATTTAGATTGTGGGCTCCATGTGGGACAGGCACTCACAGTTTGAGGAGGGAGAATAGGTTATTGAATCCCCATTTAACAGATGCGGAAACTGATACGCAGAGAGGGTTACACAACAAGTGAGGGAACCAGAATTACAACCCAGGTCTTCTGACACCCAGTCAGATGCAGGAGGAAGGGGGAGAAGAGGAAAGGAGGGGCTTAGTATGGGAAGGCCTCATGGAGGAGATGTGCCTTCAATAAGGCTTTAAAGGGGGGGAGAATAATTGTCGGATTTGAGGAGGGAGGGCATTCCAGGCCAGATGCAGGATGTGGGGCTAGGGGTTGGCAGTGAGGCAGGCAAGATTGAGGCACAGTGAGAAGGTTAGCAGTAGAGGACTGACGTGTGTGGCTAGGTTGTAGGAGGAGAGAAGTGAGATAGGAGGGGTCAAGGTAGTGGAGTGATTTTTAAAGCCAAAGGTGAGGAGTTTTTGTTTTGAGGAAGTAGATGGCAACCACTGAAGATTTTTGAGGAGCAGGGTGACATGTTCTGAATGTTTTTGTAGAAAAATGGGCAGCAGAGTGACGTATGGACTAGAGGGGGGAGAGACAGGTGATTGGGAAGTCAGCAAGAAGACATCCAGATGGGATAGGATGAGTGATTTTGATAGCAGTTTGGAGAGCAAAGGGCAGACTTTAGCAATCTTATAAAGGTGGGACCCACAGGATTTAGTAATGAATTGAATATGTGTGCTGAATGAGAGGAGTCAAAGATAATGCCAAGGTTATGGGCTCATGAGACAAGAAGGATGGTGGTGCTGTCTACAGGGATGGGAAAGTCAGGGGGAGGGCAGCGCTTGGTTGTGAAGGTAAGGAGTTCTGTTTTGGACATGTTAAGCCTTGGGTGACTGCAGGACAACTAGGTAGAAATCTCAAAGGCAAGAGGAAAAGTGAGACTGCAGAGAGGGAGAGAGATCAGGGCTGGAGATGGAGATTTGGGTATCATCCACATAGGGGTGGTAGTTGAAACCATGGGAGCAAATGAGTTCTCCAAAGGTATGTGTGTAGATGGAGAATAGGGACCAAGAACTGAACCTTGAGGGACCCCCACAGTTAAGGGGTGGGAAGCAGAGGAGCCCAGTAAGAAAACTGAGAATGAATGTCCAGAGAGATAGGAGGAGAACCAGTAGAGGATAGTCAGTGAAGCCAAGGTTGGATAATATTTCCAGGAGAAGTGGGTGGTCAACATTATCAAAGGCAGAGAGGTGAAGGAGGATTAGGATGGAGTAAAGGCTGTTGGATTTGCCAAGAAAGAGATCACTGGTGACATTTGAGAAGGCAGTTTGTATAAAGTGAAGGGGACAGAAGCCAGATTGGAGAGGTCAAGGAGAGGAATTTGAGACAGAGGATGTAGAAAACTTGTTCAAGGAGTTTGAAGAAGAATAGTAGGAGGGAGATGGGGAAGAAGCCATTGGAGATGAATCATTGAAGAAAAGCTGTTAGAGGGCTAGAATTTTGATAAGGTGAGAGGAAAGGGGTTGGATGAGAATGGGGAGGGTGTGGCTTTTGAGAGGAGGCAGGATATCTCCTCTGGAGATACTTTTGGGAAGGATGGGAGAGTTGAAGAGGTGACCGGAAGGGGGAGGGGCTGAGGGGGTCTGATCTGAGGAGGTCTGTGTTTGTGATCCGGTCTTGCTATTTTAAATATTTTATCTGATAACATGGCACAATTGAAAGAACACGGGGCCAGGAAATCAATACTCAAGTTCTAGTTCCTGCACTTCCCCTGGTCTGCTGGATAGGTCATTTAATCTCTAGGCATTATTTTCCTCACTTGGGAAAATGCGGCTAAATATCTGCTCCCCCTACTTCTTAAATTGTGAACCTTTTATTGGACAGTGGCTGTGTCTGATCTGATTATTTTGTTTCCCTCAGGGATCTTCTTTTGATTACTGTTAGCTTCTTAAGGGCAGGGGCCATGTCTGCTAATTCTGTTGTACTGTGCTCTCCCAAGCACTTAGTTCTGTGCTCAGCCATAGTAAGTGCTCAATAAATACCATTTATTGATATTGGTCACTCCACAGCACTGTCCTAATTATGAAAAATGGCTTAGCTTGGTTCTCTTACAGCACAATGGACTCTTCAAAATTCCTGTTATCTGCAGTTAGATTTTGAACAATAACAAGCATTGTGGCCTTGTGGAGAGAGCATAAACCTGTAAATCAGAGAACCTGGGTTCTAATCTTGATTCTACCACTTGTTCTATGACCTTGGGCAAGTCACTTAGCTTCCCTAGGCCTCAGCTTCCTTCTTTGTATACTGAGGATTCAATACCCATCATTCCTCCTATTTAGACTGTGAGCCTCATGTAAGACAGGAACTGGCCAACGTGATTATCTTATCTACATCAGCATTAAGTACAGTACTTAGCATCTAATGTGTTCAATAAGGATATGTATTCAATAATTAAAATAATAAAAGAATACAAACTTATGCCTAATAGATTATTTGTCCAAGCTACTCTCCATTTACCCCCTCAATATATACTTTTCCAGATGCATAATTGGTGTGTGCTGAAACATGAAAATTGATTTTATTGAATGATTATAGCTGTAAATATTTGCTTATGTCTAGAGCTACCAAATTTAAGGAGAAAATGATGGGTCTCTTCTGAAATTGGGACTTGATCAATCAATCAATCAATGGCATATATTGAGCTCTTGCTATAGGCAGATTAAACAAAGCTCTTGAGAGAGTTCAATACAACAGAGTTGGTATACACATTCCCTGCCAACAAATAACTTACAGTCTAGAGGGGAAGACAGACATTAATATAAATAAATGTTATAATAATAATAATGATCATATGTGTTAAGCACTTACTATGTGCAAAGCACTGTTGTAAGCGCTGGGGATGATACAAGGTGAACAGGTTGTCCCACGTGGGGCTCACAGTCTTAATCCCTATTTTACAGATGAGGTAACTGAGGCCCAGAGAAGTTAAGTGACTTGCCCAAAGTCACACAGCTGACAGTTGGCAGAGCTGGGATTTGAACCCATGACCTCTGACTCCCAAGCCTGTGCTCTTTCCACTGAGCCACGCAGCTTCTCTGCAAATAATATGCAATTTATAGACATGTACAAGAGTGCTATGGGGGCCTAAGGGTGGGGTGAATTCCAAATACCCAAAAGTCACAGATCTAAGTGCCTAGACGATGTAGAAGGGAGAAGGCGCCAAGGAAAAGAGGACATAATTGGGGAAGGTCTCTGGTAGGACATGTAAGTTAACTGTGAGGAGGGAATGTGTCCATTATATTGTACTTTCCCAAGAGCTTACTGTGTACAAAACACTATATTAAGAGTAACTAATTGAGATGTAATCTTAATAAGGCTTTGAAAGTGGAGAGAGCAGTGGTTTGACATATATGGAGGGGCAGGGAGTTCCAGGCTAGAGGAAAGATGAGGGAAAGGGGTCAGCAATGAGACAAGATGAGATGGCGGCACAGTGAGTTGTAAGCAGATACTGGAGAAGTGAAGCTTGCAGAAGGGGCTGTAGTAGATCAGTGAAGTAAGGTGGGTGGGCCAAGGTAATTAAGTTCTTTGCCAATGGAAAGGAGTTGATGCAGAGGTGTATGAGCAACTACTGGAGGTTTTTGAGGAGTGCTCTTACTCTTGGTGCCAAAAGGGCCTAAATAATAACAAATGCTGGTATTTGTTAAGCACTTACTATGTGCCAAGCACTGTCCTAAGCACTGAGGGAGATAGAAGGATATCAGATTGTCCCAGGTGGGGCTCATAGTCTCCATCCCCATTTGACAGATGAGGTAACTGAAGCACAGAGAAGTTAAGTAATTTGCCCAAAGTCACACAGCTGACAAGTGTCAGGGCAGGGATTAGAACCCACAACCTCTCACTCCCAAGCCTGTGCTCTTTATATGAAACTACACTGCTTCTCCCAACTGCAAGGTTGTACCCATTAAAGTGGTGGATCAATTGTTGGCTTGCAATGTGATGAGCAGACCAAGCTGAATTCTGATGTTTTGGAGTCGTACAGGACCTATTCATTCATTCATTCAATTGTATTTATTGAACACTTACTGTGTGCAGAGCACTGTACTAAGCGCTTGGGAAGTACAAATTGGCAACATATAGAGACGGTCCCTACCCAACAGCGGGCTCACAGTCTAGAAGGGGGAGACAGACGACAAAACAAAACATATTAACAAAATAAAATAAATAGAATAAATATGTACAAATAAAATAAAGTAATAAATACGTACAAAAATATATACATATATACAGGTGCTGTGGGGAGGGGAAGGAGGTAAGGCGGGGGGATGGGGACAGGGAGGACCTACCTACACCTACGCCATCACAACAGGCCCAGCTGCCCCTTCTAGACTGTGAGCCCGCTGTTGGGTAGGGACTGTCTCTATGTGTTGCTGACTTGTACTTCCCAAGCGCTTAGTACAGTGCTCTGCACACAGTAAGCGCTCAATAAATACGATTGATTGATTCTGACTGGTGGTGGGAAGTTGTCTTCTGTCTGCTCCCTCTCTGATATCTGATCCCTCATCCCCACAGGGCGGTTCCAGGGAAGAAGAGAAGACCTAACTCTTCTCTTACCTCTCTTAGCTTCTGTGTTCAATCATCTGATTTTTCCATATTATTAAGACGGTATGATCCCCATCTGAACTCAAATTTTTCATTTTTTGTTTTGGCAGCATTCACCTGTGGGAGCGGAAAAGACCTTCAAACCACTATAGAATATTTCCTACTTTGACCTTTTCCACTTTCCATGATGTTTCATGTCTTCCCTCACTGCAGCAACTTTTGCAAGCCTTGACTGAATCTATGGCAGAGTTTAACAGGCTCCAGTTTAGTCTGTGTCTGCACTGAAGGTCACTTTGAACTATTGCAAATCCAGGAAGAAAATTATTCCCTAGGAGCCTTAAAAGTATCCCATGTTTCTCATGAGATTCTGTGATTTATTGCTTCTGTTCAGCTGAGGAATCTCCCAGAACCTCTGGGAAAGATGATTTAACCATTTAACTTCTGATTCCAGACAAATGAAATTAGAACTATGTGGAAAATCATACAAAGGAATGATAAAACGGTTTGCAATTCACGAAGGATGGCTGAGCAGAGTAAGAGGGGCAGTGAGGGGGTGGGAATACTTTATTGGTGTTTGGTCAACTTTCTCTGAAAATATATGGTTGGAGAATGGCCCTTTACTTCATTTCCTGGTGGAGGGAAAAGAAATATGAAACAGAGGGAAAATTTACAAAGCCAACTTTCAGTGGTTGGAAGAATGATCATGATTAACCCCAGCATCTGTTTTTCCTTTTACCTTGTTCTGCATTACCTCAAAAAGATGTTGTTGATAAATGCAGTTATTCAAAAGTGACAGGACAAACTCATTTACTGCTTGTTTCAGAGCCTGTATTGATTTCTCCCAATCCTTTTCTCCCTTGTGTCTGAGCAATGGAAAAAGTGATGGGTCAATATATGTGGTGGATTTCCAAATCACCACTCTCTCCAACAGCGTTTCTTGACCACTAATGATGTGGAGATCTCTAATGCTTGGGAGCACACACTAGAAGTTAAAGGTGCAGTTTCTGCCTCTAGTAACAGTAATGATTCATTCAATTCAATAGTATTTATGGAGCACTGTACTAAGTGCTTGGAAAGTACAATTCATTTCTCACATGTCATGCACTACACTAAGTATTTAGGACTAACCCAGAAGCACAAAGAATATCTCCTATCCCCAAGGAGCCACAATCTAACTGGGGAGACAAAAATAGAAGTAGCTAATAGTCATATTTTCAAAACTGCAGTGGATGGACATAAATACGTATGGACATACATATGAAAGTGCCAAAGGTGACAGAAGGCTTTGAAGGTAGGAATACAACAGTGCATCAAGGAATAACCTTTTGTCTTCTAGACTGTGAGCCCATTGTTGGGTAGGGACTGTCTGTATATGTTGCCTATTTGAACTTCCCAAGTGCTTAGTACAGTGCCCTGCACACAGTAAGCGTTCAAATGTGATTGAATGAATGTTATGTCCAGTGTAGTTGGATGTGGATACCACATCAGCTTTTCCACATTCCAACTCATTGGTGAACTTCCCAATTTGCTCTGTGGAAAGGGAGTTCCAGGCTCTGGGAACAATGTGAGCAAAGGGTCAGCATCTGTAGAAAAACAGGGGGTGGCTAGGAGATGGACCTGGTTTGGGGACTATGAATGTCAGTAGGGGATAAGGGCATAAGGAGGTCTGATAATGGGGAGAGGAGCTTCCATTCTAATGGGATTGAAAATAGAAATATCATTAATGAACTGAAGAAGTTGGACTAGATAATGTCTTGCCAATTTCTGGACAAGTATAGACTTGACTTATGCCTAGAGTTGAAATCCACTCCAAAGACCAAGTCAGAAAAAGAGGGGGAGATGTAGGTGTCGCTTGCATAATACTTAGGGAAGGCATACCAACTATTGTATTATGTTTTCCCAAGTGCTTAGTACAATGCTCTGCACATGGTAAGTGTTCAATTAATACCATTGATGATGATTCCCTTTGGCTTTTCCTGGCCATTGAATGAACCCACATCTGTTGTTGAGCAAGAGTTGTTATTGGAAGAGGTGGAGGAGGGAGGAGATGTGCACCTTAAGGAAAAGTCACATGGTCTATTGGAAAGAACATGGGCCTGTAAATCAGAGGACCTGGGTTCTAATCCTGCTCTACCATTTGCCTGCTGGCTAACCTTGGGAAAGTCACTTGATTTATCTGTACCTCAGTTTCCTCAACTGTAAAAGGTAGATTCAATATCACATCTCCCTGCTACTTAGACTTTGAGCCTCATGCAAGCACTTAGTACAGTGCTTTGCACACAGTAAGTGCTCAATAAATACAGTTGAATGAATTTGCAACAAGGGCTGTCTAACCTGATTAACTTTTGTTTACCCCAGTACATAGAATGATCCATGACACATAATAAGCACTAAATTAATAACATGATAATAATTATTATGGCATGTCTTGCTACCAGACAGGAAACTTTACAGCCTTTTAAATTGTAAGCCCCTTGAGGCCTGGTATTGTGTCTAGTATCAATCGATAGTACTTATTAATTGCTTACTGTGTGTAGAGTATGGTACTAAGCACTTGGGAAAGTATAGTGCAATAGATCTGGTAGACATGATCTGTACCCACAAGGAGTTTGCTGTAGGGAACAGAATACAACTTATATTGAACTGCTCTAAGTGTTGAGTGCAGTAGCAAGTAGATATTCAAAAAATGCTATTGATTGAGTGACTGATGGGAAGGATCTAAACACCTAGTAAGCGCTTAACAAATACCATGAAAAGGAGGAAGGTGGTATGAGGAAATCTCCACCGCCATCTCCCCACAGGTTTCAGACAGTAGAGAAGCAATGTAGCCTAATGGATATGTAGGCCTTGGAGTCAGATTTAATCCTGGCTCCCACACTTGTTTGCTGTGTGACCTTGGGCAAGTCAATTAACTTCTCTTGGCCTCAGTTACCTCAAATGTAAAATGGGGATTGAGACTGGGAGTTCTATGTAGGACAGAGACTATGTCCCACCGGATTTATCTTATATCTACCCTGGTGCTTAATACAGTGGCTGGAACACAACGTGCTTAACCCACACCATCATCACCATGTGGTGGCAATGATGGGGTACTCTTTTTAAGCAGTGTCAAGTGTAAGTAATCTGGCTCAGTGGAAAGAGCACGGGCTTTGGAGTCAGAGGTCATGGGTTCAAATCCCAGCTCCGCCAATTGTCAGCTGTGTGACTTTGGGCAAGTCACTTCACTTCTCTGTGCCTCAGTTACCTCATCTGTAAAATGGGGATTAAGACTGTGAGCCCCCCGTGGGACAACCTGATCACCTTGTAACCTCCCCAGTGCTTAGAACAGTGCTTTGCACTTAGTAGGCACTTAATAAATGCCATTATTATTATCCATAAGGATTTTAATGCTGAAGTTGTTCCTACATTTTTCTTTAGCCCAAAGTGCGCTATTCTCTTTTTTCTATTTGCTTTCACATGATCTGAAGTCAGTGAGCCTGCAGCCTGAAGGATTAACAGTAAAATGAAATGTTTCCAGACAGATGAGTGTATAACTAGTTCAAAGATTCAGTTTTGCTATTGATCTCAGAGGACCCCCAAGTCAAGTTCAGCATCAATCACGGTGGACACTAAGCCTGACTGACCAGTTTTTAACAGGATCAAAAACTCAATAACCTCTTTCAGAAAGTTCAGAGACTCTAGAACAGACCGGGTACTCCATCAGCCGGCTGAGGGCAAAAGTGGCCAATCCCCAGCATAAATTCCTTTCCCCAGGATCTGATCTGCTCAGAAAAATCGGTGTGGATAATGAAGGCGAAGTAGCAATGCTGACCGAAGAGAGGATCAACACAGTGCCCAGGCCGGCTGTTGCTTAACTGTCTGTGGGCATGCTACCCTGCAGGGTTAAGAACTTGGACAAACTGAAGTGGGAGATGAAAGTTGTCATTGTTATAAAAACAAAGTTGAGATAACATTCAGCTGTACTGTTAATAGTGTGAGTCATTAGTGCTGCAACTCAGGTTTAAATCCTACATCTAATCAGAGATGTGTAATAGGTGATGGGAAGTGTGGCTTAGTGGAAAGAGCACGGGCTTTGGAGTCAGATGTGGGTTCTAATCCTGACTCCACCACTTGTCTGCTGTGTGACCTTGGGCAAGCCACTTAACTTCTCTGTGCCTCAGTTACCTCATCTGTAAAAAAGTGAGGATTAAGACTATGCAACCCATATGGGGCAACCTGATTACCTTGTACCTACCCCAGCACTTAGAACGGTGCTTGGCACATAGTAAGTGCTTAACAAATGCCATAATAATCATCAAGTTCCAAAGTTTCATGTGGCAGGACAATATTCAGATAAATTCCAGGAGATAGAGACCTATTTATGCAACATGTCAGGAAGCAGCATGTCATAGTGGATAGAGCACGGGCCTGGGTGTCAGAAGGTCATGGGTTCTAATCCTGGCTCCTCCACTTGTTTGTTGAGTGACTCAGTCAAGTCACTTTGTTTCTCTGTGCCTCAGTTACCGCATCTGTAAAATGGGGATTGAAATTGTGAGCTCAATGTGGGACAGGAACTGTGTCCAACTCAGTTTGCTGGTATTCACCATAGTCCTTAGTACAGTGCCTGGCACAAAGTAATCTTTTAACAAATACCATTAGTATAATTGTTATCATCATTAACTTGTAATGACTCTAGGGAATATGATAGAGTTGAGCTGGACAAGATAATAATGAAAGAATTATAAATGTGAAAGAGGTTCTAGAGGAGTCCTCTTCTAGGCTGTGAGCCCGCTGTGGGCAGGGATTGTCTCTGTTGCTGAATTGTACTTTCCAAGCGCTTACAGTGCTCTGCACATGGTAAGTGCTCAATAATTATGAATGAATGAATCCGTATGGTTGCTACTGAAAAGAATTAAGCATGATCAATTTTTCATTCCATGTAAAGATCTGTGTTACACCAATGTGTTCTTCACTTACAGAGCTTGTCTCTGTTTTCAGGTGTGCCTCTTGGTCTCCCAGTCTTAGCAAGCCCTCTCCTAATTGCTGCATACCAGACTGGTGAGTCTATTGCTGCCATTTCTTAGCAGTCCCTTTCTATATCATATTTGCTCTATCCTCCCCACTCCTAGGCATCATCCAATCAGTCAATCAATAGTATTTGTTGAGCACTTACTCTGAGCAGATCACTGTACAAAGCACTTGGAAGTGTACAATATAGTAAGTAGACTATCGCTGCACTCAGAGCTTAGAATCTAGTAGAACTTGCGGTGAAGGCATGATATAGGCAATGTGTTGAATTCAACTTAAGGTCTCTTAAAGTTTACTCCTTGGAGGAGAATTATCCAGTAAAGAGTCAATTGCAATGTGATGGCACAGTAGATTACCTGCTAGGGTCAATTTTCAGCAGAAGATGATTTAGCTGCTGAAGGATCGCCTTCTGACTGCCCAAATAATGTTGACTGTTCTGTGTGATTTGCCTGTAAGATGTGGACAGACTATCATCCTTGCTTAGGATCCATGTAGATTTGTGCTACTATTAAAAAAAAATCAAAAAAGATCCCTGAACCATGCTTAGTAAACCAGAAGCCGCAATAGCATAAGTTCCAGGAGCATCAGTAGCTGTACTTTTCTATTTTCAGCTTTGGGCAAAGCTATGTCAGCAGTAACTGCCAATATTTCCGATTTCAAATCTGCAGATCAATCCATCACTGATATCTACTGAGTGCTTACTATGTGCAGCTTGGGAGAGTGCAATACAGCAGAGTTGATAAACATGATCCCTGCTCACAAAACAGGAAAGGCAGTGAGGCTTAGTGGAGAGAGCTTGGGCATGGAGTCAGAAGGACTTGGATTCAAATTATGATCTATCACCTTTCTGCTGCGTGACCTTGGGTAAGTTGCTTCACTTCTCTGTGCCTCAGTTCCCTCATCTGTGAAATGGGGATTAAAGCTGTGAGGCCCATGTGGGATAGGGACTGTGTCCAATCTGATTAGCTTGTATATACCCCAGCACTTAGAACAGCGCCTGGCACATAGTAAGTGCTTAACAAACACCTTAAAAAAAAGTGTTTATACTTTTTCCAACAGGATCACTAATAAAGTCGAACATCCTGCGACAGGTCTAAACTTTTGATTTCTAGTCCCCATAGTCTCACTGTTGCTAGGATACTCTTCAGGGAAGGCTGCCCCAAGATGACCTTGGAGGAGAAGACAACTTGTCTCCTCCAGCTATAACAAAGCTTTACCTCTCTGGTAGCATAATAAGAGTGGTTTCTACTAATTTGATTGAGCCATAACCAGCCTTCTGAGGCATGCCTTCTGGAAATCTGTACAGAGAACTCTCCCAAACATCTTCGGTGTTTTCCGAGTTATCAATCAATCAATCAATCAATCAATCGTATTTATTGAGCGCTTACTATGTGCAGAGCACTGTACTAAGTGCTTGGGAAGTACAAATTGGCAACACATAGAGACAGTCCCTACCCAACAGTGGGCTCACAGTCTAAAAGGGGGAGACAGAGAACAGAACCAAACATACCAACAAAATAAAATAAATAGGATAGAAATGTACAAGTAAAATAAATAAATAAATAAGTAAATAGAGTAATAAATATGTACAACCATATATACATATATACAGGTGCTGTGGGGAAGGGAAGGAGGTAAGATGGGGGGATGGAGAGGGGGACGAGGGGGAGAGGAAGGAAGGGGCTCAGTCTGGGAAGGCCTCCTGGAGGAGGTGAGCTCTCAGCAGGGCCTTGAAGGGAGGAAGAGAGCTAGCTTGGCGGAGGGGCAGAGGGAGGACATTCCAGGCCCGGGGGATGACGTGGGCCGGGGGTCGACGGCGGGACAGGCGAGAACGAGGTACAGTGAGGAGATTAGCGGCAGAGGAGCGGAGGGTGCGGGCTGGGCAGTAGAAGGAGAGAAGGGAGGTGAGGTAGGAGGGGGCGAGGTGATGGAGAGCCTTGAAGCCCAGGGTGAGGAGTTTCTGCCTGATGCACAGATTGATTGGTAGCCATTGGAGATTTTTGAGGAGGGGAGTAATATGCTCAGAGCGTTTCTGGACAAAGATAATCTGGGCAGCAGCATGAAGTATGGATTGAAGTGGAGAGAGACACGAGGATGGGAGATCAGAGAGAAGGCCGGTGCAGTAGTCCAGACGGGATAGGATGAGAGCTTGAATGAGCAGGGTAGCAGTTTGGATGGAGAGGAAAGGGCGGATCTTGGCAATGTTGCGGAGCTGAAACCGGCAGGTTTTGGTGACGGCTTGGATGTGAGGGGTGAATGAGAGAGCGGAGTCGAGGATGACACCAAGGTTGCGGGCTTGTGAGACAGGAAGGATGGTAGTGCCGTCAACAGAGATGGGAAAGTCAGGGAGAGGACAAGGTTTGGGAGGGAAGACAAGGAGCTCAGTCTTCGACATGTTGAGCTCTAGGTGGCGGGCGGACATCCAGATGGAGATGTCCTGAAGGCAGGTGGAGATGCGAGCCTGGAGGGAGGGGGAGAGAGCAGGGGCAGAGATGTAGATCTGGGTGTCATCAGCGTAGAGATGATAGTTGAAGCCGTGGGAGCGAATGAGGTCACCAAGGGAGTGAGTGTAGATTGAGAACAGAAGGGGACCAAGCACTGAACCTTGGGGAACCCCCACAGTAAGAGGATGGGAGGGGGAGGAGGAGCCTGCAAAAGAGACTGAGAAAGAACGACCGGAGAGATAAGAGGAGAACCAGGAGAGGACGGAGTCTGTGAAGCCAAGGTCAGATAGCGTGTTGAGGAGAAGGGGGTGGTCCACAGTGTCAAAGGCAGCTGAGAGGTCGAGGAGGATTAGGACAGAATATGAGCCGTTGGATTTGGCAAGCAGGAGGTCATTGGTGACCTTTGAGAGGGCAGTTTCCGTGGAATGAAGGGGACGGAAGCCAGACTGGAGGGGGTCGAGGAGAGAGTTGGTGTTGAGGAATTCTAGGCAGCGCGTGTAGACAACTCGTTCAAGGAGTTTGGAAAGGAATGGTAGGAGGGATATGGGACGATAACTAGAAGGTGAGGTGGGGTCAAGAGAGGGTTTTTTTAGGATGGGAGAGACATGGGCATGTTTGAAGGCAGAGGGGAAGGAACCAGTGGAGAGTGAGCGGTTGAAGATGGAAGTTAAGGAGGGGCAAAGGGATGGAGCGAGAGATTTCATAAGATGAGAGGGAATGGGGTCAGAAGCACAGGTGGCCAGAGTAGCACTTGAGAGGAGGGAGGAGAGTTCCTCTGAGGATACCGCTGGGAAGGATGGGAGAGTAGCAGAGAGTGTTGAGAGCCGGGGGGATGGAGAAAGGGGGGAAGAGACTTTGGGGAGGTTGGACCTGATGGATTTAATTTTGTTAATGAAGTAGGAGGCCAGATCGCTGGGGGTGAGGGAAGGAGGAGGGGGAGGAACCGGGGGCCTGAGAAGGGAGTTGAATGTACGGAAGAGCTGGCGGGGGTGATGGGCATGGGTGTCAATAAGGGAGGAGAAATAGTTTTGTCTGGCAGAAGAGAGGGCTGAGTTAAGGCAGGAAAGGATAAACTTGAAGTGAACGAGGTTGGCATGGTGTTTAGACTTTCGCCAGCAGCGTTCGGCAGCTCGAGCATAAGAGCGAAGGAGGCGGACAGTGGCAGTGATCCAGGGCTGTGGGTTAGTGGTGCCAGAGCGGCGAAGGGAAAGGGGAGCGAGTGAGTCTAGCTGAGTAGAAAGGGTAGAGTTGAGAGCAGTTATCTGATCATCAAGACTGGGTAGAGAGGAGAGGGTGGCGAGGTGGGGTGTGAGGCGCTCCGAAAGATGGGTGGGGTCCAGAGAGCGGAGATCTCTTTGAGGGAGTAATACGGATTTACAGGGGAAAGGAGTGTGAGTGAGGAGGCAGGTGAGAAGATTATGATCAGAGAGAGGGATTACAGAGTTGGTGAGGGTGGACACAGTGCAGCGGTAGGAGATGATGAGGTCGAGGGTATGACCAAGTCGGTGAATGGGCGAGGTGGGGTGGAGGAAGAGGTTGGCAGCGTCAAGGAGAGATAGAAGGCGGGCGGCAGAGGAGTCGTTAGGGATATCCATGTGGATATTGAAGTCTCCGAGGATCAGAGTGGGCATGGAGAAGGAGAGAAGGAAGGTGAGGAAGGGGTCAAAGTCGTTAAAGAAGTTGGAAGTGGGGCCGGGAGGGTGGTAGATGACGGCTACAAGAATCTGGAGGGGGTGGTAGAGGCGAATAATGTGGGCTTCAAAGGAAGGGAAGGAAAGGGAAGGAGGAGGAGGGATAGTGCTAAAGCGACATTGGGGGGCGAGAAGGAAACCGACACCTCCTCCTTTTCCGGTGAGTCTGGGGGAGTGGGAGAAGAAGAGGCCTGCACTGCAGAGAGCAGCAGAAGAGACTGTGTCGTCCGGAGACAGCCATGTTTCAGTTAGGGCGAGGAGGAGTAGAGAACTGGAAAGGAAAAGGTCCAGGATGAAAGGGGTCTTACTTAAAACGGAGCGGGGGTTCCAGAGGCCACACTTGGCAGCAGCTGTCGAGGGTGGGGAGGGAGGGGGAAGGGTGCGAGGGGTGGGGAGGGTTTGGATTGGGATGAGTTGGCGGGGGCCTGGGCGGGGAGAGTGGGAAGGGGGGTGGCGATGGGAAAGGAGAACTGGGATGGGGTGGGGGCGGGGAGAAGGGGAGGGAGGGGGCCGGGAGGGAGAAGCGGAGGACCTGCGCTAGTACAGAGGAATCCTTGGTAGGGGGTGAGGGGGAGTGGTCTTGGTGGGTGAGAGGGAGGGAAACAGCTGGGTGGGAGAGGGGAAGGGGAAGGTGAGGAATGGGAATGGCAGTTGGGAGCAAGGGAACTGAAAGTTCATGGTGAGGTCAGCAGGGCGAGTGACAGTACAGCGGGGGGTTAACAATTGAGATGCAGAAGCAATAAAACAGTAGCAATGATAAAAGTAGGCGATGGCATCACAGGGTGTAGTTAAGCAATCAATATGCTATGGCAATAATAGAATTGGCAGATAATGATGCCACAGAGAGCAGATACAAACTATTAAGAGCTGGAGTAGGGTGGGCCAGTTAAGGGGGGTCAGGGAGCAGAGATACCTGGGGAGAGGAGCGAACAGTCAACTAGCATGGGAGGGCTGAGGAGGTGGGAATGAGGTTGTCGTTAATGTAACATGTAACATGGTGTTAACATGGTGCTAACAAGGTGCTAACAAGGGCTTTTTACCTGGGGGCGGGGGGACAGTCAGTCAGGACCAGACCGGGAAGGGGGGGATGAGGGGCACTTTACGGAAGGCCTCCTAAGTGGGGGGGTGGAAGCAGGGGGGGCGTCCGTGGGGGCGCTGAGATGGCGGGTGGGTGGGCGGCCGGGCCTCTCGGGAACGGAGTCCCGGGCGTCAATGGCGGCGCTCTAAGGAGAGGATCCTTCCGGGAGCGGCAAGGCCGTGCGGTGTGATGGCGGGCGGGCCTCTCGGGAACCAATAAAATGGCTCCATGTGGTATGTCTATAGTCTGTAATTCTGTAGTGTGCAGTTTTTATTTAGTTATAGATTACAATTGTTTGCAATTGTAATTGCTTTCTACCTGTTCTTCTTTTTGATGTAATTCAGATTTGGGTTTTACATTTTCATTACTTGCATAATTCATTAATAGCATTGGCTATGCTTATACCCACAAGGCCATCTATTGAATGGATTGTATGGGAGATCTGTATTTGCCAATTCTTTGTTTATCACCCGTGTTCTTGCAAGCTATTAACTCATTCATCATTGTTGGCATGAATATTTACCTTTTTTCTTTATTTCTTACTTTTGCATCGTATCAGCATATTTGAAAGTATATTGTGGAGCAAGTTTTTTAGTAAATGTATTGGTTTCTTAATGATGCTTCTGCTCTTATCAGTTCTCTTCTCTAGGGGAAGGATTAAGAAGTGGGGAGGGTGATAAGTGAATGAAAGGGGAAAGGGAAGGAGAGGATTTTTAAAATTTTATGTAACAAGTTTCCAACCTACAGCCGGATGGTTGGGAAGAAAGAAAGAGTCGTGATTGAAATGGAAAAGAGAAAAGTTGTGATTGAAATCAACGTGGCTCACTGGAAGGAGCATGGGCTTTGGAGTCAGTGGTCATGGGTTCAAATCCCGGCTCCATCAATTGTCAGCTGTGTGACCTTGGGCAAGTCATTTAACTTCTCTGTGATCTCAGTTACCTCATCTGTAAAATGGGTATTGACTGTGAGCCCCCCGTGGGACAACCTGATCAACTTGTATGCCCCCAGCACTTAGAACAGTGTTTTGCACATAGTAAGCACTTAATAAATGCCATTATCATTATTATTATTAAATGGAAAGGTACAGAGTCCCATGAACCATGTGTAAAATGAATCACTAAAGACAGAGGAATTCTAATTCTCCTCTCCCCCACCCCACACCATGTCTTTGCCAGGATTCAGATGCTAATAGGGAAATAAAGTGATGACTTAGAGGGCACATCTTAGACTCTCCTGCCAATACAGATTATGAAATCGAGGCATGGGGGACTCATTCTTTAGGCACTAGAGGACCCATCTCCCTTTCTCAGCTACCATCAGGGTTTGGGAAAAGTTTAGTTTCTTCTATGAACTTGCAAGCTCTACAGGGAGGATTACACTAACATGAATGACAGAGAGAGTGGTGGTTCATTCATTCATTCAATCATATTTATTGTGTGCAGAGCACTGTAGTAAGCACTTGGGAAGTACAAGTTGGCAACATGTAGAGACCGTCCCTACCCAACAACGGGCTCACTGTCTAGAAGGGGGAGACAAACAACAAAACAAAACATGTGGTCAGGTGACAAGTCATCAGAATAAATAGAAGTAAAGCTAGATGCACATCATTAACAATATAAATAGAATAGTAAATATGTACAAGTAAAATAGAGTAATAAATCTTCACAAACATATATACAGGTGCTGTATAAAGATGGTTTATAAAGATGCTGTATAGAGGTGGTTAAAGAAGGAGGATGATATATTGGATAGAGCTCGGGGCTGGAAAACAGAAGGTCATGGGTTCTTATCCTGTCTCCAGCACTTGCCTACTGTGTAACCTTGGGCAAGTCACTTTACTTCTCTGTGCCTGTTACCTTATCTGTAAAATGGGGATTGAGACTGTTATCCCCATGTGGGACGGACTGTGTCCAGCCTGATTTGCTTGTATCCATTCCAGCATTTAGCACAGTGCCTTG
The DNA here is from genome assembly GCF_015852505.1 of Tachyglossus aculeatus. NCBI lineage: Eukaryota > Metazoa > Chordata > Mammalia > Monotremata > Tachyglossidae > Tachyglossus > Tachyglossus aculeatus. The sequence goes on along the minus strand of NC_052066.1, from coordinate 99,303,555 downwards.
CACATAATCAGTGCTTAGCAAACACCATTATTATTATTATTATCATTATTAGCAGTGAATTAAACTGGTCCCATTTCTGGACTCAAACTCCAAATATAACTTGGTCTGGGGTTTCAGTGTTTCTATTATGGGAAACGCCTGAGACCCTCTTTTGGGATTTTTGTCTGGAAGAGGAAGGCAGAGCAGATCCTTTACGTCTTCTAACCCTTCAAGGATGAAATGGAATCTTAGCAAGAAAAGTGGGAACCAGGACCAAACGTTTCTCTCTTCTCAACCCCCCTAGACTGTAACCTCCTTGTGGGCAGAGAACACATGTACCAACTCTGTTGTATTGTACTCTCCTAAGATCTTAGTACAATGCTCTGCACAGAATAAGTGTTTTATGAAACATTGTTTGATTTGTTGACTGATTATCTAAATGCAGCATGGCTCAATGGAAATAGCCCAGGCTTCAGAGTCAGAGGTCATGGGTTCTAATCCCGGCTCTGCCACTTCTCAGCTGTGTGACTTTGGGCAAGTAACAACTTCTCTGGGCCACAGTTACCTAATCTGTAAAATGAAGATTAAGACTGTGAGCCCCACCTAGGACAATCTGATCACCTTGTATCCCCCTAGCACTTAGAACAGTGCTTGTCACTTAGTAAGTGCTTAACAACCATCGTTATTATTAATAAATGCATCATACAAGGTGCACTTTCTAGTGATGGTAAAATGTGGTTTTCCCTGAGTGGGTATTGGTCAAGAGAGTGGATAAAGGAACAAGTCTTCTATACTTCTGTTCCATCCCCTCACCCCATAACCTTTGTGTCCTAGCTATTCCATTCCTCTCACGTATAATGGGCCACCCTCTGGGAGGAGAAACCTGGTTGCCACATTGCCAGGACTAAGCTCTAATGGACTAGCTCAAGACAAGACTAGAGAAGCAGCATGCCCTAGTAGATAGAGCATGGTCTCAGAGTCAGAATGACCTGGGTTCTAGTCCTGGCTGCCGCTTTCATTCATTCATTCATTCCATCATATTTATTGAGCGCTTACTGTGTGCAGAGCACTGTACTAAGCTCTTGGGAAGTACAAGTTGGCAACATATAGAGACGGGCCCTACCCAACAGCAGGCTCACAGTCTAGAAGGGGGAGACAGACAACAAAACAAAACATATGAACAAAATAAAATAAATAGAATAGTAAATATGTACAAGTAAAATAAATAGAGTAATAAATATGTACAAACATATACAGGTGCTGTGGGGAGGGGAAGGAAGTAAGGTGCGGGGGATGGGGGGAGTAGGGGGAGAGGAAGGAGGGGGCTTAGTCTGGGAAGGCCTCCTGGAGGAGGTGAGCTCTCAGTAGGGCTTTGAAGGGAGGAAGAGAGCTAGCTTGGCGGATGTGCAGAGGGAGGGCATTCCAGGCCAGGGGGAGGACATAGGCCAGGATGAGGACATGGGCCTGGGGTCGACGGCGGGACAGGTGAGAACGAGGTATGGTGAGGCAGTAATCCAGTTGGAATAGGATGAGAGATTGAACCAGCATGGTAGCGGTTTGGCTGGAGAGGAAAGGGCGGATCTGGGTGATGTTGTAGAGGTGAGACCGGCAGGTTTTGGTGACAGATTGGATGTGAGGGGTGAACGAGAGAGTGGAATCAAGGATGACACCAAGGTTGTGGGCTTCTCTGTTGTACAACCTTGAGTAACTGACTTCACTTCCCTGTGCCTCAGTTCCCTCATCTGTAAAATGGAGATTATGACTGTGAGTCCCATGCGGAACAGGGACTGTGTCCAATCTGATCACCTTGTATATAACGCGGTGCTTAGAACAGTGCTTAGCACATAGTAAGCACTTAACAAATACCATAAAAAAAGAGTGCAGGCAGTGGAGAACACATCTTCTAGGTGAAGTCTTCTAGATGCTACCTGATGACAAGGTGTTATTTGGATTCCCTGGAGATTTGTTTTTGAATTGCAAACAGGGGCCTTTTGTAGTGCAGGGAGACCCCATTGGAAACCATGCAGCCGAAAATGTCGGAGGGTAGAAGAAAAGTTTGAATAGAGCAATGGGTGAACGGTCCATCAATGTTATTAAAGGGAAAGTTGGTTCAACACTAACCATAAGGCGAACAGTCTGAGAGGGTAACTATCACATGGTTCTTCAAGGTGCTCTGGGGTTCTTGCAGGAGACAGACATGGGCTGAATAAAGAAGAATAATAACAATAATTATGGTATTTAAGTGCTTACTATGTGCCAAGCACTGTTCTAAGTGCTAGGATAGACATAAGGTAATCAGGTTGTCCCTGATGTGTCCCTGTGGCTCACACTTTTAATCCCCATTTTCCAGATGAGGTAACTGAGTCACAGAGAAGTTAAGTGGCTTGCCCAAGGTCACACAGCAGACAAGTGGCAGAGATGGGATTAGAACCCACATAATAATAATGATAGCATTTATTAAGCACTTACTATGTGCAAAGCACTGTTCTAAGTGCTAGGGAGGTTGCAAGATGATCAGGTTGTCCCACAGGGGGCTCACAGTCTTCATCCCCATTTTACAGATGAGGTAACTGAGGCCCAGAGAAGTGAAGTGACTTGCCCAAAGTCACACAGCTGACAAGTGGTGGAGCCGGGATTTGAACCCCTGATCTCTGACTCCAAAGCCCGGGCTCTTTCCACTGAGCAACACTGCTTCTCTGTCACATCCTCTGACTCCCAAGCCTGGGCTCTTTCCACTAAGCCACGCTGTTTCTTATGACCCTTGTCCTTAAGGACCTCAGAAGGAGAAGATGTCGAGGTAACCTAATGACTGCTCCAACTATCCACTTGCAATTGGGTTCAAGCCCGTCATTGCTGGAGTGTATATGAGTGGGTTTAAAATGTATTCTCTATTTAGACCTTTATGAAGACCTTCTTGATGCACCTCTCAAGAAGAGACCGGTATCTTCTGGGTGACTTGGCAACCCCTAATTGTAAATGATACATTTTGAAAGAAACATTTTGATATTTGAAATACCGGTGCCTCATTGCTCTACATATCCAATCTCACTAATCAGCCAATCAATGTCTCTTATGGAGCACTTTCTATGTTTAGGGCACTGTAATAATAATAATGATAATGGCATCTATTAAGCGCTTACTATGTGCAAAGCACTGTTCTAAGCGCTGGGGAGGTTACAAGGTGATCAGGTTGTCCCACAGGGGGCTCACAGTTTTAATCCCCATTTTACAGATGAGGCAACTGAGGCACAGAGAAGTTAAGTCACTTGCCCAAAGTTACACAACTGACAATTGGCGGAGCTGGAATTTGAACCCATGACCTCTGACTCCAAAGCCCGGGCTCTTTCCACTGAGCCATGCTGGTTCTCTGTACTAAGTGCTTGGGAAAGTACAGTACAATAGGGAAGGTAGAATTTGTTCAATCCAATTTATTGAGCACTTACTGTGTGCAGAATACTGTACTAAGAGCTTGGGAAGTACAAGTCGGCAACATATCCATCTCTGCCCTAAGGAGATTACAATCTAATGAAAGAATTTACAATCAAAAGATGGTATGGAAACTCATGAGAATTCACACATCTCTGAAACCCAGGAAATTGGGCCAACAAGTTTTAGTAATTAAGGACTTGCATTTTGTAAAGAAAATGGCCTTTTTAGAAAGTAAAACTGATGATTCTCTAATTGTGGTAGTTGTTCAGTGATTAGAAAGTGCTAAGCACTGTACTGTGTACTGGAGTGGATAAAAGACAAGCAGGACCGTTGTATTCCCAGTCCCACATAGGGCTCACAGTCTAAGGGAGAACAATTATTTAATGTCCATTTTACAGATGAGGAAATTGAGGCACAGAGAAGCCAAGTGACTTGCCAAAGGTCACACAGCAAGCAACTAGCAGGGCCAGGATTAAAACCCAGGTCCACTGATTGCCAGGCCTGTTTTCTTTCCACTAGGCCATGCTGCTTCTATATGTTGAAACAATTCAGTACTTTCACATGATGCTATAAAAAATTGATGATAACTTCTCTGATTTTAACATTATCCTTGATTATATGCTTAAAGAGAGATCAATAGACCTTCCAAAAGAAGTTATGTTCATTTGAAAACCCTTGTGAAAGGTTGCAGAGATTGAGTACTGATTTTTGGAAAGAAAAAGGAAATTAATAACTGGGGAGGAGATCTCTGTGGATCCATGGCTGATGGCAGAGATAGGTTTCTGAACTGACTGCAGGAAGGTCTCAGACTTGGGAGGCATGCTTTGATTACTGAAGAGAGATTAAGGGAGAGGTGGGTTGCACATATTCTAGACTGTGCAGGGGGAGGCAGAGAAAGGTGGGACAAATATGAATGGTGGGAAATGTGATTGGAGCTATAGGCAGATATTGGAGACACACCTGGAATGGAGATGAGTAAAATTGAGCATTTCATCTGATGGGAATAATAATAATAATGGCATTTACTAAGCACTTGCTACGTGCAAAGCACTGTTCTAAGTGCTGGGGATGTTACAAGGTGATCAGGTTGTCCCACGGGGGGCTCATAGTTTTAATCCCCATTTTACAGATGGGGTAACTGAGGCACAGATAAGTTAAGTGACTTGCCCAAGTCACACAGCTGACAATTGGCGGAGCCGGAATTTAAACCCATGACCTCTGACTCCAAAGTCTGTGCTCTTTCCAGTAAGCCAGGCTGCTTCTTTGAGTTAGGGAAAACTGGAAATGTGGAGGACTATTGGGTGATTGATCCATTTTGGCAGGGGGACCATTTTCCCCTCATGGATTTTTATTTTTGATGAGCCCATATCTACCCATTTCTTGAAGGTGCTATTCCTCTTTTCTGTTTATTTTTCATCTGCTTGTCCCTTCTCAGCTTCCACACTGACCACAATCACTGGCTTTCACCTGAATATGACTCTTCCACCTTAGGAAGAATGGATCCCTTAATGCAGCCAATCCCAATTATAGACAGTGATGGGAGGGACAAATTCACTTTAAGGCTGGAAACCTTTTTTTCTGGAAGGTGACTTCTTGGTAGGATGACTCACCTAGAATCTATCACCCAGTTTTATTCTAGCCACCTCTACTAGCTCAATTCAAGAGAAAACTGTCAGGCATCTTCACAACCCTAATAAAGGAAGGCAGCAGATATGTTAAAAGCTATCTGTAAATCTCTACCCTTCAAAATGTTCAACACCCAAAGTGACAACTGCCAGACAACAGAGTTAAGCTTGTGAGGAAACAAAATAACTATTTCCGTTGAGACCCGAAAAATGAACTCAGTGACTTAAGCTCATTTTTGGCAGGAAGTATGTCTGCTAATCCTGTTGTAATGTACTCTCCCAAGTGCTTAGTACATTGTTTTGCATGTAGTAAGTGCTCAATAAATATGATTAAGTAGTAGTAGTTGCAGTAGTAGCAGCCATAGTAGTAGGAATAGGAGTGGCTTTTATTGAGTTCCCAAATGGTTTGAAGCAGCTGGGAAGTACAGAATAATAAAGGGATACAAATCCTGACTGCAAGGAGCTTTCATTCTCAAGACCAAATGCTCCACAGTGAATTCCTGGGGAAAGAACACAGGCCTAAGAGTCAGTGGATCTAGCTTCCAATCTCTCCTCAACCACCTGCTTGCTATATGACCTTAGGCAAGTCATTTAACTTCTCTGTGCTTCAATTCCTTCAGCTGTAAAATGTAGATTTAATACCTGTTGCCCCTCCTATGTAGACTGTGAGCCCCAGGTGGGATAGAGACCGTGTCCCCCTTAATTAACTCTTTTTAATGTTATTTGTTAAGTACTTACTATGTGCCAGGCACTGTACTAAGCATTGATTTTTTTTTATATCTGCCCTAATCAATTAACAAACTATATTGAGTGTTTACCGTGTACAAAGCACTGTATCATGATCTTGGGAGAGTACAATATAAGAATAAATGGACACATTCCCCATTCACAACAAGCGTAGCATTTAGAACAGTGCTTGATCCATAGTAGGCATTTAACAAATACGATAATTTATTATTAAGAATAAATTAGCTGTATCAAGAAATACCACCAATCTGGACATTCTTCACCTGTTCATGTCAACATACTACTCAGATCCAGAAACTTCCTTTTCTTTATCTCTCTCTCTCCCCCCGAGAGGACACTAGGATAATATTAGAAACCCAGGTGGCTGTGGTAGAGGAATCATTATTCATGGCACTTCTACTAGCTAATAGAGGATGTGACATAATAGTGATGGGAAAGATTGATGAAAGAACAAGTATTACAGACATTACAGTAATAGGAAGCAGTACACTAATGATTTGGTTTTCCACAAGGCAGTGCATTGTCCAAATATACTGTGTTATAAATCACAGACTGTAAGCTTGTTTTGTGCAGGGAACGTGCCTTCTAATTCTGTTGTACTCTCCCAAGGGCTTAGAGTGCTCTGCAAATAATAAGCACTCTAAAAATACTATGAATGCATTAATTGAACAATAGACAAGGAATTGAAAAGGAAAATATAGAACTTGTATGTTAAAATATCACTCAGAGAGTTTCTGGGAAACTGACCAAGTCTGGCAGCGCTATTTCAGATAAATGCTCTTGTTCGCATTGATGATTTGAAATTTTAAACTAGACATGGGCCAGACCTGCTCCTATTGTTACACCAGAAAGTGGTTTGGGTAGTTTATGTGCCGTCCAGTGATAATGGTAATAATCGTGGTATTCGTTAAATGCTTCTTATGTGCCAAGCACTGTACTAAGTGCTGGGGTAGGTGAAAGAATAATCAGGTCAGACACAGTCTATGTAAGAGGGAGAATAATTTAAGGTGAGGAAAAAAGGCAATGGAGCCCAGAGCAATTGGCTTCAGAGAAGCAGCATGGCCTCGTGCATAGTGCACAGGCTTGGGAGTCAAAGGACCTGGGCTTTAATCCCGGTTATCCCGGACAAGTCACTTAAATTCTCTGTGCCTCAGTTACCTCATCTGTAAAATGGGGATTAAGACTATGAGCCCCACGTGGGACAACCTGATTTACCTTGTATCTACCCCAGCGCTTAAAACAGTGGCTGCACATAAGTGCTTAACAAATACCATCTTTATTATTTTCTTCCAGACTATGAGCTCATTGTTGGGTAGGGATTGTCTCTCTCTGTTGCCCAATTGTACTTTCCAAGCACTTAGTACAGTGCTCTGCAAACAGTAAGTGCTCAAATACAACTTAATGAATGAACCCCACTTGTCTGCTGTGTGACCTTGAGTGAGTCACTTAACTTCTCTGGGACTCTGTAACCTCCTCTGTAAAATGGGAATTAAGACTGTGAGCCCCTTGTGGGACATGAACTGTGTCCACTCTGATTATTTTGTATCTAACCCAGAGCTTAGTACACAGCCTGGCATACAGTAAGCGCTTAACAATTTAAAAAAAATGACCCTCCTTAGGAGCCATTTTACTGCAGAGCACAGCACTGGGCACCAAGATAAGAAACAGTAACAGCTCTCTGCAAATTTACCATCTAATAGAAATTGAACATGTAAATCTCTCCATTGAGAGTGAGGAAAACAACCGATAACAACTGCATCGCTCTTAGTATGTGCCAAGCACTGTACTAAGTGCGGGTATGGACTCAGTCCATAGCCCTCAAAGTGGGAGGGAGACCAAACATTGAATCTCCATTACACAAATGACAAAACCGTGACGCCAGAGACTTAGGTCACGCACAGCAGGCAGGGCTGGGAATAAAACCCAGATTTTCTGATGCCCGGACCTGTGATTTTTCTACAATGCTTCACTGCTTCTCCACCCAGGCCACCTTCATTCACTCATTCAATCATATTTACTGAACACTTAGAGTGTGCAAAGCACCGTACTAAGCACTTGGGAGAGTACAATATAACTATTAACAGACACATTCCCTGCCCACAGTGAGCTGTTCCCGTCATGCTGTATGGCTGTCGTGCATGGGGATTTAGTGCTGACTGCCTTCAACATGCTCTTCATTGGACATCCTTGCTCCTGCCCAGGAACTTGCATCAGCTCTCCTCTGATCCTCCCTGGCAAAATAGAAAATAACACCTAGAGACCAAGGTTTCCACAAAACTAGTGGATGTTGCAGCATTCGCTATGGTGATAGGTACATCGTGGACTCTGAGGAGCCAGCCGCACTTCTCTAGCCACAGCACCCTGCCGATTTTTGTTTCTATTTTGTACGTTGGCCCTTGTCTTTTATGTTGTTTTCACTTTTAATGTGTCATTGTTCCTTAGAGAAGCAGCATGGCGTAGTGGATAGAGCACAGGCCTTGGAGTCAGAAGGTCATGGGTTCTAATCCTGGCTCTGTCTCTTATCTGCTACGTAAGCTTGGGCAAGTCACCTCACTTCTCTGGGCCTCAGTTACCTCCTCTGTAAAATGAAGATCCATACTTCACACTGCTGCCCGGAGTGTCTTTGTCCAGAAATGCTTTAGGCATGTTACTCCCCTCCTCAAAAATCTCCAGTGGCTACCAATCAACCTGTGCATCAAGTAGAAACTCCTCACCCTCGGCTTCAAGGTTCTCCATCACCTCGCACTCTTCTACCTCACCTCCCTTCTCTCCTTCTAAAGCCTAGCCCACACCCTCCGCTCCTCTGCCACTAATCTGCTCACCTTGCCTCGTTCTCGCCTGTCCCGCCGTCAGCCCCCGGCCCACATCATCCCCCGGGCCTGGAATGCCCTCCCTCTGCCCATCCGCCAAGCTAGCTCTCTTCCTCCCTTCAAGATGCTACTGAGAGCTCACCTCCTCCAGGAGGCCTTCCCAAACTGAGCCCTCTCCTTCCTCTTCCTCTCCTCCCCCTCTCCACCCCCTGCCTTACCTCCTTCCCTTCCCCACAGCACCTGTGTATATATATATATACATGTGTACATATATATATATGTATATATATATGTTTTTAATGTATTTATTACTCTATTTTACTTGGACATATTCTATTTATTTTATTTTGTTAATATGTTTTGTTTTGTTCTCTGTCTCCCCCTTCTAGACTCTGAGCCCACTGTTGGGTAGGGACTGTCTCTATATGTTCCCAACTTGTACTTCCCAAGGGCTTAGTACAGTGCTCTGCATACAGTAAGCACTCAAATATGATTGATTGATTGATTGTGAGCCCTGTGTCGGGCAGGGACTGTGTTCAACCCTATTATCTTGTATCTACCCTGGTGCTTAGAACAGTACCTGGAACATAGTAAGTGCTTAATAAATACCAGAGTTGTTGTTACATATCTGGTTCTAGTCCCCTCCCTTTATATTAACTCGTGAGATTCTTGAGGGTCTGGGATTTTTTTTTTTTTATGGAATTTAAGTGCTTACTATATGTCAGCATTATACTAAGATCTGGGCTAGATAGAAGCTAATCACGTTGGGCACAGTCTCTGTCCCACATGGGACTTTAATCCCCACTTTACAGATGAGGTTACTGAGGTACAATAATAATGATAATAATAATGATAGCATTTATTAAGTACTTACTGTGTGCAAAGTACTGTTCTAAGCACTGGGGACGTTAAAAGGTGATCATGTTGTCCCATGGGGGGCTCACAGTGTTCACCCTCATTTTACAGATGAGGTAACTGAGGCCTGGAGAAGTTAAGTGACTTGCCCAAAGTCACACAGCTGGCAATTGGCAGAGCTGGGATTTGAACCCATGACCTCTGACTCCAAAGCCCGTGCTCTTTCCACTGAGCCATGCTGCTTCACAAAGAAGTGAAGTGACTTGCCCAAGGTCACATAGTGTCAGCAGGATTAAAACCCAGATCCTCCTGATTACCAGGCCCATGCTCTATCCACTAGGCCACTTGCAATTCACAAATCTGTATATTCATTCAGTTGTATCTATTGAACACTTACTGTGTGTAGAGCACTGTACTAAGCATTTGGGAGAGTATAATACAATAATAAACAGTCGCATTCCCTGTCAACAACATATATACTTTCCAAACATTTACTAGAGTGCTGTGCCTACAGTGTTTCATAGACAGCATTCTCCTCCTCCTCCTCCTCCTCCTCCTCCTCCTCCTCCTCCTAATAATAATAATAATGGTATTAAAGTGCTGACTATATGCCCAGGCACTGTGCTAAGCACAGGGGTGGATACAAGCAAGTCAGGCTGGACACAGTCCCTGTCCCACACGGGGCTCACAGTCTCAATCCCCATTTTCCAGATGAGGTAACTGAGGCTCAGAGAAGTGAAGTGACTTGTCAAAGATCACATAGAAGACAAGTGGCAGAGTCAGGATTAGAACCCATGACCATGACCTCTGCTTTACGACTACTACTTTTACTACACCATGAATGAACCTCAGAATATCATCTCTATTCAAATAGAAGAGTTGGCTCCTCCAGGCCATGGACTATACCTTCCATATATACATATTATTTATATTTATTTTATATATATATATATATATTTTATTTATATTTATTTATTTCTCTCTCTCTCTCTCTCTCTCTCTCTCTATATATATATATATATACAAAGTTCATATTTTAAGAAGAAACTCCTGAAGTGGAGTGCACCTATAAATGCATGTGTGACTGAAAAGGATAATGCAAGATCCAAATGTTACCTCTTGTATTGTTGTATCCCCACCTTCAAAGCCTTACTGAAATCCCACCTCCTCTAACAAGCCTTCCCCGACTAATTCAGTCTCCTTCTTACTTAAACTGACTCTGTTTGGAATAGGAACTATGTACAAACTGATTATTTTGTAACTACACCAGCCCTTAGTGCACAGTGCACATAGTACATGCTTATCAAGTGTCATTTAAAAAAAATAGTAATGATGGCTTTTGTTAAGTGCTTACTATGTGCCAAGCACTGTTCTAAGCACTAGGGTAGATGCAAGGTTATCAGGTTGTCCCATGTGGGGCTCAGAGTCTTAATCTCTATTTTATAGATGAGGTAACTGAGGCACAGAGAAGTTTGGAATCATCCCTGCCTTCCAAAGATGGCAAGGATGGATCCAGATAAATGCTATCTCTGAAAGTGAGAAAAAAATTTAAAGATAATTCCAGCATGAAGGGATTCTGGGAAGGATAGTAGAGGAGACTGTAAACCCATTGTGGGCAGGGATTGTGTCTCTGTTGTGGAATTGCACTTCCCAAGCACTTAGTACAGTGCTGTGCACACAGTAAGTGCTCAATAAATATGACTGAGTGAATGAATATTGCCTTTAGATTGTTAAAATACTCCCTATTATAAAAATACTCCCTATTTTGTAGATGATGTAAATGAGGCACAGAAAAGTTGTGAGTTGCCCAAAGTCACACAGCTGACAGTGGCAGAGCCGGGATTACAACCCACGACCTCTGACTCCTAAACCCAGGCTCTTTCCACTAAGCCACGCTGCTTTATACACTGACTCATTCCTTCAGTTACTTCTCACACTTATGTGTGTACAAATGTATCTATTTGTGTTCATCTTCAGCCCTTTTGAATATATAACTATTTGATATTTCTGTGACTGCTTCTCACTGAAGATTGAGGGTAGGGATCACGACTACCAACTCTGTTATATTGTATTTTCTCAAGCACTTAATAATTTGGGAACACAAAAGATGGATGGTTGTTTCTTTTTGTGCTGTCCAAGATTCTAGGCTGTATCAGTGTATCTTAGATTATATCGGACTCCCCAAATCTCAGGGCAATGCTAAGCACACAAAAAGCACTGAGCCCAAATGGCATATATCAATGACAGTACTGCACTTGGGGGAAAAAAATTATAAGAAATCCACCCACATTTTGCCCCTGAACACAAATATGGGCAAGAAAGACTGTACAGAACTTAACAAAAATCTAGTTGTTAAATTCTCTATAATTTAACCTGATTTCTATGGGGACCCCTGATAGGAATCTGGGCCTAGTGCATAGAACATAGTAAGCGCTTAAGAAATACCATCATTATTATTTCCACATCTGTTATAAGTTGAATTTGTCCCAGAATGATGATCACAAAATGTAATGATGTATCATTCATGTTTAAATGAAGCCAGCAATCAGGGGTATTTGAATGCTTTTCCGGAATGACTGCAACCTTTAAAGTTGCATGACAAATCAAGAAATAGAAAACTTTAAATACATTATTCAGCCAAGCATCCTGTAATTAAAAAAAAAACTTACAACAAAAAGAACGTTAGATATTCTCCACCTGTTTCTCAATTTTCAACGATGCCCAGATTCTTCTTCATTAGCCTTCCTCTCACCCTGAAGAAGGGTAAGGAGAATAGCAGATTCCCAGAGATGCCCAGGACTTTCCAGAAGAGAAAAATCCCATTCTCCCCCTTCCCGGCCCTGGGTGCTGGCCTCTAGAATGCTCTGCTCAGGGAGGGTTCCAGAACATCACCAAAGGCAGGGAGTCTCACTAGGATCAGGAACAGAATTGGTATTGCAATTGAATCTTCTGCACCTGGTTCATTCATTCACTCAATTGTATTTATTGAGCACTTACTGTGTGCAGAGCACTATACTAAGCACTTGAGAAGTACAAATCGGAAAAATATAAAGACGGTCCCTACCCCAAAATGGGCTCACAGTCTAGAAGGGGGAGACAGACAACAAAACAAAACAGGTAGATGGGTGTCAAACATCGTGCTGACTGCTATATGACCTGAGTTCCCCAGGATCCTAGGTAAAATTGGGTTTACGTGGGCTTGCAGGGCACTGCAGATGTCTTTGGGAGTAATAATTTTCCCTGCTATATTGTCAGACTCCCCCAGTAGATCATAAAGTCACAAATGCAGGAATTGTGTCAAATTACTATTGCAGTCACCCAAGCACTTAGTACTGTGCTCAATAATAACATTGATTAACTGATGCATGAATAGGCCAATTATCCATTGGGTAGATTCATTCATTTGTTCAGTCATATTTATTGAGCACTTATTGTGTGCAGAGCACTGTACTAAGGGCTTGGAAAGTACAATTGGGCAACAGAGACAATCCCTACTTAATAACGGGCTCATAATCTAGAAGGGGGAGACAGGCAACAAAAGAAAACAAGTAGACAGGCATCAATAGCATCAAAATAGAATTATAGATATATCCACATCATTGATAAGATAAATAGAATAATAAATATGTACAAATATACACAAGTGCTTTGTATATTAATAATGTTGTGAATGTGAGACCAGCAGGTTTTGGTGATGGATTGGATGTGTGGGGTGAATGAGAGAGCGGAGTCAAGAATGATACCAAAGTTGATGTCTTGTAATAATGATAATAATAATAATGATATTTATTAAGCACTTGCTATGTGCCAAGCACTGTTCTAAGCACGGGGGAGATATAAGACAATCAGGTTGTCCCACGTGGGGCTCACAGTCTTAATCCCCATTTTACAGATGAGGTAACTGTGGCACGGAGAAGTTGTGACTTGCCCAAAGTCACACAGCAGACAAGTGGCAGAGGTGGGATTTGAACCCATGACCTCTGACTCCCAAGCCTATGCTCTTTCCACTGAGCCATGATGCTTGTGAGATGGGAAGGATGGTAGTGCCGTCCACAGTGACGGGAAAGTCGGGGAGAGGACAGGGTTTGGGAGGGAAGATAAGGAGCTCAGTCTTGAACATGTTGTGTTTTAGGTGGCAGGTGGACATCCAGATGGAGATGGCCTGAACGCAGGAGGAGATGCGAGCCTGGAGGGGGGGAGAGAGAACATAGGAGGAGATGTAGATTGGGGTGTCATCTGTGTAGAGATGATAGTTGAAGCCGTGGGAATGAATGAATTCACCAAGGGAGTGAGTGTAGATGGAGAACAGAAGGGGACCAAGGACTGACCCTTGAGGAATCCCTACAGTTAGGGGATGGGAGGGGAGGAGGAGCCCACAAAGGAGACTGAGAATGAATGGCTGGAGATATAAGAGTAGAACTAGGAGAGGACGGAGTCCATGAAGCCAAGATTGGATAACGTGTTGAGGAGAAGGAGATGGTCAAGATTTGGAATTTTCCCTGCTTTCTATAGATAACAAGGATGGAGCCAAATAAATGCTGTCTCTGACAGTGAGAAAAAATTTAAGGATAATTCCAGCATCAAGGGATTCTGGGAAGGGTAGTAGAGGAGACTGCACTCCCCCATTCTAGACTGTGAGCACATTGTGGGCTGAAGTTCTCTCTTTGTTGCTGAACTGTACTTTCCAAGTACTTAGTATAGTGCTCTGCACACAGTAAGCACTCAATAAATATGATTGAATGAATGAATGAATACTCCCTTTAGACTGTAAGACTGTAAATTCATTATGAGCAGGGAACAGATCTGCTAATTCTGTTGTACCCTCCCAACGTCTTAGTACAATGTTCTGCACATAGTAAGTGCTCAATAAATATAATTGATTGAGAGGCAAAGTACGTGGAGATTGTCAGAAGTATTTCAGGATGCAGAAACTATGTTCTTGGATGGAAGGATGAAGCCAGATAAACAGCAGGAACAGCTCTAGAGAAGGCAGTCTCTGCTAAAGAAAATGGATAAACAGCAAGATTTGAAGAGCAACACCTGAAGTAACCACCATTTGGAGCGGTTCTGCTGAGATGGAACAAAATGTAAAACACGGTGCGATAGGATTCTAAATACGATGCTGAATCTCTATAATGACATTCATTCCAATTCGCAACTGCTAAAGAAGATGCTTAAAATTCATCCAGCAAGCGTGAACGTACTGTGTCTCTCCCACAGTGTTGAAATTCCAGGAGATTTGCACATCATGCGAAGAGGCATTGTACTTCAACCCCCGATCCATCAAGCAAAAGATTTATATTATAGAAATTCTGCATGACATTTAGACTTTTTCCTAATCATTCCCTTACTAGATGTTTTCTCTAAGGGCCAGTTTTTAGATTTATTCTCTGCATATGAAATCCAGAAAGAACATCTGGTGTGATATGAATCAGAAGTGGGATGGTGTATGTCATGAATAAAACATAAGGCTAGATTTTTACTTACCGACCAAAGGGTGCCAGTTAGCACATTATCAGCATAAATATATTTAGATTGAAATTACTGGAGAAAATAGTGTAGCCTTTGAGGCTATAAGGGTAGATACCAAAACATATTTGATTAAAACCTCTGAAGCGAAACATTTTATCTTCTCATTTCAGGTATGAAGTGTTGAGTTAACCATGGATGAATAACTCCTAGGATAACATTATAAGAGCTTTCTGTGCTGTTGCCCTGCTGTCTGAACGCTTTTACGTGACAGTGCAGGTGATATTAGCCATTCTTTCAAAATAGGTCAACTATTTCACGAATGGTGGTTTCTCAGCAAAGAGGTTGGGATGAGTTTGTAAATGAACACCAAAAAGTTTAAAAAACCATTTAGGAGCAGAATATTTGCCAATGAACTGGACTACTGTGAATTGCTCATCCTTAGGAGATGTGCTGTATCTTTCAGTGCATAAAAGTATTTTGTAGAATTACAGAAAAGGAAAAACTCTTAGACTACAGACCTGGAAATACACCACCTTTCCAAGAAATAGATGGGTACTCTTTATTGTCCCATGGCGATGATAATGGTATTTAAGTGCTTACTATCTGCCAAGAATTGTACTAAGTGCTGGGTTAGATACACATTAATCAGGTCCCAAATGGGGCTCAGTAGGAGGGAAAACAGGTATCGAATCCCCACTTTGCAGATGAAGGAACTGAGGTGCAAAGAAGTGAACTGGCTTGCCCAAGGTCACACTGGGGAGGAGCCGGTATTAGAATCAATATATCAATGGTATTTATTAGATGCTTACTGTATGCAGAGCACCGAGCTAAGCGACCGAGAGATACAACATAATATAACTCAGGTCTTTTGCCTTCCGTGCCCATGTTCTTTCCAGTAGGTTATGCTGCTTCCATCAGTCTCCAGAATTGTCTGCTACTGACAAGAGTATTTCCTCAACAATGGCAAAATCAAAGTCCAATCACTGTTGAAAACCTTGGAAAAATACGGCTTTGATTGAAGATAAGAGCCAAGGTTCAGTTAGGACTGGGACTACAGAAATATCTAGGGTGCTGGCTAAGGCAGAGTTAGGGACAGTATGTCAAATTCACTTCTGTGGATACAAACATGTAGGCTGTGCTTTACAAAAATCTCAAAAATATTGATAATTTTGAAAATGATTAGAAATTCAATTAGTGGATTCAAGTAGCTTTATAAATATCTTGCGAATACAGTGTTTGTGCATGGAATTTCCTTGGGCGTGAGAAGTTCAAGAATAGCATGGTGACTGAATCAGCAAAGAGAGAAAAATAAAGGAGAGGAGAGGAAAGAGCTAGTAAGGGGAATAAGGAATGGGGGAAGGGGAAGGAAAAAGGTAAAAGGGAGAGGAAAAGAGAGGAAGAAGGAGAGAGGGGAAGGAATTATTTACTCCTTGGAACAGCTATCTGGTCACATGAGAGAAACTTGATTCATTCATTCATTTGTATTGAGTGCTTGCTGTGTGCAGAGCACTGTATTAAGTGCTTGGGAGAGTTCAGCAAATACCATAATTATTAATACAACAATAAACAGACACATTCCCTGATTCAAAGGGATTTCCTCTGAACCATTTTAATTCCTATCTCAATGAGAAGCAGCGTGGCTCACTGGAAAGAGCACGGGCTTTGGAGTCAGAGTTCATGGGTTCAAATCCCGGTTCCACCAATTGTCAGCTGTGTGACTTTGGGCAAGTCACTTAACTTCTCTGTGCCTCAGTTACCTCATCTGTAAAATGGGGGTTGACTGTGAGACCCACATGGGACAACCTGATCACCTCGTAACCTCCCCTGCACTTAGAACAGTGCTTTGCACATAGTAAGTGCTTAACAAATGCCATTATTATTATTATTATTATTATTATTAATTCCTTCTCTTTCTCCATCCCTTCTTTGATCCTTGGGGACTTCACTATCCATGTAGGCATACCTGGCAACTCTTTAGTTCCTTGAGTTTTCTCACAACTCAACTCCACTGACCTCTTGCTCCATCCCTCTCACCCATTCACCAACTTGGACACACACTAGATCTCATCTCTAGTCCCTGCACAATCTCTGCATTCACCAACTCCAGAAAATCTGTCCTATTCTCCCACAGAACCTGTTGATCTTTTGATTCCCCTCCAATTTTCTAAAATCACCATGCCCCATTTGGACTCCATAACCAAACTACCTTCTCTGGAAACACAAATTGACAACTCTTGCTCTCCTATCCTTCTGTCGATTTCATGTCACTACTTCCTGGATTACTACAAAACTGCACTTACTTTATTCCTGTGCTCGAGCTGCAGAGCACTGCTGGTAGAAATCTAGATATCAGCCTGACCTTGTTCATCCAAACTTCAACCCCACCTGCTTTATTCTGCCCTTTCTTCCACCCAGCAACATTATTTCTCAATTTTTATTGACTCCCAGCCCCATTGCCTGTATGAGCTCTTTCAGATGTTTAACTTGCTCCTCAAATCCCCTTTCCATGCACCTCCTCCCCAACCCTTGCATCTCTTGCACGTAATGACCTGACCATGTACTTTTTGATAAAATTGAGGCCATCAAGCATGATCTTTCTAAACCCTCCCCAGTTCCTCCCTTCTCCTCCTTCTTCTTTGGCTCCCCCATCTTTTCCAATAGTATTCCAAGATTAGATATCCTGCTTCCTCCAAAATTAGATCCCCTCCTCCTGTGCATCTAATCCCAAAACTTTACACCTAATCAAAATATTTGACCCCTCCCTGACCACCGTCCTCAACCGTTTACTTTCCAACAGGGTTCTAATCTCAGGTCTGCCACTTGTCTGCAGTGTGACCTTGGGCAAGTCATTCTTTAAGAATTTTGAAAGGTAAAAATATTTCAAGAGTAATTACAACTTTTTTATGGTGTTTGTTAAACACGACTATATGCTCCCAGTCTCAAGATCCATTTTAAAGATGAGGAAACTGAGGCCCAGACTAGTGAAGTGACTTCAAGGTCAAAAAACAGGTAAGTGGCCAAATTGGGATTAGAGTTCATGATCTTCTAATTCCCAGGTCCATACTCTACTACACTATGCTGCTTCCCCATGGACCCGTGCATTCTAATGGAAGTATTATAAAGAGACAAGAACATGTGTTCTCTATTTGATCTAGAAAGTCTGCAACATCCTGCATCTCAAATGATTAATTCTGACCAGTTAGTATAGGATGGGTGGCTTTTAAAGCTTTCTCTGCAACTCATAGTTACTAAACCACTGTTGTTCTATTGTGCCTCAGAATGCATTCAGCTTTGCAAGCAATTTCAACTGCTTCACCTGTGAGCTCTACTCAACACCAAATGGCAGGTCAGAAAGGTGAAGGTTCTGGATCGCGATCAGCCAACAAGCAGTGAAGAAGGTGGTGATAGCAATTCAGTGCCTCTGGACAGAACATGTGGGAAAAATGAATAGTAGCAGGATATACAAGTACCTTCTGAATGAGGAGCTGAAAGAGAGTGCACATGAACTAGGAGGGTAGAATAACTTGTTTACAGACAAAGTTAAGCACAACCAGTCAATCGTATTTATTCAGCACTTACTGTGTGCAGAGCACTGTACTAAGCACTTGGGAGAGTACAATGCAACAATAAACAGGCACATTCCCTGCCCACAATGAGTCTAATTCCAGCTCGGCTACTAGTCTGCTCTGTGACTTTGAGCAAATCACTCAACCACTCAGTGCTTCAGTTACCTTCTCTGTAAAATGGGATTAAGATTGTGAGCCCCATGTGGGACAGGGACTGTGTGCAACCTGATTAGCTTATATCTAACCCCAGTGCTTTCTACTGTGCCTGGCACATAGTAAAAACTCACCGAATACCTCAAAATAAAGTCTAAATCATGTTATATAACGGTGTTTGGGGTCGTAGAAAATAATGGAAGAATTCATTAGGCAGAGATTTTTGCATGCACAAGCTATGGAGTGGATGTTAGTAATTCAGTCTCATCCTTAGCCATGGATAGTAACTTGCTTATCATCTTGGGACACCAAGTACAACTCTATTATTATATGCTTTTTTATTTTCAGAGTAAATGATGTGACTTTACCTAAGGAAGAACGACAACCCATATTGATGATATTCAATGGGATTTAGGATGTTGGAAAACCTAAGGCTCTCTAGGAGCATGCTGGTGGTGCTCAAAATTTTGTTCTGTGAAAAAATGAAAATAAATCAATCAATGGTATTTGAACACGTACTGTATGCAGAACACTATGCTAAGTGCTTGTGAGAGTACAACACAGTGGAGTTGGAATACGTGTTCCCTGCCTATTGGGAGCTTACAGTATTGAGGAGGAGACAAACCTTAAAAAATATGTGGATACTCCATCCCCCCTGCCCTACCTCCTTCCCCTCCCCACAGCAGATTTATTACTCTATTTTGCTTGTACATACTTACTATTCTATTTATTTTGTTAATGATGTGCATATAGCTTTAATTCTATTTGTTCTGACGATTTTGACATCAGTCTACATGTTTTGTTTTGTTGTCTGTCTCCCCTTCTAGACTGTGAGCCTGTTATTGGGTAGGGACTGTATATGTTGCCGACTTGTACTTCCCAAGCGCTTAGTACAGTGCTCTGCACACAGTAAGCACTAAATAAATATGAATGAATGAATGAATGTGTGGTGGGGTTGAGGGTGGGGTGAATATCAAATGCTTAAAAGTTGCTTGAAGAGTACAGATCCAAGTACATAGGTGACGTAGAAAAGAGAGGGAGTAGAGGAAATGAGGGTTTATTCGGGGATGACCTGTTGGAGGGAATGTGATCTTAATATGGCTTTGAAGGTGAGGAGAGTGGTGATCCACTGTATATGATGATAATAATAATAATGATGGCATTTATTAAGCGCTTACTATGTGCAAAGCACTGGGGAGGTCACAAGGTGATCAGGTTGTCCCACTGGGGGCTCATGGTCTTAATCCCCATTTTACAGATGAGGGAACTGAGGCACAGAGAAGTCAAGTGACTTGCCCAAAGTCACACAGCTGATAATTGGCGGAGCTGGAATTTGAACCCATGACCTCTGACTCCAAAGCCCGGGCTCTTTCCACTGAGCCATGCTACTTCTCTATATGAAGGGGGAGGGAGTTCCAAGCCAGCAGTAAGATGTGGGAAAGGGGTCTTCAGGGAGATAAGTGAGACTGAGGTCTAGTGATTAAGTTGGCATTGGTGGAGTAAAGTGAGCATGCATTGGTTGTAGTAGGAAATGAGCTAGGCGAGGGCAAGGTGATTGAGTGCCTTAGAGTTAACAGTAAGGAGTTTGTTTTCTGATGAAGAGGTGTTTGGGCAATCGGTGGAGGTTTCTGGGGAGTTTGCAAATGTGACTGAAAGATTTTTAGAAAAATAATCCAGACAACAGAGTGAAGTGTGGACTTGAGTGGGGAGAGTCAGGAGGCAGGGAGGTCGGTAATGAGGCTAACACAGTAGACAAAGGTGGGTTGTAATGGGTTCTTGGAACAGTGTAGTAGCAGTTTGGATGGAGAGGAAAAGGTGGATTTAGTGTGAAGGCAGAACTGATGGAATTTGGTGACATCAATCAATTGAATTTATTGAGCTTTTTACTGCATAGTGCACTGAAGCAGCGTGGCTCAGTGGAAAGAGCACGGGCTTGGGAGTCAGAGGTCATGGGTTCAAATCCCAGCTCCGCCAATTGTCAGCTGTGTGACTTTGGGCAAGTCGCTTAACTTCTCTGTGCCTCAGTTCCCTCATCTGTAAAATAGGGATTAAGACTGTGAGCCCCATGTGGGACAACCTGATCACCTTGTATCACCCCAGTTCTTAGAACAGTGCTTTGCGCATAGTAAGCGCTTAACAAATACCATCATTATTATAAAGCACGTGGTAGAGTACAACATAACAACATTGGTAGACATATTCCCTGGCCAAAGTAAGCTTACAGTCTAGAGGGACATGTGGGTTGAATGAGAGAAGGAGTAGAAGAAGATAATGCCGAGGTTATAACCTTTTGAGTCAAGGAGGATAGTGGCATTGTCTACAGTGTTGGGAAAGACAGGGGTGGGACAGGTTTGGGAGGGAGATGAGGTGTTCTGTTTTGTACATGTTAAGTTTGAAATGTCAGTGAAACATCCAAGTAGAGATGTCCTGAAGGCCGGAGGAAATGCAGCTGCAGAAATGGAGAGAAATCAGGCCTGGAGAAGTAGATTTGGAAATTATCTATATAGTGATGGTAGCTGAAGCTGTGGAAGTAAATTAGTTCTCCAAGGAAGATATAGATAGAGAATAGAAGGGGTCCCAGAACTGAGTCTTGAGGTACTCCTGCAGTTAGGGGGTGGGAGGCAGAGGAAGATCCTGCAAAAGAGACTTAGAAAGAGCATTCGGAGAGACAGGAATAGAACCAGGAGAGGACAGCATCACTGAAGTCAAGGCTAGATAATGTTCCCAGGAGAAGGGGGTGGTTGAGGAGGATGAGAAGGGAGTGGAAGCTGTTGAATCTAGCAAGAGAGAGGTCACTGGTGACCCTAGAGAAGACAGCTTCCACAGCATGAAGGGGGCAGAAACAGGATTAGAGGGAATCAAGGAGAGAATTGGAGAAGAGGAAGTCAAGGCAGTGGATATAGACAACTTGCTTGAGAAGTTTGGAGAGAAATCCAGGTGGGAAATGGGGTGATAACTTAAGGGACCCATGGGGTCAAGGGAGGACCATTTTTTAGGATAGGGGATATATGAGTATGTTTGTAATCAGTGGGGAATAATAATAATAATAATAATAATGGCGCATTAAGCACTTACTATGTGCAAAGCACTGTTCTAAGTGCTGGGGAGGTTACGTGGTGATCAGGTTGTCCCAATGGGTGGGGGGCTCCCAGTCTTCATCCCCATTTTACAGATGAGGGAACTGAGGCACAGAGAAGTTAAGTGACTTACCCAAAGTCACACGCTGACAAGTGGCAGAGCTGGGATTTGAACCCATGACCTCTGACTCCAAAGCTCGTGCTCTTTCCACTGAGCCACTCTGCTTAGAATGTGATTGAATGATTGATTGATTACTTCCTGGACATTCAGATCACACCAACTCCCAAATTTACCAATCTGTAGTTCTTAATTGCCAGTGGTGCAACCATCATTTAAGCCCCACCTGCTCTTGCAGATAAGAGCTCCCCATCTCCCCATCACCTTCAAAAATGGAAGACTGTTTCAGCTTTACCGGTGAGACCTAGGCCCTGGCTCTCAGATCCCACCAAACCCTTCGAAGTGGAATCCATCTTCTCAGGACAAATTCCACTTCAAGTAAAATGACATTTTTTTCTGCAGGCTAACGCAGAGTTTAGTTCTAAACAATTCAAGATGCAAATGAAATTCTTCCTGTCTCTCCATGACCCTTAAGGAGTACTTGGTTGTCATTGGTGCAAAGCTGCAGATTGTTCTAATGCGTCTCTGTATCTTCGACTGGTACAACTCCCGCTAGCTCACCTGCTCCAGGGAAGGTTATATGCACCATATGCTCAAGGTGAAAAAGCTACGCAGGAAGCAGATGTAATTGTCTTGTCATTGGAAGAAAATGATCCAACTACCAGCTAGCCCCATTCAAAATGATCCTGGCAGGGCTTGTTTACATATTGTCTGCGTCTCAGGGCTCCAGAGAAATTTTGTAAGCCATCAAGTTGCTGACAGCAAGGGCGTGCTTTCTTCCCCAAGGCAGAGCTGAAGTGTTTCATAGAAATGAGCCTCCCTGGCTGTCACCGAGAAAGCGAGAGAGAGGGAGAGACACTGTAAGCACATGGTGGACAAGGAATCAATCAATCAATCAATCATATTTATTGAGCACTTACTGTGTGCAGAACACTGTACTAAGCGCTTGGGAAGTACAAGTTGGCAACGTATAGAGACAGTCCCTACCCAACAGTTGGCTCACAGTCTAAAAGGAATGTGTCTGCTTATTGTTATATTGCACTTTCCTAAGTGCTTACTACAGTGTTCGGCACACAGTGAGCACTCAATAAATATAAATGAATGAATGAATGGGTGGTCTCAGGACGGTCGGCAGAGACTGTCATCTTGGAGAAGTCTGTGTGGGACCCAAGGGTCCTGTGGGAATTCCCTTTCCTCTGAGCAGGGTCAAAGCTGAATTGGGAATTAGATTGAGCATGGGCCTTGGATTCAGAGGACTTGAGATCTAATTCCAGCTCTGCTACTTACTAGCTATATGACCTTGAGCAAATCACTTAACTTCTCTGTGCCTCAGTTACCTCATCTGGAAAATGAGGATTCAATATCTGTTCTCCCTCCTTCTTAGACTATGAGCCCCTTCTGGGATCTGATTATTTTGTAGCTACCAGAGCACATAGTAGAGTGCTTGGCACATAATAAGCATTTAATAATTAGGATTATTATTATTATAATTACCAAAAAAAGAGTTCAAATGTCATGACCCTTCTTAATCAATGGTATTTCCTGAGTGCTTACTGTGGTCAGAACACTATCCTAAGCACTTGGGAGAGTACAAAACTCTTCTAGACTGTGAGCCCGCTGTTGGGTAGGGACTGTCTCTATGTGTTGCTGACTTGTACTTCCCAAGCGCTTAGTACAGTGCTTTGCGCACAGTAAGCGCTCAATAAATACGATTGATTGATTGATTGATTGAAAACAACAGAGTTGGTAGACACATTCCCTACTTACGAGTTTACAATCTAGAGATTCTTCAGCATCTCCCTATAATTAAAAAAAAAAATGGAATGGGTATTAAGGCATTCTAGGTTGTTCACTGGCTCTAAGAGTGGGGATTTAAAAACAGCAACCACGTCCTTGCAGGAAGAAATTGATAAGTTCAAGGGCACAGCTTTTTAAAATGCCTTCTATAGGGCCTTGCTTTCCTATGCTCATTCATAATTAATAATAGTAATGATGGTAATAATAATGATGATGGTATTTAAGTGCTTACTATGTGCCAGGCACTGTACTAAGCACTGAGCTGGTTACATGTCTTTGTCCCGTGTGGAGCTCATAGTGTCAATCCCCATTTTACTGAAGAGGTAACTGAGGCACAGAGAAGTGAAGTGACTTGCCCAAGGTCACACAGCAGACAAGTGACAGAGACAGGATTAGAACCCATGACATTCTGACTCCCAAGGCCATGTTCTATCCACTCTGCCATGCTGCTTCTCTAATGGCTCTCAGCCAAATTAAAGTGTATGTAATGTTGAATTCACCAAGGGTTTGGGCATATGTCTTCATGTGATTCAGGAGTGTGTAGATTTCGCTGAGTTATCTGCAACAGTAGTAGTAGCATTTATTTAATGCTCACTGGGTGTAATGAACTACGCTAAGCATTGGGAAGAAAGAAATAAAGGAAAGACATGCTTACCTCCCCAGAAGGTCTGACACACTAGCGAAGACATAAATCAATCAATCAATCAATCGTATTTATTGAGCACTTACTCTGTGCAGAGCACTGTACTAACCACTTGGGAAGTACAATTTGGCAACATATAGAGACAGTCCCTACCCAACAGTGGGCTCACAGTCTAGAAGGGGGAGACAGAGAACAAAACCAAACATATTAACAAAATAAAATGAATAGATATGTACAGGTAAAATAAATAGAGTAATAAATTTGTACAAACATATATACATATATACAGG
Organism: Tachyglossus aculeatus; assembly: GCF_015852505.1. NCBI lineage: Eukaryota > Metazoa > Chordata > Mammalia > Monotremata > Tachyglossidae > Tachyglossus > Tachyglossus aculeatus. The sequence continues at coordinate 99,278,994 of NC_052066.1, read as the reverse complement.
TTCTGTGGGGAAGGGAAGGAGGTAAGATGGGGGGGATGGAGAGGGGGACGATGGGGAGAGGAAGGAGGGGAAGGAGTGGAAGGAGTTGCCAATATATTGGCAATTGGAAGGGTCCAAAAAATGAATGCACAATTCATTCATTCATTCTGTCAATCATATTTATTGAGTGGTTACTGTGTGCAGAGCACTGTACTAAGTGCTTGGAAAGTACAGTTCAGCAACAGATACAGTCCCTACCCAAAAATGGGCTCACAGTCTAGAAGGAGGAGACAGACAACAAAACAAAACAAGTAGACAGGTGGCAATACCATTAAAATAGATAGAATTGTAACATACACATCATTAATAAAATAGAGTAAAATATGTACAAATACACACAAGTAAAAGGGTAGGGCAGAGGGAGGGAGTGGGGGCAATGGGGAGGGGAGGAGGAGCAGAGGAAAAGGGGGGGCTTAGTCTGGGAATAAATATATTCTATTGTTAAGCCAAGCTAATCATTGTACTAAGCACTGGGGTAGATATAAGATAAACAGGTTGGACACAATCTCTGTCCCACATACTCTCCTCCCTACTCCCCCACTTCAAAACCTTATTGAAGGCCATCTCCTCCAAGAGGCCTTCCCAGACTAAGCCCTACCCTGACTTGCTCCCTTTGCTCTTCCTCTCTCCCAGCCCCGCAGCACTTATGTCTATATCTATAATTTTATTTATTTGTATTGATGTCTGTCTCCCCACCTCTAGACTATAAGCTCACTGTGGGCAGGGAATGTGATGGTTTATAATTGTAATGTATTCTCCCAAGTGCTTAGTACAATGCTCTGCACACAATGAGTGCTTAATAAATACAATTGAATAAATGAATGAATAGTCCAGATAGGAGGGGAAAAAAGGTATTGAATCCTCATTTTAGAGTTGAGGAAACTGAGGCTCAGACGTATTAAGTGACTTGCCCAAGGTTACACAGCAGGCAAGTGGCAGAATTAGGATTAGAAACCAGATCCCTATACATCACATAGTAACTGGTGAGGTACAAATGCTTCCACTGGGGATTTCATTATTCTTCTCTGTAACTAAAGCCTGCCTCTCCGCTCCCCTCTAGACTGTAAGCTCACTGTGGGCAGGGAATGTGTCTACCAACTCCGTTGTATTGGACTCCTAGCAGCGTGGCTTAGTGGAAAGAGCATGGGCTTGAGAGTCGGAGGTCATGAGTTCTAATCCTGCCTCCACTACTTGTCTGCTGTGTGACCTTGGGCAAGTCACTTCACTTATCTGTGCCTCAGTTACCTCATCTGTAAAATGGGGATGAAGACTGTGAGCCCTACGTGGGATAACCTGATTACCTTGTATCTACCCCAGCACTTAGAACAGTGCTTGGGACATAGTTTTTGAATCTGTAGCAGCATGGCTCAGTGGAAAGAGCATGGGCTTTGGAGTCAGAGGTCATGGGTTCGAATCCCGGCTCCACCACATGTCTGCTGTGTGACCTTGGGCAAGTCACTTAACTTCTCTGTGTCTCAGTTCCCTCATCTGTAAAATGGGGATTAAGACTGTGAGCCCCCCATGGGACCACCTGATCACCTTGTGTTCCCCTCAGCGCTTAGTACAGTGCTTTGCAAATAGTAAGCATTTAACAAATACCATTATTAGAGAAGCAGCGTGGGTCAGTGGAAAGAGCACGGGCTTTGGAGTCAAGGTTATGGGTTCAAATCCCGGCTCCACCACAAGTCTGCTGTGTGACCTTGGGCAAGTCACCTAACTTCTCTGAGCCTCAGTTACCTCATCTGTAAAAATGGGGATGAAGACTGTGAACCCCACGTGGGACAACTTGATCACATTGTATCCCCCCCAGCGCTTAGAACAGTGCTTTGCACATAGTGCTTAACAAATGCCATCATTATTATTATTTATTATTATTTAGTAAGTACTTATAACAAATACCAACATTATTATTATTATTATTGTGCTTGTTAAGCACTTACTATGTACCAAGCACTGTTCTAAGATCTGGGGCAGATTCAATTTATCCACTGTCAACTATCCACTAAGTCCTGTTGCTTCTCAAACAAATCAGGTTAGACACAGTCCCTGTTCCATGTGGGACTCACAAGTCTCAATCCCCATTTTGCAGATGAGGAACTGAGGCACAGAGAAGTGAAGTAACTTGCCCAGGATCTCGCAGCAGACAAGTGGAGGATCCAGGATTAGAACCCATGACCTCCTAACTCCCAAGCCCATGCTCTATGGAGAAGCATCGTGGTTCAGTGGAAAGAGCATGGGCTTTGGAGTCAGAGGTCATGGGTTCAAATCCTGACTCCGCCAACATTCAGCTGTGTGACTTTGGGCAAGTCACTCAATTTCTCTGTGACTCAGTTACCTCCTCTGTAAAATGGGGATTAAAACTGTGAGCCCCCCGTGGGACAACCTGATCACCTTGTAGCCTCCCCAAGCACTTAAAACAGTGCTTTGCATATAGTAACTGCTTAACAAATACCATTATTATTATTATTCCTTCATGCTACAGTTCTCTGAACACAGTTAGCAATCAATTAATATTGACGATGACAAGAGGAGAGAGAGAAGGAGACAGTGGAAGAGGTACAGAGAGAGTGAGGAAGAGAAGGGAAGAGGGGAGGGAAAGAGGAAGGACTAAAGAATGGGGAGAAAGGGATAAGTGAATGGGAAGCAGGAAAGGACAAAGAAAAATTAGTCAAGCAATATTATGTATTGACTGCTTACCATGTGCAGAGCACTGTACTAAGTGCTTGGGATAGTAATAATAATAATAATAACAATTATGGTATTTGTTAAGCACTTACTATGTTCCAAGCAGTGTTCTAAGCACTGGGGTAGATACAAGGTGATCAGGTTGTCCAACATGGGGCTCACAATCTTAATCCCCATTTCACAGATGAGGTAACTGAGGCACAGAGAAGTGAAGTGGCTTGCCCAAGGTCACACAGAAGACAAGTAGTGGAGGTGGGATTAGAACCCACGTCCTCTCACTCCCAAACCCGTGATCTGGCCACTAAGCCACGCCCAGTGCGATAGAGTTGGTAGACATGATCTCTGTCCATGAGGTGCTAACAGTATAGAAGGGAAAACAGACATTAATTATAGATAAGGGAGAAAGAAGTGGGGTGTATAAGGGTATCTACAGAAGTGCTGTGGAGCTGAAGATGGGTAAATAGCAAATTCTCAAGGGGTACAGATCCAAGTGCATAGGCAACAGTGTGGGGAGGGTGCGTAGGGAGAATGTGATTTTATGGGGCTCTTGGGGGAAATGTGATTTTAGGAGGGCTTTGGTGGTGAAGGTGGTGGTTGGTTGGATATTATAATAATAATAATAATAATAATGGCATTTATTAAGCACTTACTATGTGCAAAGTACAGTTCTAAGCACTGAGGAGGTTACAAGGTGATTAGATTGTCCCACGTGGGGCTCACAGTCTTCATCCCCATTTTACAGATAAGGGAACTAAGGCCCAGAGAAGTTAAGTGACTTGCCCAAAGTCACACAGCTGACAAATGGCGGAGTGGGATTTGAACCCATGACCTCTGACTCCAAAGCCCATGCTCTTTCCACTGAGCCACGCTGTTCAAAGGTGAGGGAGTTTTTCTCCTCAGAAATCTCCAGTGGCTTCCTCAAAAATCTCCAGTGGCTACCAATCAACCTACGCATCAGGCAGAAACTCCTCACCCTGGGCTTCAAGGTTGTCCATCACCTCGCCCCCTCCTACCTCACCTCCCTTCTCTCCTTCTCCAGCCCAGCCCGCACCCTCCGCTCCTCTGCCGCTAATCCTCCTCACCGTGCCTCGTTTTCGCCTGTCCCGCCATCGACCCCTGGCCCACGTCATCCCCCGGGCCTGGAATGCCCTCCCTCTGCCAATCCGCCAAACTAGCTCTCTTCCTCCCTTCAAGGCCCTACTGAGAGCTCACCTCCTCCAGGAGGCCTTCCCAGACTGAGCCCCTTCCTTCCTCTCCCCCTCGTCCCCCTCTCCATCCCCCCATCTTACCTCCTTCCCTTCCCCACAGCACCTGTATCTATGTATATATGTTTGTGCATATTTATTACTCTATCTATTTTATTCGTACATATTCTATTTATTTTATTTTGTTAATATGTTTTGTTTTGTTCTCTGTCTCCCCCTTCTAGACTGTGAGCCCACTGTTGGGTAGGAACCGTCTCTATATGTTGCCAACTTGTATTTCCCAAGCTCTTAGTACAGTGCTCTGCACACAGTAAGCGCTCATTAAATACGATTGAATGAATGAAAGTTCCAGGTCAGAGGGAGTACATGGGCAAGGGGGTAGCAGTAGTATAGACAAGACCAAAGTACAGAAAGTAGCTTTGCATTAGAAGAATGAAATGAGAGGGTTGGGTTGCAGTAGGAGATCAGTTAAATAAGGTAGGATCAGGAGAACTGATTTTATGCTTTGACATGGAGGTGGATTGGCAATCGTTGGAGTTTTTGAGGAATGGGGAGAATTCCTTATTTTTATTATTTTTATTTTTTAAGAACAATGACCCAGGTAGTAGACTGAGAAAGGTGAGAGCAGGAGGCAAGGAGGTTAGCTGGGAGGCTGAAATAAAGTCAAGGTGGGATAAGATACATGCTTGGATCGTGCTTAGAACAGTGCCTGGCATATAGTAAGCGCTTCCCAAATACTATAAAATACATTTTTAAAACAGCATGGTAACCATTTAGATGGCTAGCCAAAGATAAAGTCCAGTAATGTTGAAAGCAGAGTGACCTAAAGGAAAGTGAATGAGCCTGGGAATCACTGAATCTGGATTCTAATCCTGACTGTGCCCCTTTTTTGCTGCGTGCTCTGTGCCTCAGTTTCCTCATCTGTAAAGTGGGGATGCAATACATGTTCTCCCTCCTACTTAGATTGTGAGCCCACTGTGGGGTAGGGGTCAATGGGTATCAATTCTAGGTTTTGATGGTAAGAATGCTCCCAGAAAAGACTTTTCTTATTCCTGGAGAGGAGCAAGGTGAAGGAAATTGGGAGCAGAAGAGAAGGGTTGTTTGCAGTGGGGTCCCCCAGCTTTGACCTTGAGACTTGAAATTCAATGTTCTTTTCCTGTTATCATCCCTCACAAGCTCTGCAGATGAAGCTCATCGCACCACAATCCAAAAGACAAGAGTTTTCATGGCATGCTGTTCCTGTCATTTTTTCGGTTCTCATTTCCACTGGTTTTAGCACAATATGAAGAGCCTAGGTTTTAATCCTGATTTTTTTGGCCTACGAAAACGGGGATGCCACAGCAGTGTCAGCTGCTGAAGGGTCTCGTGGAGATCTCCATGCCAGCAGACCGATCTCTGACAGCTGCCTCTCCCTGAATGCTCTTTATATGGGCTGAATGAGGGAGTGTGAATGGCTTAGGGTAACTCTTCACCACTGGAAAAACAAATCCGACATATGCATAAGGTAAGATAACTTCACTCCCCCGTCTCCCTTCTCTATTTTACCATCTCATCATTATTATCATTATAATAATCATCACTGATAGTATTTATTGAGCAATTACTATGTGCAGAACAGTACAACAAAGTTGGCAGACAGGTTCCCTGCATTAGTCTAATTGTGAGCCCACTGTTGGGTAGGGACTGTCTCTATATGTTGCCAACTTGTACTTCCCAAGTGCTTAGTACAGTGCTCTGCACACAGTAAGCACTCAATAAATACGATTGATTGATTGATTGATTGAAGTAAGGGGGAAGTGGCATGCTGTTATTCAGTTGGCAACCCCTTGAGTGGCTAAGGTATATTTTTCTGAATTGCAGTCTTCACTATTAGGGGTCAAGGGATGAGATAATAATACCTCTTGTTCCACTTACTTAGAACAGGAGGTATGGGACAGGGACTGTATCCACACCTGAACGTGTCTATTTGTTGTTATATTGTTATATAGAGAGAAGCAGCGTGGCATAGTGGAAAGAGCATGGGCTTGGGGATCAGAGGTCATGGGTTCTAATCCTGACTCCGCCAATGATCAGCTGCGTGACTTTGGACAAGTCACTTCACTTCTCTGTGTCTGTTACCTTATCTGTAAAATGGGGATTAAGACTTTGAGCCTCATGTGGAACGCCCTGATTACCCTGAATCTACCCCAGCGCTTAGGACAGTGCTCGGCACATAGTAAGCATTTAACAAATGCCATCATCATCATCATATTCTACTCTCCCAAGTGCTTAGTACAGTGCTTTGCACACAGTAAGTGCTCAATAAATATGATTGAATGAATGAATGATTGGCTTGTATCTAACTCTGTGTTTAGAACAGTGCTTGACACATAGAAAGTCTTTAAAAATGTTGTAATGATAATTACTATTTTTATTACAGTCAAACAAAGAAAACCAGTTGAACTGCACTCACAAATGAGTAAGATCTCACTATAAATGAAAATTTTGGATACAAAGGGCAGTATATATTCCATCCATTCATTTATCTACCTGTTCTCCCTCCAGTTTAGACTGAGCTATATGTGGATCAGGGACAGCGCCCGACATGATTAGCTTATATCTATCCTAGAGCTTAGTATAGTGTTTAGCATACTGTAAATGCTAAACAGACATTGCGATTTGCTGTAATCACATTGCTGCAGAGAAGCAACATGATCTAGTGGCTAGAGCACAGGCCTGAGAGTCAAAAAGTCATGGGTTCTAATCCTGGCTCTGCCACTTGTCTATTGTGTGGTCTTGGACAATCAATCAATCAATCGTATTTATTGAGCGCTTACTGTGTGCAGAGCACTGTACTAAGCACTTGGGAAGTACAAGTTGGCAACATGTAGAGACAGTCCCTACTCAACAGTGGGCTCACAGTCTAGAAGGTAATAACATTTAGTAAGCGCTTACTATGTGCAAAGCACTGTTCTAAGCGCTGGGGAGTTTACAGTGTGATCAGGTTGTCCCACGGGGGGCTCACAGTCAATCCCCATTTTACAGATGAGGTAACTGAGGCCCAGAGAAGTGAAGTGACTTGCCCAAAGTCACACAGCTGACAATTAGCAGAGCCGGGATTTGAACCCATGACCTCTGGCTCCAAAGCCCGGGCTCTTTCCACTGAGCCACGCTGCAGTTACCTGGACCTCAGTTACCTCATCTGTAAAATGGGGATTGAGACTGTGATCCCAACAGGGGACAGGAACTGTGTCCATCCTGATTTGCTTGTATCATCCCAGCATATAGCAAGCACTTAGTAAATATTATTATTATTATTGCTAGTATTATTATATTCATGATTATTATTGTCACTAAACCTTTCCTGATGAGTCCACAGCCTGAAAATTCCATCAACCCACCATCTACCCTTAGTACTTATATATTTTGTTCCTATCCTTAGCATTTATGTGCATTTTGTACAATCAACTGCATATTTAATTACTGAGCTATTTCATCCAGCCACCTTTATGCCATTACCTGTTATGCTCTTCTTCTTCTTTCTGCTTCCATTATCTGTATATATTTTCCTCTGTCTATCCCTCCATTAAATTACTAAAAATGCATATTTTGCTTCTATTGTATTTTCACAAGTGCTGAGTACTTTGAAATCAGTAGAGACTCAATAAATAGAGGAGTCCCTGTGTCTGACCTGATTATCTTCATCATCATCAATCGTATTTATTGAGCGCTATGTGCAGAGCACTGTACTAAGCGCTTGGGAAGTACAAATTAACTACTTGTAACTAGCCTAGTGCTTAATCCATTTCTTGGCTCCTTCTCCCCTCCCCATCGCCCCGACTCCCTCCCTCTACTCTACCCCACTTCCCGCCCCACAGCACTTGTGTACATATGTACATATTTATTATTCTATTCATTTTATTAATGATGTGTATATATCTATAATTCTATTTATATAGATGCTATTGATACCTATCTACTTGTACATTTTGTTTTGTTGTCTGTCTCCCCTTTCTAGACTGTGAGCCCATTGGTGGGTACAGGTTATCTCTATTTGTTGCCGAACTGTACTTTCCAAGCGCTTAGTACAGTGCTCTGCACATAGCAAGTGCTCAATAAATGCAATTGAATACTAATAATACTAATAATGATAATAAGACTAATAATAATGACATTTATTAAGCTCTTACTATGTGCAAAGCACTGTTGCAAGTACTGGAGAGGTTACAAGGTGATCAGGTTGTCCCACGGGGGGCTCAGTTTTAATCCCCATTGTACGGATGAGGTAACTGAGGCCCAGAGAAGTTAAGTGACTTGCCCAAAGTCACACAGCTGACAAGTGTTGGAGCTGGATTTGAACCCATGACCTCTGACTCCAAAGCCCATGCTCTTTCCTCTGAGCCACGCAGCTTCTCTGAATAAATGAATGAATGAATTTAACAAATCAATTACTATCATTATTATCAGCCGACTTATCCTTTCATTCATTGTCACTTGTCTCCTGTGTGACCCTGGGCAAGTCAATTCACTTCTCTGGGCCTCAGTTACCTCATCTGTAATATGGGGATGAAGACTGAGAACCCATGTGGGATGGGGACTGTGTCCAACCTGATTTGCTTGTATTCCCCCCAAAGCTTAGTAAAGTGAGTGGCACATAGTCAGGGCTTAACAAATACCATGATGATTATTATTATCATCAATGAAGCAGCATGGCTTAGTGGATAAAGCACAGGCCCGGGAATTAGAAGGTAATGGATTCTAATCCTGCTCCACCACTTGTCTGCGTGTGATCTTGGGCAATTTACTTCACTTCTCTGTACCTCAGTTACCTCATCTATAAAATGGGAATTGAAACCGTAAGTCTCATGTGGGACTGCACACAGTAAGTGCTCAATAAATTGTACTTCCCAAGCGCTTAGTACAGTGCTCTGCACACAGTCAGTGCTCAATAAATACAATTGATGATTGATTGAATGAATGAATAAAACATAACAGACACAGTCTAGAGGGGGAGACAGATGTTAATATAAATAATTACACATATGTATTTAAGTGCTGTGGGGCTGAAGGAAAGTTGAATAAAGGGTACAAACCCAAGTGTAAGGGTGATGCAGAAGGGTGTGGAAGAAGAGGAAATGAGGCCTTGTTGGAAGAGATAATAATAATAATTATGGTATTTGTTAAACGCTTACTATGTGCCAAGCAATCTATCTAAGCACTGGGCACTGCCCTAAGTGCTGGATGTGTTTTTAATGCTCGAGGTAATGCTGCAGAGTTGGTAGGTTCCCTGCCCTCAACAAGTGTGTAGTCTAGAGGGGGAGACAGACATTAATATAAATGAATAATTTATAATGTATAATTTATAAATATGTACATAGGTTCTGTGTGGTTGAGGGTGGGGCAAATAGCAAAAGCCCAAACAAAGGTCATAGATCCAAGCGCATAGATAAAGCAGAAGGAAGAGAAAGCTAGGGAAAAGAGGGCTTAATCAGGGAAGGCTTCTTGGAAAAGATGTGATTTTAATAATACCTTCAAGGTTGGAGAGAGGTGGTCTGGCACATATGGAGGGGGATGGAATCCCAGGCTGGTGGGTGAAGTGGGAAAGAGTTTGGCAGTGAGACAGATGAGACTGGAGAACAGCAAGCAAGCTAATGCTAAGGGAGAGAAATGTGTGGCTGTGCTGCAACAGGAGATCTATGAGGAATGGTAGGAGTGGGCAAGTTGACTGAGTGCCTTAAAGTCAATGGTAAGGAATTTCTGTGGATGGGCAACCATTAGAAGTTCTTGAGGAGTGAGGAGGCACAAACGCATCTTTTTTTTCTTTTTTTTTAGAAAAATGATCCATGCAGCAGAGTGAAGTATGAGCTGGACAGGAAGCAGGGAGGTCAGAGAAGGGGCAGATGCAGTAGTTAAGCGGATTAAGGTAAGAGCGTGTGGCAATTTTGATGGAGAGGAAAGGGTGGATTTTAGCAATGTTGTGAAGGTTGAACTGATAGGATTTGGTGGCAGATTGACTATCTGGGTTGAATAATAATAATAAATAGCAATTATGGTATTTGTTAAGCATTTACTATGTGCCAAGCATTGTTCTAAGTGCTGGGGTAGATAAAGGGTAATCAGGTTGTCCCATGTGGGGCTCACACTTTTAATCCCCACTTTACAGATGAGGTAACTGAGGCATAGAGAAGTTATGTGACTTGCCTAAGTTCACACAGCAGACAAGTGGTGGAGTTGAGCTTAGAACCCACATCCTCTGACTCCCAAGCTCGGGCTCTTTCCACTAAGCCACGCTGCTTCTGAAAGAATAGGCAATAAATCATCTACCTGTTCATCCATCCTTTCATTGATTCATTCATTCAATCATATTTATTGAGTGCTTACTGTGTGCAGAGCACTGTACTAAGTACAAGTTGGCAACATATAGAGTTGGCCCCTACCCATCAACGGGCTCACAGTCTAGAAGGGGGAGACAAACAAGAAAACAAAACAAGTACACAGGTGTCAATAATATCAGAACAAATAGAATTATAGGTATATATACATCATTAATAAAATGAATATAATAAATATGTGCAAATAAAATAGAGTAATAAATATGTAAAAATATATACCAGTGCTGTGGGGAGGGGAAGGAGGTAGGGGGGAGGGAGGGGAGAAGGAGGAGGAGAGGAAAAAGGGGGGGCTCAGTCTGGGAAGGCCCCCTGGAGGAGGCAAGCTCTCAGTAGGGCTTTGAAGGGAGGAAGAGAGCTAGTTTGGGGGATATGCGGAGGGAGGGCATTCCAGGCCAGAGGTAGGACGTGGGCCAGGGGTCGACGGCAGGACAGGTGAGAACAAGACCCAGTGAGGAGGTGAGCAGTGGCAGAGGAGTGGAGGGAAGGAGAGAAGAGAGGTGAGTAGGAGGGGGCGAGGTGATGGACAGCCTTGAAGCCAAGAGTGAGGAGTTTTTGCTTGATTCGAAAGTTGACAGGCAATCACTGGAGATTTTTGAGGAGGGGAGTTACATGCCCAGAGTGTTTCTGTACAAAGATAATCCAGGCAGCAGAGTGAAGTATAGACTGAAGAGGGGAGAGACAGGAGGATGGGAGATCAGAAAGGAGGCTGATGCAGTAATTCAGTCGGGATAGGTTGAGAGATTGAACCAGCAAGTTAGTGGTTTGGATGGAGAGAAAAGGGCAGAAGGGCAGATTTTGGCGATCAGAAACTTGACATCAATCCATTCTTCCAGCCATTCATCCATCCATCCATCCCTCCAACCATCCTCCTATCCATTCCTCCATCCATCCATCCCTCCACCCATTGATACATTCTTCCATCTATTGCATAATGGATAGAGCACAGGCCTCGGAGTCAGAAGGTCATGGGTTCTAAACCCGGCTCTGCCATTTGTCTGCTGTTTGCCCTTGGGCAAGTCACTTCATTTCTCTGGGCCTTAGTTACCTCATCTGGAAAATGGGGATTGACACTATGAGTCCCATATGTCCAACTTGATTTGCTTGTAACCACCACAGCTCTAAGTACAGTGCCCGGCTCATAGTAAGTGCTTAACCAGTACTACAATTATGAATTATTATCCACCCACCCACCCATCCACCCGTTTCTCCCACCCTCTCTTCCTTTCTCTTCCCCTCTTTCCTTCCCTCCCTGACTCCTTCTGTCCATCCACCCATCAATCCATCAACCTATTTATCCACCCAACCACCCAACTTTACCAGTTCAAGACATACAAGAAGGAAAAAATTATCCGAGTTCTCTTAAAACACAAAATTCCCAGGTCATTTAAAAAAAGAGAAGTTGGGGAGACAAGGCTTGTGATTCAATTTGCATTCTGCAGTTTGCAATTTGTAGAAGCAGCTTGGCCTAGTGGATAGAGTAGGAGCCTGGGATTCAGAAGGTCATAGGTTCTAATCCCGGCTCTGACACTTGTCTGCTGTGTGACCTTGGGCAAGTCACTTCACTTCTCTGTGCCTCAGTTCTCTCTTCTAAAATGAGGATTAAGACTGTGACTCCATGTGGGACAGGGACCATATCCAACTCAATCATCTTGTATCTATCTCAGCACTTAAAACAGTGCCTGGCACATAGTAAGCACTTAACTAATACCATTATCATCATCATTATTATTATTCTCTCTGGACTGTGACCTGATTTTCTTTAGGCATGTCCTGATTTTGTTTAGGTCCTTTTAACATGAGCCGGAGCTGTAATTCAGTGGCTTTCCCATTATCACTTTCAAAACTTTTGAAAAGGACAGTTTGGGCGGCATACTTACTCGACCAGTTGTTAAATACAAAGGATGCCAGATTTAACTAAATAAAATGAACTCCTATAGTAATCATTTTGAAAGTTCAATGTGAGTTTTCATATCAATAATCAGCAATTGTAATCTCCTTTAAAACAGGGATTGTGTGTACAATCAATCAGTAATATTTATTTAGAGCTTTCTCTGTGCAACTCTACTGTATTGACCTCTCCCAAGTGCTTGTTATAGTGCTCTGTCCACCGTAAGTGCTAAGTAAATACCACTTGTTGACTGATTGAGAGGGAGAGAGAGAGAGAAACTTCTCCTTGGCACCCAACTAATTCCTTTTTTCCCTTAGGTTATATTCTTTGTAACTCACAGGTGCTTTACAGCTAGCATTCCTTCTCCTAAAACATATTTTCCCATGAGACTCACCCAGCAGGATTTGTTCTTGAGTCAGTTTCTCTCAGGCTGGCTTCAGGGTATATCAGCTAATTTATCTTCATTAACTGCTTTTGGAGTTCTACACTCATGTACATAATTTTTTCTCTTTCCTCCTATCTGTAAATAATCTCAGTATCTATTTCCCCTACCAGACTTAGTCAATTAAACTCACCCAAGTGCTTAGTACAGTGCTCTTTACACAGTAAGTGTTAAGCAAATACTATTGATTGATTGATTTGCTACAGTCCTCTATTGTCCATGAGGAATTCCCAGAACTTTCTATAGATTGGTGGCTTGGGAAATCACTTAGGGATCTGAAATCTTTTCCCTGATCATATACTGTCAACTGCCACCAACACTAGAGCATTTCTGGGTACATCGATTGGACATTTGATATTTTCCACTGCCCACCCCTATCCCCACATTAAGTACTTTTATGTCTATCTTCCCCTTGAGAATGTAAGTTTATTATGGGCAGGGAATGTGCCTGCTAATTCTGTTGTATTGTAATTATAATTATAACTGCGGTATTTAAGTGCGTACTATGTGCCAGGCACTGTACTAAGCGGGGTTGCACACAGTCTCTGTCCCACGTGGGGCTCACACTCTCAATCCCCATTTTACAGATGAGATAACTGAGGCAGAGAGAAGCAAATTGACTTGCCCACGGTAACAGAGCAGACAACTGGCAGAGGTAAGATTAGAACCCATGACCTTCTTACTCTCAGGCCCATGCTCTATCCACTGTGCCATGCTGCTTCTGTATTTTTCCAAGCACTTAGTGCAGTGCTCTGCAAGTAGCAACAACGACTCTCTCCTCGACCCCCTCCAGTCTGGCTTCCGTCCCCTACATTCCACGGAAACTGCCCTCTCAAAGGTCACCAATGACCTCCTGCTTGCCAAATCCAACGGCTCCTACTCTGTCCTAATCCTCTTCGACCTCTCAGCTGCCTTCGACACTGTGGACCACCCCCTTCTCCTCAACACGCTATCTGACCTTGGCTTCACAGACTCCGTCCTCTCCTGGTTCTCCTCTTATCTCTCCGATCGCTCTTTCTCAGTCTCTTTTGAAGGCTCCTCCTCCCCCTCCCATCCTCTTACTGTGGGGGTTCCCCAAAGTTCAGTACTTGGTCTCCTTCTGTTCTCAGTCTACACGCACTCCCTTGGTGACCTCATTCTGTCCCACGGCTTCAACTATCATCTCTACGCTGATGACACCCAGATCTACATCTCTGCCCCTGCTCTCTCCCCCTCCCTCCAGGCTTGCATCTCCTCCTGCCTTCAGGACATCTCCATCTGGATGTCTGCCCGCCGCCTAAAGCTCAACACGTCGAAGACTGAACTCCTTGTCTTCCCTCCTAAACCTTGCCCTCTCCCTGACTTTCCCATTTCTGTTGACGGCACTACCACCCTTCCCGTCTCACAAGCCCACAACCTTGGTGTCATCCTCGACTCCGCTCTCTCATTCACCCCTCACATCCAAGCCATCACCAAAACCTGCCGGTCTCAGCTCCACAACATTGCCAAGATCCGCCCTTTCCTCTCCATCCATACCGCTACCCTGCTCATTCAAGCTCTCATCTTATCCCGTCTGGACTACTGTATCAGCCTTCTCTCTTATCTCCCATCCTCATGTCTCTCTCCACTTCAATCCATACTTCATGCTGCTGCCCGGATTATCTTTGTTCAGAAACGTTCTGGGAATATTACTTCCCTCCTCAATAGTCTCCAGTGGCTACCAATCAATCTGCGCATCAGGCAGAAACTCCTCACCCTGGGCTTCAAGGCTGTCCATCACCTCGCCCCCTCCTACCTCACCTCCCTTCTCTCCTTCTACTGCCCAGCCCGCACCCTCCGCTCCTTGGCCGCTAATCTCCTCACGGTACCTCGTTCTCGCCTGTCCCACCCTCGACCCCCGGCCCACGTCATCCCCCAGGCCTGCAATGCCCTCCCTCTGCCCATCCGCCAAGCTAGCTCTCTTCCTCCCTCAAGGCCCTACTGAGAGCTCACCTCCTCCGGGAGGCCTTCCCAGACTGAGCCCCTTCCTTCCTCTCCCCCTCGTCCCCCTCTGCATCCCCCCCATCTTACCTCCTTCCCTTTCCCACAGCACCTGTATATATGTATATATGTTTGTACATATTTATTACTCTATTTATTTATTTATTTATTTTTTGTTCATATCTATTCTATTTATTTTATTTTGTTAGTATGTTTGGTTTTTTTTTCTCTGTCTCCCCCTTTTAAACTGTGAGCCCACTGTTGGGTAGGGACTGTCTCTATATGTTGCCAATTTGTACTTCCCAAGCGCTTAGTACAGTGCTCTGCACATAGTAAGCGCTCAATAAATATGATTGATTGATAGTAAGCACCCAATATATTTGATTTATTGATTGACTTACATACTCATCTCTTTAAGCATTTACTCACCCATCATTCTCTTTTTCTTTATATTTGCCTCTCTTTCCTCCTTCAGATTGTAAACTTCCTGACAGCAGGGATCATATCATTTATCTTTATTGTACTCTTCTAAATTCTTCCAAATACTAATTCTACTGTTCTGCACAGTAGATGGGCAATAAATGATATTGATTGATTTACTGATGGGAAGAGTGGCATTAACACAGTGAAAATGTGCTATTATTATTAAGTACCATTGAGTCATTTCTGATTCATAGTGACTCCATGGATATACTTTCTCCAGAACATCCTGTCTTCTGCCATAGTTCACAAGTTTTCTAATGGCTCTTCCATTATCGTTGTTGTGGTCTCTATCCACTAGCTAGCTAGTGCCTCTTTCACGTTTTCCCTGGACTTTTCCTAGCAATATTGTCTTCTCCAGAGAATTAGTCCTCCTGATTGTGTCCAAAATATGCTAATCTAAGTCGAGTCATTTGGCCTTCCAAAGACCACTTTGGTTTAATTCGCTCCAAATGTTTTTTAGGCAGCCATGGTATTCACAAAAGCCTTCTCCAACACCACATTTCAAAAGAATCCATGTTCTTTCTATGCTGTTTTTTCAATGTTCAGCTTTGGGATCCAAACATTGTCACTGGAAACACCATAGAGTTGACAATTTGTATTTTTATGGAAATTGCTACACAGTACATTTTATGGCTTTTTACAGGCTCTTCATAGCATGTCTTCCTAACATTAATCTTTGGCATATTTCTTGGCTACTAGTTTCTTTATCATTGATTATCGATCCGAGGAGAGAAATATTGTCAACTACCTCAATCTTCTCTCCGTCCACTTCAAGTGTGTTGAAACTTCCAGTTGTCATGCTATAGAAGGCAAAATCTGGAAGTTTGAATTGGATTATTGGATTAGAGAAGCAGCGTGGCTCAATGGAAAGAGCACAGGCTTTGGAGTCAGAGGTCATGGGTTCAAATCCTGGCTCCGCCAATAGTCAGTGTGACTTTGAGCAAGTCACTTAACTTCTCTGGGCCTCAGTTACCTCATCTGTAAAATGGGGATGAAGACTGTAAGCCCCCCATAGGACAACCCGATCACCTTGTAACCTCCCCAGCACTTAGAACAGTGCTTTGCACATAGTAAGTGCTTAATAAATGCCATTATTATCATTATTATTATTATTACAGAGAACTGTACTAAGCACGTGGGAGAGTGCAATATGACAGGGTTGGTAAGCATGTTCTCTCTTCCCACAAGGAACTTACAGTATAGTTAGGGACAGGCAATGTAATAAATTATGCATATGCATTTAAGAGCTGTGGGGCTGAGGGTGAAGGGAATAAAGGGTACAAATCCAAGTGTGAGGGGGACTCTTTCAGCATTGATACAATTTCATTTGAGCACTGCAGAATTACTGTTTCTCTGCAATCAGAGTCTGTGCGATGGCAAAAAGGAAGCCATTCATGGTACAGAGACTCCTTCAAAAACAAGAAGACATAAATTCCTTGAATACACCTTGGTAGTTACTTGTAATATTTGAAGTCTTCAGTGGTGTGTCAGAACTTGTTTGCATTGGAATTAAATTTCAACTTAATGAAAAAGGGATCTGTTTGGTAGGCTAATTTAGAGGGCTCTTGTATAAATCATTTTTTTTTCATCCACTGAAATAGAGAAGGCCAAAGTTGGCATGCACTTGTTATAATCAAGCTAATCCAATGCACCAGGCCTGCCTCTTCCAAGTTATTTATTCTAAATCAAAAGCTTCATTAAATTCTGAAATGAGAAAAAAATTGCATCATGAGAGAGGCTTGACTATTTTATAATTTTAACCCTTAGCCACCATGTCCGACGGCTGCTGACTGAAAATGGACCTACATTGTTCTGAAAATGTTGCACCACTGAACAAATGCCATTTTTAAGAGATAGACGATTCTAAAAGTTATGATTTGGTCTGACACCCCAAATGAGTAGTTTTTCACTCTCTGAAACTACTTACAGTTGGTAATCATTTAATCCATCAATCAATCCTATTTATTAGGCATTTAATCTGTGCAGAATACCTAGTGCTTGGGAGCTTGCAATAGAGTTGGTAGACATAATCCCGAGTGAATGATAAAAATTAAAATTTAAAATGAGAATTTTTTTTGGAAGAAAGATACTGGGGACCTGGAAATTTGCTTCTGAGGCTAGAGGGAAAATTTACCTCAGCTTTGCCATTCCCTGTTGGAGAAGGCAGACACAGGGTCAAGAAGGGAAAGAGAATGGTGTCTTTTTTGCTCTGACAGAGCAAGATTAGAGAGCCATCCCTTACAGTGCACAGAATTCTTCATAATGCTCATTAAAACCTCTCCTGGAACTCTTTGCAGAGAACAATTTTAAGCAAGGAACATCGCACAGTAAGCAAGACCACAACCAGTGGGTGTGAACTGATGACCAGTTAGTTGTTAAAAAAAAAAGAGGAATATTAATTTGAAATGGGAGAAGTGAAGAGGTCACATCCTCTTGCATTCTGGGCTGTCCAGACCACAAGTCCCCTATTTGCTGTGTCACTGAACGTGTTCCACTCATGAAGCAGCCTGGATTTGGGTGCCTCGTGGTAAGCTCGTTGTGGGCAGGGAAATGTCTACCAGCTCTGTTGTCCTGTACCCTTCCCCAGGCACTTAATACAGCTCTGCACACAGTAAGTGTTCAATCGATTTAATCGATTATGGTGAACAAGAGCAGCCAAGATTAAAGTCAGAGTGGACTAACCATCTTAAGTAGGGAGGTTTCTAAAATTTCCCAGGGCTTTTTACATATCAGATTGCCACAGCCAACCCGAGCCAATTCTTCAAAGATGTGAGATTGTCTTGTCTTATGCCCTGGAGTCATCTTCGACCCATAGCATAGACACATCTCTCCCAGAACACCCCACTTCCATCTGCAATCGTTCTGATAGTGTATCCACTGAGTTTTCTTGGTAAAAATGCAGAAGTGGTTTATCATTGCCTCCTTCTGTGCAGTAAACTTGAGTCTTCACCCTTGATTCTCTCCTATGCTGCTCCTGCCCAGCAGAGGTGAGTTTTGACTTGTAGTAGATTGCCTTCCACTCACTAGCCACTGCTCAAGCTAGGAATGGAATGGATATGCCTCTACTTGACTCTCCCTCCTATAGTCAAGACTGGTAGAGTGTTCAGAACTCTCCAGGTGTGACCCTGAGAGGGGGTGAGATTATGTAGAAGGGATTCAAATGGCAGGGAAGCTAAGGAGAATTAGCCTCTTACCAAAAAGCAAATTATTCTTTTATGATAAAGACCACCTACTGTATCTCCAACACTTCTCATCAGAATCAGCCCAATACTAACCATGTTTGCCCCTAGGTGTTCTAAGGTTATTCACAGCTTCTGATTACACTCATAACATCCTCAACATTCCCAGTTATATTGTCAGGCTTTCATCAATCAAACAATATTTACTCTCCCTTAACCCCAACAATGGTAGTCTTGGCAAAAGTGTTAGGCAGAAGAGTTCATTGTTTTAGCGGTTGGGCTTTGACCTTCTCATTTTCAATAAGACATTCATTTATTTCATTCATTCAATAGTATTTATTGAGCACTTACTGTATGCACAGCATTGAACTAAGCACTTGGGAAGTACAAGTCGGCAACACATAGGGATGTGGCCTAAATCAGACCTGGTTATTTCCTTCAGAGGATGCTGACAACAAATCTACATGTATAAAGAAGTAATGAAAGAAGAAAGAAAGAAAAGGAATGTTTAAACACATTTCCTAGGAACCAAGGACCTTCTTTCATGTTTTTCTTTCCTCTCCCCTGAGTTCTTGTTTCCACTTAGTTGCTGTAGCTATAAGTCAGACATTTCAAGCGGGAGCTTAGAATTCAGAGCACTGGTCAGGAGAAACACACATGATCCCAACTGGCAGAGCTTGAATTGAATCAATTCAATCATTGAGGCACAGAGAAAGACTGGCTTGAGTTTGGAGCCATGGCTTCTAGCTGAGTCAGAAAATGAGTTTCAGCTCCTTCGCTGTCTTCTGGGTTGCCTCGAGCTAAGTTGCATAGCTGTGCTATTTGATGAGTGTTGAATGAATTCAGAGTACTGTCGCTTTTCCCTGCTGCTCAGAGCTTGCATTCCCTGTGCCTGAAATTCACTGTTTGTTGGGGAAGATTTCCCAACTTCCCATAATGAGCTTCTATGGTCATGGCAAAGAAGCAGCGTGGCTCAGTGGAAAGAGCACGGGCTTTGGAGTCATGGGTTCAAATCCCAGCTCTGCCAGTTGTCAGCTGTATGACTTTGGGCAAGTCACTTAACTTCTCTGTGCCTCAGTTACATCATCTGTAAAATGGAGATGAAGACTGTGAGCCCCTCATGGGACAACCTGACCACCTTGTAACTTCCCCAGCACTTAGAACAGTGTTTCGCACATAGTAAGTGCTTAACAAATGCCATTGTTATTATTATTATGGCATGACACCCAGATGACATCAGCTCACCCCCTGCTACTTCAACTCACCCAGCCCACCCACATCACTATCCTAGAGCCAGCTTACTCACTGGGCCTTGATCTCATCTATCTCATTCAATCATTCATTCAGTCATATTTATTGAGAGCTCACAGTATGCAGAGCACTGTGCTAAGCACTTGGAAAGTACAGCAGCAACAAAGAAAGACAATCCCTGCCCACAACGGGCTCAAAGTCTAGAATGGGGGAGACAGACATCAAAGCAAGTGAACGGGCATCAATAGCATCAATGTAAATAAATAGAATTAGATATGCGTACACATCAAAACATGTAAACAGGAATTAATATAAATAAATAGAATTATAGTTATGTACATATTTACACAAGTGCTTTGGGGCGGGGAGAGGGGATAGAGCAAAGGGAGCAAGTTGGGGGCCTCAGGGGAGAGGGAGCTGAGGAAAAGGGGGACTTAGTATGGGAGTCTATCTAGTCTAGTGTACCTTGACCCCTCCCTGTAGACTGGATCTCCATCCCCCTCCATATACACCAGACCACCACCACTCTTCCCACCTTCAAAGCTTTATTAACAACACATCTCCTCCAGGAGGCCTTTCCCAGTTAAGCCCTCTTCTTTCCTGGTTCCCTCTACCTTCTGCATTGTCTATTCACCTAGAGCTGTGATTTCTGGGCATTTCATATCCACTCCACCTTCAACCCACAGGATTTATGTACCTATCTGCATATTATATACTATACATGATTAATATTACTATCTCCCCCTCTAGACTATAAGCTCATTGTGAGCAGGGAACGTGTCTACCAACTCTGTTGTACTGCTCTCTCCCAAGGGCTTAAAACAGAGGTCTGCACACAGTAAGTGCTCAATAAATACCATCAATAATGATGGGGAAAGGAAAACTTTTCAATTTACAGAGAGTTTGGGAGAAGGTATGATAAAATGAAAATTGACAGGGATATTTCCTGTTGAATCATGGTTCAGGGTAAAATTTCATCAGTAGAGAATATCACCAAGTATTAACTTGCACTTTACCAAGAAGCATGTCATCTAAATGAGGAACAAATGAATACTTTGGTAAAGGGCCATGGAAAGGTAATTTATTTAATTATGAATTCGTTGTAATTTGTTCAGAGAAATGAATTCATATATTGTAACCAACAGCATAGGTAAACAGTGTAAGTAAAAATGTTTGCATAGCGTGGATTCTGTTTTTCCTTTATTTTTTTCGTGTGTTGTTAGGCACTTACTCTGTGCCAGCCACTGTACTAAGGGATGGAGTAGATACAAGCTAATCAGTTTGAACACAGTCCATGTCCAACATGAGGCTCAGTCTTAATCCCCATTTTACAGATGAGATAACTGAGGCACAGAGAAGTGAAGTGATTTGCTCAAGTTCACATAACAGGGAACGTTTCTATTGTTATATTGTACTCTCCCAAGTGCTTAGTACAGTGCTCTGCACATAATAACTGATCAATGAATACTATTAAATGAATGAATGAAAGAAAGACAAGAAGCAACGTGATGTGATGGTTAGAGCACAGGCCTACGAGTCACAAGGACCTGGGTTCTAAACCCAGATCAGCCACTTCTCTGCCATGTGACCTTTGCAAGTCACTTTGCAAGTACCATGTCTGTAAAAAAAGTGGAGATTGACTCTGTGAGCCCCACGTGGGACATGAACTGTGTCCAACCCGATTAGCTTGTAAGTACCCCATCACTTACAACAGTGCCTAGCACATAGTAAGCACTTAAAGATACTATTTTTTTAAACAGTGGTGGATCTGGGATTAGAATCTAGGTTCTGTGGACTTCCAAGCCCTTGCCACAAGGTCAAATCTTTACTGGGAGCATTCCAAATATTGACAGTTACAAACCTTCCCCAACTCTACCAGTGACTGGAGTTGTGGGTAACCTAATCTTATTTTTCCTTGCCCTTTTTGTTTTTCCAACCATGGTATTGAAAACCACAAGGGCTTTCAGGGTTCTAAATTCCATAGTTTTCTGGACCCATTTCCAGACAGATTCTCCATCAGGAGCAAAGACATCCCTATTCCACTTCTGTGTCTTTCCCACATAAAGCAAACCTCTTTCCCACTTGCAGATAAGCCAGCACCCATTCCCCAAAGCACTTTCAGCCTGTAAGTGCTCAAAATCCTTTGGAAACATTGGAGATGTCAGAATTTCCCCCATTATAGTATCCTGAAAAGCATCTTCAAAGCAACCACTATACTTATGAAGTATTTTACTGACTTTGCAATCCATGCATTTGTTTATTTGTGGTTTTAGGTAGCAGATCATTCCAAGCACACTTTCAGCTTCTTTTCAGCTTTATGCACGCAGCATGTGCTCACTGCTCATTGCTTCTGAAGAAAATGCTTGCCCAATAGAATGAGTGCAAATTGCCATCTGGATGTAATCCAGAGTAACATTATCAACCAATCCGTCAATCTATCAAAGGTATTTATTGAGAACTTGCTGTGTGCGGAACAACTAAATGCTTGGGAAAGTACAATACAACTGAGTTGGTAGCCCTGAGCCCTTCCCAGCGAGAGCTTACAGTCCACAGGGAAAGACAGACATTAAAATAGATTAAAATTAGGGGAAATAGATTATTCTCCTAGGTATAAGACTATTTACATTAGTACTGCAGGGCTGGGATGAATATTAAAATGCTTAAAGAGTATATGGCTAAGTGCACAAGTCAATACAGAAGGGAGGGTGTATAGGGAAAATAAAGACTTAGGGAAGGCCTCTTGGAGGACATGATTTTAGTAGGGTTGCAAAGGTGTGGAAAGTGATGGACTGTTTGTCACGAAGCGGGAGGGAATTTCAGGCCTGAGAGAATGTGACTTAGGACTTGGTGGCGGGATAGATGAGATTGAGGTACAAAAAGTAGGTCTGCGTTAGAGGAATGAAGAGTGCTGGTTGGGTTGTAATAGGAGATCAGTAAGGTTAGGTAGGAGGGATGGAGTTGACAGTGCTTTGAGTGCCTTAAAGTTAATCGTAAGGAGTTTCTGTTTGATGAAGAGGTGGGTGGGCAACCACTGGAGATTTGAGGCATAAAAACAGCTTGAAAAATGTCTTTACCTGTACTAAAGCGGCAGTATTTTTCTGTTCCTTTTAGCATTTTTGTAACACTTACTATCAAGGAACATAGTTTACCGGCATCAAAGCTAGGCTCTCCTTAACACAACTCTGCTGGGTGAAATGTAAGATCGCTTTTTTCCTTTAAGGTCTTCAGAAACTCTTAATTAATCTGTCAATTGATGGTATTCACTGAGTTCTTACTGTGTGCAGAGCAGTATATTAAGTGCTTGGGAAAGTACAATACAAAAGAATTGGTAGACACATTCCCTGCCCACAGTGAGTCTATAGGTTGGAGGGGTAAATAGACATTAATGTAAAATGAATTATTTACATGATATCTACATAAGTGTAAGTCCAAAGGGTACAGATCCAAGTGCAATGATAGTATTGTTGACCATGACTGGGCTAATGGTGAGGGAGGGGTGGCAACTGAAGGGAGGAAAGGACAAAGTAATGATAATAATAATAATGATGATGATGGTATTTGTTAATTGCTCACTATGTGCCAGACACTGTACTAAGTGCTGGAGTGGATACAAGAAAATCGAGTTGGACACAGTCCCTGTCCCATGTGGGGCTCGCAGTCACAATCCCCATTTTACAAAAGAGGTAACTGAGGCACAGATAAGTGAAGTGACTTGCCCAAGGTCACACACCAGACACATGGCAGAGCTGGGTTTAGAAACCATGATCTTCAGACTCCCAGACCTATGCTCTATTCATTCATTCATTCATTCAATTTAATTTATTGAGCACTTACTGTGTACAGAGCACTGTACTAAGCACTTGGAAAGTACAATTCGGCCACAGATAGAGACAATCCCTACCCAACAATGGGTCTAGAAGAGGGGAGACAGATAATAAAACCAAACAGGACCTATTTACCCTGAGGATGTGAAGTCAGAGAAAAGAAATACAGGGACTAAATCCTTCGCTAATCCTGCTGGGTTTGGGAAATTATGTGGCTTACCCCTCCAGACAAGACTCACTAGGCTGTAAGTGCGTTGTGAACAGGGAACATGTCTACCAACTATGTTATATTATATATTCTCCCAAAAACTCAGTACAGTAGTCTGCACAGAGTGAGTGCTCAGTAAACATGATTGATGGATTTATTGATTTTGGAAAATGAAATATTCTCGGTCCCTCCCTTCCCCTTACTCTAGAGATGTTTATGCTAATCTCCTTTCATTCATTCATTAAATCAATCATTTTTATTGACTGCTCACTGTGTGCAGAGCACTGTACTAAGTGCTTGGAAAGTACAGTTTGGCAACAGATGGAGACAATCCCTACCCAACAATGGGCTCATAGTCTAGAAGGGGGAGACAGCCAACAAAACAAGTAGACAGGCATCAGTACCATCATAACAGTTGGGGTAGAGTAGGGCTGAACTACAGAGCACATTTCCTCACTGAAGATCGAGGCCCAAGCCCACATTACATTTCCTTGTCTCCCTGTCATGGCCCGGGGGAGCCATTAACAGATGGAGACTAAACCCAGATGAATTAAGAGAGTTGTCTAAGATTAATCCCCAAAGAAGCCAGAATGAAACCCTTGTCTCGTGATTCTCAATTTAATTCCCTGTACACTAGCTGTCACTAAATCTCTTGATTCATCTTTTTTTTTCTCTCCGCCTCCTGTAGAAAATCCATAGGTGTAGAGAGAACAGGGATGGGATTTCATCCACCTCCAAAAGGTCTCTCCAAAAGGAATTCTGGGTTAATGGTTTGTGTTTGGGTGTGTCGCTGTCCTTCCAGTTCAAAAGATGGGGGGAAGGTTTATCATGTGTGTGTGTGAGGGGGGGTGTCTCTGATAATAATGATGGTATTTGTTAAGCACTTACTATGTGCCAATGTGTAATTCTAAGCAGAGACCAATGTGTAATTAATCAGTTAGCCCCTCTGAATCATGTGCAAGACTTGTACTTTCCAAGCGCTTAGTACAGTGCCCTGCAAACAGTAAGTGCTCA
This sequence comes from Tachyglossus aculeatus, assembly GCF_015852505.1. Lineage (NCBI taxonomy): Eukaryota > Metazoa > Chordata > Mammalia > Monotremata > Tachyglossidae > Tachyglossus > Tachyglossus aculeatus. The sequence continues at coordinate 99,254,446 of NC_052066.1, read as the reverse complement.
ATAAATACTATTGAATGAATGAATGCAAGAAAATATTCCCTCTTTAAGCACTGCTCCTCATAGCATGCACTGACATTTTTGGTTCCCCTCCCCTTTGTTTTTATTTTCTTTAAGACGTCACTTCATTTCTGATTGCTGCCTGCCAAACTGTTTCTGCTATCTCCCATTATTTGAGTCTTGGTTTAATGATAATTGTGGTATTTGTTAAGCTCCAAGCACTGCTCTAAGCACTGGAGTGGATACAAAGGTAATCAAGTTGGACACAGTCCCTGTCTCACATGGGGTCAGAGTCTTGATCCCCATTTTACAGATGAGGTAATTGAGGCCCACAGAAGTTAAGTGATTTGCTCAAGGTGTCACCTTTTGTTTTTGTTTTTTTGTTTGTTTTGTTTATTGTTGTCTGTCTCCCTCTTCTAGACTGTGAACCCGTTGTTGGGTAGGGACTGTCTCTATATGTTGCCAACTTGTACTCCCCAAGTGCTTAATACAGTGCTCTGCACACAGTAAGTGCTCAATAAATATGAATGAATGAATGAAGACTGTGAGCCCCAAGAGGAACAGGAGATGTATCCAACCAGATTGGACAGTGTCTGGCAAACAGTAAGTGCTTAACAAATACCATAATCATTGAATTAAAATAAATTATGGCTACGTACATAAATACTGTAGGGCTGAGGATGGGGTAAAAATCAAACGATTAAATTTTACAGATCCAAGTTCCTAGGTGATGCAGCAGGGACAAGCAGGGAAAATGAGGGCTTAGTTGGAGAAGGTATCTTTGAGGAGATGTGATTTTAATAAGGCTTTAAAGGCGGGGAGCGTGGAGGTCTGTCATATACAAAGGGGAAGGGATTTCCAGGCCTGAGGGAAGAGGAGGGCAAGAGGTCAGCAGCGAGATGAACAAGAAAAGGTACAGTGAGTATGCAGGGGTTTGGGGAGCAAATTGTGCTGGGTTGTAGTGGGAAATCAGTAAGGCAAGGTAGGAGGAAGCAAGCTGATTGAATGGCTTAAATTTGGTGGTGAAGGGTTTCTGTTTGATGCAGAGGAGGATGGGCAACCCCTGGAGGTTCTTGAGGAGCTGGGGAGATGTGAACTGAACTTATTTTAGGAAAATGAACCAGGTAACAGAGTGAATATGGACTGGAGTGGGGAGAGAGAGGAGTCAGGGAGACTAGCGAGAAACACAATGAAGAAGTCTTGATCCCCATTTTACAGATGAGGTAATTGAGGCCCACAATGAAGAAGGGTGATGAAGAAGGCAAAGGAGATATGATAGGTGGTTGAATTAGCTTAGTTGTAGTTTGGATGGCTATGAAAGGGCAAATTTTAGCGATGCTGTGAAGTCAGAGTCGACCAGATTTGGTGACACTGAATATGTGGGTTGAATGCGAGAGAGGAGTGGAGGAAAATTCCCAGGTTATGGGCTTGTGAGACAAGGAGCATAATGGCATTGTTACAGTGATGGGAAAGTCAGAGGGACAAGGTTTGCATGAAAAGAAAGACGCTAAATTTGAGAGGTCAGTGGGACATCTAAGTGGAAATGCTCTGAAAGCAGGAGGAAATGAGAGAAAGCAAAGAAGGAGAGAGGTAGATTTGGGAATCATTAGCAATGCAATCAGTTCATCAGTGTTACTTATTGAGTGCTTCCTTTGTGCAGAGCTCTATACTAAGTGCTTGGGAGAGTTGAAACCGTGAGCCCGTTGTTGGATAGGGACCGTCTCTATATGTTGCCAACTTACTTGTACTTCCCAAGCGCTTAGCACAGTGCTCTGCACACAGTAAGTGCTCAACAAATATGATTGAATGAATGAACAGGTTTGATAGGTATCTCCTCTGCCCACGTGGAGCTTACAGTCTAGATCAGGAGACTGATACTAATTTAAATGGCTGAGGATGGGGTGAGTATCAAATACAGTTCAAGATAATAATGCAAAATAAAGTAGCTAAGGGAGTTCTTGGTGGGAGAAATCATTGCATTCCCCAAGAACAGACCTCCGCAGTGGTCTATCATATCAGGACAATAAGGATTCTACAGCGTGGCTTAATGGAAAGAACACGGGCTTGGGAGTCAGGGGTTGTGGGTTCTAATCCTGACTCCGCAACTTATCAACTGTGTAACCTTGGGCAAGTCACTTAACTCCTCCTTGCCACAGTTACCTCAACTGTAAAATTAGGATAAAGACTGGGAGACGCAAGTAGGACAACCTGATGACCTTGTATCTCCCCCAGTGCTTAGAACAGTGCTTGACACATAGTAAATGCTTAACAAATACCATTATTATTTTTACTTCACAGTTCTGTGGGAGACAAGCTGGCTCCATTGGCATTATAGCATTGACAGGAAAGTGTAGGGAAAATTGTGTCTTTATTCTCCCATAACATTAAGTTTCATGAGCATCAGAGTTAAATATGAACAAATAAAAATGTTTAAGTTGGAGGAGGCTGGGGGTGAGAACAAAGAGAGGGAAGGAAAAAAAAGAGAAAAAGAGACAGGTAACGAAACAGAGACTCTGTATCGGGGTAATGCTGTCTACTATAGTTTACTTTTTCATTCAGTATTCAACCTGAAAGGAAAACCATGCAAATGAATTAGCTGGATTGAGAAAGGAGAAAGGTTTGTAATAATAATGATGGTATTTGTTAAGCACTTACTATGTGCAAAGCGCTGTTCTAAGCGCTGGGGGATACAAGACAATCAGGTTGTCCCACATGGGGCTCACAATCTTAATCCTCATTTTACAGATGAGGTAACTGAGGCACAGAGAAGTTAAGTGACTCGCCCAAAGTCACACAGCTGACAACTGGCAGAGCGGGGATTTGAACCCACGACCTCTGACTCCAAAGCCCGGGCTCTTTCTACTGGGCCATGCTGCTTCTCTAGTTTGTACTAGTGCTTAATCTATGCTGGGAGAGGTAGCAGGGCAGGGAAATCCAGAATATGTCCAGTTGATGGGCAGCCTTCTCGTAACCTGAATTTGGGAGACTGGAGGGACGGGCTTAAACAGTGGAATCTCCTCTCCTTCCTGTCATTCACATGACTTCTAATTCTGGCTTTGCCACTTGGCTGCAGTGTGACTGTGGGCAAGTCACTTAACTTCTCTGTGCCTCAGTTACCTCATCTGTAAAATGGGGATTGAGACTGTGAGACCTTAGAAGCAGCATGGCTTAGTGGAAAGAGCACAGGTTTGGGAGTCAGAGGATGTGGGTTCTAATCCCAGCTCCACCACTTGTCTGCTGTGTGACTTTGGGCAGGTCACTTAACTTCTCTGGGCCTCAGTTACCTCATCTGTAAAATGGGTATTAAAACTGTACACCGCATGTAGGACAAACTGATGACCCGTATCTACCCCAGCGCTGAGAACAGTACTTGGCATATAGTGAGTGCACAACAAACAGTTATCATTATTATTTTGTAGGACAAGGGACTTTGCCTAACTCTATTTGCTTGTATCCACCCCAGCGCTTAGTACAGTGTCTGGCGCAGAGTAAGTGCTTAACAAATACCATAATTATTATTATTATCATTTCATTCATTCAATTATATTTATTGAGCACTCACTGTGTGCAGAGCACTGTAGTAAGTGCTTGGAAAGTACAATTCAGCAATTACAATCAGTTTGGAAAGTACAATTTATCACCCCGAGCAGCTCAGTCTGTGCTCTAAACTCTGCCTCCTTACCGCTCCACCCACCACAAACATTGTAGGCAGCCACGCAGCTCTCATCTACCATGAACATTCATTCATTCAGTCGTATTTATTGAGTGCTTACTTTGTGCAGAGTACTGTACTAGGCGCTTAGGAAGTACATGTTAGCAACACATAGAGATTGTCCCTACCCAACAACAGGTTCGCAGTCTAGAAACCACAGACTCACTGTCCAAATTTCTTGATTTATATTAATGTCCGTTTGCCCCTCTAAGCTGGAAACTCACTGTGGGCAGGGAATGTGTCGTTTATTGTTATATTGTACTCTCCCAAGTGCTTAGTACAGTGCTCTGCAAACAGTAAACACTCAGTCCTAAACACTAAAGTCCCACAGTCCTACCCATAGCTTCTGGGTCTGAGGCCCAGTTAGCCTGGTCAGTACCTAATGTTGCACCTTATCAATCTTTTCCCACCCATTATCGCATCCCTTTCCAAAGGGACACATTTTTCTAGACTCTTATTATGTCCCGTTGTTGACTAAACCAGTTCTGGGACCGACCAACTTTCATAGATCAAAAACCTAGCCGAGTTATGCAGATTCACAGAACCGTCTTTTGTTGACCTTTAAGCAATAGTCATCTGGTCCTTTGCTTTCAGAAGCTGCAGCATGATTAAAATTGTTTCTCAGCCAATAAATAAAAGTTATTAATGTTACATGCAATAACCAATTCAGCTGGCCAGAATGGTGAGGGTTTTGAGATGTGCCAGGAGGAACTCTCTGAGTTAGGAAGAATTTGATTTCATAGCCCTGAATCTTTTTTTTTTGGTGTTCCCTAGAATTACATACGTGCTTTTATTAAATTCCACGGAGCCAGAGATGTTCACATTTCCAAGGTCTTTTGAAATACTTTGCTTTCATTTGCTGGCCAGCACTGGTGGTTTGAGAGTCCTACTAAAGGAGGTTAACCTGCTATATGGCTGTCCTTAGTTTCAGTCTTTCTCTAATTCCTAGCCGTCTGAGGTGTTTGGCAGCATCAGTAAGTACATAGGCTTGGGAAATCACAGTGACAACCTCAAATTCATTAATTCATCCTGCATGCATCTTTGGGAGGGTAAAAGTTCAGTCCTCAGTCAGATCGACTGCAGTTCAGTCCTCAGTCGGATTGACTGTATTCCTCTTATTTACAGTTCCTCTCGTCTGCTTTTGCTTCAGGAAGCTTCACACTGGCAAACCACCCTCCCAGTGATTAGAAAATTAAAAGCAACTTGTTCTTGAATCTCCCCACACCACTACTTGGTTTAATGGCCTGCTTAGGTGTTCCTGCTGCTCCATATCATGCTCTGATCCTCCTAGAAAGTCCTGGGGTGGTAATTAGTCCCCTGCATGGTCTAAGTGGGAAGGAAGAGGAGGGAATTAATTGGAGAAAATTACAGAAATGATTAGAGGAATGTCATACTAGAGCAAGTTGCTCTTAAACTCCCAGCACTGGAGGGCTGGGCTTGACAGTGTGAGGAGATCTGGATCCATCCGTAAGTTAAATTCTATCAAATTAGTTTCTCGGTCCTTTGAGACAAAGGTTAAGGCAAAGGAATGGAGAAAAGTGGGCCTGGAATTCATTCAGCTGTCATCTTCTTTCATGCATAGAGAAACCCAATAAATTTCAGCTGACGAGAGGCATATACATTTAATAGATGAAAACTTGCCAACATGCCATCTCGCCTGTGCCTTTTTCCCTTTCGCGAGGAGGAAGTGAATCCTGAAGCACCCATAATTCTGTCCCGGGAAAAATGGAGAGGCTCAAAGGAGAGCAATGACGTCACCAAAGGGTAGAAGCAGAACTTGGCCAGCTGAGAACAGCCCGGTAGACATTGTTGGGAATCTTGCTGTTCCATTTTTTGTCTTCCCCAGGTGGCATAGGGACTCATTAGAATTCCTGTCCAGGTATTTTATTGACTGTCTTGCAAAATCTGGCCTTTCCCAGAATGGAGGCTGACTGGATCCTGGTGGGTCAGTGGCTGTTCTGGGAACATTGTGGCACTTTCCCATGGCTACAAACAGGAAATGGGGGCAAATCCCCCATCACATCCTACCTCTAGCTTTCTCAGAACCCCATTTACCTTGTTTCCATACTTTAAAGATTCTGACTCCTAAAAGGATGACTAAGGGAAAAAAAGGCTTACTTTCACATAAACTAAGATGGAAGGAGAGTGAGAGAAAGAGAGAGATTGAGGAAGACAGAAACAACTTCAATAGTATCAGAAATAGGCATAATCTCTTATTTTCGGTTATTTGAATACTCACTTTCAGCCAACAAGTGGGAGATGATGTGCTGGAACTCACAAGTCCTAAGAAAGCTTAATGTCTGGTACAATTTAATAATGCTTCCCCAAATATGATGTTAATTGAGGGGGATAAATAAATTTCTTACATAGAAATAGACAAAATGATGACTACTGTCAGTCAGGGAGCATATTTAGGAGTTTAATTCTTTTATAGGATTTTTTTTGCCAATTCAATAAATTCATAATGAACATGAGTAAGGAGGTGGTCCTTCCAACAAGAAGGGGCTAGAAATTAAGTGAAGGGAATAGAGGCTTGAGGTTGAAATCACTTTCTTTTAAAATGCCTAAATGTGTGCATGTTGGAGGTGAATGTGTGTGTGGGTGTGTGTTTACAAGATCTGATAGCTTTGACCTGAAAAGAACGAATTAAATAGCAATGGCATTTTTGCACTAGGAATCTAACATTTAATAAAATCAATCTCCATTCATTGGTAGATTGGGTGATTCAAGAAAATTGTAAATAAATTCTCTTTCAAGAATGAACAATCCAACATTTGGTTTCAGACATGCCTCCTGAACGATATATGAACTGGAAATAAAAGCCTCATGCAGTCAAGCTTTTACATCACTGTAATGGTTAAGAAATAATTAGGAGAGGAAGAGCTGGTTTGAAGAATGATAATTACTGCAGGGGTTCCTCAAGGGTCAGTTCTAGGTCTCCTTCTATTCTCTACACTCACTCCCTTGGTGAACTCATTTGCCCCCACAGTTTCAACTATCATCTCTATGCTGATGACACCCAAATCTACAACTCTGCCCCTGCTCTCTCTCCCTCCCTTTTGGCTCAGGTCTCCTCCTGCCTTCGGAACATCTCCATCTGGATGTCTGCCCACCATCTAAAACCTAATATGTCCAAGACTGAACTCCTTATCTTCCCTCCCAAACCCTGACCTCTCTGACTTTCCCGTCACTGTAGACAGCACTACCTTCCTTCCCATCTCACAAGTCCGCAAACTTGGTGTCATCCTCGACTCTGCTCTCTTGTTCACCCATCACATCCAATCTGTCACCAAAACCTGCCGGTCTCACCTCCGCAACATCGCCAAGATCCGCCCATTCCTCTCCATCCAAACCGCTACCTTGCTGGTTCAATATCTCATCCTATCCCAACTGGATTACTGCATCAGCCTCCTCTCTGATCTCTCATCCTCCTGTCTCTCCCCACTTCAGTCTATACTTCATGCTGCTGTGCAGAAATGCTCTGGGCATGTTACTCCCCTCCTCAAAAATCTCCAGTGGCTACCGGTCAACCTATGCATCAAGCAAAAACTCCTCACTCTTGGCTTCAAGGCTCTCCGTCACCTCACCCCCTCCCACCTCACCTCCCTTCTCTCCTTCTACAGCCCAGCCCACACCCTCCGCTCTTCTGCCACTAACCTCCTCACTGTGCCTTGTTCTCGCCTCTCCCGCCATTGACCCCCAGCCCATGTCCTCCCCCTGGCCTGGAATGCCCTCCCTCGGCACATCATTCATTCATTCATTCAATCATATTTATTGAGTGCTTACTGTCTGCAGAGCACTGTACTAAGCACTTGGGAAGTACAAGTTGGCAACATATAGAGACGGTCCCTACCCAACAGTGGGCACATCCACCAAGCTAGCTCTCTTCCTCCCTTCAAAGCCCTACTGAGAGCTCACCTCCTCCAGGAGGCCTTCCCAGACTGAACCCCCTTTTTCCTCTCCTCCGCCCCATCCCCCCATCCTACCTCCTTCCCCTCCCCACAGCAGCTATATATATGTTTGTACAGATTTATTACTCTATTTATTTTACTTGTACATATTTACTATTCTATTTATTTTGCTAATGATGTGCATCTAGCTTTACTTCTATTTATTCTGATAACTTGACACCTGTCCACATGTTTTGTTTTGTTGTCTGCCTCCCCCTTCTAGACTGTGAGCCCGTTGTTGGGTAGGGACCGTCTCTATATGTTGCCAACTTGTGCTTCCCAAGTGCTTAGTACAGTGCTCTGCACACAGTAAGCATTCAGTAAATATGAATGAATGAATCAATCAATCAATCAGTCATATTTATTGAGCGCTTACTGTGTGCAGAGCACTGTACTAAGCACTTGGGAAGCACAAGTTGGCAACATATAGAGATGGTCCCTACCCAACAATGGGCTCACAGTCTAGAAGGGGGAGACAGAGAACAAAACCAAACATATTAACAAAATAAAATAAATAGAATAGATATGTACAAGTAAAATAATAGAGTAATAAATATGTACAAACATAGATACATATATACAGGTGCTGTGGGGAAGGGAAGGAGGTAAGGCAGGGGGATGGAGAGGGGGAAGAGGGGGCGAGGAAGGAGAGGGCTCAGCCTGGGAAGGCCTCCTGGAGGAGGCAAGCTCTCAGTAGGGCCTTGAATGAATGAACTGTATCTAACCCAGTGCTTGGTACTGTGCTTGGTGTATAGTCATTCTTAATGAATATCACTACTATTATTATCATGACATCCCCTGAATCTTAAGGATATTTAAAAACAAGGGCTATTCTCTGAACTTTCCTTAGGAGAAAGTTCAGTAATTGAAAAGGACTCAAGCCAAAAAGTTGAGTTATCCCTTTCAACATGACTCTCTTCCTAACCCCTGCATATCTTCCAAACAGAATTTAATTTCTCAAGAGAGTCCTCTCCCTGTTTCTATTTCTTTTTTTACCCAAAGCAAGTCTAAGTCTATGCACCTGGGTCTGCATTCCTGAAGCACTTTGATAACCCATCCCCAGCCCTGAAAAACTGATGTGCATTTCCTTATACTCTGCTGAAAGTCATCACCTAGCATCAGAGGTAGGCTTACTTTAGCACAACCGTGTTGGGTGGGTCACAGGAGAAGAATGAATGACAACAGGATACACAACTGCTCTGTGAAGAAACTGAATGCAAGGAGGGTAGGGCGAGCTTTTCAAGAACACAGTGTAATAAAACTTCAGGCAGTGTTGCATCACAACTGAAACCAGGCGTCAATCATTGAGATTAGAAAAGAATGGCATGAAGCAAAAGCTTCATAAGGAATAAGAGACCAAGGAGGAAATAACATCAGGAACTGCAAATATTAAACATCACAATGAAATAAAGCACAGATATTCTGTGTGCTCCTTGTGGCCTGTTCTATTGGCCTTTCATTGGTCTTTTCAGTTATGCATGCATTCACAGGTGAATTTTACTGTTAGTCTTTTCTTCTTTTGAATATGAAGGACATCTGCAGATACTCTCCCAAGTATTTAGTATGGTGTGCTCAGTTAATATTACTGATTAAAGTGAAGAGGCTCTGATATGTTACCAGAATGCTTATATTGAAGTTTCATAATGCTTAAAAATGGACTTTCAAGAAAAAAAACTTTCAACGGTATGCTAAAAAGAAAAACCTCCAATCTTTGGCATATTTGAATTCAAGTGTTCCTTCTGCTGTATCTTTATTTGAATATTTATCTCCTCTCAAATCAAAATACCACACATAATTAAGCATGCCAGACTAGTTTTTGTCATAAACCAGAACTTGGACACTTAACCAAGCACACAAGCTGTCTCCTTTCTCCTTTCCATTTGGAGATTGGGAGAGTGGGGGAAGGAGGGAAGTGAAAGATTCTGGGATTAAAGGCTTCCAGAATTCTGGACTACAAATGTAGAAGTCCAAGAATTTAAAAATTCATTGCTGCTACATGAGAGGCAGAACATGTGTCTTCATGCTGAAAATGGTCAGGGATAAGCAACAGAAATCCAGCCCTGTCCTGGCTCTACTTAGCAATCTATTTAGCAATCAATCAAGCAATCAATCAATGCATCATAATTATTGAGTGCTTACTATGTGCAGAGCACTGTACTAAGTACTAACCCTAAACTTGTACATAAACTCACACTTATTCTGATGTACAAAATCATGTGGGCACTGTTGTCATTTTTTTATATCTTTCCTATACAAATGAACATTTCTCATTTCTAAATATCATTGCTGCCATCATTTTATTGCCTGGGTTTAATTCAATACTGTAAAATCTCCACTTCTTGTGCAAACACATTTATGGTACACCCATTAATCCCGAGCACATTTTAATCTTACATATATGAAAGAGACAACCTTCAAGAAATAATGAATAATTGTGAAATATAAAGAAACATTTAACAACAAAATGCGTTTCAGATCCTTCCCGTCTCACAAGCCCGCAACCTTGGTGTCATCCTCGACTCCGCTCTCTCATTCACCCCTCACATCCAAGCCGTCACCAAAACCTGCCGGTCTCAGCTCCACAACATTGCCAAGATCCACCCTTTCCTCTCCATCCAAACCGCTACCCTGCTAATTCAAGCTCTCATCCTATCCCGTCTGGACTACTGCACTAGCCTTCTCTCTGATCTCCCATCCTCGTGTCTCTCTCCACTTCAATCCATACTTCATGCTGCTGCCCGGATTATCTTTGTCCAGAAACGCTCTGGACATATTACTCCCCTCCTCAAAAACCTCCAATGGCTACCGATCAATCTGCGCATCAGGCAGAAACTCCTCACCCTGGGCTTCAAGGCTGTCCATCACCTCGCCCCCTCCTACCTCACCTCCCTTCTCTCCTTCTACTGCCCAGCCCGCACCCTCCGCTCCTCCACCACTAATCTCCTCACTGTACCTCGCTCTCGCCTGTCCCGCCATCGACCCCCGGCCCACGTCATCCCCCGGGCCTGGAATGCCCTCCCTCTGCCCATCCGCCAAGCTAGCTCTCTTCCTCCCTTCAAGGCCCTGCTGAGAGCTCACCTCCTCCAGGAGGCCTTCCCAGACTGAGCCCCTTCTTTCCGCTCCCCCTCGTCCCCCTCTCCATCCTCCCGTCTTACCTCCTTCCCTTCCCCACAGCACCTGTATATATGTATATATGGTTGTACATATTTATTACTCTATTTATCTATTTATTTATTTATTTTACTTGTACATTTCTATCCTACTTATTTTATTTTGTTGGTATGTTTGGTTCTGTTCTCTGTCTCCCCCTTTTAGACTGTGAGCCCACTGTTGGGTAGGGACTGTCTCTATGTGATGCCAATTTGTACTTCCCAAGCGCTTAGTACAGTGCTCTGCACATAGTAAGCGCTCAATAAATACGATTGATTGATTGATTGATTGATTCAGATAGTCTGGCACATTTTCCAAATGTGAAATTTCAAAAATGTACAAAATACAATTTTTCCATCTTAAATTCCATTTATGGGATTAAATATCTGCTACTGATGAGTCTCCTCCTTGAGACATATGGATAAGGATGGACTATTTATCAACCTTTTCCTTCTTCACCCCAATTTGTCTCTATTAATCTTTTATGGACTGCTTATATACAGGTATTTGTTGGTGAATTAATGGACTTGCTCCTTTTTTCACCCCTCCCTCAGCCCTACAGCACTAATGTAAGCAGCTGTAAGATATTTATATTATTGTCTGTCTCACTCTTTAGATTTTAAGCTCATTGTGGGCACGGAACGTTTCTATCAATCAATCAATCAATCAATCAATCGTATTTATTGAGCACTTACTGTGTGCAGAACACTGTACTAAGTGCTTGGGAAGTACAAGTTGGCAACATATAGAGACAGTCCCTACCCAACAGTGGGCTCACAGTCTAGAAGGGGGAGACAGAGAACAAAACCAAGCATGCTAACAAAATAAAAATAAATAGAATAGATATGTACAAGTAAAATAAATAAATAAATAGAGTAATAAATATGTACAAATATATATACATATATACAGGTGCTGTGGGGAAGGGAAGGAGGTAAGATGAGGGGGAAGGAGAGGGGGACGAGGGAGGAGGAAGGAAGGGGCTCAGTCTGGGAAGGTCTCCTGGAGGAGGTGAGCTCTCAGTAGGGCCAACTCTTATATTGTATTCTCCCAAGGGCTTAGTACAATGTTCTGCAAATGGTAAGAGCTCAATACATACAATTGATTGAATAATTGATAATTAATCCATCAATAAAGAGTATTTATTGAGGGGCTTCTATATAGAGAGCATTATACTCAGCACTTGGAAAAGTGCAATATGGAGTTCAACCCCTGCTACCAAGCAGCGTAGAACCTGGGGAAACAGAAACAAATTTAGGAAAATGGGAAGATGGATATGTGAAAAATAAAGTGCTCAAGTAGAAGAATATACAAACCAATGTATTTCCAAGTGTCAAGGGGATAGAAGTGCATTAAGGCGGAGGCAAAAATTGGGAGGATATGACCTGGGGAGAAGAAAAATGGGGAATGTCTCCCGGGAGAGATGAGATTTTGGAAGGGTTTTGCAGAGTGATAGATGAGTAGTCTGGCATATTTGAAGTGAGAAGGAATTCCAGGCTGCGGGAAGGTCATGAGAAAGTGGTTGGAGGTTGGAGAGTTAAGAGTGAGGGAGGGAGAGAGAGAAGGGTCATTCTGGAGGAGCATAAAGTATGGGCTAGTGAGTAAAGGGTGAAAAGTTATCCCCCCTCCCAGCCCCACAGCAATTATGTACATATCTGTAATTTATTTGTTTATATTAATGTCTGTCTCCCTCTCTGAATTGTAAGCTCATTGTGGGCAGGGAATATGTCTGTTGCAGTCTATTCTCCCAAGCGCTTAGTACAGTGCTGTGCACACAGTAACTCCTCAATATATTTGATTGCCTGACTGAGATGATGTTAAGGAATCACATAGTTGGTTTCCAAAGAAAGCAATCAATGATATTTACTGATCAAAAAATCAATCATATTCATTGAGCATTTGTTGGTTGCAGAGCACTGTACTAAGTGCTAGTAATAATAATAACAATTATAGTATTTAAGTGCTTACCATGTGCCAAGCACTGTTCTAAGTGCTGGAGGAGATAAAGGTAATCAGGTTGTCCCAGGTGGGGCCCACAATATTAATCCCTATTTTACAAATGAGGTAACTGAGGCACAGAGGAGTTAAGTGGCTTGCCCAAGGTCACACAGCAGATAAGTGGGAGAGTCAGAATTAGAACCCATGTCCTCTGACTCCTATGCCCATGCTCTTTCCACTAGGCCATGCTGCTTCTCAGTGCTAGCACTTATTTTGAGCACAGCACTGTACTAAGTGCTTAAGAAAGATCAGAAAATCCAGCAGCACAGTGATTGGGATCCCACTTAACCTTTTTTTTTTTAAAAAAAATAGTATTTGTTAAGCAGTTACTATGCACCAGGCACTGTAATAATAATAATAATAATGGCATTTATTAATCGCTTACTATGTGCAAAGCACTGTTTTAAGCGCTGGGGATATAACAAGGTGATCAGGTTGTCCCAAGGAGGGTTCAATCAATCAATCAATCAATCGTATTTATTGAGCACTTACTGTGTGCAGAGCACTGTACTAAGCTCTTGGGAAGTACAAAGTTCTCAGTCAATCCCCATTTTACAGATGAGGTAACTGTTAGTATGTTTGGTTTTGTTTTCTGTCTCCCCCTTTTAGCCTGTGAGCCCACTGTTGGGTAGGGACCGTCTCTATATGTTGCCATCTTGTACTTCCCAAGTGCTTAGTACAGTGCTCTGCACACAGTAAGTGCTCAATAAATACGATTGATTGTTTGAATAAGTGACTTGCCCAAAGTCACACAGCTGACAATTGGCAGAGCCGGGGTTTGAACCCATGACCTCTGACTTCAAATCCCGTGCTCTTTCCACTGAGCCAAGCTGCTTTTGCTGGGGTAGACACAAGCTAATTAGGTTGAACACAGTCACTGTCCCACCTGGGGCTTCCAAACATGATCCCCATTTTACAGATGAGGTAACTGAGGCACACAGAAGGAAAGTGAATTGTCCAAGGTCACACAACAGACAAGAGGAGGAGGAGGAATTAGAACCTGGGTCCTTCTGACTCCTAGGCCCCTGGTCTATCCACTAGTCCATGCTGCTTCTCTGTACAGTGCTCTGCACAGAGTAAGCACTCAATAAATACGATTGAATGCTTTTCACACAAGTTAATACAACTTGGAATCCACCTAGAGGTCTCCTACAGTCTTCCTCTACAGGCAGGGTTTAATCTCACCTCAACCAAAAAATTGCACATAACCTGAAAACTTCTTTCTTATAGTGGTAAAGCACTAGCTGCCACCTTCTACACTAGCTTAATAAACTTCAGTTTTATTTAGTCTCCCTTTTTACCCCTTGAGTTACTGTGGCTATTTCTACAGGGTCTGCAATTTTTGTATGATGATGATGTCCAGTAAAGCCACTGTCACCTACAATCCAATATCCCAACTCTCCTGTTGCACTGTAGCCAGATATTGTCCAATAAGGTGATCTAATCTAAGATTCTGTTCCTTGTTGCAGAGTAGATGGTGATTTTGACCCTCTTTCCTTCTTCCACCGATTCTAAACCTCATTCAAGTTGCAGTAAATATTTTGTTTGTTTTTAATGGTATTTAAGTGCTTACTATGTTCCAGGTACTGTACTAAGTGCTGGGGTAGAAAATTGTGGTACTATGTGACCGACACTACACTAAGCACTGGGTTAGATGCAAGGTGATTGGGTTGGACCCAGTCCCCTGTCCCACATGGGGCTCACAGTCTTAATGAGCTAATCAGGATGGACATGGTCCATGTCCCACATAAGGCTCTCAATATTAATCCCCATTTTACAGATGAGGTAACAGAGCCCAGAGAAGTAAAGTGACATGCCCAAGGTCACACAGCAGACAAGTGGCAGAGCTGGGATTAGAACTCAGGTCATTCTGATTCCCAGGCCCAAGCTGTATCCTCTAGGCCATTTTGCTTCTTGCTTTTACCACTCCAGTTACTTCCATAATATGCCAAAGTTCTACGATTAATGCCCCACCAACTTCTAGGTGATTTACCAAGTCTGATGCAAACATCTGTTGAACCTAGTCCTACTCCTATTCCTTTTCTCAGCCAACATGATTTTCTGTGGAAATGAATTCCATAGGCTCCAATGCTGTATGACCACTTTGTTTTCTTTGCTTTGAATCTACCCCCCTCAAACCTCAATGGGCGAGCCTCACCCTGATGCTGTGAAATGGAATAAACAGCAGTTCTGTAATCTCCCTATCCACTCCCTTCTTGCTTTGGTTGACTTCAAAAATGTTCCCTCTCAACCAGTCTTTCCGGACTCAGGAGTCCTAATCACTCCACTAGTTCCTTATGTGGAAGCTTCTACATCGCATTAATCACCTTGTTATTTTGTGAAAGCCATCACGGAAAATATGAGAAAATGTTACAAACGAGGCTGGGTGAAATTCTTGAAATGTGCTTGAAGTATTTATAAAATATGTAATTAAGCTAGCTGAAGAAGGCTTAGATCCAAAAGAAATAGGGTAAAGTGACAAATGCTTCCGGAAGGAACTGAGTGTATAACAAATGCAGTGGTAAAAATAAATAAGGCAAAGAATTCCTTTTCCATTCACAATCAGGAATTGCAAGAGGAGAGAATGATGGTACGGTCCATACCAGTGGAAAATAGGAAGCAAAAGATCACTAACAATTTAACTTATACTGTTCAAGAGAGCTGGACACTTTAAATTAAATCAGAGCTTTCAATATCTGGTTATAAGATATGGAAAACTCAAAGCATCTGTCATTAATTTGAAGACCTACAAATTCAAGACCAAACCCCGGGGTCCATGGCTGATATAATTAACTCAATGTATCTGTCTCATATTCTTTATTCATTATTGGGGTTAGCATTTCAAAAGGTTAATGTTGGGATTAATTGCTAGTAGTTGCTACTGACGGAATTTTACTGTGATATGGAAATTCTAGCAATGTGATTCAGTAACAATTCAAATGGTAACAAACTTAACCAAGCTGTAACAATTTTTTCTCCAGCTGCAGGCCCAAAGAAAAGTTCTTTTGAATTCAAAGATTTGCTAATATGCAAAGTTCCTTGTAGGAGGTCATGTCTACCAACTCTATTCTACAGCACTCTCCCAAGCACTTAGTTGTTGGTGAGCTCCCTAAGGGATAAGAACTGTGTGTAATTCCAACTGTGTATTCTCTCCCAATGTTTAGTACAGTGTTCTGTACACATTAGAATTTATATCATTAGGACTACTATTACAATGCTCTGTACCCAGGAAGCATTGAATAAATAGCCCTGATCATCTGGATTGTAGCTTCCCCCTCGTCCCCCTCTCCATCTCCTGCCATCTTACCTCCTTCCCTTCCCCACAGCACTTGTATATATGTTTGTACATATTACTCTATTTATTTATTTTACTTGTACATATCTATTCTATTTATTTTATTTTTTTAATATGTTTTGTTTTCAACCAATCAATCAATTGTATTGAGCGCTTACTGTGTGCAGAGCACTGTACTAAGCGCTTGGGAAGTACAAGTTTTGTTCTCTGTCTCCCCCTTCTAGACTGTGAGCCCACTGTTGGGTAGGGACTGTCTCTATATGTTACCAACTTGTATTTCCCAAGCGCTTAGTACAGTGCCCTGCACACAGTAAGCGCTCAATGAATACGGTTGATTGATTGATTAACTGTGGGCAGGAACCATGTCTGACAACTCTGTTGCATTGTATTCTCTCAAGTGTTTAGTTCAGTGCTATTCAGAGAGTAAGTGTTCAATAGATGCCACTGATTAATTGATTGATTTTATAATACTATACTTTCACCATGTTTTCATTCTTTAGGCCAGTGCTGCCCTACTTCCTCCTTCTAGTCCTCCCTTACTTTGCTAATAATAATAGCTACCACTTCCCTGCCACCACCCCCTCCACACTGGTTCCCTTGGCAGTGAGCCCCATGTGGGACCTGATTATCTTGTTTCTACCCCAGTGCTTAGTGGAGGAGCAGCGTGGTGTAGTGGATATGTTATATTGCCAACTTGTACTTCCCAAGCGCTTAATACAGTGCTCTGCACACAGTAAGCGCTCAATAAATACGATTGATGATGATGATAGAGAAATGAACTGAGAGTCACATCTCTGCCATGTGACCTTGGGCAAGTCAATTCACTTCTCTGGACCTCAGTTCCTCCTTTGTAAAATGAGGATGAAGATTGTGAGCCCTATGTTGTGTAGTGACCGTGTCCAGCCTCACTAACTTGTATCTACCCCAGCGCTTAGAACAGTGCTTGACACATAGTAAATTCTTAACAAGTACTATTATTAGCAGTAATAATAATAACAATAATGATGATGGCATTTATTAAGAGCTTACTATGTGCAAAGCACTGTTCTAAGCTCTGGGGAGGTTACAAGGTAATCAGTTTGTCCCACGGGGGGCTCACAATCTTAATCCCCATTTTACAGATGAGGTAATTAAGGCCTAGAGAAGTTAAGTGACTTGCCCGAGGTCACATAGCTGACAATTGGCGGAGCCGGGATTTGAACCCATGACCTCTGACTCCAAAGCCCAGGCTCTTTCCACTGAGCCACGCTGCTTCTATAGTAGTAATATAGTGCTTTGTACATAGTAAGTGTTTAATGGACATTATTATGAATATTATGATTATTGTTAGTACTAGTAGTAGTAGTAATAGTAGTAGTAGTAGTAGTAGTAGTAGTAGTAGTAGTAGTAGTAGTAGTAGTAGTAGTAAGCAGCATGGTGTATTGGGTAGAGCATGGGCCTGGGAGTTGTCAGAAGGTCATGGGTTCTAATCCCAGCTCTACCACTTGTCTGCTGTGTGACCTTGGGCAAGTCACTTCTCTTCTCTGTGCTTCAATCACCTCATCTGCAAAATGGGGATCGAGACTGTCAGCCCCAGATGGAACAGGGATTGTGTCCAACTTGATTAGCTTGTAACCACCCCAGCGCTTAATACAATGCCTGGCAAATAGTAAGCACTTAACAAATACCATGATTATTATTATTATTACTAGTAGTAGTATTGTTATCAGTGGGTGAATGGGGAGTTTTTGGAGTGCCCAGGCCAGGTGACCACTTATTCTGGTACTTTGCCCTGGGTAAGGACAGAGGAATAGTGTTAATCTTCTCTCCCCTTTCCCTCTCCAACTCCTCCCCAACCCCCCTCTTTGCCTTACACATGTATGGAAGTGCAATCAGCATGGCACAGTGGAAAGAGCACGAGCTTTGGAATCAGAGGTCATGGGTTCAAAACCTGGCTCCGCCACTTGTCAGCTGTGTGACTTTGGGCAAGTCACTTCACTTCTCTGTGCCTCAGTTCCCACATCTGTAAAATGGGGATGAAGACTGTGAGCCCCACGGGGGACAACTTGATCACCTTGTAACCTCCCCAGTGCTAAGAACAGTGCTTGGCACCTAGTAAGCACTTAACAAATGCCAACATTATTATCAGGATACCATATCGAAACCACTGCTTATTTGATTTCTTCATCTCTCTCTTTCCCCAGCCTGTTACTGATCCACAAAGCCATCACATGGTGACAGTGGAAAGTATATGGATTATCAACATTCTAAATCATAGCTTCCAGTCAGCATAGGGACTGCAGAATTATATGAATGGATTTAGCCCTTGGAAGGCGTTAGGTTGTTTACATATTTAATGGGCTTACTGGAATGTTTGCTTATTTAGGAGAACAGAAATGTATTACTCAAAAAGGAACATTGCTGATGAAATCCACGCTCCTCCCCCACTTGATTCCAATTTAAAGTTCCCTTGGGAAACTAACAAATTGACAGCCTTTAAATGATGGTTTGTACCTTGGTTATTTTATTCCTTTTCTCTTTTTGTCTTTTCCTCTTTTCCTCAGTCTCCTTCCCCACCCAACCCTTAGCCTTCACTCTCACTTTCATCTGCTTTTCTACTACCTCTGGAGCAAATAACTAACCAACCATGAACACCCACATCCACTTCTCACAAAACCTGCTCACAGGAAACTCAAAATCCAATGGTGAGAGACAAACACCAACAATGAGGCTCAATAGTTCAAAAATTTTAGAGCTTATTTCTTAATAATTTATCAGGACACCCCCTCCTGCCCTTGCAAAATCTGACCCACATCTCATTCTTTGAGCTAATGAAATGATCAGAAGTGGGGGAGAGCTGGAGATATGTCACCAATGGTGAGAATTCCTGACTGAAGAATAATGACAATAAAAATAATAACAGGGGTATTCATTAAGTGTTTAATATGTGCTAAGTGGCTGTGGTGTAGATACAAGATAAGCAGGTTGGATGTAGTCCCTGATCTACATGGGGGTCAGAGTCTAAGTAGGAGGGACAACAGATATCGAATTCTCATTTTATAGATGAGGAAACTGAAGTACAGAGAAGTGAAATTACTCTTCCAAGATCACAATCTCCCCAGCTTCAAATGCTTGTTCATTCATTCATTCATTCAATCGTATTTATTGAGCGCTTACTGTGTGCAGAGCACTGTACTAAGCACTCGGAAAGTAGAAGTCGGCAACATATAGAGATGGTCCCTACCCAACAGCTGGCTCACAGTCTAGAAGGGGGAGACAGACAACAAAACAAAACCTATTAACAAAATAAAATAAATAGAATAAATATGTACAAGTAAAATAGAGTAATAAATATGTACAAACATATATACATATATACAGGTGCTGTGGGGAGGGGAAAGAGGTAAAGCAGGGTGATGGGGATGGGGAGGAGGGGGAGAGGAAGGAGGGGGCTCAGTCTGGGAAAGCCTCCTGGCGGAGGTGAGCTCTAAGTAGGGCTTTGAAGGGAGGAAGAGAGCTAGCTTGGCGGATGTGTGGAGGGAGGGCATTCCAGGCCAGGGGGAGGACGTGGGCCGGGGGTCGATGGCGGGACAGGAGAGAATGAGGCACAGTGAGGAGATTAGCAGTAGCGGAGCGGAGGGTGCGGGCTGGGCTGGAGAAGGAGAGAAGGGAGGTGAGGTAGGAGGGGGCGAGGTGATGGACAGCCTTGAAGCCCAGGGTGAGGAGTTTCTGCCTGATGCGCAGATTGATTGGTAGTCACTGGAGATTTTTGAGGAGGGGAGTAACATGCCCAGAGCATTTCTGGACAAAGACGATATGGGCAGCAGCATGTAGTATGGATTGAAGTGGGGAGAGATAGGAGGATGGGAGATCAGAGAGGAAGCTGATGCAGTAATCCAGTTGGGATAGGATGAGAGACTGAATGAGCAGGGTAGCGGTTTGGATGGAGAGGAAAGGGCGGATCTTGGTGATGTTGCGGAGGTGAGACCAGCAGGTTTTGGTGACGGATTGGATGTGAGGGGTGAATGAGAGAGCGGAGTCGAGGATGACACCAAGGTTGCGGGCTTGTGAGACAGGAAGGACGGTAGTGCCGTCAACAGTGATGGGAAAGTCAGGGAGAGGGCAGGGTTTGGGAGGGAAGATAAGGAGTTCAGTCTTGGACATGTTGAGTTTTAGATGGCAGACAGACATCCAGATGGAGATGTCCTGAAGGCAGGAGGAGATATGAGCCTGGAGGGAGGGAGAGAGAGCAGGGGCAGAGATGTAGATCTGGGTGTCATCAGCTTAGAGATGATAGTTGAAGCCATAGGAGCGAATGAGGTCACCAAGGGAGTGAGTGTAGATAGAGAACAGAAGGGGACCAAGAACTGACCCTTGAGGAACCCCTACAGTAAGCGGATGTTGAAAACATATCTCCTCCAAGAGGCCTTCCCTAACTAGACCCTCATTTCCTCTTCTCATTCCCTTTTGTGTCATCCGTGTACTTGAATTTGCTCCCTTTATTCACCGCTCCCCCAGCCCCACAGCAATCAATCAATCAATTGCATTTATTGAGCGCTTACTGTGTGCAGAGCACTGTACTAAGCGCTTGGGAAGTACAAGTTGGCAACATATAGAGACACATGTACATATCCATAATTTATTTATTTATATAATGTCTGTCTCCCCCTCTAGACTGCAAGCTCTTTGTGGGCAGGGACTATGTCTACCAACTCTATTATATTGCCTATCACTCTCCTAAGTGCTTGGTGCAGTGCTCTGCACACAGTAAGTGCTCAATAAATAAGAATGATTTATTGATTGATCCCACAGCAGGCAAGTGGCAGAAGCAGGATTAGAATCTGGGTCCTCATGTGATGGGTTGGCTTAGTAGGAATGCCAGAAATAGCTGGCGAAGAACATAAAGTTTGTCAAGGAAGCTACCTTTATAAAAATATTTGTACTTATGTCTGTCACCCCTTCTAGATTATAAGATCATTGTGGGCAGGGAATGTGTATGTTATATTGCTATATAGTAATAATAATAACGGTGGCATTTGTTAAACACTTACCATATGCTATACACTGTATTAAGCACTGGGGTGGATATAAGCAAATCGGATTGGAAACAGTCCCTGTCCCACATGGGCTCATGCTCACACTCTGTCCCCATTTTACCAATGAGGGAACTGAGGCACAGAGAAGTGAAGTGAATTTCCCAGGGTCCCATAGCAGACAAGTGGAGGATCTAGGATTAGAACCCATGACTCTCCCACGTGCTAAGTGCAGTGCTCTGCAAACAGTAAGTGCTCAGTAAATATGATTGATTGACTCACTATCTAGGCAATGAAGTTGTGGCCTCTGGCATTATGACACAGAATCGGTACTCCAAAGAGGTAGTTTTGGTGATAAACGTTTTTTGTTTTTAGTAAAAATTATCAGATTCACTTTGTAACATGCTGCAGCCCAGCCCATCTACATCTGTTGCCCCCAATACCCCAGAAGACCACCAGTAGCAGTGACAACAGTGCATCACCCAAAGTACTAGTGCTATAGCCGATTCCTTAATGCAAGTTCTTCACTCCAAAGTATTCCTGTTTAGACCACGGCACACTTGTGATTTACAAAGGGACATTCCATTACCAGTCCTTATCAGCACTTAGAAATGAGCAAAACCAGCATCAATGAGCACATGCATGTATGTTGAGTCTCTACTGTCCTAGGGTCCCTTTGGGAAGTTTCCATGTAGCTCCATATGCGGCCAAAATGAAAGCATGGATTTTTAGCCCTCTTTCTAAGCCCTCTTTTAGTACCATGTGTCCTCAGCGCTCCCATCTCTTGCCTCTAATGACCTGGCCCCATGCTTTACTGAGAAAATTGAAACTATCAAGTTATGACCTCCCTAAAATTTTGCATGGTCCTTTCCAGCGTCTCTGTCCTCCTGTCCTTTCTTCAACTCTCCTTGCTGTCCCAAGAGTACCTCAAGAGGAGAGCTCCTTCCTTCTCTCGAAAATCAATCTGCCCTCCACCTGTACCTCTAACCCCATCCTTTCACACCTTATCAAAGCATTTGGCCCCTCCCTTCTCCCCTTCCTGGCCACCATCTTCAACTGTTCACACTTAAGTGCCTTTTTCCCTACAGTTTTCAAACATAATCATGTCTCCCCTATGCTAAAAAAATACCTCCATTGACCACCTTGGAGTTGCAGAATATAGGACATGTATTTTACAGAAGTTGTGGAATGCGGAGAAGCAGTGTTGGCTAATGGAAAGAACATGGTCCTCAGAGCTAACTCACCTCACTTATCTTCTTCTACAATCCAGCCCACATACATTGCTCTTCTGTGTTAACCTTAGAGAAGCAGTATGGCTTGATGGATAGAACAGAAGCCTGGGAGTCAGACGGTCATGTGTTCTAATCCTGGCTCCACCCCTTGTCTGCTGTGTGACCTTGGGCAAGTCACTTCACTGGACCTCAGTTACCTCAGTTGGAAAATGGGGATTGAGACTGTGAACCCCACATGGGGCGGGGACTGTGTTCAACCCCAGTTGCTTGTATCCACCTCAGTGCTTAGAGCAGTGCCTGGAACATAATAAGCACTTAACAAATACCATCATTATTATTACACACACTGTGCCTCAATCTCACCTGTCTCGGTGCCGAACCCTGGCTCACGTCCTGCTCGTGGCCTGGAACACCCTCCCTCCTCAAATATGACAGACAATTACTCTCCCTTGCTTCAAAGTCTTATTTGGGGCACATCTCCTCCAAGAGGCCTTCCCAGATTAAGCTCCGCTTTTCCTCATCTCCCACTCTGACTTGCTCCCTTTGCTCTTCCCTTCTCCCAGCCCCACAGCACTTCTGTATATAGTTGTCATTTTATTTGTTTGTATTGATGTCTATCTCCTCCCCTCTAGAATGTGAGCTCATTGTGGGTAGGGATTATCACTCTTTATTGTAGTGCTGTGCTTTCCCCAGTGCTTAGTACAGTGCTCTGCATACAGTAAGTGCTTAATAAATAATAATAATAATAATAATAGTATTTGTTAAGCGCTTACTATGTGCAAAGCACTGTTCTAAGTGCTGGGGAGGGTAGAAGGTGATTAGGTTGTCCCATGGGAGGCTCACAGTTTTAATCCCCATTTGACAGATGAGGGAACTGAGGCACAGAGAAGTTAAGTGACTTGCCCAAAGTCACACAGCTGACAGTTGGTGGAGCCGGGTTTTGAACCCACGACCTCTGACTTCAAAGCCCGGGCTCTTTCCGCTGAGCCACGCTGCTTCTCCAATATGATTGAATGAACGAATGAATGATGTAGGTTCTCGTGGTGGCTCTGTCACTTGCCCATTGTGTGACCTTGGGCAAGTTGCTTAACTTCTCTGTGTCTTGGTTTCCTCAATTGTATAATGGAGATTCAATAACCATTATCTTTCCTACATAGACTGTGAGTCCTTGTGGAATAGGGACGGTGTCCAACCTGATTAACTTGTATCTACCCCAAGGCTTGGAATAGTGCTTGACACATGGTAAGCCCTTAACAAATACCACTTTTAAAAAAACAATAACCCAAGTCCATGTTTACTTTGAATGTGCCCTTCATAATTTTGTAGAATCCAATTTTGTTCCCATTCAGATTTCTTCTTTCCAGAATTAAGGATCTTCTCTCTTTCTGCCTATCCTCAGACAGAAGTCTCCCCTCCCCTCTGAACATCGAGGTTTCCTTTATTTGTATATTCTCGAGCTGTATTATGCTCTTGCTAAATGTGCTCATCAGGCATACAATATAACAGGATTTTCGATTCAAGCATTTGCCACCTGTTTTTGGTAACCTTCCTCATGGTATCCATCGTTTCCCTGGCTCTTTTGCCTCTGCTGCACATTGTGTTCAACAATTTGCAGTAACAGTTGACAACAACTCCAAGGCTACGGGATCTGTTTCCGGAGTCATGATGATAGCACTGAGTCCACCACTGTGTAGCTGAGATTTAGATTACTTTTACCATGATCATTACCTTGTCCTTGGGCGTATAGGTATTCACCCGCCTCTTTTCCACCCAGTTATTCAACTTTCTGATATCTTCTGCTGTTTATCTGCTGTGTGACCTTGGACAAGTCTCTTAACTTCTCTGTGCCTCAGTTCCCTCATCTGCAAAATGGATATTCAATGCCTGTACTCCCCCTTACTTAGACTGTGAGTCCCATGCGGGACCTGAGTATCTTGTCTCTACCCCAGTGTTAAGTACAGTGCCTGGCACATAGTAAGCACTTAATGAACTCCAAAAAAAATACAAACAAAAAAAACTAATATGGTATTCCACATTCCTTAACAGCTTAGTGCCATTTACAAACACAAGCCACTGGGTATGTGAACAGTGAGCCCAAATTATGCCCCCCTTCTAGAATGTCCCCCCCCCTTCTAGACTGCAAGCATGGTATGGGCAGGGGTTTTCTCTCTCTATTGCTGAATTATACTTTCCAAGTGTTTAGTACAGTGCTCTGCACACAGTAAGTGCTCAATAAATATGACTGAATGAATGAATCACCGCCTTCTTCAGAAGTTGAACAAGAAATGCCAATCATTTTGAATTCTGAAAGATAAATATTGTAAAGATCTACTGCTAACCCCCAGATTTTAGTTCATCAATCAATCTATCAAATATTTATTGAATATTTACTCTGTGTGGAGCACAGTACTGAACTCTAGGGAGAGTCTAATGCAATTAAGTTTGTAGCTCTGATCCCTGCCTTCAAGAGGCTTGTTGATTTCCATGACCATTGCCTGTGCCAACTGTTTCACAATTTTAACTATCTCCTTAAACTCTCAGATCCTCCAATACTCTATCTCTTGCCTCTAATGACCTTGCCATCTATTGCATGGATAAAATTGAAACCATCAGGTGAAATCTCCCTAAAATCCCCCCCTGCACCTCTCTTGTCCCACCCTCCTCCTCCCTCCTCTTTGATAATGAATGTTTGAGAAAATGTGGAAATCCACCAATATAAGTATTCAACTTTAAAGGGCTGCAAGAAATAACTGAGTCCTTTAGTCCATGACTCAGTCCTGCTTGTGAATTTACTCCTCTGATTCCAAACCATTGTTCAGAACAATTTTGAGTTACTTTTCTACTAGTAAGTGAAGCCAGCATTTTGTAAACACATTAAAAACTTGATGACCTTTGTGTTGCATGCCAGAAAGAAATGGAATGTGAAGAAAGTAGTTTTTCACAGTTGAATTTTTCCAGTTATAAAAATAGACTAGGTTTTTATGTTTTGTTTTTAAACTTTCTTCATGGCTTTACTGCAAGACAATTATGTTCTGCCTTGCCTCAAACTTGGCTTTGTTTTTGGGAAAAAAAAACGTTCATCGTTGGGTTTTCCTCTGAATTTATTTTTTGAAACACTTATCCGAGAGTAGAGGGCTATTTCCTCCTTTGGTCTTACAGACTCATGCAACTTGTATTATTTTTGTTGTTGGTAGAAAATGCTGTCCCTAATCTACATGGATAACCCAAATTTATGTGTCAATCAATCAACTGATGAAAAGTATTTATTGAGCATTGACTGCAGAGAGTATGCTGTACAAAGCACTTGAAATAGTTCAATAAAATTCATAGGCGTGTCCTCGAGGAGTTTGCAATCTATGGGGGTAGCAAATGCCAAAATTAGTTATGAATGGGATGGGTAAATAAAGGGGGAATATGCGTATGAGTTAGTTTTTTAAGTAATGGAATTTGGAAAGTGAAGTCATAAATGCTATTAGAGTTGTAGATACATAAGTACTGACTTGACATGGAAGTGCATGACCTGGCAGTTGAAGAGACTATAAATGATCAGGGAAGGGCTTCTGGAAGAAATCAGTCCATCATATTTACTGAGCATTTATTGTGTGCAGAACACCATACAAAGTACTTAGAAGAGTAGAATATATCATTTTGGAAGGGTTCTGAAGATGATGAGAGGCCTGCTCTGCCAGAGTTCAAAAAGTACAGAGTTTCAAGCAAGAAGAAGAGCATGAGTAAGCAGTCAGCAGCATGAGAGGGGAAGTCAAAGCATAATGTGTAGGCTATCTTGAGAAGAACAAACCATACAAATGGGGTGTATTGGGAGAAGTGTGAGGATACTAGATGGGAAAGAACTGATTAAATACCTTAGAGCCATTGGTCAGGAGTTTTTTCAGGATGTGGAGAGGAATGGATAACTATTAGTGGTTGTTGAGGAGTGGGGTGATGCACGCAGAACGACAATTCAGAAAATTGATCCTGCCAGCAAAGTGAAGTCTGTACTGTAGAAGGGTGTGACAGGAGACAGGTAGATCAGCAAAGAGGCTGATATAGTTGTCAAAATGAGATAACGCAAAGGCCAGGACCAGCCTGTAGGCCATTTGGATGGAGAGGAAAGATGGATCCTGAAAATATTGAGGAGGAATATGAGAAAACTTAGTCCTATTTAATGCTCTCATCCCTAGGCACTTTCCCATTGTTAATCCCAATTTTGTTGTCACAACAACCTTGTAAGGTATGGAAAGGTGATGTAAAAACTGAGACACAGAAAGGCTCAGTGATTTGCACAAAGTCACCCAGCAGATAGATGACAGAGCTAAATACTAGACCTCATGGCCTCCAAACTCCAGAACTAACTGTCCCCTGTCCCCGACGCAGTGGTACTTCCTGTGCTCATGGACTAACTGGAGGGAGACCTGGACAGGCCAAAGTCCACTTCACTGATGAATGGGCTGAGCTGGAAGACTTTGCGAGAGCCAAAGGAATAGTTGTTGACAGTAGCAGCGGTAGTACTGACAACAATCTGAGCTATTTTAAAGATGCTATTGGTGAGTTTCTATGTTGAACACCTTTTCTGCACCATATGTTGCTAACTTGTACTTCCCAAGCGCTTAGTACAGTGCTTTGCACACAGTAAGGGCTCAATAAATATGATTGAATGAACGAATATGACTATTGCACCTCTCCCATTGAAGCCAATCACTACCCTTGCGTAGGAACCTACCAGGCCTCCAGCCCACCAGAAATTGCACTGTAAATCAGCATGGCATAATGTATAGAGCACAGCCCTGGGAGTCAGAAGGTCATGGGCCTAATCCCTGCTCCACCACTTGTTTGCTGTGTAATCTGGGCAAGTCACTTCACTTCTCTAGGGACTGAGACTGTGAGCCCCACGTGGGACAGGGACCAATTTGCCTATATCCACTCTAGTGCTTAGTATGGTGCCTCAAACATAGTACGTGCTTAACAAATGCCTTAATTATTATTATTAATTATTACCTTCTCTTGGCCCCTGGGGACTCATCCTGCTCTTGGGGACTCTGTGTGCCTCTCTGACATGTCACCCATCAGGCCAGCCTGGGATCCAGGAAATGAGCTCTCTCTATAACAGCCAAGCAAAGCAACCCTGGTTGCTTCCAGACTGTGAGCCCATTGTTGGGTAGGGAACGTCTCTATATGTTGCCAACTTGTACTTCCCAAGGGCTGAGTACAGTGCTCTGCACACAGTAAGTGCTCAATAAACACAACTGAATGAATGAATGAATGCTACCTCCTTCCCTCCAAACACAGAGGGTTCCTGCTCCCAACGTGGTCTCTGCATGCCTGACCCTCGGGATAAAAGTTGCTGATGTCGCTCATAGCATCCCTGACACTGGAAAGCCAGCCATGCTTGCCTCTCTGGCAACTGGCACCGACTCCTCAGTGCCCTCGAAGGGATTTATGTTGCCAACCTGTACTTCCCAAGCGCTTAGTACAGTGCTCTGCACACAGTAGGCGCTCAATAAATACGATTGATGATGATGATGATGATGATTCCATCGTGTCCTGCCTTCCACCACTCCGGTGGGAAGGAGAACAACACCCATAGAATGAGGACTCCATAAACCTCAGGAAGACTAGCAGCTGCTGCAGTGATCACTGTGGCTATGGGCATGCCTCGGACTCTGAGTCATGAGGAACCTGAATTCCTTCTCCCCTAGCCAAAGCTCCCTATTGATTTTCTTTTCGTTGTGTATTTATCCTTGTGTTTTATCCTATTTTTAGCGTTTTATTGTTTCATCACCTTTGATGTGTCTGCCTCCAGTCCCTTTTTCCCCTACATATTCTTAAAATGTGAGCCCTCTGACAGGGACCATGTCTAATTCCTACCTTTTGTATCCTTTTCCATGGCTTAGTGCAGTGTTTTGCACACAGAAAGCACTAATGAATACTACTACTAATAATAATAATATTTATGGTATTTGTTAAGCACTTACTATCTACCAAGCACTGTTCTAAGTGCTGGGGTAGATATGCTTAGAACAGTGCTTGGCACATTATAAGCGCAATCAGGTTGTCCCACATGGGGTTCATAGTCTTAATCCCCATTTTACAGATGAAGTAACTGAGGTACAGAGAAGTAAAGTGACTAGCCCAAGGTCACACACTACTACTACTACTACTACTACTACTACTACTACTACTACTACTACTGCTACTACTACTACTACTAAAACTAAACTGGAGATTCCCACTAAACCATCTTTTCCCTGGCCATTCCCAGGATGCATTACAGCCAAAAACTAGAGAGGTCTAGTGGAATGATCACAGAATTTGGAGTCAAGAGACCTGAATTCTAATCCTGGCTCAGCCACTTGCCTGCTGTATGACATTGGGCAAGTCTCTGTGCCTCTTTTCTGTGTCTCAATTTTCTCATTTGTGAACTGGGAACTAAATACCCATTCACCCTCTCAGACTGTGAACCCCATGTGGGATAACAATTGTGTCTGATCTAATTGTATATAATAATAATAATAATAATAATAATAATAATGGTATTTGTTGAGCTCTTACTATGTGCCGAGCACTGTTCTAAGTGCTGAGGTTCCCATGTGAGGCTCACAATCTTCATCCTCATTTTACAGGTGACGGAACTGAGGCACAGAGAAGTTAAGCAATTTGCCCAATGTCACACTGCAGTCAAGTGGCAGAACCGGGATTAGAACCCACGTCCTCTCACTCCCAAACCCGTGCTCTTTCCACTAAACAATGTTGCTTCTTAGCACAATGCTTAATACATAATAAACACTTAAACTTAAACTTAAACTGCACTTGGATCTGTGACCTTAGGTCATTTGATATTTGCCCCAGCCTCAACCCCACAGCCCTTGTACATTTGCTTATATTACAGTCTTCCTTCCTTTCTAGACCCCTCTAGGTTGTAAACTCATTGTGGATAAAAGACCTGTCTACTAATTCTGCTGCATTATCCTCTCCCAAGTGTTTAGCCCAGTGCTCTGCACACAGTGAACACTCTGTAAATATCACTGATAATAACAACTATTATTATAATTACTATTATTATCCCAATGTGTTATCTAATGACAAGATTTCTCCCCAGGGAAGAAAAACAAGAGTGTAACCCTAACACCTGTTTAATAGCAATTTTCCATTTCCTGGGACCCCAAGAACTATTCCCATGGAGTCTGCACAGAATAACATTTTCTCAATGCATCAACACACTCTGTGGATGATTATTTTTCAAAGGAAGAATTTGTTCTTATTATTGGTAGGAGCAATAATCCCATGATCTCTGCTATTGAAGCGTTACTTGTGGCCGATCACAACTTTCAAACACAATTCCTAAAGCAAATTCACTTTCCTTAGTACTTAGAGTTTGAAGTACTAGTAGCAGAAGGGGGACAGAGACAAAGAGGTAGATTTTGTCAGCTTTTAAAGATGAGGCTACTGAAACTTAGGTAACACAGACAGTCTCTCTTACCTGCTGCAACATAATAAAAATAATGGCATGTATTAAATGCTTACTAAGTGCAAAGCTCTGTTCTAAGCGCTGGGGAGGTTACAAGGTGAGCAGGTTGTCCCATGGGGGGGGGCTCACAGTCTTAATCCCCATTTTACAGATGAGGTAACTGAGGCACAGAGCAGTTAAGTGACTTGCCCAAAGTCATACAGCTGAAAATTTGCGGAGCCGGAATTTGAACCCATGACCTCTGAATCCCAAGCCTGTGCTCTTTCCACTGAGCAACGCTGCTTCTCTAAAGCACTGTTCTAAGGTCTGGGGTAGATACAAGGTTATCAGGTGGTCCCACATGGGGTTCACAGTCTTAGTCCCCATTTTACAGATGATGTAACTGAGGCAAAGAGAAGTGACTTGCCCAAAGTCACACAGTTAAGTGGCAGAGCCGGGATTCAAACCCATGACTTCACTCTTTATAAATTTATTTATTTTTACTTGTACATATCTATTCTATTTATTTTATTTTGTTAATATGTTTGATTTTGTTCTCTGTCTCCCCCTTTTGACTGTGAGCCCACTGTTGGGTAGGGACCGTCTCTATATGTTGCCAACTTGTACTTCCCAAATGCTTAGTACAGTGCTCTGCACACAGTAAGCGCTCAATAAATACGATTGATTGATTGATTGACTCCAAAGTCTGTGCTCTTTCCATTAAGCCATGATGCTGCTTCAATAATGATGGTATTTGTTAAGTGCTTACTATGTGCCACACACTGTTCTAAGCACTGTACTTCCCAATTTGTACTTCCCAAGCGCTTAGTACAGTGCTCTGCACATAGTAAGCGCTCAATAAATATGATTGATTGATTGATTGATTGGGGTAGGTACAAGGTAATCGGGTTGTCCCACGTGGGGCTCATAGTCTTTTTAACAGATGAGGTAACTGAGGCACAGAGAAGTGAAGTGACTTGCCCAAAGTTACCCAGCTGACAAGTGGCGGAGGCAGGATTAGAACCCATGACCTCTGACTCCCAAGCCCGTGCTCTTTCCACCGAGCCACGCTGCTTCATGCCAAAACAGTGCACTAAGCACTAGGTTTGATTCAAGATAATAAAATTAGTTACAGTTCCTGCACAATATGAGACTTACACCAAGGGGGAGGGAGAGATGGTATCTTGCTGCCATTTTACAGCTGACTTTCAGTCCCATGCTCTTTCCACTAAATTGGACTGATTCCTCAGTGTGCTTGGAAAAATTGGCCCTTGCCGACCTTTTCTTTTCCGCAGTGCTTAATACCACTTCCATTTCTCCCTCTTGAGGTCACTGTTTTCTCAAAGTCTTTCAAAGTTTACTCCAAACCGTCATTTCATTTGTCATTGTCGTAGACCAGATTGACCAGCCTTCTAATAATAACAATAATAATAAGGCATTTGTTAAGCCTGTTGAGGCTTGTTGAGCCCCTTCCTTCCTCTCCCCCTCGTCCCCCTCTCCATCCCCCACATCTTACCTCCTTCCCTTCCCCACAGCACCTGTATATAAGTTTGTACATATTTATTACTCTATTTATTTAACTTGTACATATCTATTCTATTCATTTTATTTTGTTAGTATGTTTGGTTTTGTTCTCTGTCTTCCCCTTCTAGACTGTGAGCCCACTGTTGGGTAGGGACTGTCTCTATATGTTGCCAACTTGTACTTCCCAAGCGCTTAGTACAGTGCTCTGCACACAGTAAGCGCTCAATAAATACGATTGATTGATTGAGCGCTTACTATGTGCGAAGCACTGTTCTAAGTGCCTTCTTTTACCATCTCCTAATTGCCCATGGTTAGGACAGCAGCAATAGCCATCCGAAGGATCTCAGGATTTCCTGTCAAGAGAAAATTCTGCCTTCAGTTGTGTAAATGGCTCCCACAGGAAGTATATGCCCAATATTTTTCCCCCAGTTTTTTAGTAATTGCTTACAAGAGCAAGTCCCTGCATCCAAGGTCAGATTTGTAGCGCTTAGATTTTTCCAGAAGTTCACTGTGTGAATAAGAAAAGTCAAAATTTTAGGAGAGAGGCTAGAGAGGCAGAAGAATGAGAAGACAGCACGCCCAGATTCTAAGTTTTGGAGTGGATAAAACTCTGCGTGAAGACGATTTTTCTTCTAAGAGTAGCAGACCAAAACTAAAATAATGGAAATCCAGCGTAACAAAAATATGTGGGTGTTAATGGGAAAAGGGTGAATTTTAAATAGCTCTTCCCTGCTGTTGACAAGACCCAAATCTGTATCTTTCTAGAACAAAACTGTGCAGGACTAACGAAACTTGATCAAATAGAATTTGTGTTGTATGGAACAAAAGCATTTTCCAATCATAGCAGTAGGAGTGTGTTCTGCGCTGCATTGTTACTGACATAGGACTTTCCTGTGAGAGAATGAGCAGGGGATGATTTTAAATCATTGCAATGCACTAGCCAATGGAAGATTTTATTTATCCTGGGTTTGTATGAATCGCATGAGGAAGTCACACACACACATGTGCACACATACACACTTCTGTGTCCAGCTCTGAAAATTTGTGCTCAAAAGAAGCTGAGTGAAATTAATTGGAAACATTAGAAATTGATTAGAAACATGGAAATAAATGATCATATTAATGATCATATAATCATAAGGACGCAGTTGTGTAGAGGTTAGAAAACAGACCTGGGAGTTAGAAGGTCATGGGTTCTGAACCCTGCTCCTTTGCTTGCCTGCTTTGTGACCTTGGACAAGTCACTTTACTTCTCTGTGTCAGTTACCTCATCTTTAAAATGGGGAGTGAGACTGTGAGCCCCATGTGGGACAGGGACCGTGTCCAACCAAATTAGCATGCATACAAACCAGAACTTAGTTCGGTGCTTGGTACATAGTAAGTGCATATAATATAATATATAATAATAATCATGGTAATAACTGTGATATTTGTGAGTAAATGCATCACAAATACCACAGTTATTACCATGATTATCATCATTAGCGTATTAACACATTTTTCAAAGAATCCCAGATCTGACAAGGGCCACTAGAATCAGTCAATCAATCAATGGCATTTACTGAGCACGAACTATGTGAAGAGCACTCTACTTAGAGCTTCGGAGGGTACAACAGAATTAGTAGTCACCTTCCCTGCCCATAATGAGCTTACAGTCTAGAGGAGGCACTTGCTTCAGCCTCATAAATTCACATCTATATATATATAGGTCAGATAGTTGCCTCTCTTATTTTAAATGGACAGTTTACCTAGTGGGTAGCAGGGCTTAGTGTAAAGAGCACAACCTTGGAAAGCACAGAATCTGGGTTCTTCTCCCAGCTCAGCTGCTAGAAGACCTCAGGACACATCACTTTATCATTCTGTGCCTCAGTTTTCTCATTTGTAAAAACCCGAATTATATACCCGATCTCCCTCCCCGTTACACAGGGAGCGTCGCATGGGTCAGGGACTGTGTCCGACCTGATTAACTTGTTCAGCACACAAGTGAACACTTCACAAATACCACATTTATTATTGTTACTATCGCCCTAAAAAAATCCTTGAAATATGGAAAGAGGATTACTGCACTTCACATTCTTCTTAGAGCGAAACAGCTCCAGTTCCTTTAATCTATGCTCAAGGGATATGGTCATTTTGATTTCTCTCTTTTCTGTTTCTCGTGTCCCAGAGAAGCCCTAAATGGGATCCAGAAATCATGTCAGTCATCTCATCTCAAATTTGCTTGTATCCACCGTAGCGCTTAGCACAGTTCCTGGCACGTAGTAAGAGTTTAACAAATACCACCATTAATATCCTCAAGACAGTAAGCTTGTTGTGGGCAGGGAATGTGTCTGTTTATTACTGTGGTCTACTCTCCCAAGCACTTAGTTCAGTGGTCTGCACACAGGAAGCGCTCAATAAATATGATTGACTGAATGGATGAATGAATGAAAGAATGAATTTTCTTCCTCCATCCTTCTTCAAGGTGTGATGTGATCGGCATTCTTTGCATGCTGATGTCTGACTGTACTTCATTGCTTGAAATCCAGCAGAGCCATTTGATGTTAACTGCGGCACATATCTGGATTTAGTGAAATAGCTTTTGAAATCAGATGTTTCTGCTAGCATAGGCCCAGGTCAAGTCAATTGCTCTGGAGTGCTTCAGTTGGAATCTTTTTGCTATGACGGTGCCATACTCTGCCAATCCTTCACGAGATGCTAGCTTTCTTGATTCTGTCTCTGGACATTCAGCCAGTCAATGTGATTTATTGAGCGCTTGCTGTGAGCAGAGCATTGTACTAAGCACTTGGGAGTGTAAAATATAACAATAGAGCAGACACATTCCCTGCCTACAATGAGCTTGCTTGCTATTTTGTCATGACACTTTTTTCCAGTGAAAATTCAGGCCCTTTCTGTGCAATGCTATTCTAACTTTCACTTTTTCTCAGTCTGTCTGCCATTAGCGGTATCTCAAAGAATGAAATAATGTATATCTTAGAAATCCTGCTTCATTATGTACCGAGGTTATTAAATGAGGTTATAAATTTCTTTTTAACAGCATGCATATTTAGGAATAATTCAATCTTCTTAAAAATAAAATTTAGCAATACATACTAATCAACGATATTAGTTTTAAAATATGGTTCCATTAAATGATTTGAAACTTTCCGGTGACAATCATTCACTATTATAATAGCGTATTAATTTGTTTTCTGCTCCCATTTTACTCCAGAATACCTAGTAAAATCCTTTTAATAGCTTCCTTTTGAGAATCCATTAACAATTCTTAATTGAAACCCGATATCTTGATTCCTGGGGGTTGCCATAGTAACCCTTCTTTTTCTGCGAGACAAGATAATAAATGGTCCTATTATTCCTTCCCGGGGATTCTTTATTGTTTTAACTACAGCACCATGTCAGCAGAGTCCTGATTGTCTTTCCAAAAGCAAGGGTCAAGTAATACAGAAACACATAAATTGCAACAATTCAAATTTCTTTTCAAAGGATGCAGCACCCAGGTTAAGGGTTGGTTTGGAAAACAAGCTGGAAGCTGCAGTTTATTTTTCCTGTCTGTCTTCAGCCAGGTGATGAAGAGCCTGGGTTAGCAGTTTGCTCCCACAGGTGAAGGTGACTTCTTAAATTTCAAGCAATCAGTCATATTTGTGTGTGTAAAGCACTATACATAAATTTATGTGTGTAAAGTGTGTATAGCACTATACTAGGTGCTTGGGAGTACGTAATATAAGAAATGTGATAGACGTGTTCCCTGCCCACAATGAGTTTACAGTGAGAAGCAGCATGGCAAAGTGGATAGAGCACAGGCCTGGGAGTTGGAAGGTTATAGGTTCTAATCCTGGCTCTGCCACTTATTTGTCATGCGACCTTGGGCACATCACTTTATTTTTCTGGGCCTCAATTACCTCATCTGTAAACTGGAGATTGAGACTGTGAGCCCTATGTGGGACAGGGACTGTGTCCAACCCAATTTGCTTGTATCCACCCTAGTGCTTAGTACAGTGCCTGGCACATAGTAAGTGCTTAACAAATACCACAGTTTATGCTATTACTATTATTAAAGCGGGAGACAGACATTAATATAAATATATAAATTACAGATATATAATAATAATAATTATGGTATTTGTTAAGCACTTACAATATGTCAATTACTGTTCTAAGCACTGGGCTAGATACAAGGTAATCAGATTATCCCACTGGGGGCTCACAGTTTTAATCCCCATTTTACAAATGAGGTAATTGAGGCACAGAGAAGTTAAGTGGTTTTCCCAAGTCACACAGCAGCCAAGCGGTGGAGGCAGGATTAGAACCCATGATCTCTGACTCCCAAGCCTGTGCTCTTTCCATTAAGCCACACTGCTAGCTATGAGGCTAAGGCTGGGGTGAATAAAAGATACAAATCCAAGTGCAAGGGTGACATAGAAGGGAGAGGGAGTAGGGGAAATAAGGACTTAAGGAAGGCCTCTTGGATGCAGTAGCAGCATGGCTCAGTGGAAAGAGCACAGGCTTGGGAGTCAGAAGTCATGAATTCAAATCCCCACTCCACCGCTTGTCAGCTGTGTGACTTTGGGTAAATCACTTAACTTCTCTGTGCCTCAGTCACCTCGTCTGTAAAATGGAGATTAAGATTGTAAGTCCCACATGGGACAACCTGATCACCTTGTATTCATTCATTCATTCAATCGTATTTGTTGAGCGCTTACTGTGTGCAGAGCACTGTACTAAGCCCTTGGGAAATATAAGTTGGCAACATATAGAGATGGTCCCTACCCAACAGGGGGCTCACAGTCTAGAAGGGGGAGACAGAGAACAAAACAAAACATACTAAAAAAATAAAATATGTAGAATAAAAATGTACAAGTAAAATAAATAGAGTAATAAATATGTATAAACATATATACATATATACAGGTGCTGTGGGGAAGGGAAGGAGGTAAGGCAAGGGGGATGGAGAGGGGGAGGAGGGGGAGAGGAAGGAGGGGGCTCAGTCTGGGAAGGCCTCCTGGAGGAGGTGAGCTCTCAGTAGGGCTTTGAAGGGAGGAAGAGAGCTAGCTTGGCGGATGTAGGGAGGGAGGGCATTCCAGGCCAGGGGGATGACGTGGGCCGGGGGTCGACGCTTAGAACAGTGGTTTGCACATAGTAAGCACTTAACAAATACCAAAATTAGTAGTAGTAGTAGTAGTAAGAAATCAGGAAGTAATAGGAAGGGACAAGGAGACTGAATACTTTAAAGCTAATGAAAAGTCCTTTCTGTTTGATGTGGAGGTGGATGTGCAACCACTAGGGTTTTTGAGAAGTGGAGAAACATGGACTGAACATTTTTATATGAAAATGATCTGAGCAGCACAGTAAAGTATGGATTGAAGTTTGGAGAAACAGGAAGCAGGGAGGTCAGCAAGGAGTCTGATGCAGTAATCAAAGTGGGTTAGGATAAATGCTTAGATCAACATAGTAGCAGTTTGGATGGAGAGGAAAGGGTGGATTTTAGCGATACTGTAAAGGTTAAATTGACAGAATTTGGTGACACTGAATATGTGTGTTGAATGAGAGAGATGAATCAAGCATAATATCAAGTTTATGGGCTTGTGAGATAGGGGAAATGATGGTGCTGTTTGCAGTGATGGAAAATTCAGGCATGAATTTGAGTGTGAAGATGAGGAGTTCTGTTTGGAACATCGTAGGTTTAAGGTGTAGGCAGAACATCTCAGCAGAGGGGTCCTGAAGGCAGGAAGAAATATGAGACTGCAAAGGAGAGAGATAATAGTAATACTAATTATGGTATTTGTTAAGTGCTTACTATGTGCCAGGCACTGTACTAAATGCTGGGGTGGATACAAGCAAATTGGATTGGACACAGTCCCTGTCCTACAAGGGGCTCACAGTGTCACTTCCCATTTTAAAGTTGAGGTAACTGAGGCACAAAGAGGTCAGTGACTTGTCCAAAGTCACACAGCAGGCAAGTGGCGGAGCTGGGATAAGAAGTCATGACTTTTTGATTCCCAGGCATGTGCTCTATCCACAACACCCTGCTGCTTCTCACAGATGTTGGAGATGTAGACTTGGGAATCATCTTCATAGAAATGGCAGTTGAAGCCATGGAAAAGAATCAGTTCTCCAAGGGAGTGGGCATAGGTAGAGAATAGAAGTGGACCCAGATTTGAGCACTGAGGTACTCCCAGACTTAAGAGGTTTGAGACCGAGGAGGAGCCTGTGAATGACACTGAGAAAAACAGCCAGAAAGATAGCCAAGGATAGGTAATTTTTCCAAGGGAAGTAGTGGTCCACAGTGTAGGAGACAGCTGAGAGGACAAGCAGGATTAGGATAAGCAGTGTGGCTCAGTGGAAAGAGCGCGGGCTTTGGAGTCAGAGGTCATGGGTTCAAATCCCGGCTCTGCCAACTGTCAGCTGTGTGACTTTGGGCAAGTCACTTCACTTCTCTGTGTCTCAGTTCCCTCATCTGTACAATGGGGATTAAGACTGTGAGCCCCCTGGGACAACTTCATTACATTGTAACCTCCCCACAACT
The DNA here is from genome assembly GCF_015852505.1 of Tachyglossus aculeatus. NCBI lineage: Eukaryota > Metazoa > Chordata > Mammalia > Monotremata > Tachyglossidae > Tachyglossus > Tachyglossus aculeatus. The sequence goes on along the minus strand of NC_052066.1, from coordinate 99,216,609 downwards.
TAGAACAATTTGCACGTTGTAAGTGCTTAATAAATGACATTATTATTATTATTAATAATAATAATAATATTATAAAGTAGAGGCTGTTGGATTTGGAAAGAAAGAGATCATTGGTGACTCTTGGGAGGGCAGTTTCCATGAAGAGAATGGGTGGAAGAAAGAATGGAGGTGGGCAAGGAGAGACTTAGAGGAGAGGAAATGGAGACAAGGGGTGTAGACAGCTCTCTCGAGGAGTTTGGAGAGGAATGGTAGGAGGGAGATGGGGTCAAAGCTGTGAGAAAGGAGAAAGGAGAAAGCTGTGGGGCCAAATTTATTTTTTTTTAGGATTGAGGGTATATGAGCATATTTTTCATTCATTTCATTCAGTCGTATTTATTGAGCACTTACTGTGTGCAGAGCACTGTACTAAGCGCTTGGGAAGTACAAGGTGGCAACATATGGAGACAGTACCTACCCAACAGTGGGCGCACAGTATAGAAGGGGGAGACAGAGAACAAAACAAAACATACTAACAAAATAAAATAAATAGAATAAATATGTACAAATAAAATAAATAAATAAATAGAGTAATAAATGTGTACAAACATATATACATATATACAGGTGCTGTGGGGAGGGGAAGGAGGTAAGGTGGGGGGATGGGGAGGGGGAGGAGGGGGAGAGGAAGGAAGGGGCTCAGTCTGGGAAGGCCTCCTGGAGGAGGTGAGCTCTCAGTAGGGTTCTGAAGAGAGGAAGAGAGCCAGCTTGGCAGATGTGCGGAGGGAGGGCATTCCAGTCCAGGGAGATGATGTGGGTTGGGGGTCGATGGCGGGACAGGTAAGAATGAGGCACGGTGAGGAGATTAGCGGCAGAGGAGTGGAGGGTGCGGGCTGGGCTGTAGAAGGAGAGAAGAGAGGTGAGGTAGGAGGGGGCGAGTGATGGAGAGCCTTGAATATTTGCAAGCAGTTGGGAATTAAGCCATTGAAGAGTGAACAATTGAAGAAGGTGGTCAGGGAGGGAACAAGGGAAGGAAAAAGTGCTTTGATAAAATGCAAAGGGATAGGGTTGGATATGCAGGTGGAGAGGGTAGATAGAGGGTAGTTAGAGCAAGGTCCTGGCAGTAAGAAGGACCTGGGTTCTAATCTCAGTTCTACTATTTGTCTGCTATGTGATCTTGGGCAAGTTACTTAACTTCTCTGTTCCTCTTTTACCTCATCTGTAAAACAGGGATTAAGACTGTGAGCCCTATGTGGGACAGGGACTGTATCCAATCCCATTTGCTTGTATTCATCCTAGCATTTAGTATAGTACCTGGCACATAGTAAGTGCTTAACAAATACCACAATTATTGTCATTATTATTATTATTATTATTATTATTATTATTATTATTATTATTATGAGAGTTGGCATGAGAATGCTCAAGATACTGCTGGGAAAGAAAGGAGCATTTAAGAAGAGGCAGATGGAGAGAAGGACTGGAGAGGGGCAGGGGAGATTTTAGGGAGCTCTCATCTGATGGCTTCAGTTTTCTTAACAGAGTACATGGCCAGGTCATTAGGGCAAAATACAGTGGAGGGCAGTGGGACAGAGGTCTTGAGGAGGGAGGCAAACATTTGAAACAACTGGCGAGGGCATGGTTGTCAATAAGGATGGAGCTTCAACTATCATCTCTATGCTGATGACACCCAAATCTACATCTCTCCCCCTCCCTCCAGGCTCACATCTCCTCCTGCCTTCAGGACATCTCCAACTGGATGTCTGCCCACCACCTAAAACTCAACATGTCCAAGACTGAACTCCTTGGCTTCCCTCCCAAACCCTGCCCTCTCCCTGACTTTCCCATCACTGTTGACGGCACTACCATCCTTCCCGTCTCACTAGCCCGCAACCTTGGTGTCGTCTTCGACTCCGCTCTCTCATTCACCCTCACATCCGAGCCGTCACCAAAACCTACTGGTCTCAGCTCCGCAACATTGCCAAGATCCGCCCTTTCCTCTCCATCCAAACCACTACCCTGCTCGTTCAAGCTCTCATCCTATCCCGTCTGGACTACTGCACCAGCCTTCTCTCTGATCTCCCATCCTTGTGTCTCTCTCCACTTCAATCCATACTTCATGCTGCTGCCCGGATTGTCTTTGTCCAGAAATGCTCTGGGCATGTTACTCCCCTCCTCAAAAATCTCCAGTGGCTACCAATCAATCTGCGCATCAGGCAGAAACTCCTCACCCTGGGCTCCAAGGCTGTCCATCACCTCGCCCCCTCCTACCTCACCTTGCTTCTCTCCTTCTACAGCCCAGTCCGCACCCTCCGCTCCTCTGCTGCTAATCTCCTCACCGTGCCTCGTTCTCGCCTATCCCACCGTTGACCCCTGGCCCACGTCATCCCCCGGGCCTGGAATGCCCTCCCTCTGCTCATCCGCCAAGCTAGCTCTCTTCCTCCCTTCGAGGCCCTACTGAGAGCTCATCTCCTCCAGGAGGCCTTCCCAGACTGAGCCCCCTCCTTCCTCTCCCCCTCGTCCCCCTCTCCATCCCCCCGTTTAACCTCCTTCCCTTCCCCACAACACCTGTATATATGTTTATATGCTTGTACATATTTATTACTCTATTTTAGTTGTACATATCTATTCCATTTATTTTATTTTGTTAATATGTTTGGTTTTGTTCTCTGTCTCCCCCTTCTAGTCTGTGAGCCCACTGTTGGGTAGGTTGCGTCTCTATATGTTGCGAACTTGTACTTCCCAAGCGCTTAGTACAGTGCTCTGCACACAGCAAGTGCTCAATAAATACGATTGATTGATTGGTTGATTGAGAAATGATGTCACCGGGTGGAAGAGTAGGCAAGATTAATTGAAGATGGACACGGTTGGCCTGTTACCTGGAATTCTGGCAGCAGCACTCTACAGCTCATGCACAGGAGTGAGGGAAGCGTACTGTGGAGCCAATCCAGGACTGTGGGTTAGTGGTATGAGATTGGTGAAGGGATAGGGGAGCAAGTGAATTGAGTTCAGTAAGTAGGGTGGTCAAGAGAAGACAGTTTGGGTATGGAGACTAAATGGGGCATGATCAATCAATCAGTTAATCGTATTTGATTGATGACTAGTGAAAATTGGTATGGGTAAAAATACCAAAGGTCTCAGTAGGGGAACAGGGCAGTTTTTTGGGGAGGGCAGTATAAGACAGAAGGCAGGTGAGGAGGTCAAGGTCATATAGAGCGATTTCAGAGTTAGTGATGGTAGAGATTGTACAGTGACTAGAGATAATAAATAAGTGCAGCGGTGATAAACGGAGCTGTTACATAGGGTTGAAGAACAAAAAGACACCTCCAGGATGTGTTGGGCAGCCACTGAATTCTAGACTGTAAGTTCATTGATAGCACGGAATGTAACCCATATTGTTGTGTTATGCTCTCCCAAGTGCTTAGTACAGCGCTTTGCATCCAGTAAGTGCTTAATAAATATGATAGACTGCCTGATTTCTATTCAAAGAAGATGGCAAACAGCTCCAGGAGGTAGGCTACTAGATGGCCATCAACCAAGCACATAATTTGCCCATGGGGAGAAAAACTTGCCAGGCAGAATAAGAGGTGGATGATGCTGGTGGACAAGTGGCAGAATTATTGGGAGGTAGGCAAAGAATTACTGTGGTATTTGTTAAGCGCTTACTATGTACCAGGTACTGTACTGAGCAACGGGGTAGATTCAAGCAAATCAGGTTTGACACTGTCGCTGCCCGGCATGGACTCACAGTCTTAATCTCCAATGTACAGATGAGGTAACTGAAAGTACAGAGAAATTAAGTGACTTGCCCAAAGCCGCAGAAGAGACAAGTGGCAGAACTGAGCTTAGAACCCCTGACCTTCTGATGCCCAGGCCCATGATCTATACACTACGCCATCTGAACTATGAGGGTCTGGAATAAGAAGGAGGTAGTGTGAGTTTCCCTGATCAAATCTGGGATGGATACTACAGACATAACCTAGTAAATCGTCTCCTCTTTCAACTGAAATAAACCAAAATATATGAGTGTTAACCAAAGTTCTTTCTATGAGGTGACCCAGAGCCCTGTCCTAATGACCACATCGGTCAGCCTCTAAACCAACTGCACTTCAGGTAGCTGATGGACCCCTTTTAGACTGTGAGCCTTTTAGACTGTGAGCCCACTGTTGGGTAGGGACTGTCTCTATATGTTGCCAATTTGTACTTCCCAAGCGCTTAGTACAGTGCTCTGCACATAGTAAGCGCTCAATAAATACGATTGATGATGATGATGCAACCTATCAGAACTATTCTGACTCAGAGATATGGGGCAAAGTTCAGTGAATTGTTTCCTAGAGAATAGTCTGATTTAGCCGCTGAGTTCTGGAATGAGCAGTACAACAGAACTCGATCTGGGAAAAAAGAAATATAAACAGGAAATTCGAATTAGCTTTAAGTGCCCAAATCCAGAAATCACAAGTTACTGCAGCAACCCTACAATAAACAAATTGAGGGATGACTTTTACCTCATCAATTTTTCCTACAAAATTTCATCCCAAAATTTCTCTTTGGGAGATTGGGGTATCTGGGGAAGTTGGAGTTCGAAGGTTTTTTTTTCTTTTCTTCGTTGGTTTAGGATAACTTCGATGTCAAGGTCAGCTATCTCTGTGTTGACCCATATTTAACTGACAGAACATTATTCTTCCCCAGAAATATGGAGTGGGGAAAACAAGCTACATTGGTTGTGTTTAAAACCTAAAAGAAATCAAGTCATTTCTATAGAGAAATCAAACTTCGAACTTAATGAGAACTGGAACACCCTCCATTCACCTTCCTGTTTCCATCGTTCTTTGTTTTCTTGGGAGCATGGATCTTAGGGATCTTTGCTGTAGGAAACTATTCTCTTTTATTTGAGGGAAATGGGACTGACTAGGTGGGGCAAAAGTAGTAATTGAGGCCAGAGCTATGGTAAATGTGTTTCATTAAATGGATTCTATGCAGAGTCAGCATCCATCCAATAATATTTATTAAGCAGTTACTGTGTGAAGAGCACTGTACTAAGCGCTTGGGAGAGTACAATACAACAATAAACAGATACATTCCCTGCCCACACTGAGCAGCAGACCTGCAGTCTGTCAGTGGCAACCAGGTCGCTGAGCACAGAATGGCTTGCAACAACCCAACACCATTACTGGAAACACAAAACTAAGGCTTGCCTTTCAGGTGGTGGATCTGTTTCATGGACTTCCCACCTTAGACTGTGCAATACAACCTGCAGATGAGCTTAGTACAGTGCTCTGCACACAGTAGCTGCTCAATAAATAGGATTGAATGAATGAATGAATGAGCTGGCCTGTAAAGAAACCCTTCCATTTGCCCTAAACAAAATTCTTAACTGTCTAAATGGCCTAGGATTTTGGCCAGTTGATCACTAAACTGGTGGCTGATGACAGCTGAGACTAGACATTAGCTTTAGTCAGTCAGTCAATTGTATTTATTCATTTCTTCGATCGTATTTATTGAGCACTTACTGTGTGCAAAGCACTGTACTAAGCGCTTGGGAAGTACAAGTCAGCAACATATAGAGATGGTCCCTACCCAACAATGGGCTCACAGCCTAGAAGAGGGAGACAGACAACAAAACAAAACATGTAGACCGGTGATAATTATGGTATTTGTTAAGTGCTTACAAGCACTGTTCTAAGCGCTGGGGTAGATACAGGGTAATCAGGTTGCCCCACATGGGGATCAAACTTTTAAACCCCATTTTACAGATGAGGTAACTGAGGCACCGAGACGTGAAGTGACTTGCCCAAGGTCACACAGCAGACAAATGTCAGAGTCAGGATTAGAACCCACATCCTCTGACTCCCAAGCCCGTCCTCCTTTCACTAAGCCACACTGCTTCTAATAATTATTATATTCTTATTCTTATTATTATTTATTGAGTGCTTACTATGTGCAGAGCAATATACTAAGCACTTAGGGGAGTGCAGCATAATAGTATACCATACATTCTCTAACCACAATGAGCAACAGTCTATAGGGAGAGATAGACAATGTAAATAAATGATTTTAGCAAGATGACATCTCAAAAAATGAGTGGTTCTAAGACGGCCATCTATCAATTAAATGTTGGAGAGGAATAGATGGAAAGCTTATTGTGGGCAGGGACTGTGCCTAGCAACTGGGCTATATTGTACTCTCCTAAGCACTTAGTACAAAGCTGTGCATACAATATTAGTGCTCAAAATATGATTGATTAAACGTGGTTGATTGAATAAGCCAGGTTCAGGCTATCTGGAGGTCACGGTCATACTTTGGGGGACTGTGGTGGAAATGGGGTCTCTGCTCTGGACTCCCAAGCCAGCCTGAGCTCACTGCAGACAGAAAACTGGTTATTTTGTGTGGGTTTGGTGATGGGCTGGATGTTTGCCAGGAAAATGGAGGATCTGAACATATCTTGAAGGCTTGAAGGTCGCCTGCATAGCAACAACTGAACTCAACTAGAATATTTCCTACTGGAACAGTAAAGATTCCAGATTAAATATTTACAAACACACAATTTATTTCAAACAAGGCAGAGATTATCTGGAGTCCAAAGCCTATTTTTCACCCTCTGGGATATAGACATTCCAAAGGAACATTTCAGGTAGTTTTGCCCAGTCTCATTTAAGCATCTGCTTAAATTGTGCACAATTCACATTACCATTGCTCTTAGGAGGACAAATTATAAATCACCTGAATTTCACTTTTGGATAAGCTTAATTCATTTTTTTCCTTTATTGGTTTTTAATATACTCATTTTTACAGCAAAAGAGCTGTGGCAAGATTATAAATCAAACAGTGACCGGAGCGCAAATGCAGGCTCTTTTGGGAAAGTGTTGGAGTAAACAGCACCAGAGAGGGGAAATGTCATGTAAGAATTGCTCTCATTAAAAGATGCAGAGTTAGAGTGAGGAGACAAAGGGTTTATCAAGGCAGCTCTCGGACAACATCTGGCTGAGTCTAATGTGAAAAGTCCCATAAAACAGATCCACTATTTGTAGGACGAGCCTTGGAGTTGTGTTTCCAGTAATGGTGTTAGATTGTGGTAAGCTGCTCTTTGCTCTGCCACCCGACTGCCCACTGAGGGTCTGCAGCTATTGCTAGCACGGCTTACAATTTGTTTGTATTTAACCAAACCAATTTGTTTGGTTAAACACATCTACCAAACCTCTAGCCCCAAAGCTACCTCTACTCCTCCTACCAGTCCTATTTCCCTCAGATAAAAGAGAAGAAGAAGAAGAGAGGGAAGAAGAAGACGAGGAAAAAGAGAGACAGAAAAGGAGGAGGAGGAGGAGAAGACGGGGGAGAAAGGGATGGAGAAGTAGAAGAAAGAAAAGAAGTAGGAGAAGGAAAGAAGATTCTTTTTTATTATTCATCATTAATAATATTAATTTCAACTTAGTGCTCCTAGAGCAACTGCTTCCTTGATGTTGCCCATGGTAGATATTTATCAATCAATCAATCAATCAGGGGTACTTTTGAGAACTTACTGATTACTGTACTAAGCACTTGGGAGAGTACAATACAACTGACAAAAACCATCCCTGCCCTCCAGGACCTTGTGATCTAGAAAAGGAAAAGAGAGAACAAGCCCTGATTCTTGCATGAAGGCCCTCCTGCTCTTACTGGAGAAGGAATAGGGAGAAGAAGGTGCTGTGGTGTGCTGGGATAACTGGGGGAATCTTCAGTGCACTGGTTCATCCATGGCATGATTTGAGGATGTGGGGAGGCCAGGTAAAATGAGACCCTGTGGTACCTCAGACCAGGAAGCAAAGTCCCAGGAGATGTTGGTGCACCCAAACTCCACCAGATTCTGTCTGCTGCATAATTCAATTGTATTTATTGAGCACTGACTGTGCGCAGAGCAATGTACTAAGTGCTTGGGAAGTACTAGTTGGCAACATATAGAGACGGTCCCTACCCAACAACAGTCTAGAAGGGGGAGACAGACAACAAAACAAAACATATTAACAACATAAAATTAATAGAATAGTAAATATGTACAAGATGTACTATGTAATATTTAGTATGTATTTCCCATTAAAGGGTACCATTTCCACAGTCTCCTATTGAGCATAGCTTAGGACTTGTCCACATTTCTTTCCTCTGAAAAATAAGGCCTTGGAAGCTGTCAGAACACCAGAATTAAAACAATCCTTGACACATGGCACCTTTGGTAAGGAACCATGAGTAGAAAATGGAAGACAGCAGGATACTCCAAAAGCTGTTCTGTGGTGAGATGAAATGAGGCAACTGTAAACAAGGAGGTGGGAAGAAACACCTGAAGACCACGATAAAGCAAAATTTCAAAAAATGTGGTAGAGCAGTGGGAAGTTGGAAGATAGAAGGTCAGTCCGCCATGCTGCTGTCAGAATGGAATCATTGTCTTGGAGAAGAAGCTCGGGAAAGGTCTTGATACCAAGAAGTAGAAATGAACAGAGAATCCTGAACAGCAGTGAGAAAATACCATCAATCAATCTATAAGTCATATTCACAGTGTTTACTGTGAAACACAGACTACAGTATAACATAGTTGGTACACGTGTTCCCTGCCCACAATGAGATTTCAGTTTAGAGGGGAGACAGACATGAGTATAATTATAGAAATTACAGATATACATATATATCTACATATGTAGATACATGTGGACTCGAAATATATATCAAGTGCTGTGGGGCTGAAGGTGGGGTGAATAAAGGATACAGATCAAAGTACGAGGGCAATGCAGAAGGGAGAGAGACTAGAAATAAGCACTTAGTACAGTGCTCTGCACACAGTAAGCATTCAATAAATACAATTACATGAAATGAGGACTTAGTTGGGGAAGGCCTCAGAGGAGATGTGCTTATTAAGGCTTTGAATGAGAGGAGATTGATTGTCTGTCACATATGAAGGGGGACAGAGTTTCAGGCAGGAGTCATGATATGTGCAAGGCATCAGCAATGAGATAGATGAGAAGCAGCATGCATAGAAGTTAGTGTGCAGCTTGGGAATCAGAAGAACCTGGGTTCTAATCCCTGCTCTGCCACTTGTCTGCTGTGTGATTTCAGGCAAATCACTTAACTTGTCTGTGACTTAATTATCTCATCTGTAAAATGAGGATTAAGACTGGGAGCCCTATGTAGGGACATGGACTGTGTCAACCTGATTACCTTGTATCGATCACGGTGCCTAGCACATAGTAAGTGCCTAATAAATGCCATACAGAGAAGCAGCGTGTCTCAGTGGAAAGAGCACGGGCTTTGGAGTCAGAGGTCAAGGGTTCAAATCCCAGCTCTGCCGCTTGTCAGCTGTGTGACTTTGGGCAAGTCACTTAATTTCTCTGTGCCTCAGTTACCTCATCTGTAAAATGGGGATTAAGACTGGGAGCCCCACGTGGGACGACCTGATCAACTTGTACCCTCCCCAGCGCTTACAACAGTGCTTTGCACATAGTAAGTGCTTAATGAATGCCATCATTATTATTATTATTATTACAAAATAATTAAGGTACAGTTAGTAGGTTGGCATTAGAGGATCAAAGTGTGTGGGATGGATTTAGTTATGAAATCAGGGAAGTACGATAGGAGGGGCCAAGTGATTGAGTGCTTTAAACCCAGTGATAAGGAATTTTTGTTTGCTGCAGAGGTGGGCAGGCAACGACTGGAGGGTCTTAAATTGGGGAAACATGGACTGAAAGGTTTTGTAGAAAAATAATCTGGGCAGTAGAGTGAACTGTAGACTAAAGTGGGGGAGAGAGACAGGAGGCAAGGAGGTCAGCAAAGAGGATGATGTAGTAATCAAAGAGGGAAAGAAACGTTTGGATTAAAATGGTAGCAATTTTGGTGGATAGGAAAGGGCAGATGTTAGCAATGTTTTGAAGGTAGAACCGATAGGATTTGATGACATTGAATATATTGGTTGAATGAGAGAAATGAGTCAGAGATAATGACAAGGTTAAGGGTTTGAGAGACTGGGAGGATGGTGGTGCTGACCATAGTGATGGAAAAGTCATGGGAAGGGCAGGGTTGGGGGAAGAAGATGAGGAATTATGTTTTGCATATGTTGAGTTTGAGGTGTTGGTGGGACATCCAAGTAGAGATATCCTGAAAGGAGGAGGAAATTTGAGAATGCAGAGAAGGAGAAAAATCAGGGATGAAGATGTAGATTTAGTAGTTATTTGCATAGAGATGGTAGTTGAAGCCATGGGTGTGAATGAGTTTTCCAAGAGAGTGCATGTAGATGGAGAATACAAGGGGACCCAGAAATGAATCTTGAGGGACACCCACAGTTAGGGGTTGGGATGCAGAGGAGGAGCCCACAAAAGAGACTGATTGTGAGTGGCCAGAAAGATAGGAGAAGAATTAAGAGAGGACAGTTTCAGTGAAGCCAAGGTTGGATAATATTTCCATGAGAAGGGGTATATCAACAGTTTCAAAGGCAGCTCAGATTTCGAGGATTAGGATGGAGCTGCGGCCATTGGATTTGGCAAGAAGAAGGTCATTAGTGACCTTGGAAAAGGCAGTTCTATGGACTGAAGGGGGCAGAAGGCAGGTTGGAGGGGGGGCCAAGGAGAGAATTAGAGGAGTAGAAGTGGAGGCAAAGGGTGCAGACAACTCTGGGGCACAGAATGGGTCATCTTTATGAACGAACGATGCAAAAGAGATTCTAAATTCGTCAGCCACACCCATACACACACAGATGATATCTCACCAGCAGTAGCACAGCCTTCAAATTAATTCTGGGAAGTATTCTAATGACAGTTTCCCAGGAAAGAGAAGCTGGTCAAAGATCACCACAGTCCCTCCTCATTGAAGGCATTTTCCTGTACAAAATTGATTTTTCTGTACAAAAATGATTTTCCCATGGTATTTATTGAAACAACAAGGTCATAAGTCCCTGTCTAGCTTCTTCAAGGATAATATTTTATCATCCATTTGTAATTAATTTAAACTGCCCCCTCGTCTGCAATCTCGATGTTGGAGTTACTGTCTCTCAGACACAGAGTGGTTCAAGCTAACAAAAGTGATGGGACTGGGTCAGGGTAAAGTGGCTGAGGAGTTGAAAATTTACATTTTGTGGTCCTTGATTTTTGAAATAAATCAAAACCCCGAAAAGGTTAGCCTGATGAGCTTTGATATTGTTTTTCAACTGGCAAAATGGCTAAGTGATCTGAAGAAGCAGTGAGGTCTTGTGGTAAGAGCACAGACCTGGTAGTGAGAGAACCTGGGCTCTAATCCTGTCTCCACCACTTGCTCTCTCTTTCTCTTGTTTGACAACTTGGCATAAGCAGAACTAGGGCCTAAGAAAAGAAATGGGGTGAGAAGGCTCCTTAACTCTTTGACCCACCCAGAAATGCAGAAATCTAAAGAAAGGCTAGAAAATAATGTCTGCTTCAAGGTTCATTGAGCCAGCTTAATGGTAGTCCACAGAAAGGCTGTTTCGGGAAGCATACTAATGGTGAGAGACAGAAATGTGGCCTGTAACAGGAGGAGACTACCTTTCTCCTCGTGACTCAGACTACCCACAAATCATTAAGAGAAGCAGTTTGATGCAGTGGAAAGAGCGTGGATCTAAGAGTCGATGACCTGGGTTCTAATCCCAGCTATGCCTCTAGTCTGTAAATCGGTAAACTCATTATGGACGGGGAACTTGTCTGCTAATTCTGTTGTACTGTACTCTCCCAAGCATTCTGCAGTGCTCTGCACATAGTAAATTCTCAATAAATACCCCTGATTTACTGATTAATTGATTTCCGTGTGACCTTGGGCAAGTCACTTAACTTCTTCATGCCTCAGTATCCTCATCTGTAAAACGGGGATTAAATCCTGCTCCCTCTTACTTACACCGTTACACCCATGTGGACTGGGACTATGTCCAACCTGATTCTTGTATTTACCCCAGCGCCTGGCACACAGTAAGTGCTTAGCAAATAGCACCATTATTATCACCTTATAACTGAGAAAGTTGTTTTTCTGTGAAGTATAGATTGTTCTTGGATTGTACAAAGTGGTCTTTCTATTGCTGCTGTTTGACAAGATAAACTGGCCCTGGGAAACACAAGCCACTGAAGAGTTCATGTTCAATCAGTGGTTTCCGGGTGAGCATCTTCAGGAAAATGCAATGTCATGGCCTGGTCAGCTGTCAGAGGGAAGCATTTAATTTCCATGGTAAATGAGCATTTCCCTTTCATATGGACAACTTTGCACTTCTACCTGCATGTCTGATTTGGATGGTGTCCTACCTGAGGAGCTGAACATATTTTCAGAAAACATGCTGTTTTCCAAAAGCTGACCAGGAGACACAAATAATTCATAGGGAGTCCTGGAAATTCTGTGATTTTGTTTCTTTAGCGTTGGCTGAAAGAGATACAGCTACAATTCCCAGATGGATTCTGCTGAATTTCTCAGCTCTCCAACAACTACCAAAAAAGTAATCAGTGGTATATATTGAGTGCTAACTATATGGATACCACTGTTCTACACACTTGGGAGAGTACAGCAAGAAGGGTTCTCCTGCCTCTTTTCAAAATCCACTCCCTCCACCTGCACATCTGTCCCTATCCCTTCACAATTTATCAAAACACTTGCCCCCTACCATCTTCCCTCTCTGCCATCTTCAACTATCTACTCTTCAATGGCTTCTTGCCCACTGCTTTCAAACATGTGTGTGTCTCCCCTATTCTGAAAAAACCCTCCCTTGGCCCTATGGCTCCCTCCAGCTATCGCCCCACCTCCCTCCTACCATTTCCCTCCAAACTTTGAGCCAGTTGTCTACACCCAGTCTCAAGTTCCTCTCCTCCAATTCTCACCTTGACACCCTCCAATCTGGCTTCCATCCCCTTCACTCCACAGAAACCACCCTTTCAAAGGTCACAAATAATCTCTTTGCCACATCCAGTGGTCTTTACTCCATCCTAATCCTCCACTACCTATCAGCTGCCTTCAAGCCTTAGGATCACCTCCTTCTCCTGGAAATATTATCCAAGCTCAGCTTCACTGACATTATCCTCTCCAGGTTCTCATCCCTTCACTCTGGCCACTCATTCTCAATCTCTTTCTTGAGCTCCTCTTCTGACTCCCACCTTCCAAATGTGGTTGCCCCTCAAAGTTCAGTTCTGGGTCCCCTTCTATTCTCCATCTACACTTACTCCCTTGGATAATTCATTCTCTCCCATGGCTTTAACTAACACCTCCCTGCAGGTGATTCCTAAATATAACTCTAGCCCTCATCTTTCTCCTCTGCAGTCTCGCATTTCCTCCTGCCTTCAAGACATCTCTACTTGAATGTCCTCCTGTTACCTTAAACTTAACAGAACTCATTATCTTCCCGCCAAAACCCTGCCCCCAGCATGACTTTCTCATCATTGAAGACAGCACCACCATTCTTCCTGTCTCACAAGCCCATAAACCTTGGCATTATCCTTGACTCCCCCCCCTCATTCAACCCACATATTCAATCTATCACTAAATCCTGTCAGTTCAACCTTCACAGCATTGTTAATATCCATCCTTTCCTTTCCATTCAAACTGCTACCACATTAGTCCTAGCACTTATCCTATCCCACCTTGATTGCTATATTGGCCTCCTTGCTGACCTCCCTCTCACTCCCCACTCCAGTCCATATTTCACTCTGCTGCTCAGATCATTTTTCTACAAACCATTCAGGTCATGTTTCCCCACTCCTCAAGAAATTCAGTGGCTGCCTATCCATCTCCATCTCCATCTTGCATATGCCCCCTCCTACCTCATCTCACTAGAACCCATCCCACACATCTGACTCTTTTAATGCCAACCTACTCACTGTACTTCGTCCTTGTCTATCTCCCTGTTTCCCTCTAGCCCACACCCTGCCTCTGTCCTGTAACACCCTCCCTGTTCATACCAAACAGACCATTACTTTCACCGCCTTCAAAGCCTTATTGAAGGCAAATCTCCTCCAAGTAGCCTTCCCTGACCAAGCCCTTATTTCCTCTTTTCCCACTCACTTCTATATCTTCCTGACTTGTTCCCTTTATTCACTACCCACCCACCAACCCCACAGCAATTATGTACATTATCTATAATTTATTTATTTGTGTAATATTCATCTCCCCATCTAGACTCTAAGCTCGTTGTGGGCAGGGAATGTGTCCATTATACTGTTGTAATGGACAACAGTCCCTCTGCCCATCCCTCTGCCCATCCGCCAAGCTAGCTCTCTTCCTCCCTTCAAGGCCCTACTGAGAGCTCACCTCCTCCAGGAGGCCTTCCCAGACTGAGCCCCCTCCTTCCTCTCCCCCTCCTCCCCTTGTCCATCCCCCCATCTTACCTCCTTCCCTTCCCCATAGCACCTGCATATATGTTTATATGTTTGTACATATTTATTACTCTATTTATTTATTTTACCTGTACATATCTATTCTATTTATTTTATTTTGTTAATATGTTTGGTTTTGTTCTCCGTCTCCCCCTTCTAGACTGTGAGCCCACTGTTGGGTAGGGACTGTCTCTATATGTTGCCAACTTGTACTTCCCAAGCGCTTAGTACAGTGCTCTGCACACAGTAAGAGCTCAATAAATACGATTGATGATGATGATGATGTTGTGCTGTACTCTCCCAAGTACTTAGTATAGTAACCTGAACAAAGTAAATGCTCAATAATTATAACAATGAATGATTGACCCAGAATTGGTAAACATGTTCCCTGTCCATAACGAGCTTACTTCTAGAGGGGGAGGCAGACATTAATATAAACAATCATCAAAATACATCCTACAACTGAAATCCTTCGATATGTGTCTTGCATATCTTCAGTGGAAAGAGCACGGGCTTGGGAGCCAGAGGTCATGGGTTCTAATCCCAACTCTGCCAATTGTCAACTGTGTGGCATTGGGCAAGTCAATCTTCTCTGTGCCTCAGTTACCTCACCTGTAAAATGGGGATTAAGACATGAGCCTCACATGGGACAAACCTGATCATCTTTATACCCCCCCAGTGCTTAGAGCAGTGCCTCGCACCTCAACTTCAAGGCTCTCCATAACCTCGCCCCCTCCTACCTCACCTCCCTACCCGCCTTCTACAGCCCACCCCGCACCCTCCGCTCCTCTGCCGCTAATCTCCTTCCTCACCGTGCCTCGTTCTCGCCTGTCCCGCCGTCGACCCCTGGCCCACATCATCCCCCTGGCCTTTAATGCCCACCCTCCCAACATCCACCAAGCTAGCACTCTTCCTCCCTTCAAGGCCCTACTGAGAGCTCACCTCCTCCAGGAGGCCTTCCCAGACTGAGCCCCCTCCTTCCACTCCCCCTCGTCCCCCTCTCCATCCCCCGTCTTACCTCCTTCCCTTCCCCACAGCACCTGTATATATGTATATATGTTTGTACGTATTTATTACTCTATTTATTTATTTATTTATTTATTTTACTTGTACATATCTATTCTCTTTATTTTATTTTGTTAATATGTTTGGTTTTGTTCTCCGTCTCCCCATTCTAGACTGTGAGCCCACTGTTGGGTAGGGACTGTCTCTATGTGTTGCCAACTTGTACTTCCCAAGCACTTAGTACAGTGCTCTGCACACAGTAAGTGCTCAATAAATACGATTGATTGATTGATTAACAAATGCCATCATTATTATATGCATGTTTAATCCACATTCACAGCTCCAGTCTCTGGTGGAGTCTAGCAGGGAAACTGAAAGCTGGCTTTCAGTTTCAGGTACCTGTGGCTCTAGGGAAAAGCAAGTTCCTTTCTTCTCTTGTTTGATGTCCTATGAAGATTTCTATGAAGGAATCTTGAAAACACTTAAGGCAAAGTGAACCCCATCCAGAAAAGTAGTAAAGAGTTTAGGGGAGTAGTGACATTAGCGAGGGAAGCAGGAATGAATGAATAGGGACCGTCTCTATATGTTGCCAACTTGGACTTCCCAAGTGCTTAGTACAGTGCTCTGCACACAGTAAGTGCTCAATAAATACGAATGAATGAATGAGGCTTTCCAAGGCCTTGATAGAGGGAAATCAATCAATCAGTCAGCAATCAATCAATGTTGTTTACTGAACACTTACACTGGGCAGAACGTTGTACTAAGGACTTGGGAGAGTACATTACAACATATTTGGTAGACATGACTGTGGGTCCCACGTGGGACAACTTGTATCACCTTGTATCTCCCCCCCAGTGCTTAGAGCAGTGCTTTGCACATAGTGAGCGCTTAACAAATGCCATTATTATTAGCCGGGGTTTGAACCCTCTGACTCAAAAGCCTTTCCACTCAGCCAGGCTGCCCAGGGAAGGTATCTACCAACCCTGTTACATCCTACTTTCCCAAGCACTGAATACAGCGCTCTGCACAAATTAAGAGCTCAGTAAATATGTTTGAATAATTAATTGTTGATTAACTGATTGCTCAACCCCACCTCCACAAACAGCTTCCCAGGGCAGAGCCCTCTGCTAGCCTGGAGTTAAAGAAGGGACCTGAGCTCAGGCATTTTCAGTGCAGAAGGGCAGCCTCGCCCCCAGCCCTAATCAACCCAGGTGCTTCTAAATGAGGTGTGGAGGCACTGGCCCTTTATGGCCCCAGTGGCTGCTGGGCTTTTCCCTGCCCTATATAAGGCTCCTGATTCGGGCCTGCCTCAGTTTACAAGAGGATAGGAGACAGAGCATGGCCTGCTGTGGGTCCAGGTAAGGAGGGGGGCCCTGGCTGTTTCAGCTACATCCCCCTGGCCCTTTTTTTAGGATGGGTGTGGGATTGAAACAGTGGGGATTGCTGATGACTATTGCATTGATGATGATAATGAAGGTTGGGGAGGGCTATTAGGGGCTGTTGGGTGGGTTGGGGTTGATTCAGAGTTTGCAAAATGATTTAAAAACACACGTTGGGGGGCAAGGGAATGGGTTGTGACATTGTCAATGATGTATATATGTTGTACATTGCCCAGGGCTGGGGAGGATTTGGGAAACTGGGGAGGGAGTGTGGGGGGATGATTGTCCTGGGGGTTCTGATGATTTTTGTTGGTTTGGGGCTGGAGGGAGGGTCTGAGGAACAAGGGGCTTAGAACTGCCCTTGCTGATTGGGGTTTGGGAGGCACATGTGGGTTGGTTGGGGGAAGGTTTTGGGAACAGATAGATAGCCTAGGTCTTGGGGAAAGTCTGGCCTGGTTTGGGAGTGACTGCTGGACCTCGGGTCTGAAGGCCCAAAGGGCTGGGACAGAGGACGCCTTGCTGATGGACGAATGGGGCATATGGGTTGAGTGTCAGGTGATGCATGCTCACTATCTGTCGGTTTGTCTACACCTCTGTATGTCTGAATATTGACCTGTCTGCCCCACTCTCTGTTGTAATAATAATAATGGTATTTGTGAAGTGCTTACTATGGGTCAAGCACTGTTCTAAGTGCTAGGGTAGAGACAAGGTAATCAAGTTGTCCCACGTGGACCTCACAGTCATCACCCCCATTTTACCGGTGAGGTCACTGAGGCACAGAGAAGTGACTTGCCCAAAGTCACACAGCTGATAAGTGGCAGAGCTGGGGTTAGTACCCACAACCTCTGATTAGCAACCCTGGGCTGTTACTACTAAGCCATGCTGTTTCTCTAATTAGAGAGTTGGGACACTGTCCTCTCCATCCATGACAAGCAGCATGGCTCAGTGAGTAGAGCATGGGCTTGGGAGTTAGAAAGACCTGTATTCTAATCTCAAACCAGCCACTTGTCTGCTGTGTGACCTTGGGCGAATCACTTCACTTCTCTGTGCTTCAGTTACCTCATCTGTAAAAGGGGGATTAAGATTGGGACTCCCATGTGGGATATGATCTAATAATAATTGCATGTGCCAAGCACCGTTCTAAGCTCAGGGGGAGCTATAAGATAATCATGTTGGACACAGTCCGAGAAGCTTGTATTTATCCTTGTGCTTAGTGGAGAGCCTGACACACACGAAACATTGAACAGGTACAATAAAAAAATAACCCAGAACTCAAAATGGTGCCCGATGGCAGACGCCCCTGCCATGGCTGCGGTATTGGGCTCTCCTCCCTTCAAAGCCCTACTGAGAGCTCACCTCCTCCAGGAGGCCTTCCCAGACTGAGCCTCCTCCTTCCTCTCCCCACCCCCCCACCTTACCTCCTTCCCCTCCCCACAGCACCTGTATATATGTTTGTATGTATTTACTACTCTATTTATACATATTTATTCTATTTATTTTATTTTGTTAATATGTTTTGTTGTCTGTCTCCCCCTTCTAGACTGTGAGCCCGCTGTTGGGTAGGGACCGTCACTATATGTTGCCAACTTGTACTTCCCAAGCGCTTAGTACCGTGTTCTGCACAGAGTAAGCGCTCAATAAATGTGATTGAATGCATGAATGAATGTTTCTTGCCCACAACAAGTTGGCAGTTTAGCAGGAGCTTATAGTCTCCACTCCCAAAAATGTTTAGCAGGCACTTTCCCTCTAATAAGAGGTCCAGAAATTAGAACTGTGCTTAATATATAGTAAGCACTTAATAAATACCATAAAAAACATGACTTTTCCTGAAGAAGGAGCAAATGGTAACTGTCAAATTATTCCACTTAATGAAAGAAGAATTTGAGATTCCCTAGGTTTTTCTACTTAATTACTTTCAGGTTTTGTTTCCATTTGTTAATTAGCAACTCCTAAAGGAAAGAAGTTGTACTGGATTCAGGTTTTGTTTTTGACTGAGAAAAATGTCTGGGCAATAGCAGGATTGATACCAAGGGCAGGATATTGGGTAAATGGCAGGCCAGTCCTGTGATATCCAAACATTTATTTGCCTTTTAAAGTAGAATTCAAGAACCCCCAACATGGTAAAATTTCCATTTGGGCTAGCTGTTTTGTTATCCCGTGTATTAGATTTATCTCCTCATTTTCTTTTAGCTTTTTCTCTACTTCCTGGAAATGATATTCACGGGACTAGTGGAAAAAAAAATCTTGGCCTTATAAACTTGTCAGTGAATTACTGATGTGCTGTTTATCCCCTCCTTTGTCTCTTGCTGCCAAGATTCTCTGAGATTTATCTCAATAAGAGAGACATTCTCAAAACACTGAACACAGTTGCTAAACTCAGTCCTTTCCATTAAATGACTGTCAGGACACAGCTCGAGGGTTATTATTCTAAAATTAAACCCTTGGAATGCACTAGGAGCTAGTGGTTCTTGTTGGGTGATGTGAAAATTCAGTTTAGCCCTTGTTGCCTTTCACTCCTGCTCCGTGAAGGCAACAGATTATCACTCAACACAGAGTTTCTGCTTGAGGAACCAAGGCTTCAGGGAAAAGATTTGGCATTTATCATTTCAAATCATGCCCCAACTTTGATGTCCAATATCCACACTGTCAGTGGAAAGTCCACCTTTTCTGTGACTGAAAAGAGAATTTCATGAGATTGTAACTTTCCTGAGGGCAGGGTTCATGTCTTCCATCTCTATGATATTGTACAAACCCAATCACTTAATGCAATTCTCTGAACACATTAAGCGGTCAATAAATTCCAAAGACTGATAGAATAATAGTGATGTTTTTTATTAAGCACTTCCCCAATCTAAGCACTGGGCTAAGTGCTGGGGTAGTACAAGATAATTGAATTGGGCATTATCCCTACCCCAAACAGGGTTCACAGTCCAAAAACTGCAGAGGCTCCTGAATGAGGCTGGTTAAATCAATGGGAATTGCAGCAGGAAAGGTGAAATCCCTTTAGGGTTGGGATCAACCCAGAATAAAATTTGGTAGAAAGTTAAGACTGGGGTGCACTAAGGCAAGAATGTTTCTTAGAGGTGACGATGAGGGGATGCATAGTTACGAGTCCCTAAAGATTTCTTTGGGTCTGCTCTTGAGGAAATTAGACAGAAGCATAGAAAAGCATTCCTTATACATGACTACTTACACATCTGTTTCTTCTGACTTTGAAAGGTGGGAGGTCAGTGACTTCTTCAGCCTTCCTGATGTATGTTGTGTCCTGATCTTGGTCACGAGTTCCAATCCCACCTCCCCCACATGTCTGCTGTGTGATCTTGGGCAAGTCACTTAACTTCTCTGAGCCTCAGTTCCCTCATCTGTAAAAATGGGGATTAAGACTGTGAGCCCCACGTGAGACCTGATCACCTTGTATCCCCCTACAACACTTAGAACAGTGCTTTGCACATAGTAAGCACTTAACAAATGCCATTATTATTATTACTATTATCTAAGTGTTAAAGTTAGGGGAAGATGTTTGTTAATAAAGAAAACTGTCTCGCTTAATATAGGGCTGAAAGTTCATCCTTAGATATTATCAGGCTACAGCCAGTTGTGGCTTAGCAAGTTTTGAATCTGAAAACATGACTGATTCCTCCAAAAGAACTATCTCCCAAGGTAAATGGGTTAATAGTTAATGCTGTGGCCAAGTACAATAGTTTGTAACTCAACTGATGCCTGTCAATTTGTTTTGTTTTGTTGTCTGTTTCCCCCATTCTAGACTGTGAGCCCATTGTTGGGTGGGGATTGCCTCTGTTGCTGAATTTGCCCTTTCCAAGCTCTTAGTACAGTGCTCTGCACACAGTAAGTGCTCAATAAATACGATTGAATGAATGAATGAACAGAGCTCCATGAGGAACAGGGACCTTAATTCTCACCTGTGTATTTTCTCCCAGCTCTTCTTACAGTTCTCTGCATACAATAACCACTTAATAAGTATTATTACTACTATTTAAAAAGGGCTACTTTACCAGTCCATGATTCCAGCTCACTTCCAAATACAGACTAGGAGGGGACAGAGGGAAAAAGTACTACATTGCGAAGAAAGTGCCGAGTTAGTCATAAATGCAATTTTAAAAATAGCATTTGTGCTATTAAGTGATTTGCCCAAAGTCACACAGCAGACAAGTGGCAGAGCTGGGATTAGACTTGTACATATTTATTTTATTCATTTTATTTGGTTTATATGTTTTGTTTTATTGTCTGTTTCCACCTTCTAGACTGTGAGCCCGCTGTTGGGTAGGGACCGGCTCTATATGTTGCTAACCTGTACTTCCCAAGCACTTAGTAGTAATAATAGTAATAATAATGGTATTTGTTAAGCACTTATTTATGAACAAAACACAGTTCTACAGTGCTCTGCACACAATAAGCACTCAATAAATATGATTGAATGAATGGCCTTCCCAGACTAAGCCCCCTCCTTCCTCTCCCTCTCCTCCCCCTCCCCAACCCCCCCACCTTATCTCCTTCCCCTCCCCACAGCACCTGTACATATGTTTGTACAGATTTATTACTCTATTTATTTTACTTGTACATATTTACTATTCTATTTATTTTATTTTGTTAATTGTTTTGTTTTGTTGTCTGCTTCCCCTTCTAGACTGTGAGCCCACTGGTGAGTAGGGACGCTCCCTATATGTTGCCAACTTGTACTTCCCAAGTGCTTAGTACAGTGCTCTGCACACAGTAAGTGCTCAGTAAATATGATTGAATGAATGAATGAAAGGACCTCTGACTCCCAAACCCACACTCTTGCCATGGACTATCCTGCTTCACCAACACTAGTGAATCCCAACCACATTAGTCAGCCCACCTGGATAATTCAGGTCAATTATATGGATTTGGTCCTAGTTTTTTTTGTTGTTGTTATATTTGTTAGGCACGTACTGTGTGCCAGGCACTATACGAAGTGCTGAGGCACATATAAACGAATCAATTTGGACACAGTCCAAGTTCCACTTGGGGCTCACAGTTTTGAACCCCACTTTACAGATTCATTCAATAATATTTATTGAGAGCTTACTGTGTGCAGAGCACTGTACTAAGCGCTTGGGAAGTACAATTTGGCAACATATAGAGATGGTCCCTACCCAATAACAGGATCACACAACAGACAAGTGGCACAGCTGGGATTAGTATCCAGATTCTTCTTACATCCAGGCCCCTCATCTGTCAACTGGGCCGCACTGCTTCTGGATGTTAAAGAATTCTGAGGATACATTCCTCAACTATTCATACCCCATTTCCAAAATGAGGTGCAAAGTTAGCACTTTTGACCTGTGTTTCCAGGCAACCATCTTTTTCTTCCCAGCAGGTTTTTCTATGTTATTAAGATATCACTAATATAGAGCAACTACTCATCCGTGTACATCCTCCATGTACACATTTCACATACACAGATCATTAGTCTTTCACAAGACTGACAAGTACTGTAAATTACCCTCAGTGTGATACACCAGACTTTGTACCTGTCCAGTTACTAAGGATCTAAAATGATTCACCCATTTAATTTTTAAGGTGGAAAATCTTAAGGAAAAGTTCCCCCCAAACTGTAATACTGTGACCCACTGTATCCTGTATTTCAGGAGAAAAAATGAGTGGGATTGTAAGAGGAAAATGAACTCATCGGGAAACATGTAGGACTTGAGGTGTGTATGTGATTTCCTAGAGATTGATTTTACTTTGTGGTATCTCAGCATCCAACACTCTTAAAATTACAGTAGGGCATCAGTAGCAGGAAAAAAGTTCAATCCTTAGTTTAAAAGAGGGGTTTCTGGTCCCTAGAGTTCTGGGCAGATGGTTTTCATGTCTATCTGAAACTTGCATCATGACAATGGCTGTACCTGGGCAGATTTCAAATCCCCAAATAGTTCTACAATGAAGGATGTGAGATTGGCATCCTTTTTCCCTCAATTTTGCCTCAGTCCTCTTTAGACCAATCAGGGTCCCTGAAAGGATTTTGAAATGTACATTTCACCCCACAAATCATTATATTTCTCAGCATGCAGGTAAACCCAAGCTATTGTGTAAGTCAGGAGCTAGTGTTACCGCTGGCATTATTCTAGGGACAAAGCTTTCTTCATTTTGTTTCTGCTCTTCTCATCTGCTGAGCCTCTTCAAGCTCTGTGCCCTGGGATCCCTGTTTCTATCAACATACAGATGTAACTGAAGGCGATTCAAGGAGGAAAACAATACAAAACCAACTAGAAAATATAAGCAAAGTGTGATTTCTTAATTAAAAATAGGGCCATGCTTATGTGTGCTTCAATCACAATTTGTACTGATACACACAGTGGCACATAACACAGAGGCAGAGTAAATAGTTCGCTGCCTCACTGTTCAGTGGAAATTCTCAGTTATGTTCCTCTTGCAGCCATAGTGCACTTCTCTGGCTGAATGATAACAGCAAATGCGCAGTGCAAAATGATCAATGATTATTCACTTGGCTGTGCTTGTAACAACCTCACCAGAACCTTGAGAGTAAATATTTCTGTAACCTAATAAAGCACTGCTACAGAAGCATTTCCACTAGGTAGAAGAGATGAAGTTTAATAAAAATGTACTATATATTTTATGAGGTCTATCATACAAACCATAGCCTACTATTCTTCATTGAAATAAAAAATATTAAACTAAAATAAAAATTGAGTGTTGTGGGAAGGGTTAAATATTGCTACAGAAAGAATGGAAGGAATTAAATTGGAGGACTTCAAGGGTGGAATGCAAATCCTGATATTGCTGATAAGGAGATTTTGCATTCCAAAGTAGTTTGGGAAAGAAAGAAGTTCAATAAGAAATTATTTAAAGAGAAGGATATTCATAATGTGAGACTCAACAGGAAAATGCAAACTTGTGTTATGTTCAGTTTTGTCTTTCTTCAAAAGGCATCCAACTCTATTGGGTGAAATGGAATAAACTAATTCCAAGTTTACTCCAGCTGGACTGCAGAAAAGTTCACTGGATTTTAAAAATGACTGCATCTCCAACTGCTGTGTGACCCTAGGCAAATCACTCAGCTTCCCTGTGGATCAATTACCATATCTGTAAATCTAGGAAAACAACTTCTGCATTTCCCTACCTCATAAAGATGTACTGAGGATGAAATGAGATAATAGATGGAGCAGACTTTGAGAAAATGAAAGCACTCTACAAATTTAAAGGTATTTTTTAACCTATATTCATTCATTGGATCATATTTATTGACTGCTTACTGTGTGCAGAGCACCATACTAAGTGCTTGGGAGAGTACAATGCAACAATAAACTGATACATTCCCTGCCCACAATGAGTTTATAGTCTGGAGGGGGGAGACAGACATCAATACAAATAAATGAATTACAGATATGTACATAAGTGCTGTGGGCTGGGAGGGGATGGGGAGATTCAAGGGAGCAGGTCAAGGCAACACAGAAGAAAGTGGGAGATGAGGAAAGGTGGGACAGTCTGGGAAGGCCTCTTGCAGGAGGTGACCCTTCAATAAGGCTTTGAAGCAGGGGAGAGTGATTGTCTGTCGGATTTGAGGAGGGAGGGTGTTCCAGGACAGAGGTAGGATGTGGGTTAGAGGTCTACAGTGAAATAGGTGAGATCGAGCCACAGTGAGAAGGTCAGCACTAGAGGAGCAAAGTGTGGCGCCTCGGTTGTAGAAGGAGAGAAGCAAGGTGAGGTAGGAGGGGGAAAGGTGGTGGACTGCTTTAAACCCAATGGTGAGGAGTTTTTGTTTGATTCAGAAGTGGATGGGCAACCACTGGAGTATTTTGAGGAATGAGGTGACATGTCCTGAACATTTTTGGAAAAAAAATGATCCGGAGAGCAGAGTGAAGCATGGGCTGGAGTGGGGAGAGACAGGAGGCTGGGAGGTCAGCAAGCAGGCTGATGCAGTAATCCAGGAGGGATAGGATGAGTGATTGTATTACCATGGTAGCAATATGGGTGGAGAGGAAAGTTGGATTTTAGCGATGTTGTGAAGCTGGGACTGAGAGGATTTAGTGATTGATTATGTGGGTTAAATGACAGAGAGGAGTCAAGAATAACACCAAGGTTTAATGCTTATGAGATAGGAAGGATGGTGGTGCCATCTACAGTGTTGAGAAAGTCACGGGGAGGACAGAGCTGGGAGGGAAGATATCGAGTTCTGTTTTGGTCATGCTAAGTTTGAGATTTCCCCCAGCCCCAAAACATCGTAGTGAAACCTGTAAACACAATTTCAAGGTACTTCATTCCTTAGCACCATCCAAAGAGCATCAGAACTCTACTCCGATGCAAGGTCTAAGCCATTTGACTGAAATCAAACTTATTTTTTGGCCTGTATGTTAAAGGTGGAGGGTATAAAGATGGGTGTGATGTGTCCACATACGGCATGGTCTTTTTTTGTTTGTTTGTGGTACTTGTTAAACACTTACTGTGTGCCAAGCACTGTTCTAAGCATGGGGATAGATAGACGTCAATCAGGTTGAGCACAGCCCATGTCCCATATGGGTCAGTTTTAATCCCTATTTTACAGATGAGGTAACGGAGGCACAGAGAACTGAAGCGATTTGCCTAAGGTCACACAGCAGACAAGTGGCAGAGCTGGGTTTAGAACCCAGTTCCCCTGGATTCCAGGCCCATGCTCTTTCCTCTAGGCCTTGCTGCCTTTCATTCAGAGGATTTCTAGTCCTGACTCTAGTAGATAGCCCTGTCTACTAGGGTTTGACAACAGAAGAGATTGGCTCAAAAAATAACCCCTGTCCTGTAAGCAGCTATTAAAATTGCCCTGCATACTGGTCTGGGTGCACTGATGGGGTTTAAAGTATAATCAGGATATGATCTCAAATAAGGAAGGTGGTCCATTTTCCTGAACACAGAGGCTTATCAATGAAAAAATCTCCAGAGAAATAGAAACAGTTGATAAGAAATAAAAAATGCCTTGCTCTCAGTATTCTAGAGGAAATTTTAATTACTCGCTTTGGAGGCACACTCAACTTCTTTTCTATAGTAGCTACCTTCTAGCTAGTTGGATTTTCCATTATGACAAGTCCACTCAAGGCAACTGAAAACGTTCACAGTAAGTTTTTGAGTGGTGATAGGAAGGGAGAAATTGCCAGTGGAGAAATTGGAAATCACTTCGGTAATTAAATGTCTACCAGAAAAAAAGAAAAAAAAAAGCTCTAGATTCATGTACAATAGATCTTTGGGGATTTGGGAAGGATAATAGGAATACTCTGGCAAATTCTATCAACTGAAAATGATAGGGGACCTGGGGGATTGATATTTGAGGAATGAAAGAATTAAATATGAATAGCTCAGGGAAAAGTAGACTGATTGAATATAATTACTGTCTACCAATAATTCTTCAAGATAGTATGTTAGTTGTAATCAATCTGTCAATCAATATTATTTTTTGAGCATTTACTGTGTGCAAAGCTCTGCACTAAGCTCTTGGAAAAGTACAATACAAAAGAATCAGTAGATAAGAGCCTTGCTCAGAAAGAGTTTACAATCTATAAGGGGAGACAGATATGACAATAGATTACAGATTGGGAAAATAGTAGAGCATTTGGGGCTGGGGTGAATATCAAAGTGCTTAAGGTGTACATAGTCCTGCACATAGTTGATGTTGAGGAGAGGGTGGATAGAGGAATAAAGAAATTAGTTTGGGAAAGCACCTGGGAGTAGGTGTGGCTTTAGGAAGGTTTGGATCATGGAGAGAGTGTTGGACTCTCAGATATGATGAGGTAGCATGGCTTAGTGGATAAAGCACGGTCGAGGAAGTCAGAAGGTCATGGGTTCTAATCCTGCCTCCACCACTTGTCTGCCATGTGACCTTGTGCAAGTCACTTAATTTCTCTGTGCCTCAGTTATCTCATCAGTTAAAAATGGGGATTGAGTGTGAGCCCAAAGTGGGATAGGGACTGTGTTCAACCTGATTAAGTTGTATTCACTCCAGTGCTTAGAACAGTGCTTTGTACATAGTAAGTGCTTAACAAATACCATAACTATCATTATTATTACTAATCTCCTACTACTGCCCAGTCTGCACACTTCACTCCTCTAATGACAGACAATTCATTCTCCCGCAATCTCTCCTATTTTGCCACCAATCCCTTGCCTTCCGACTTGGAACTCGATCCTCATTCATATAATAATAATAAAGATACTTGTTAAGGTCTTACTATGTACTAGGCACTACAGTAAGTGCTGGGGTGGATACTAGCAAATAGGGTTGGACACAGTCTCTGTCCCATGTGGGGCCCACAGTTTCAATCCCCTTTAATAGATGAGAGAACTGAAGTACAGAGAAGTGAAGTGATTTGCCAAGGCCACACAGCAGATAAGTGGATGACCCTCAGCACAGTGTTAATGATGGCATTTATTAAGTGCTTACTATGTGCAAAGCACTGGTCTAAGCTTCTAAGCTCTAGGGAGGTTACAAGGTGATCAGGTTGTCCCACGGGGGGCTCACAGTCTTCATCCCCATTTTACAGATGAGGTCACTGAGGCCCAGAGAAGTGAAGTGACTTGCCCAAAGTCACACAGCTGACAATTGGCGGAGTGGGGATTTGAACCCATGACCGCTGACTCCAAAGCCTGGGCTCTTTCCACTGAGCCCCACTGCTTCTCCTGTTAAGCGTTTGGTACGGTGCCCTGCACACAGAGAGCATTCAATAAATGAGGGAGTGAGTGAATGAAAGTGTCTTTCCAACCCGGTCCCGCCCCCCGGAGAGTGGGGGCCTCCACCCAGGGAGTCCCCACCACCTCCCTGCATCAGTCAATCAATCGATGGTATATATTGAGCACTTACAGCGTGCAGAGCACTGTACCGATCCCGTGGGAAAATATAATATGAGTTGGTAGACACATTCCTTGCCCACAGCAATGTCCCTCCCTCCTCCTCCATCGCAGCCTTCCTCTGTCCAACCATCGGTCAGTCAGTTGTATTTACTGAGCGCTTACTGCATGCAGGGTACTGTAGTAAGGGCTTAGGAAGGAACAATGTAGTGATAAACAGACACACTCCCTGCTCGCAGGGAGCTCACAGTCTAGAGGGGGAGACAGACAGATCTATTACAGACTTTCATTCAACCGTATTTATTGAATGCTTACTGTGTGCAGAGCACTGTACTAAGCGCTTGGGAACTCCAAGTTGGCAACATGTAGAGACGGTCCCTACCCAACAGCGGGCTCACAGTCTAGAAGGTGGGCTCACAGTTCTGAGGGGCCAGCCAGCCCTGGGAGTGGCCGGGTTTGTTGCAGAGTGGATATTGTTGTTCTTTGCAGGGTGCTGAAGTGCTCTGTGGGGGGGATCTGTATGTCCCCGAAGATCCCAAACTGAAGGATGGATATTACATGTGGCCCTGTGTGCTAGGTATTTACACATACACCACCACCCCCACCGCACACATGCGGATGCTCTTCCCCTCCACCTTCGCCCTCTTCCGCACAGCGTCCACCCTACCACCGTCCTCTTGATCAGTACTGACTGGGGCTGAGGGTGGAGCAGGGTCAGACCGGGAGGCTGTCTGCGTGGTGTAGTGGGTACCTCCTGGGCCTGGGGGTCAGAGGTTCACGGGTTCTAATTCCGGCTCCGCCACTTGTCTGCTGTATGACCCTGGGCGAGTCACTTCACTTCTCTGGGCCTCAGTTCCCTCATCTGTAAAATGGGGATTGAGACCGTGAGTCCTGCGTGGGACAGGGACTGTGTCCAACCCGATTGGCTTGGACCCACCCCAGTGCTTAGCACAGGGCACGTAGTAAGCACTTAAATACCACAATTCTTCTTCTTCTTCTTACCGGGTAAGCATGCGGGTCTCCATGGAGGCAGCCAGGGTACCCAAAACTGAGGTTTGAGGGATCCAAGTTAGGGGGTGGAAATCAGAATAGGAGTTTGTAAAAGAGACTGCAAATGAATGGTCAGAGACAATTGAGGAGAACCAGGATAGAACTGCATTCATGAAGCCATGACTAGATATGTTTTTCAGTAGAAGGAGATGGTCCACAGTGTTGAAAGGAGTCAAGAAGTCAAGGAAGATTAGGGTGGACTAGAGGCCATTAGATTTGATAAGAAGGTGGTCATTGGTTACCTTATACAGAGCTGTTTCCATTTAGTGGAGGGGGTGGAAGCTAGATTGCAGTGGGTTGAATAGAGAGTTAGAGGAGAAGAAATGAATGCAGCAAGTGTAGACAATTTGTCCAAGGAGTTTGGAAAGAAATAGTATGAGGCAGATAGGTTAATAACTGGATGGTGCCATTGGGTCAAGGAAGAGGTTTATTTATTATTTTTTTTAGGACAGAGTATATAGGTGGGCATGCTTGAGAGCAAGAGAGTATGAACCATTGGAAAATGAGGGGTTGAAGATGGTGGTCAGGGAAGAATGAAGGAAGGGGGGAATTTGATAAAGTAAGAAAGGGATGTGTTCAGAAGGAGAGGTGGAGGTGATAGAATTTGAGAGGAGGTGGGAGATCTCATTTTGAGATACTGCTGGGAAAGAAAGATGGAACAGTTGAAAGAATGTGTTTCATTATTAATAATAATAATAATGATAATGATGGTATTTAAGAGCTTACTATGTGTCAATCACTGTTCTAAGTGCTGGGGTATATACAAGACTATCAGGTTGTCCCACGTGGGGCTCACAGTCTTAATCTCCATTTTTCAGATGAGTTAACTGAGGCACAGAGAAGTTAAGTGACTTAGCCAAAGTCACACAGTTGACAAGTGCCAGAGCCGGGATTAGAACCCATGACCTCTGACACCCAAGCCCATGCTCTTTCCACTCGTCCCAAGCACTTAAAAAGGTATTCTGCATACAGTAAGTGCTCAATAAATACCATTGATTGATTGAGGGAGCTGGAGGAGGATAGCCTAAAGAGAAGAAGGGGAGATTTGAGAGTGATCACACCTAATACTTTCAATTTTATCGATGAGGTCTGTGACCAGGTCATTAGGGGCAAGAGATGAGGGGAATGGGAGACAGGGAGTTTGAGGAGGGAGTTAAAAGTCAGAAAGGGCTATAATAGATGGTATGAATTTCCAAGATTCTTTATATGCATTATTGAACACATTCAGTCCTTCATGCAATGGATTAGCGATCGATCGATATAGACAGGTAGATATAAAGATGCATATAGAGTTAGATAAATCTTGATACCTATATCTCTCCTTATATGTCCTCTAGCTACTACAGATAGGGGGCCAAGCTTGAATGCATGATCTCACTGTGGAATATGATCATTTGCTTCCATTTTGAAATTGGAGGAAATCATAAATAAAGCAATCACAGGCTATTTTGTTAGTTCAGTAGCTCCTCAACCCTGTCTTTCCCTCCTGCTAAATAACACCAGCATGGCTTAGGAGTCTCTCAAATGGGTATTAAGGTTTTAGGGTTCTGTCCAATTCCAATTTATGCCTCATATGTGGATGCTCACAAGGGAACTCACACATGCTCAGTCAAATTAACAATTCTATGGGTTAAAGTGGGGAATTAGGAGAGTAAAAAGGTGTCTTGGGGGTATTTTCAAGTCCCCGGTGTCCAAGATCATCCTGCATCTTGAGTCTGCTCCCCTAGGCTCAAGTATGTAGCATACTCATAGAGAGTACAAGTCCTGTCTCAGACTCTGCCTTCATTCATTCATTCAATCTATTTATTGAGCACTTACTGTGTGCAGAGTACTGTACTAAGCGCTTGGAAAGTGCAATTCAGCAACAGATACAGTCCCTACCCAACAATGGGCTCACTGACTTCCCTAGTTTAAAGACCACAGCATGTCAGTGAATGAAGGACTCAGTCAATCAGTCAACCAATCAGTGGTATTTATTGAGTCTTAGTATGTGCAGAGCACTGTTCTAAGTGCTTGGGAAAGTAAAAATAATAATAATGGTATTTGTTAAGCACTTACTATGTGCCAGGCAATGTACTAACTGCGGAGGTGGATACTAGCAAGTCAGATTGGAAACAGTCCCTGTTCAATTGGGGGCTCACAGTCTCAATCCCCATTTTACAGATGAGGTAACTGAGGCACAGAGAAGTGAAGTGACTTGCCCAAGGTCACACGGCTGACAAGTGTCAGAGCCAGGATTAAAATCCATGACCTTCTGACTTCCAGAACTGTGCTCTATCTACTATGCCGTGCTGCTTCTCTAGAACAACAGAACTAGCAAACATATTCGCTGCCCATCAGGTAGGAGGATATTCCAGTGGATACTCCAGTGGATATTCTTCCTACTATACCCATCCAAAGAACCAGAAAATCTGAGAAATAAATATATGCACATTAACGTAGCTATATCACTCAGACATCAATTGAATGTTCAATTTTGTTCAAAAATAGCATATCTGACCTTGTTTTCTGAACCAACACCTTATTTATAAGACTGTTCCTATGAGAAAATTATTTCTGACTTAAAATGTTTCTACTTGACACAATTTTCAGGAACTAATCAGGTCATAAATTGGAGAAGTGTCTCTATCCCATGCCAACACCAGTCAACTGTCATTGACTCTGCGGCAAGATATGAATACCTCAATTTTAACTGCCTTCAGGAAAATAAGAGTACAGTTACTTTCTCCTTTGAGCCACAAGTTTTTATAAAATATTCCCTAAGGCTTTTGGGGAGACCATGGAGTAAAGTCTTTTTGCCTGACCCCGAAGAGTCCTGTTTTAATATTGAGATAGAAGATATTTTGAAAATTCAGTTCTCTATAGCCTTCTGTCATAAGGAAATGAATGATTTCATCCGTGGACAGATTATACACTTAAAAAAACAGTATGCATTGAAAAGACCAAGAAAAAACAAAGCAACAGCCTAAGTAAAAAGAAAATATTACCAAGGCAATATCCTTCTTCAGCCTTCTACAGTTTCATTCCCTCTAGATCGGAAACTCACTGTGGGCAGGGAATGTGTCTACCAATTCTCTTCTATTGTGCTCTCCCAGGCATCTACTACAGCACTCTGCACACAATAAGCACGTGATAAATATGATTGAGGAGCTGCAAAAAGCATGTTCTGAATGTCTAGAGCAATCATGTGCTCGTTGACTTCCAAGACACCCATCGTCATAAGTGATCACAATAAACCTAATTTTCCCCAGCCCATCCTTCACATTCCCTCCAGTGATTCAGTCATCGATCAGTGGTATTTATCAAGTGCTTACTTCATGCAGATCACTGTACTAAGCGCTTGGGAGAGTACTGTATAACAGAGTTGGTAGACACATTCCTGACTCCCCATAAAATACTCTGTTCTTGGAGCTATCCCTCTGAAACCTGGTGATATTTATTTCTGGATTATTAAGGAACAGATCCCATAGACAGGCTTCTAGAGTGTCCCATCAGAGTGTGACACTGATGACACTCAAACTGCAGACATGGAGATACACATGGAAAGAGTATGTGTTGTGTCAGGCAGGCAGCATGACATGAAAATGTCATCCACACCATTTTGCAAAAATATTCTGAGTGTGCCAGAAACTG
Source organism: Tachyglossus aculeatus (assembly GCF_015852505.1). Taxonomy (NCBI): domain Eukaryota; kingdom Metazoa; phylum Chordata; class Mammalia; order Monotremata; family Tachyglossidae; genus Tachyglossus; species Tachyglossus aculeatus. The sequence continues at coordinate 99,184,448 of NC_052066.1, read as the reverse complement.
AGGCATTTTTCTGGTAGGACTCCAGACCTCCCTCTTGCTCCAAAGCTGTTGTGTTCCCCTCAAAGATTCCTATGAACCACGTCTGAGGCAGAGCCACAACAGAACAGCCAGAGTCACAACAGCACGAGGCTAGGCAATTAAAGTAAAAATATTGGATGCCTTTTCAAAGACACCCCCAGGCAGAAGTATATCATTCATTCATTCAATCAGACAGGGACAGATCAGCTGAAAACCTACAAAACCAGACGACTGTCCAACTTGCAGATAACCTTCTGTGTGGAAAAAATGCCCAGGAGAATGACATTTGAGATGAACAACAATTACAGGCTGAATGATTCCAGAGCTGAAACCTATCTTACCCATCCACCATCACCGAAAAACACTCTCTAGGTCTCTTTGGGGTCCTCGGAAAATCATAAAAATGACCTAAAAAGAAAATGTGGCTGGAAATGTGGCAGTCTTTTGTGGGAGTTCCTTAACAATCTATTCCTTCCTGGTTAGAAGCTGACTAAAACAACTTAAGTATTTAATTGTTTGATTTCCAGCCAGCAGCACATACTGCACAATTGGCTCAAAGATCTCTTGCTTTTGCCAAAAGAATTGCATTAAATCAGTTTCATCTTCTTGAATTTAAGTCTTTTTCATTTTAAATATGAGGCAGCTATATTTGTTTCACAAACTGGGGTTCACCACCTTCAAACTGTTGAATTTTTGTATTCAATGAAAGTGTGGTTAACAATTTTGAAGTATCCAACGTTTGTGAATTGGTTGGCACTAGTTAATGGCTGAAATTGCCTGTTTCAATGTTGAAATGTATAGCTAGGTTTCTTGCATTGTGATAGCATATTTTATATTTAATATTCATGTGCTCTCAATGTATTGTTGCCACTTGAAAGAAACAGATTTGTCTCACATTCAACTGCAGTTCCTTAGTGAAGATGTTTCAGCAAATGTTCAGTCTTCTTTCTGATCAAAATGATGAGGCTTTCATAAGACAGTCTGAGAGTTTTAGAGGCAAAACACAAGTGTTCAGAAGTTTAACTGTAACTTTACAAAGTCTCAAGAATTCCTTTTTTTTTGACAGACATCCTTCCAGAACATTCAGAGTCTCCTTTCAAAGAATGAGTAATGGGCTGTCCGTTCTGGTATAGAAAATTATCAGAAAAGAGGAGAAAGTAGCATGCTTTCTACTCCAGTTGCCTGAAAGATCTTGGGTAACGCTGTGGTAGTGATAATAATAAAAGTGATTTTAAGGGTAGCAGTGTGGCAAGTCGAAAGAGCCTGGGCCTGAAAGTTGGAGGACTTTCACTCTAATCCTTGCTCCACCACTAGGTTGCTGTGTGACCTTAGATAAGTCACTTAACTTCTCTGCATCTTAGTTATCTCATTTTGAAAATGGGGATTGAATCCTGTCCCTCCTATTTCCCTTCTCTGTGCCTCAGTTACCCCATTTGTAAAATGGGGATGAAGACTGTGAGTCCCACATGGGACAACCTGATCACTTTGTATCCTCCCCAGCGCTTAGACCAGTGCTTTGCACATAGTAATAATGATGGTATTTGTTAAGCGCTTACTATGTGCAAAGCACTGTTCTAAGCACTGGGGGGATCCAAGGTGATCAGGTTGTCCCACGTGGGGCTCACAGTCTTAATCCCAATTTTACAGATAAGGGAACTGAGGCACAGAGAAGTGAAGTGACTTGCCCAAAGTCACACAGCTGACAACTGGAGGAGCTGGGATTTGAACCCATGACCTCTGACTCCAAAGCCCGTGCTCTTTCCACTGAGCCATGCTGCTTCTTGAGTAGACAGTAAGAGCTTAACAAATGCAATTATTATTATTATTATTATTATTATTATTATTATTGTTATTTAGACTGTTAGTCCCATGTGGTACAGGGACTGTGCCTACTTGGTTCACTTGAATCTACCCCCAAATCACTTGTGTATGTATGTACATATTTATTGTTCTATTTATTTTATTAATGATGTGTATATATCTATAATTCTATTTATTTATGTTGATGCTATTGATGCCTGTTTACTTGTTTTGTTGTCTGCCTCCCCCCTTCTAGACTGTGAGCCCGTTGTTGGGTAGGGATTGTCTCTATCTGTTGCTGAATTGTACTTTCCAAGCACTTAGTATAATGCTCTGCACACAATAAGCGCTCAATAACTACAATTGAATGAATGACAGTGGAAGGCAGTAATTACTATAATGCTTGGCACATAATAAGCATTTATCAAGTACCATTATTATCACCATGATTATTTTACATTAAGCCCTTATTTGCCAAGCATTGTACTAATTACTAGAGTGGACATAAGATAATCAGATGGAACATGGCCTCCATCCCACATGGAGCTCATATTCTAAGAGGGAGGAGGAACAGGTATTTCACTGCCATTTTACAGCTGAGCAAACTGAGACCCAGAGAAGTTAAGTGATTTGCCAATGGTAGCACAGCAGGCAGGTGACAGAGTCTGGACTAGAACTTGGGTAATGCCATCTATTTGGAACACTGTCTAATAGCATTAACCTAAGGGTGAAATGACAAATGGAATAACACTGTAACAGCAGCTGTGCCCAAGGATTTTTTTAATGCCATTTGTTAGGCTCTTACTATGTTCACTCAGTCATATTTATTGAATGTTTACCATGTGCAAAGCACCGTACTAAGTGCTTGGAAAGTACGATATAACAACAGACACATTCCCTGCACACAACGTGCCAGCATTCTACTAAGTGCTGGCATAGATACATGTTAATCAGGTTGGACACAACCCCTGTTTCAATGGGGCTCACAGTCTTAACCTCATTTTACAGGTGAGGTAACTGAGGCACAGAGAAGTGAAGTGAAATTCCCTCCCTGCATCCAGGAGGCTCACCTCAGTCTGGAAGGAAAATAATCAATGAAAAAGGTCCACTTTGAAATCAAACAGGATGGTCAATGCTGAATTTATTGTCAGTTCATTGTACTTATTGAGCTCTTACTGAGCATGGTATTAAGAGCTTGGGAGAATACAATAAAATAATATGACAGACACATTCCCTGTCCACAAAAATGAGCTCAAAGTCTGGAGGGGCTCTTGTCTTGTCTTATGCTGTTGAGTTGTCTCCCACCCATAGTGATGCCATGAACACATCTTTCCCAGAATGTCCCACTTTCATCTGCAATCGTTCTGATAGTGTATCCATAAAGTTTTCTTGGTAAAAATACAGAAGTAGTTTACCATTGCCTCCTTCTGTGCAGTAAACCTGTGTTTTCACCCTCAACTCTCTCCCATGCTGCTGTTGCCCAGCAAAGAGAAGTTTTGACTTGTAACAGATTGCCTTCCACTCACTAACCACTGCCCAAGCTAGAAACGAATGGATATGCTTCTGCTTGACTCAACCTCCCATATTCAAGACTGGTAGTGTACTAGAAACTCTCCAGGTGCAAGCCTGAGAGGGGATCTAGAAGGGGAGATAGACATTAGTATAGATAAATCAGAGAAGCAGCATGGCTCAGTGGAAAGAGCACAGGCTTTGGAGTCAGAAGTCATGGATTCAAATCCCAGCTCCGCCAATTGTCAGCTGTGTGACTTTGGGCAAGTCACTTAACTTCTCTGTGCCTGTTACTTCATCTGTAAAATGGGGATTAAGATTGTGAGTCCCACGTGGGACAACCTGATCACTTTGTATCCCCCCAGCGCTTAGAACAGTGCTTTGCACATAGTAAGCACTTAAATACCATTATGATTATTATTGTTATCATAAATAAATTACAGCTATGTACATAAGTGTTGTGGGGCTGGGAGCGGGGATGAATAAAGGGGATATGTCAGGTCATCGTCATCATCATCAATCGTATTTATTGAGCACTTACTGTGTGCAGAGCACTGTACTAAGCGCTTGGGAAGTACAAGTTGGTAACATATAGAGACAGTCCCTACCCAGCAGTGGGCTCACAGTCTAAAAGGGGGAGACAGAGAACAAAACCAAACATACTAACAAAATAAAATAAATAGAATAGGTATGTACAAGTAAAATAAATAAATAAATAGAGTAATAAATATGTACAAACATATACATATATACAGGTGCTGTGGGGAAGAGAAGGAGGTAAGATGGAGGGGATGGAGAGGGGGACGAGGGGGAGAGGAAGGAAAGGGCTCAGTCTGGGAAGGCCTCCTGGAGGAGGTGAGCTCTCAGTAGGGCCTTGAAGGGAGGAAGAGAGCTAGCTTGGCGGATGGGCAGAGGGAGGGCATTGCAGGCCCGGGGGATGACGTAGAGTTGAAGAAAAGTAAAAGAAGGTTTAGTCAGGGAAAGGCTCTTGGAGGATATGTGCCTTCAATGAGGCTTTGAAGGGAGGGAGAGGAATTGTCTGTCAGATTGGAGGTGGGAGGAGATTCTGTCCTTACTGATTTCTTCTGTCATTGGTGCCACCATCTGGCATGTTCAGCTTTCCGTTCTCTGCAGACCTCATCCTTTCCTGGTTCTGGATAGGATCAGATGAGGCTATCAGCATGAATCCTATTGAAAACAGGGGAATCCCAGAGCTCACCTACTTTCCTCTTCCCTATCAGTGACCGTAATAGTAAGGCACATTGTGGGGTTAGAGAATCAGCATCCCGAAACGCCTTTACGACAAGTCCCAGGGTGCTGCAGTCAGGCAATCAATTGTATTTGTGTGCTTATGGTATGCAGAGCACTGTACTAAGCGTTTGGGAGAGTACAAGACTTTAGTCATTTTTGATCTAACCGAGACCACAGATATGTATGGTTATTATTACTACTGACTATCCTGCAGGCCTTTTACATTTAAATGTGATGAAAGAAAAAATCCTATTGAAATCTCAAAGATGATTTTGTATATTTAAAAACCTAAAAAAATGATCAACAGCAGGGTCAGGAATAAAACTTGACACACAGTTTACTCAGAAAGCAAGAGCACTCAGTGTGACATAAAACCTGTTCTAGAACCTGTCTGGAAGTTAGAAGGATCTGGATTCTAATCCCAGCTCCACCACTTGTATGCTATGTGACCTTGGGCAAGTTACTTCACTTCTCTGTGCCTTAGTTACCTCATCTGTATACTGGGGATTAAAACTGTGAGCCCTTTGTGGGGCAAGGACTGTATCCAACTTGATTAGCTTGTGTCTACCCCAGTGCCTAGCACATACTATGCACTTAGCAAATTCTACAAAAAAAAGTTACTGGATTATGGATATTTTACTGCATCCACAGTCCTGTTTAGCATGCTTTCCAAAGAAGAGAAAAGGGAGATGAATCATCCACTTTGCTTGGATCTCCTTTCCTTGCCAAAGTCATTGCACAAGACTAACCAATGAAGAAACCAAAACCATCTTTATGTGTTCATTTAACAGCTTCCCCAAACAGAGATTGAGCATCTGTGTGCTGATACTAATAGAAGAGCTTTGGAGAAATGTTCAAGACTTAATTGAGTGTCTATTACCCAAGTTTGGAATGTAATGCTTTTAATATTATTTCCGTAAACAGGGAGAATGAAAACAGCAATGGGGATGATTCCAAAAAGAATGAATATTCTCCAGAAAGCCTAAGAAGAACAGGGAAGGGACTATGATCTCCAGGGGAGAATCACTCAATTTGGTAGGTCTGGGTTTCAGCTTTTTTACTTCTTTCACCATCCTACTGCCAATGCTGACCTTTGTTCAGATAAGACATTTACATGGAAATTTGCTACTGGAAAATGTGTTTATTGATCCATTCTGAACTGGGTAAGCCTCACATTGAGCCCCAATTTCTTGTAAGCAGGCATGGTATTCAATCAATCAATAGTATTTATTGAGTACATACTGTGTGCAGAGCACTGTACTAAGTGCTTGGGAGAGTATATATCTTTAAAATAAATATTATAAATTACTTATTTCTACTCATGTATGTCTGCTCCTCTAGACTGTAGATTGCAATCTTGCTGTGAACAGAGAATGTATTTCCCAACTCTTGTATTCTCCCAAGCTCTTAGAACAGTGTTTGGCACATAATGATAATTATTATGTTATTTGTTAAGCACTTACCATGTCCCGGGCACTGTACTACGTGCTGGGATGGATACAAGCAAATCGGGTTGGACATAGTTCCTGTCCCTCGTGGGGCTCACAGTCTTGTTCCCCATTTGACAGATGAGGGAACTGAGGCACAGAGAAGTGAAGTGACTTGCCTGAGGTCACCCAACAGGCAAGTGGTGGAGCCTGGTTTAGAACCCATGACCTTCTGACTCTCAGTCTCGGGCTCTCTCCACTACACCTTGCTGCTTCTTATAGTAAGCACACAGTAAGCTCTCACCAAATACCATTGGTGGATTGATTGATTGACCCTGTGTCTGAGCCCTCTTTCCACAATGTTGACTTTGTATGTGTCCAGTTCATGGAAAAGAAAAGCTGTCCTTCTCTTGTTCAGTAGAAGTAGTAGAAGCAGAGAAACAGCGTGCCTCAGTGGAGAGAAGCAGCATGGCTCAGTGGAAAGAGCCCGGGCTTTGGAGTCAGAGGTCGTGGGTTCAAATCCTGGCTCTGCCACTTGTCAGCTGTGTGACTTTGGGCAAGTTACTTCACTTCTCTGGGCCTCAGTTACCTCATCTGGACAATGGGGATGAAGACTGTGAGCCCCCACGTGGGACAACTTGATCACCTTGTAACCTTCCCCAGCGTTTAGAACAGTGCTTTGCACATAGTAAGTGCTTAATAAATGTCATCATTATTATTAAGTAGTAGTAATGTGGCTCAATGGAAAGAGCACAGGCTTGGGAGTCAGAGGTCATGGGTTCTAATCCTGGTTCCGCCATATGTCTGCTGTGACCTTAGGCAAGTCACTTAACTTCTCTGAGCCTCAGTTACCTCATCTGTAAAATGGGTATGAAGACTTTGAGCCCCACATGAGACAACCTGATAACCTTGTATCCCCCCAGGGCTTAGAACAGTGCTTTGCATATAGTAAGTGCTTAACAAATGCTATTATTATTATTAGTAGTAGTAGTAGTAGTAGTAGTAGTTGCAGTAGTAGTAATGGTAATAGTAGTGTAAGTAGCATTTATTAAGCATCCACTGGGTGTGATCCACTATACTAAACTCTTGGAAAAGTACAAAAGATACACAGGAGACCCTCCCTACCTACAAGGAACTAAGGCTCTGCTTAAGCACTTATACAAGTCCTTCCTCAACACATGAACCACTGAGAAAATGCCACCAGATTTCAAAGATTCCACTCTCATCACCATCTTCAAGGATAAAGACAAAGATCAGATTGTGGCTATTATCAAGACATCTCAGACACTCATTGCTGGGGAGTTCTTAGGCAAAGTATTCCCGGACCAGCTACTAAATAATATAACTGACAAAATGCTCCTGGAGTTTACAGTATGGTTTCTTACCACACTGCGGAAGAACAAAAATATGCATACTGCATGTCACATATTGAAAAATTGTATGGAACTACATCAAAACCTCCACATAATTATTTATAGAGCCTATGAAAACATTTGAAACTATCAGTAGATCTGGGCTCTGGATATCACTTAGAAAATTTGGCTGTCTCAAAGCTTTTCTGAGACTGTTTCATGAAAATTTTCCTGGACTGGTCAGAACCAAGGATGCCCTGACATTCATTTTCCTTGAAAAATGAATCAACGCAGCATGGGTCTTGTTGGGTAGGGATGGGGGGCCCCCGCCCCTCAAAAATGCCCCACCACCAAACTAGCTCTCTTCCTCCCTTCAAAGCCCTACTGAGAGCTCACCCCCTCCAGGAGGCCTTCCCAGACTGAGCCCCCTTTTTCACCTCCTCCTTCCCATCACCCCCCCCCGCCCTAACTCCATCCCCTCCCCACAGCACTTGTATATATTTGTACATATTTAATACTCTATTTTACTTGTACATATTTACTATTCTATTTTATTAATGATGTGCCTATAGCTATAATTCTATTCACTCTAGTGGTCTTGACACCTGTCTATATGTTTTTTGTTGTTGTTGTCTGTCTCCCTCTTCTAGACTGTGAGCCCATTGTTGGGTAGGGACCATCTCTATATGTTCCCGACTTGTACTTCCCAAGTGCTTAGTACAGTGCTCTGCACACAGTAAGTGCTCAATAAATGATGATGATAGCATTTATTAAGCACTTACTATGTGCAAAGCACTGTTCTAAGTGCTGGGGGGATACAAGGTGATGAGGTAGTCCCACGTGGGGCTCACATGCTTCATCCCCATTTTACAGATGAGGGAACTGAGGCCCAGAGAAGTGAAGTGACTTGCCCAAAGTCACCCAGCTGACAAGTGGCAGAGCCGGGATTTGAACCCATGACCTCTGACTCCAAAGCCCAGGCTCTTTTCCACTGAGCCACACTGCTTCTCTATAAATAAATTTATTTATCAATAAATATGATTGAATAAATGAATGAATGAATGGAAAGAACATGGGCCTGGGAGTTTGGAGGGAAATGAGTTCTGCTACTTGCCTACTGTGTGACTTTGGAAAAGTCACTTTACTTCTCTCTGCCTCAGTTTCCAAAAAATGGGGATTCAATACCTATCCTGCCTCTTACTTAGATTGTGAGCCCCCATGGGACTTAGCACATAATAAGGATAATAACAACTGAGAAGCAGTATGGTCTAGCAAACAGAGCACAGGCCTGGGAGTAAAAAGCAACTGGGTTCTAATTCCGGCTCTGCCACTGGTCTGCTCTGTGACCTTGGGTAAGTCACTTAACCTCAATGTGCCTCAGTTCCCTCATCTGTAAAATGGGGATTAAGACTGTTGGACATGAACCATGTACTCCCTGATTGGCTTGTATATCTATTCTAGTGCTTAGCACAGTGTCTGGCACGTAGTAAGCACTTAACAGATACCAATAGTAACAGTTGTGGAATTCATTAAACAGTAATACGTAGTGGGCCCAGTTCTGTTCTGTTCACTTTGTGCAGCCATGTAGGAAGATGCAATGAGAGACCTGGATGCAGGCATTAGAATATTCATCCTCACTTCTGGAAAAGTCTTTTATATTCAACAGACTTTAAGCATCATCCAAAGTCTCAGAAACAGTCATTCAAGAATCTCTATATGCAGATAAGTGCACCCTGAAGACTCACCCTAAGAGGTACAAATGATGATCAAGTGTTTTATTATTATACAGTACATTATATTACAGTGTATACTATTGTATATTATACTGTATTATATTATTGTGTTGTACTCTCCCAAGCCTTAGTACAGTGCTCTGTATAATGTAAGCCCTCAATAAATATTATAAATTGATAACCCAATATAAAATGAGCAGTTCATGAAAGATATCTACCCCTGGACCGAGTGCTCCTCTGCTCCTCCGCTCACCTTCCACTCCTCTGCCACTAATCTCCTCACCGTGCCTTGTTCTTGTCTGTCCCGCCGTTGACCTCCGGCCCACGTCATCCCCCTGGCCTGGAATGCCCTTCCTCCGCACATCCACCAAGCTAGCTCTCTTCCTCCCTTCAAAGCCCTACTGAGAGCTCACCTCCTCCAGGAGGCCTTCCCAGACTGAGCCCCCTCCTTCCTCTCCACCTGCTCCCCCTCTCCATCCCCCCGCCTTACCTCCTTCCCTTCTCCACAGCACCTGTATATATGTATATATGTTTGTACATATTTATTACTCTATTTTACTTGTACATATCTATTCTATTTATTTTGTTAATATGTTTTGTTTTGTTCTCTGTCTCCCCCTTCTAGACTGTGAGCCCACTGTTGGGTAGGGACTGTCTCTATATGTTGCCAACTTGTACTTCCCAAGCACTTAGTACAGTGCTCTGCACACAGTAAGCACTCAATAAAAACAATTGATTGATTGTTTAGCCAGTTTACCAAATTAGCCCTGCATCATGAGCTAATAATAAGCCCAAAGAGGAGATATTTCAGCCTGACCCAGAAAAATGGTTCATGCAAGTTAAAAATAAGCCTTGGTAACATAGAGCTAGAGGTTACAACATAATTCCATTACCTAGGCATCACACTAGCCTGAGCTGCGTGGCTCAGTGGAAAGAGCATGCATGGGCTTTGGAGTCAGAGGGCATGGATTCAAATCCCAGCTCCGCCAATGGTCAGCTGTGTGACTTTTGGCAGGTCACTTAACTTCTCTGTGCCTCAGTTCCCTCATCTGTAAAGTGTGGCTTAAGACTGTGAGCCCACATGGGATAACCTGATCACCTTGTAACTTCCCCAGCACTTAGAACAGTGCACTGCACATAGTAAGCACTTAGTAAATGCCATAATTATTATTATTAAGTAGAAAAGTGAATCAAGAAAGCCAACTCAGGCTTTGGGAGAATGTGAAAGAGAGTGTGGTATTCAGTTCCAGACCCTATAGAACTGTAGTCCAACCTGCTCTATAACTTGGAGACCTGGATGCCATATCTGAGTGCTTGAGTATTTCCATCACCATCATTTATGAAGCATACACAAAATTACAATTGTAAGACAGGATCAAAACAGTGGTTTTAGAACACAATCTCCTAGCATCATAGCTACGCTCGTCTTAACATGGCTGTACCTGGTGAGACACATGACAACAGCTGCTGAATGATGTGCTGAAATTAGAGGAAGTCAAATCAAAGAAGGAGAAGAAACATTTTAAGAACAAAGGCAAGCAAAGCCTTCGATACTGCTATAACCAAGCATAAAATTGGGAGTTAGTTGCCAGAAGGACACACTACAATCTGCAAAGACACAGCTCTTTTTGAACAAAGGATCAAGGGACAGGGATAATTTGATGAAAAATACAGGGACTTTGAACATCAGTGCTAACAACACAGCAAAAGACAACCTCTTTCTATGCACCAATCAGCCAAAATTGTGGGCTAGGCATTGGCCTTTCCACTCTCAGACACACTCTTGGGTGAATTTCACCTCCTGTCACCTTCTTATATGAAAGACAATTATATAACACCTCTTCTTTTGGAGACGAATACAAATTGAGTAAACAGAACAAATGGACAACTGCCGAATTGCTGAATTGTACTTTCCAAGTGCTTAGTGCTGTGATCTGCACACAGTAAACACTCAATACAATTGAATGAATGAATGAACTGTACACTTAATCATGCTTTACACGTAAATGCTACTGTAGGCAGATACAAATAGATCTGCACATTCAAGAGATGCCTGCTGGGTTGATGTGTCCTGAAGCACTGAACATTATTTAGAAAAGGATTGTTGGAGGAGATGACATTTTAAAGTGGTTTTAAACTAAGGGAGACATATGGTCTGTCTGATTAGGTTGGGGAAAGGGAATTCCAGGCTGGGGAAGAGTGTGAGTGAGGGGAAGGAAACAAAGAGAAACTTCTTACTTTAAGGGAGATTGATTTGTTGTCATGGGATATTAGGTGACATCCCCTAGACTGTAACTTCCTGGTGGTCAGGGAATGTGTCTACCAACCTTATTATATTACAATAAATAATAATAATTATAATTATGGTATTTGTTAAGTGCTTACAATGTGCCAAGCAAGGTTCTAAGCTCTGGGGTCGATAACAGAGCAATCAGCTCATCCCACGTGGGGCTCACACTTTTAATCCCCATTTTATAGATGAGATAACTAAGGCACAGAAAAGTTAAGTGACCTGTCCAAGGTCACACAGCAGACAAGTGGCAGAGCCAGGACGAGAACCCACATCCTCTGACTTCCAAGCCATGCTCTATCCACTAAGCCACACTGTTCTAAGTTCTTATTACAGTGTTCTGTACACAGTAAGCACTCAACAAATACCGCTGATTGATTAGGTGATGGCTTTTAATTGGGGATACAAAAATCGTATTTTTTTACCTGTAATAGAGATGATGAAAATTCTGTGATAAGACACTATTGGATAAGGTTTTTAATAACTATCAGAACCTACACATTTAAGCTCTTTTTAACCAATGCCATTTAATGTCCTGGGTTTGCTGATACTCAAAGAGAATCAAAGAAAAGGTAGATAGCCTTGGAGAGTAAGCCCTTTGACATGGAGACAAAAGTCTAGCTTCATATATTCCCTTCAGCTGGGTCCTTTAATTCTTGCTATTTTTTTTTCTCCCTTAGTAGAGTGTGGAAAACATGGTTAACAATATCCATGATATATGTTGGGAATTTCAATAATGAATCCATCATATTTATTGTGTTTATTTTGTGCAGAGAACTGTACTAAGTGCTTGTGAGTACAATAATAAGAGTTAGTAGACATGGTCTCTGTCCACAACAAGCTTACATTCTAGAGGGGCATAGAAGTTATTGATACAAATAAATTGTGGATATGAACATAAGCGCTGCGGGGCTTAGGGAGGGGTAGGAAAAGGGTGCAAATCCAAAGGCAAGGGTGATGCAGAAGGAAGCGGAGAAGATGAAATGAGGGAGGGAGAAGGCCACTTGGAGAAGATGTGCTTTTAATAGGTCTTGAAGGTGGAGAGAGGGATCATCTGTCAAATCTGAAAAGGGAGGGCAGGCCAGAGACAGGATATGGGTGAGAGGTTGGTGACATGATAGATGAGATCAAGTGACAGTGAGTAGATTGGCATTAGAAGAGTGAAGTGTGCAGGCTGGGTTGTAGTAAGAAATCGGAGAGGTAAATTAGGAGGGGGAAAGGTGATTTAAAGCTATGATGAGTTTATGTATTAATTGTACTTTTTCGGTGCTTACTGTGTGTAAAGCACTGTACTAAGCACTCTGATGTGGAGGTCGGTGGGCAACCTCTGGAGGTTCTTGAGAAGTGGGGAAACATGGACTGAATGTTTTTGTAGAAGAATGATCCGGGCAGCAGAGTGAAGTATGGGCCACAGTAAGGAGGGCAGGATGGTCAGCAAGGAGGCTGATGCAGTAATCAAGGAGGGATTGGCTAAGTACTTGGATTAATGCAGTTGCATTTTGGATGGAAAGGAAAGAGTGGATTTTAGTTTTAGAAGACCCATACCTACAATTTAAGGAATTGTTTCCATTAAAAATATTGTGACTCACATGTTGTGCGACTAATGATGAAGATGGGCTGAGAAATTGTGTATTTCATTTGAATAATCTGTGCATAAAACAGACTGAGTATTCGATATTGTGTTTCTCCTGAGAAAGGAATGGAGTATGAGACACTGACTTGCTTTCTAAACACCCAAGTTCAATTCCATCATCCAGCAGATGGCTCTCTAAATAATTTTGGGCAGGATTCATTTCACCTCAGATTCAGATTTACTTTCTGTAAGAAACCTCTACCTCTCTCCTTTCTACCCTTCCTCTCTCCAGGACACATGTTGATTAGTGAGAGAGTGTCTGAGAAGAACTCCGAGCTACTCTGAGCAGCTTTGTGGGAGTCAGGTGATTTTTCCATATTTCTGGGCAGCCATGGGGCTCATGATAGCAAGTTTTGAAAGATTAATGGGGAGAGAGATAATAGTGGTATTTGTTAAGTGTTTACTATATGCCAAAGCTCTCTACTAAATGTTGGGGTAGATACAAGATAATCAGTTTGGACACAGTCCCTGTCCCCTTGGGCTCACAGACTATGTAAGAAGGAGAACAGGCATTGATTCTCCATTTTACAGATAAAGGAACTGAAGCACTGAGATATGAAGGAACTTTTCCAAGGTCACACAGCAGGCAAGCATCAGAGCAGGGATTAGAACCAAGCTCTCTAACTGCCAGGTGTGTGCTCTTTCCATTAGGCCATGAGAGAGAGGGAGAACTTCATTCGCACTGTTGACTAGGGGAAAGAGCACAGGCCTGGAAAGTCAGAAACTCTAGGTTCTAATCCCAGCTCTTCCACTTCATTCACTCATTCATTCAATCGTATTTATTGAGCACTTACTGTGTGCAGAGCACTGTACTAAGCGCTTGGGAAGTACAAGTTGGTAACATATAGAGACGGTCCCTACCCAATAGCAGGCTCACAGTCTAGAAGGGGGAGACAGACAACAAAACAACACATAACACACAAAACACACACTTGCCTCCTGCGTGACCTCAGCAAATCATTTAAATGATCTGTGCCTCTATTTCTTCATCTGTAAAATGGGATTTCAATACCTGTAACCCCTCCCACTTAGCATGAGACTACTATGTGGGGCAGGGATTGTGTATGATCTGATAACATTTTGTTTACCTCAACATTTATAGTGGTTGGATCAGAGTATGCACCTATCAAAAACTACAATTATTATTACTGAAGTGAAACACTCAGGGAAGAGCAATCACATTTCAGTGAAATGGAAATTTATGCTTCTTACAGAGAATTCCACTGAAAAGGAAGGGGCCCTTTGTTTCACCTTTCCTAGCATCCAACTGATTATATTTAAATCTGCTGCAAATTATTTCTGGGATGTTGACATGACTCCTTATGGATAATGCTGCTTTTATTGTGTAATGGTGAGGGTTCAATGGAAGCAGTTTTTCTTATTTCCCACTTACAATAGCTGAAATCTACCCGTGCTGAAGTAAAAATGAGATTATATTTTTATGTTCAAGCACAATTGTATTAAATGAACTGTTTCTTCATATAAAATTGCAATGACTTCCCTGACCAATGGTACAGTTGCCATAATTATACCTAAATGCGTGACCTAAAATTTACCCGGCAGTACATCCTGTCTTGAGAACTTCTCTCCCTCTGTGTGCAAAGTCACTCAAGTCTCCCCTATACTGTAAAATTCTCTCTGAAACCCTTAATCTTCTGCAATTATTGTCCCATCTCCATCTTCCATTCCTATACAAATTGTATACAAGCAACCACCTTCATTTCCTCTCTTCCCCTCCCTGGGGGAAAGAGCATGGGTAAGAGGACCTAGATTATAATCTTGGCTCCACCACTTATCAGCTATGTGACCTTGGGCAAGTCCCTTAACTTCTCTGGGCCTCAATTTCCTCATCTATAAAGGGGGATTTAATGCTCTTCTCCTTCCTATTTAATTTGTGACCCCCATGTGGAACAGGGATGCTGTCCCACCTGTGTCCAAACTATATCTTTCACAGCACTTCATACAGTGTTTGGCACGTAGCAACACAACAAATGCTATTATATTATTGTTATTATTATTTATAATCTTGTTTCCAGAGTGGCCAGATAGGTAGGAAGAAAACCAGGAGAGAAATGTGTGAGGAAAACTAATATGGGAGAGTGGATCTAGAAGGGAGTGGTCAACAGTGCTGAAAATGGCTCATCATGGGTAGGGAATGTGTCTGTTTATTGTTATATTGTATGCTCCCAAGCACTTAGAACAGTGCTTTGCACACAGTAAGTGCTCAATAAATATGATTGAATGAATGAGTAGGTACCATTAGACTTGGCTAAAAGGCGGTCTCTGGTGAACTTGGAGAGTGTGGTCTCAGTGGCATGAAGTGTTGGAAGCCAGATTGTAGAAGTCAAAAATACAGGTGATGGACAGGAAATGAAGGCAGTGAGCATATACCACCCAATCTGAGAGTCTGGACAGGAATGGAAAACAGAAGATACGGACAATACCTAAAAAATGAGGTGGGAATCACAGAAGACCTTTTTGGTCTGCAAGACTTGGAGAAACTTGAAGGTAAGGGGTGGAGAAGAGGAGAAGAGCGTGGCAGGCTGAAATGGCAGCAAGGAAGGAAAGGAAGTGAAGAGTAAGAGTTTAAAAGTGAGAGAGAATGGTTTAAAGGGCACAGTTGAAGGGGGTGGATTTTGAAAGCAAGCTGGAGACCAACTCTTTAAAAGTAGCTTTAGATGCTTCTTTTTAGGATGGAGAATGAGCACGTTAGAGGGTACTGGGGAGGTGAAAGTGAGACTGAACATAGGAATTTATTAAATTTTTCACAATGCCGATATTTGAGGTTCTGTGTTGTAACATTTAAATAACATAATATGTATTCATCCTAGGCTTGATTTACATTCATTTTGAAAGTGTTTTTTTTTTTTTCCTAAATGATTGCTTGAATGTCGGCTTCAAAATTATACCTCGAGAATAATTTAAAAGGTGAAGTTACATATTTTGATTACGGTTTGAGATTTATTAGTTCAGGAATTACTTCTTTTGAATATTGTTCCCTTTTTCCTGAATTCTAGTACTTAATTTTCTTATGATTATGGATATTGGTTCATAAATTTCCTACCCAACTTCCTTCTACATGCTGGCAACAAATTATAGAGCATTTCTCATCCTCGTGGTTTGGAAGTAGAAAATGATCATTTTTCAACTTTACAACTTCAATTTCCCCCAAAACTTTACTTATTTAACAAATACTTCTTGTAAATTCCTGTAGCTTATACTGTCTTTTAATATGAACCAAGGAAAGGACTCCAGTTCCTCCCTCAAGTATCTTCCCCTTCCGATCTCTGCCCCCCACTGCTGCATGGATCATCTGAAGCATTGTTCTGCCTATATCTCTTCCCTCCTCAAAGCCCTCTATTGACTATTGTGTCTCTTGGCATTGGACAAAATGCCACCCAATCATCATCTTCAATCCTAACATCTAAATTCACCATACCTTTATGCTCTCCACCTATTCACAAAATGTCTTAGTTCCTCCCAAGCCAATCTTCAAGCTATATTTCAATCTCAACTTTATTGCCCCCTTCCTCTCACTCGCACTGTTCCCTCAGCCCAGAACTCTTTCCCCATTTCAAACAGGCCCCATCAATCTCAATATTCAAATCCCTCCTAACAGCCCACTCCCTCCAACAAGATTTCCCTGATTGATTTCCCAGGCCATTGAGCCATATCATCTCTTTAACCATTTACAGCCCCACACAAACATATTTATGCCCTGCTTTTCATGTATGTATATTTGTCTGCTTAATTTATTTCTTTTGACCTTTCAAGTTGCATATATTTTTTATGAATGTCTCCCCCACTGGTGTGAATCTCCTAGTGGGCAGAGAATGTGTCACTTCATTGTTCTGAACTTCCCAGGTGCCTTGTACGACACACTGCATCAGTTGAACTTTCAAAATTTTCTACGTTTACAGCAGCTGTTACTACTACTACTGCCACTATAGCTACTACTAACTTGGCCCAGCCTAAACAGCAACCCAGTAAATTTTGCAATTTACAAAAACATGTAAATTGACTTTGAAGAGTTGGAGGAATCAAAGCTTTGATTGATAGCACTAATGTCCTATAGCCATATCTATCATCACTAATATTTCAGCTTTCGAGGCTTCCTGTGACAGGAAATGAAACTTGTAGTTGTGCAGGTTAATCACGTGTGCTACCCTGATGTGCTTTTATGAACACTTTTTCAACTGAGTTATATTATATACAGCAGTTAGTCTCTTGCCCCTGCTTCCTCTGGCCTGGAACTCCCTTCCCCTTTATATACAATAGAACACCACTCTCACCACCTTCAAAGCCTTATTAAAATCACATCTCCTCCAAGAGGCCTTCCCCAACTAAACTGTCATTTCTCCAACTCTTTCTCCCTTCTGTGCCCCCTATCCACTTGTATCTGAATCCTTCAAGCATTTAATATTCACTCCACCCTCAGCCCCACAGCATTTATGCGCATATCCATAATTGATTATAATGTCTGTCTCCCCCTCTAGACTGTAAGCTCTTTGTGGGCAGGGAACATGTCTACCAACTCTGTTGAGCTGTACTCTCCCAGTCAGTGCAGTGCTCTGCATAAAGTAAGCACTCCAAAAATGATCGATTGATTGACTGGAGGACCCTACAGGAGTCTGAAAGTGACATTCAAAGACTTTGAAAGGGTATTACACTGATTTACGTCTTTAGCTTTTTCTCCAAGAACATGTAAAAGTAGCATATCCATATCAGTGTTAACTTCAATGTATTTATTTACCCAAGTATTGACATTTAAGGACTAGTTTACCTAGGACCTCAACAAAATAAAAAGAACTCAAAAATCTTGTTCTAACAATGTGGGATAGGGGCTGATTACTTTGTACCTACACCTGCCTTAGCACAGTGCTTAGTACATGCCATGTGCTTAGGAAACACCCTAATTAGTTTTCTACCAAGGGGTTAAAGTCAATAAGAAGCTCAAGAAGGTGTGGGATAGGCAATTCATGGAATTGAACAAGGTACTTGGATAAATAAGGCCCTAATCACATAGTTGAAGTATTTGAACAGGCTGAACCCGAAAATCCCTTCCTTCCCAGGAAGGAGGATTTGGCTGGATTTCTAAAAATAAAGAAAGTTTAGGCTAACAGTGCAGGGAGAATTGTCACAATCCTTTCTCGACCACTCTCACCACAATATGTAAGGAGACATCTGGTGCTATGTCAGTCCCTATTTCCCTCAGATTCAATCAAGCCTCACATTTGGGGAAGCACCATGGCCCAGTGGAAAGAGGACAGACCTTGGAAATCTGGATTCTAATCCCAGATCTGTCACTTGCCTGCTGTGTGACCTTGGGCAAATCACTTCACTTCTCTGTACCTCAATTTCCTCATCTGTAAACTGTGGATTCAGTCAGTGCCTGTTTTCCTTCCCAGTTAGGCTGTGAGCCCCATTTGGGACAGGGACTGTGTCTGACCTTATTAACGTCTATCTACCCCAGCACTATGTGCTTGACACATAGTAAGCATTTAACACATATCATAATTAGTAAGGAATGTGGGACAAGGAGGCGAGAGAGAAAACTGTGCCAGACACTGTAAACATTAAACATAATAATAAAGGACAGATTTATTTTGTGGGACATTAGGTTCCCCACTGACCTTGTCAGCCACACACACTAGTTGGTGAATTTCACCATCAGTAATCTCCTTTCCAAATAGGAAGTAAATCTATATATATATATATATATAGATAGATAGATAGATTTATATATATCTATATAATATCGATATATATATATATATAGATATATATATTCATCAAGAAGCACACCTCATATAAGAACCTATTAAACAATGATTTAAAGGATTATACAATTCCCAGTGTCTGTTCTCCTCGGTACTCCGCTCACCCTCCCTGCTCTGATTCTCCAGACCACTCTCCTCTTAAAGATATATAATCCTAATATGTGTCCCTTTATGGTTAATATTGACAGACTTTAGCTAGGACCTACATTTCCACGTCAGTTCTTGTTCTTACCAAGGATTCATTATTTTGTGAACCACAATGATTGGAATTCAATGTTTTCTCTAGTTAAGCAGGAATGTTTGTGAGGTTTCTAACATTTCTCTCACTCTACATGTCTATGTCCAGGTGATACTCATAATGATAATAATCATGAGAAGAAGGTGGAAGAAGAGAAGGAGAACAACAACCACCAATACCACTATGGTTGGGGTTTTTGTCAGTGCTCACTATGTGCCCAGCACTGCACTAAGCACTGGGGTAAATGCAAGATAATCAGATCAGACACAGCCCCCATCCCACATGGAGCTCACAGCCACATGTTCTCACTAACAAGCCTAATCTTGGGGTGTAGCAAAAAAATACCCTGTCTACATGTTTCACCTGTCTATATGTTTTGCTTTGTTGTCTGTCGCCCCCTTCTAGACTGTGAGCCCGTTGTTGGGTAAGGACCATCTCTATATGTTGCCAACTTTTTTTTATGGCATTTATTAAGCACTTACTATGTGCAAAGCACTGTTCTAAGTGCTGGGGAGGTTACAAGGTGATCAGGTTATCCCACAGGGGGATCACAGTCATAATCCCCATTTTATAAATGAGGTAACTGAGAACCAGAGAAGTTAAGTGACTTGCCCAAAGTCACACACCTGACAATTGGCGGAGCTGGGATTCGAACCCATGACCTCTGATTCCAAAGCCCGGGCTCCTTCCACTGAGCCACGCTGCTTCTCCAATATTGGTGATGGCATTTGTTAAGTGCTTACTATGTGCAAAGCTGTTCTAAGTGCTGGGGGGATACAAGGTGATCAGGTTGTCCCAAATGGGGCTCACAGTCTTAATCCCCATTTTACAGATGAGGTAACTGAGGCACAGAGAAGTTAAGTGACTTGCTCAAGGTTGCACAGCTGACAATTGGTGGAACTGGGATTTGAACCCATGACCTCTGACTCCCAAGCCCGTGCTCTTTCCATTGAGCCACACTGCTTCTCTATTACTTGTACCTGTACAAGCCGACTTGTACTTCCCAAGCACTTAGTTCAGAGCTCTGCACACAGTAAGCGCTCAATACGATTGAATGAATTAGTGAATGAATATCCAGTTACTTATGAAAAATATCTAATCATGACTCAATTCAAGTTCTAAGTACTTAAGAAGGTCATGGTGTTACCTTCATGACCAACTTAATTTCATTAATATCTTTTCTCAATAATTGATGTTTAGATTTTCATAAATCTCACACATTTTGTCAGTTTTTTTAAAAAAATATACATGTGTTATCCATCTAAACTGCAAGTTAGCATATGTGCTAACTTGCTAGCATCATCTGCTCTAGAAACCAATTGAAATAATTAATGATATGCCTAGAGTAAATCAAAAGCTTTAATTATAAAAGTGAAGTTGAAAAAAATCTCCTAATCTGTTCTTGAAAATAGTTTCTAATAGTTTATGATCAGTTTATGCCAAAAATAGCCTGTATTAAAAAACACATTTTTAGCTTTATGTAAGACAAGTTCCCAGACTTCCTTTTCAGAGCATAGTATCTCTCTGCCACCACCATTGTTTGTGATGTATAAACCACCTTTTATCTGTAGCTTTGCTGAACCGGTTTCAGTTTTATCTCCTGATTATTTGTCTATCATCCCTCAGCAGGTGCATCTATTTTTTTAGTTATTAATTCATTCATATTCCTAGGTACATTTGTTATCTCTATTTTAGTTATGTTATGTTCATCTATTTATACAGAGAACAATCCAAAACCACAAAGATAGGAAAAAAGTAATAACTGCAGACAGAGAAAAAGGGGGAAAAAGAGCAGTAACTTGTAGAATGTGGCCACAACGAAGCATCAAGCTACATAGCAAGATGAAGATATTTGAAGTGATTGTGGTGTCCAACTTTCTAAATGGCTGTGAGATCTGGACCTATTACAAAAAGGCACATTCGGTGTCTTGAGCAATTTCACCCACCCAACCTGAGAAACAAAATCAACATCACATGGCAAGACACAGTTATTAGCAGCAGCGTTGCTTCTTCAAACTGAACCGGTGCTCATAGCAATAACAATTCTGTATGCAGGGCTCGTGAGAAGAATGAACGATAGCAGGGCTATCCTAGAAGCAGTGGAATGGTAAATAGAAAGTGGGTAAATCTGGGCTTGAAAGGCAGAGTAAATGGTTTAAAGTCACAGTGAACCGCAGTTGGCTGTTTGGAGAGTACCATAGCACGTAAGTCAGCCAAGAGGACAGCAAGTGGGAGAGGGTTTGCTGTTTTTGAGCAAAGTCCTTGCAAAGCTGAGGATAGTAAGATACAGACTTGCAAATGGAGAGTGGACAAACCCATCAAATTCACCAAGGATCTATCTTTATCTGGAAAGAGTGTGCAAGAAATTGCTAGTTACACATTGGTCTTTTCAGGTGCACGCTCACTCATGGATAGGATCTTACTGTTAGTATGTGGTCAAAAATACTTCTGAACCTGCTATTCCCATGCCTACAAACCCAGGTCTTTCTGCTTTCGTGTCTGTGTGTGTGCTTTCATGTCTGTTTGGTGTGTAAACGTATAAAGGTACATTCCAGTGATTACGATAAAGTAACTACATTTTTAAGAGATTTCTTATGAATATTTACTGTCCGTTTTTACCTGAAGAAATCTGTTTTCAAACCTTAGGTTGAATCTGGTTTTTCAGGGTAACATTTTCTAGGGTGAATCATATGTACCCAGCTCCCTTGGAGATGTATTTTTTGGGGAATAAATAGCACAGAATTTCTCAGAAAGTGCCTTGAGATTAAAATATAAATAAATGGATCATTTAAAGAATAATTTCTGAAAGGGCCATTTAAGTCACATATAATTGTGGAACAATGAAAATAAGCCAGATCTCTAGTGTTCTCAATGACTAGATTTTGTGCCTCAAGAAAAGTTGGTAGATACTGAGCAAGCTGTAAATCATAGAGTTTGTTGTGATTTTTCTTCGGAATGCAGATGTAAAGCTTTACTCTTGTGAGAAAAGTACAAATTAATGTGCTTTTCTGAATTCTACATTATCTGGATGACATGTCGCCATTTTCCTATTCCACCAAGCCATTTTTATAGGGCAGGTAGGACTCCAAAGATAAAAATTGAATGGAAAATGCAATGAACATAGAAATATGAAGATTAAATCTTGAAATTCAATCTGTCATAATTCAATGGAATGCTTCTAAATGAAAGATAATTCTCCAGAGATTACCTATTCAGTTTTGTGAGGTTATTCCATTAAAAGAACTTGCCTACGACATGTTTGTCAGTTTGATTTACTGCATTAGAAATAACTATGTTCTGCTTCGATGGAAATAAGTTCTTCCTTTTTCAAAAAGCTGATGAGATAATACTAGATGTGAGCAAAATGTATGAATGATGTTCCTAAAACTGTTGTTTTCATGAAAATTAGCAAGAACTATTCTGATGCCTATAATGGTACCTATAGCTGCCAATGCAACCATTTCCCTACCATAAACCTGTTTAGGGTTCATTTGTGATTATACTATTACATTTTCATGCCACAATTTCTGACATCACTCTTTCTTAAAAAAAAACTATCCTCCTCAAATATTAAAGTCTTTTAACTGATTTGACTAGAGACGTTAGAGAAGCAGTGTGGCTTAGTGAATACAGCACAGGAATGAGAGTCAAAAGGACCTGGGATCTAATCCGGCCTCCACCATTTGTCTGCTGTGTGACCTAGGGCCAGTCACGTCACTTCTCTGTGCCTCAGTTAGCTCACCTGTAAAATGGGGATTAAGAGAGTGAGCCCCATGTGGGACAGGGGCTGGGTCCAACACGATTTACTTTTCTCCACCCCAGAGCTTAGAAAAGTGACTGGCAAAGAGTAAGTGCTTATCAAATACCACAGAAAACAAAACATTAAAGACCATTTTAATTAGAGAATGGCATATCTCTTTACCATGATAGTTTTCTTGGTTGTTCTACTCAGATGCCTTCATCACTACTGACCACCCCCTTCTCCTGGAAACAATGGTCCAAACTTGGTGATACTGACACTGTCCTCTCCTGGTTCTCCTGCTACCTCTCTGGATGCTCCTTCTCAATATGTTTCTCAGGCTCCTCTGCCTCCTACTCTCTGTGCGAGTCCCTTTTGACTCAGTTCTGGGACCCCTTCTATTCTCAATCTACACCCACTCCCTTGGAAAATCCATTCATTCCCATAGCTTCAACTATCATCTCCACAGGGATGATTTCCAAATCTACTTCTCCATCCTTGACTTCTCTCCTTTGTAGTCTTTCATTTCCTCCTGCCTTCAGGATATCTCTACTTGGATGTCTGCCGACACCTCAAACTAAACATGTCCAAATCAGAACTCTCCATCTTCCCACCCAAATTCTCTGCTCTTGACTTTCCCATCAATGTAGACAACACCACTGTACTCCCTTTCTAAGAAGACCATAACTTGGCATTAAAATCGACTCATCTCTCTCACTCAATCCACACATTCAATCTGTTACTAAATCGTGCCAGTTCCACCTTCACAACATTACTAAAATCTGCCCTTTCCTCTCCATCTAAACTGCAACTATGTTGATCCAAGCCTGAAGCAGCATAGTTTAGTGGAAAAAGCATGGGCTCGGGAGTCAGAGGACATGGGTTCTAATCTTGGCTTCTCCATTTGTCTGATTTGTGACCTTGGGCAAGTCACTTAACTTCTCTGTGCCTCAGTTACCTCATCTGTAAAATGGGGATTAAGACTGTGAGCCTTAGATGGGACAACCTGATTACCATGTATCTACCCCAGTGCTTAGAACAGTGCTTGGCACATAGGAAGCGCTTCACAAATACCACCATCATCATTATTATTATTATAACACTTTGACTACTGCATCAGTCTTCCCACTCACCTCCCTCCTTCTTGTCTCTCCCCACTCCAGTCTGCGCTGCAATCTGCTGACTGAATAATTTTTCTACAAATACATTCAGTCCGTGTCTTCCCACTCTTCGAGAACATCCAACAGCTTCCCATCCACCTCTGTATCAAAAGAGACTTCTTACCTTCAGCTTCAAAGGGCTCAGTAAGCTTGTCTCCTATCTTACCTCTCCCCAATCTACCATACCTCAACCCTGTTATCTTACCTTGGTCATTTCCTTCTCCAATCCATTTCACTCCCCTAATGCACATGTGCTCACAGTACATCAGTCTCATCTCTCTAGCCACCAATCCCTTAGGCTCTCCCTTTGGTCCAAAACTCCCTTCCCCATTTCATGTAAGACAGACCACCACTCTCCTAACCTTCAAAGCCTTATTAAAATCACATCAATCAATCATATTTATTGAGTACTTACTGTGTGCAGAGCACTGTACTAAGCCTGTGTAGACATGTTCCCTGCCACTTTCCTCTAAGAGGCCTTCTCTAAGCTCTCATTTCTCTGACTCCCTCTCCCTTCTGAATCGCCTATGAACTTGGATCAGTGCTTAGAACAGTGCTTTGCACATTACAAGCGCTTAACAAATGCCATCATTATTATTATCTGTACCCTTTAAGCATACGGTATTCACTTCACCCTCAGGTCACAGCACTTATTTCATTACTTATGTAATGAGAAGCAATGTGGTTGAGTGAGTAGAGCCCCTTCTAAACTGGGAGCCCATTGTTGGGAAGGGACCGTCTCTATATGTTGGCGATTTGTACTTCTCAAGTGCTTAGTACAGTGCTCTGCACACAGTAAGTGCTCAATAAATATGACTGAATGAATGGAGTGCGGGCCTGAGAGTCAAAAGGACCTGGGTTCTAATCCCAGCTCTGCCACTTGTCTGCCATTTGACCCTGGGCAACTCACTTAACCTCCCTGTTCCTCAGTTTTCTCACCTGTAAAATGAGGCTTAAGACCATGAGCCCCATGTGGGACAGGGATTCTGTACAACCTGATCCACCCCAGCACTCAGTACAGTGTCTGGCACATAGGCACTTAACAAATCCCACAATTGTTATTATTATCACATAACCATAAATTATATTCTTTTATATCAATGTCTAGCTCTCCCTCCACACTATAAGCTCTTTGTGGGACAGGAATTTGCCTTTCAACTCTGTTGTACTTGCCCAAGAGCTTAGTACAGTGTTCAGTATGTGCTTAATAAATACAACTGGTTGATTGATGAATTATCTTTCAACTCCATTGTATTGTACTCTCCCAAGAGCTTAGTATAGTGCTCTGTACACAATAAGCACTCAATAAATACAACTGATGGACTGACTGATGAATGACCAAAGTATTGTATGAGAAAGTGAAAAATGGATAACAATAAAGAAAATTAACTGTGTGTTCTCTCTGCTGCCACACTTACTGGTTAAACAATGGGGAGAACAGATGAATCTCACTGTTGCCACTTAGGAATCTTGATACGGAAAAATGGTGTCATTCCTTTGTGAGTCTTCACTCTCCCATTCACCTCTCTCCCTTCTGTCTCTCTCCCACCCCAAAATGGTCCAGGTGGACAAGACCCTTAATGGGTAGTTAGATAAGTCACAATTGAAAAGAAGAGGTGAAGTGATGTGAATGGATCCAGGATAAGAAAGAATAAACCTCTTTCAAGAGTTCAGAACAGGGCTCTGCACAGAGTAAGTGCTCAATAAATATGATTAATGGTTGGATGGGAGAAAGAACAGGATGGGTATACGTGCAATAGTTCTTAAGAAACAGAGCCTTGGAAAGTCGTGAGTAATTTGAAAGTTAAAACATAAAGAACCCATTCCAAATCTCATAACAATAATAATGATGACATTTATTAAGCACTTACTATGTGCAAAGCACTGTTCTAAGCGCTGGGGAGGTTACAAGGTGATGAGGTTGTCCCACAGGGGGTTTACAGTCTTAATCCCCATTTTACAGATGAGGTAACAGGCACAGAGAAGTTAAGTAACTTGCCCAAAGTTACTCAGCTAACAATTGGTGGAGCAGGGATTTGAACCCATGACCTCTGGATCCAAAGCCCATGCTCTTTCCACTGAGCCACGCTGCTTCTCTGCATCTCATGAGCAGAGACGTGTTCAGTTTATTCCAGAAGGGTGTGAGCCCAGACAGTAGACTCCTTGAGGGCAGGGGATCTTGTCTTAAAGCTGAGTTGGGTTGTGTTTTCCTGCACTCTTGCTGCTGTGCTCTGCACGCAGTGGGTGATCAATAATTAGCATTCATTGATTGATGGATTAGGTCAGACTGTGCAGTCATTACTATCTCCTTGACCTTGAAGCTCCTTCTAACATAATACAGACCCACGAGAACAATGTGGTTTCCAAGGCTACAGAAATGATCATAGTAGGGGCCGGACTGAGCGATTAGTGTGTTGGGGTTATCCCATGGGTTCCAAAATAGGCCTCCTTTGATCAGGGGCACTCAGTATGGTGATCTGCACTCAGTCAGTGCTCAATAAATGCCAATGATGGATTGGTAGTAATAATATTTGTAACGGGCATTGGGCATACTGGGGGAAATGCACTATATTAAGAGTTTAGGAAGACCAACAGAGGCACGAGGCATGTTGCTTCCCTCCCTTCATCCCTGGCCTTGCTTCTTGTATTCCCCCATTCAGCTAATCTGCCCAACTGCCTACCCCTTGAGCCCCACTATATAGGCAGGGAGCAGGGCTAGGCCCAAGGCCCTAAACCTTTGAAGACAGGCCCCTGTGGTCCAGGGACTTCTAAGGCCCTCATGTCAATGTTCCCATGCTTGGCTAATTCCTCTATGTCTCATGGCCCTGCGAGCTGAACCTGCTTAGCTTCGAAACAGCACCTACCTAGAACTTAACTCTAATCCCCACTCCTCCACATGTCTGCTGCGTGACATTGGGTAAGTCACTTCACTTCTCTGTGTCTCAGTTCATTCATTCATTCATTCAATCGTATTTATTGAGCGCTTACTGTGTGCAGAGCACTGTACTAAGCACTTGGGAAGTACATGTTGGCAACATATAGAGACGGTCCCTACCCAACAGTGGGCTCACAGTCTAGAAGGGGGAGACAGACAACAAAACAAAACATATTAAAATAAAATAGAATAAATATGTACAAATAAAATAGAGTAATAAATACATGCAAACATATATACAGGTGCTGTGGGGAGGGGAAGGAGATAAGGTGGGGGGATGGGGAGGGGGAAGAGGGAGAGAGGAAGGAGGGGGCTCAATCTGGGAACCTCAGTTACCTCATGAATCACACATCCGCTAAGCTAGCTCTCTTCCTCCCTTCAAAGCCCTACTGAGAGCTCACCTCTTCCAAGAGGCCTTCCCAGACTGAGCACCCTTTTTCCTCTCCTCCTCCCCATCCCCGCCACCCTACCTCCTTCCCCTCCCCACAGAACCTGTATATATGTTTGTACAGATATATTACTTTATTTATTTTACTTGTACATATTTACTATTCTGTTTATTTTGTTAACGATGTGCATTTAGCTTTAATTCTATTTGTTCTGATGACTTTTATGGCATTTATTAAGCGCCTACTATGTGCAAAGCACTGTTCTAAGCGCTGGGGACTTGACACCTGTCCACATGTTTTGTTTTCTTGTCTGTCTCCCTCTCCTAGGCTATCAGTCCATTGTTGGGTAGGGACCGTCTCTATATGTTGCCAACTTGTACTTCCCAAGTGCTTAATACAGTGCTGTGCACACAGTAAGTGCTCGATAAATACGATTGATAGAATGAATGAATGAATAAAATGGGGGCTAAGATTGGGAGTCCCACATGAGCTATGAACTGTGTGCAACCTGATCAGTTTGCATCCACCATAGCATTTAGTATAGCATAGCATTTAGCATCCCTTTTAGACTGTGAGCCCACTGTTGGGTAGGGACTGTCTCTATATTTTGCCAACTTGTACTTCCCAAGCACTTAGTACAGTGCTCTGCACACAGTAAGCGCTCAATAAATACGATTGATTGATTGATTGATTTAGTACAGTGCCTAGCACACAGTTAATGGTTAACAGATTCCTTTAAAAAATACACTATGCGTGATCCTGCTTTAATGTAGTCTTGGTAGCTCAGGGCAAAGATGAAAGGATCACAGTGATTATGGCATGATATAAGAAATGTATTTCAGTATTGCAATGAGAAGTAGTTAAGGGAAATAAGGGCGATGGAGGGACCCAATCTAATTCCCATATGTATATTCTCTCCCAGAACTTATTACAGTGCTCTGTACATGATAAACAGTTAATAAATACCATTAATACTACTATTACAACTGACCTTTCCCGTTTGTTGTCTGAAGTACCTGATTTCTGAGAGAATTTCTATAACCTCACCTTAGATCTGCTCTTTCTTGATGAAGGGAATATTTCAAAATCCTGCCTAGACCAAAAGAAACTGATCTGCACTGAAGTTTTTATGAATTTCCACATGCCACAGCTCCTGCACAAGACATTGTCCACAAGTATCCCCATCTCACATCACCTCCATGAGTTACTGAGGCTGGAATTTCATCTTCTAGAGTGGAGGTCACTTGGTTAGGAGTCACGTGATCGTCCCAAGAAATTGGCACAGAGGAAATGATCAAGATGTTGATCTGTGTTAGACTGCTCCCACTATCTCATCTATGGCATAGTGTATAGAGCCTGGGACGGGGATTCAGAAGGTCATGAGTTCTAATCCCAACTCTTCCACTTGTCTTCTGTGTGACCTTGGGCGAGTCACATTACTTCTCTGGGCCTCAGTCACCTCAACTGTAAAATGGGAATAATAATAATAATAATAGCATTTATTAAGCACGTACTATGTGCAAAGCACTGTTCTAAGCGCTGGGGAGGTTACAAAGTGATCAGGTTGTTCCAAGGGGGGCTCATTGTCTTAATCCCCATTTTACAGATGAGGTAACTGAGGCACAGAGAAGTTGAGTGACTTGCCCAAAGTCACACAGCTGACAAGTTGTGGACCCGGGATTTGAACCCATGACCTCTGACTCCAAAGCCCATGCTCTTTCCCCTGAGCCATGCTGTGAGCCCTTAGTGGGACAGGGACTATGTACAACCCACTTTGCTTGTTTCCACCCAGCGCTTGGTACAGTGCCTGCCACATAGTAAGTGCTTAACATAATATCATTATCATAGAGAAGTAGTATGGCTTAGTGGAAGGAAAATGGGCTTGGGACAGAGGACGTGGGTTGCTCAAAGTCACTCAGCAGACACTTAATTCTTTAGGCCTCAGTTACCTCATCTCTGAAACGGGGATTAAATGGGACAACCTGATTACCTTATATCTACCCCAGCACTTAGAACAGTACTTGGCACATAGTAACAAATGCCATTATTACTATTTTTATTACTATCCCTGCCAGTCAACCCTGCTGGCATCATGAATGTAGCCAGTGAGTAGGTGGGCAGGAATGCAGCACATTGCAGAAATTTGTCTACTAACAATAATAATAGTAATGGTACTTGTTGAGCACTTTCTGTGTGCCAAGCACTGTCCTAAGCTCTGGGGTAGATACAAGTTAATCAGGTTGGACACAGTCCCTGTCCCACATGGGACTCCACTCTTAATCAGAATACAGATGTGGGAACCGTGGCCCAGAGAAGTGAAGGGACTTTCCCAAGGTCACACAGCAGACAGTTGGCAAAGCTGGTATTAGAATCCAGGTCCTTCTTACTCCCAGGCCTGTACTCTATCCACTAGGTAATGCTGCTTCCCATTCTAACTTGTTCTATTGTACTCTTCCAAATGCCTAGTAAATTGTTCTGCACATAAGCACTCAATAAATACCACTGATTGATTGATGGCAGAGTTCACACCTGAGGTTTTTCAACCTAGAGGCCACCACAGTAATAATAATAATAATAATAATAATAATAATAATAATAATAATAATGACAGCATTTATTAAGCACTTACTATGTGCAAAGCACTGTTCTTAGCGCTGGGGGATACAAGGTGATCAGCTTGTCCCACGAGGGGCTCACAGTCTTCATCCCCAGTTTACAGATGAGGTAACTGAGGCACAGAGAAGTTAAGTGACTTGTTAAGTGCTTTCTATGTGCCAAACACTGTTATAAGCACTGGGATAGATACAAGTTAATCCCCCCTTCAGCTTGTGAGCTCATTGTGGGCAGGGATTGTCATTCTTTAGTATTGCATTGTACTTTCCCAAGGGCTTAGTACAGTGCTCTGCAGTAAGTATTTAATAAATATGAATGAATGAATGAAAGGTTGGAAACAGTCCCTGTCCCACATGGGGCTCACACTCTTAATCCCCATTTTACAGATGAGGGAATTGAGGCACAGAGCAGTGAAAGGACTTGCCCAAGGTCACAAAGCAGGCAAGTGGCGGAGCAGGGATTAGAATCCAGGTCCTTCAGACTCCCAAGCTCATGCTGTATCCAGTAGGCCACACTGCTTCCAATTCTACTATACTATCCCAAATGCTTAGTACAGTGTTCTGCATACAGTAAGCACTCAAGACTGTGAACCCGTTGTTGGGTAGGGACCGTCTCTATATGTTGCCAACTTGTATTTCTCATGACCTTGAGATGTGCATCAGGGTCTCTTTCTCTTTAGACCCCTGGCACATCTCAAGGTCATTGTGGCTCAGCAATTTCCACTAATGGAACCCTGGATTTTTAGCTTCCTGTAATGGATACTGGACAACAGCGAGGCATCTCCTGTTCATTTATCTGCCTCAGCAGAATAAAGGAGATGGAAAGGAGGAGAATCCCAGGGAGATTCTCTAACCCAATGCCCAAGAGTGTCAGCAGTTTTCAAGTGGAAGGCTTCTGGTTCCTCCTTCAGCATCTTTCACAGGGCCAGAACAGAGGTTCAAGCATGGAAGGGGAGGAAAAGGGAGGGAAAAGACAAAGGAAAGAGTTGAAGACACACAGAGAATAAAAAGAGAAAGAATAAACAGAGGTAGGAACAAAGATGCAGTATCAGACACAGTCATGGGTGAAGGAGAAAGACAGACACAGGATGGGGAGGTAGATGCATTAAGCGCTTACTACAGTGCTCTGCACACAGTAACTGCTCAATAAATATGATTGATTGATATACACACACACCCACATCTGGAGAAATTTAGCATGTTTCTGAACAATAGCCACTATTTAATCCCCAGAGATCTCTTCTCAGCTCTGTGACTTGCAGCCAGTTATTTTCTGGGACTGGGGAGAGCAGAATATTGTAGAAGGAACTCAGAGGATCAGCATTCAAGGCTGATGCCATTACCTGTTGCCACATCCTGACTCCCTCTGCCTAACTGTATGGGAAAGGGCAGCCGTTGGCCACAGCTTGGTGAAGAGTTAATTCCCCCTCATTAGAAGAGGTGAGGGGGAGGATTTTAATGAGTAAAGATGCCTGTGTACATGAGTTGGTAACTGCAAGAGCCCTGCTGTAATAAAAATGATAGTAATTGTGGTATTTGTTAAGAGATGGCAGAGATCCCTGGATGGCTCGAAATACAATTCTATGTTACCTTCATGTGTTGGGGCTTGACTGGTAGGCAACTTGGGTGTCGGTTAAATCACGCATTTTTGGACACTTCACTGAATTCTGGGCAAATTTGCTTCTGGATCTGCCAG
Source organism: Tachyglossus aculeatus (assembly GCF_015852505.1). Taxonomy (NCBI): domain Eukaryota; kingdom Metazoa; phylum Chordata; class Mammalia; order Monotremata; family Tachyglossidae; genus Tachyglossus; species Tachyglossus aculeatus. Next base: position 99,152,886 of record NC_052066.1, on the reverse strand, counting down.
GAAGTTCCTCAAAGGGATTTTTGGCTTAGTATAACCAAAACCAAGGTACTCTGCTTCAGTATACCTGGCCTAAATAACAATAAAAATAATGCTGTTATTCGTCAAGCACTTACTGTGGGCCAAGTACTGTACTAAGACTGGGATAGATATATGATAATCAGGTTGGGCATAGTCCCCATTCCACAAGGGGGTCACAGTCCACGTAGGAGGGAGAAGATGTATTTAATCTCAGTTTTACATATGAGTAAAGAGGCACAGAAAAGTTAAGTGACTTGCTCAGGGTCGCACAGCACACAAGTGGCAGAGCCACCCAGGCCCCCTGAGTGGAAGACAGGAAAAGGGAGATATTCCCTCAGACTGATAGGGGAATACCACCCCAAAGGCACTAAAATCATGGAACCACTGTCTCTGCTGACATTTCGTTTACCTCCCAGCCCCCAGTGGGAGAAACTGCTGGAGATGGAGACACAAAGAGGGAAAGTGGAAACATCTTGGAACCCTCACCATATGGAGAAGTAATCTGACAGAGAACATACCTGCCTTTGAAAAGAGGAATATTTTCAGGCATTACCCTTTAACTTAGTAGTTATGATATTTATCAAGTGCTTACTCTGTGCAAAGCACTATATACAAAGCACTGGGAAAGAATACCTGGTTCCACTGCCTCAAAGGGCTCCCAATCCAAAAATGAAAAGGGAAAGAGGAGAGGGGCATCCGGTAGTTAAATAGAGGTGAAACAAAAATTATAAGATGACATGAGGACTAAACTAGAGATCAGTGGTGTTCTGTGGCTAGAGGAGCACATAATTACAGGCTCCTTGCAGCTTGGAGTCCACGGACAAAACGGTGGTCACAGTGACTGCTGCAGTAGCAGCTGCTACAGCTTTCCTGAGGTTCTGTAGAAGTGGAGCCAGGTTGTAATAATAATAATAATGATGGCATTTGTTAAGCGCTTAGTATATGCAAAGCACTGTTCTAAGCGCTGGGGGGATACAAGGTGATCAGGTTGTCCCACAGGGGGCTCACAGTCTTAATCCTCATTTTACACTTGAGGTAACTGAGGCTCAGAGAAGTTAAGTGACTTGCCCAAGGTCACACAGCAGACATGTGGCCAAGCTGGGATTCAAACCCATGACCTCTGACTCCAAAGCCGGGTTTCTTTCCGCTGAGCCACGGTTGTATCAACTGTACTCCAACCTGCAGGCATGGTGGAAGGAGGATTGAGATGGAGGGTCCTCGGTGACACAGAGGAAAGGCGGGGTGGGATCCCGGGGAGGCCGCATGGTGTTTCAATAGAGGAGGAGACCGAGGGGCTGAGAGCAGCAACAGGCGTCTGGAGAACACTGGTGGAAGGGTTTGGGGTGTGATCAGCACTGCTTAGGTCCTTGGAGGCAGACCACAGTACTCAAGCCATGCTGGGAGCAGAGGCCTGAGAGCTACAATGGGCAACCAACAGGCACCAGAAGGATGCTAGTGGAGGAGCATGGGGCAGTTTTCATCAGGGCTGAACGTTACCGATCTGAAGCAGCATGGCTTAGTGGATAGAGCATATGCCTGGAAGTCAGGAGGACCTGGGTTCTAACCCCCACTCTGCCATTTGTCTGATGTGTGACCTTGGGCAAGTCATTTAGCTTCTCTGTGCCTCAGTTACCTCATCTGTAAAATGGGGATTAAGACAGTGAGCCTCATGTGAGACAGAGATGGTGTCCAACCTGACTGACTTGTATCTATTTCAGCACTTAAGAATAGTGCTTAGCAAGTACCACAATTAGAATTGTTATTATTGGTTGGAACAGCTGTGTGACTTTGGGCAAGTCACTTAACTTCTCTGTGCCTCAGTTACCTCATCTGTAAAATGGGGATTAAGACTGTGAGCTCCCTGTGAGACAACCTGATCACCTTTTAGCCTCCCCAGAGCTTAGAACAGTGCTTTGCACATAGTAAGCGCTTAATAAATTCCATCATTATTATTATTATTAAAGATGAGAAGAACCTGGTTTTCTCCGGCACCTTTTATCCCAGGATGGTAGAGGGGTATTAAAATGCCAGGGTAGCTGAGAAAAGTGCCTCACGTCTCTCTCCCCAATCAAGTCTGTATTTCACTTTGCTGCCCAGATCATTTTTCTACAAAACTGCTTAGGTCATGTATCCCCATTCCTCCAGTGGTTGCCCATCCACTTCTACAGCAAACAGAAATGCCTTACTTTAGGCTTTAAAACAATCAATCACCTGCCCCGCCACACACCTCACCTTGCTACTCTCCTACTACAGCCCAGCCCACCCACTTCGTTCCTCTAATGCCAACCTACTCACTATACCTTGATATCATCTATCTCACCACCTTCCTCTTGTGCCTCTGGCCTGGAACGCCCTCCCTCTTTACTGGCAGACAAATATTCTCCCCCACTTCAAAGCCTTATTGAAGGCACATCTTCTCCAAGAGGCCTTTCCTGATTAAACCCTCCTTTCCTTTTCTTCTACTCCCTTCTGCTTTGCCCTGACTTGCTTCCTTAATTCATTCCCCACTTCCAGCCCCACAGCACTTATTTATATTAATACCTCTCTCCCTCTCTAGATTGTAAGCTCATTGTGAGCAGGGAACATGTCTTCCAACTCTGTTGTATTGTACTCTCCAAAGAGCTTAATACAGTGCTCTGCACAGAGTGAGTTCTTAATAAATATGATTAATTGATTGGCTGATTGAATCCTAGCTATCTCGCATCCTTGAAAAGCCACAAGGATGTCATGAGCTCCTCCTGATGAGCCGGTGGGCTTGGATTGCCCCCTCACCAATCCCACAAGTTCCTTTTGAGGGGTAAAGTGTATTAAACAGTCAATGTAAAGATCCTCCTCTTACTCAGCTGCTAGGAAACCCAGGTGGTGAAGATACTATAAGGACAGGATGTAGTGGGGATGAAATGATGGCATCAGTAAATGCTGCACTGGGCAACTTGAAAAACGTGCTTCTTATTTCTTACTTGGGACAAGGCATAGAAGTAACATCCTCTTTTTAGACTTTATGGTCTAGAGTTTCACTGAAGAATAAAAAGAAAAATGTCACCCTGAAGGATGACAAACATAGGCACCTTACAGCCTACCAGGCTTTGAAGACAGTCCTGAGGTGTTGATGTCTTGCAGAATAGAGAGTGGTGCTTGGCTTGTCATATGCTTTGTGGAAAATATGTAAGGGATGAAAAGGCTATAGCTCTTGACAAAGAGATCTTAGTTTTCTAGGGTTTATAACACCCTTGTGAATTGGCTGCACTATGTCACACTAGATTACAGACATCCCTGGGTGCCCACATCTGATAATCCTCCACCTAGCTGACGGGATTAATTTACTACATCTTCATGAGCCACATTCTCTGACTTGTTCCTGCAGGCAGGATATGATCATTTGGAAGATATGCCAGTCTTCTGGTGCGGTGAAATTATAGTAGAACAGAGAGGCAGTGAGTGTTTCTGAAAATCAAAATCATTATCTTTCTCCATCCTCATTCTAGTGAGACACAGAGAGCAAGAGAGATTGTTTCTGAAAAATGAAAATCACCATCATTCCCCATCCCTGCTGTCCCACAACAGCCATCACCTCCTCTCCCAACGGAGAGGAAGCCCGAGAGCATTCTGGAAATGTTGTGTGGCAATTAGCAACATCCTCCAGGGGCCAGACAAGAAGTGGAGGAGAGTTCCCACCGCCCACCTCTGGCTCATGCTCTACTTCCTTGCTGGAATTTCCTACCTCTTTATATATCTAGACCACAGTTTTCCCAATATTCAAAGTCCTGCTGAAATCATTTCTCTCCCAGGAGGCCTTCCTGGATTCAATCAATTAATCAATCAAAGTTATTGAGTGCTTACCATGTGCAGAACACTACAATAAGCATTTGGGAGAGTATAACACAATAGAGCTGATAGAGAGGTTCCCTGCCCACAAGAAGATTAAAGTCTAGAAGGGGAGGCAGGTGTTAGACATATGTTTATAAGGGTTTAGGCAGGGTGAATAAAGCATACAAATCCAACTGCATGGGCAAGAAAGAAGTGAAAGGGAGTAAATGAGGACTTAGTCAGGGAAGCCTCTTGGAAGAGATGTAATTTTAGGAGGCCTTTGTTGTTGGAGAGAGTGATAGTCTGTTGCATATGAAGTGGGAGGGAGTTCCAGGTCAAAGATTGGACATGGGCAAGGGATTGCCAGTAAGATAGTTGAGATTGAGGTATAGTGAGAAAGTTGCCATTAGAGGAGCCAAGTGTGTGTTCTGGGTTGTAATAGGAATTCAGTTGTGGCAAGATATGGTGCAAGCTAATTGAGTGGTTTTAAGTCGAAGATAAGGAGTTAGAGTTTGATAAAGAAGTGGATCGGCAACCACTGGAGGTTCTTGAGAAGTAGGGAGACATGAAATAAAACTTTTTTTTTCTGTTTTGAAAATGATCTGGGCAGCAGAGTGAAATACACACTAAACTGGAGAGAGACAGGAACAGGGAGGTCAGTGAAGAGGCTGATGGAATAATGAAGGCAGGATATTGTAAGTGCTTGGATCAGCATAGTAGCAGTTCAGATGGAGCAGAAAGGGCAGATTTTAGCAATGTTGAAAAGGTAGAACTGACAAAATTTGTGACAAATTGAATGAGAGAAATGAGTCTAGGATAATGCTGATGATTCATTTCTCATCCCTCCTCTACATAATAACCCTCCTCCCACTACCCCCAACTGACATTCCAGTACTCTGAAAAATAGAACAGAGCTCTGCACATAGTAAGCACTCAATAAATGATTGACTTATTGATTTTGTACCACCTAAGCAGTTAAACGCTCACCCTCCCTCATAGCATGTATGTACACATTACAAACTCTATTACTACCTTCTAACAATAAATCATTTTAGTACCCATCTCTTAATTGTATACTCCTTAAGGTCAAGGATCACATATTCTGATTCCATTTTACTCTCCTAAGCACTTAGTACCATACTCTATATACAGTAGGTGTTCCACAAATACTACTGATTGACACAATACTCAATACAATAAATAAATGAATATTCCACTCCTGTTGTGTATAGCCTTCCACGTTCTGACATCTGACTTTATGAAGATCTCCCTCTCCTGTTTCAATTTCTTTATTATCAAAACCAAAAGGGCAACTTATTTCAAATAATTTTCTTGAATCAATGTATTTGGGCAATTCAGTGGGTCCAACAAGAAACATACCTGATCTGAATTTCAATGTCAATTAATTGTATTTATTGAGCACTCTGTGCAATGCACTGTACTAAGCGCTTGGAAGAAAACGGTATAACAGAGTTGCCAATTTGTACTTCCCAAGCTCTTAGTACAGTGCTCTGCACATAGTAAGCGCTCAATAAATACGATTGATGCTTGATGATGATGATGGTAGACATGTTCCCGTCCCACAGCACACCTACAGTCTAGCAGGGGATACAAGACATTGATGTAAATAATTATAGATATGTACATAAGTGCCGTGGGGCTGAGAGAGGCGTGAATAGATACAAATCCAAGTGGAAGGAAGGGAGTGGAAGAAGAGAAACTAAGGGCTTAGTCAGGGAAGGCCTCGTGGAGGAGATATGTTTTTAATAAGTCACTGAAGATGGGGAGAGTGATTGTCGGATATGAAGAGGGAGGGCATTCCAGGCCAGAGGCAGGCTGTGAGCCTGTTGTTGGGTAGGGACCGTCTTTATATGTTGCCAACTTGTACTTCCCAAATGCTTAGTACAGTGCTCTGCACACAGTAAGCGCTCAATAAATGTGATTGAATGAATGAATGTGGGTGAGTACTGCAGCAGAGATAGTTGAGATGGAGGCACAGTGAGTAGGCTGGCAGGCCCCTCAAAACCACTTGACTCATGCCTTCTCAAGGCCTGAGATTTTATTGTGCAAGTATAATTAACAGCTGCAGCACACACAGAGTTCACTTTTGATCGGCCATTCCTACCCAGATTGTTTTGGAAGTCAGACATCTAACAGAAAACGTTGAAGAACTGGCCACTGCTGACAGGTATTAAACACTTAAGTGATGAATTGCTGAAAATATTGCCCATGAAGTGATGCCTCTGGGATTTGTTTTTAAGGCTTACATTTTTTCCTAAAAAAGGAGCTCATTGTCAGCTTTCTCCTGAACCTACACTGACAAATAGAATGCAGTTTGATCAGTTCTACCCATTCATTCAGACCAATTCTCCCGGCACACCCTGTCACTTTGCTTTGTTCTCATATGTCCCACCATTAATCTCTGGCCCACGTCCTACCTCTGACCTGGAATGCCCTTCCTCCTCAAATCTGCCAATCACACTTCCCCTGTTTGAAGCCCTAACTAAAGGCTCACCTCCACCAGGAAGCCTTCCCAGACTAAGCCCCCCCTTTCCTCTGCTCCCGCTCCCTAGGTTCTACCCCACAGCACTTGTGTATACATGTACATGTTTATAATTCTATTTATGTTAATGATGTGCATATAGCTATAATTCTATTTATTTATATAGATGCTATTTCCTCTGCTCCCGCTCCCTAGGTTCTACCCCACAGGACTTGTGTATACATGTACATATTTATAATTCTACTTATGTTAATGATGTGCATATGGCTATAATTCTACTTATTTAAATTGATGCTATTGTTGCCTGTTTATTTGTTTTAATGCTAGACTGTGAGCCTATTGTGGGCAGGGATTGTCTCTTTGTTGCTGAAATATACTTTCCGAGCACTTAGTACAGTGCTCTGCACACAGTAAATGCTCAATAAATATGATTGAATGAATGAATGAATTATTGATTTGACACTGCACCTATCTTATTCAACTGAGGGAGCCATTGGAAAAGGTCAGACTGGGAACTTCCTCAAATCAACAAAATTTCAAAAAAAATTCCATCCTGGGATTTGGAAGCAAGTGTTATGAATTGGAATTTCACATGATTCTGGGTCTCAAAGTTGATTCATTCATTCATTCAATCATACTTATTGAGCGCTTACTGTGTGCAGAGCACTGTACTAAGCGCTTGGGAAGTACAAGTCGGCAACTCTATATAGAGACTGTCCCTACCCAACAACGGGCTCACAGTCTAGAAGGGGGAGACAGACAACAAAACAAAACATGTAGACAGGAGTCAAAATCATCAGAACAAATCAAATTAAAGCTATATGCACCTCATTAACAAAATAAATGGCATAACTGTATTCTTTGTTCAGTCCTTATTATATGCTCAGTATTTGCTAAGCACTGGGGCAGATACAGTATAATCAGAGGAGCCGCATGAACTAATTAATTCATTCATTCAATCGTACTTATTGAGCGCTTACTGTGTGCAGAGCACTGTACTAAGCATTTGGGAAGTGCAAGTTGGCAACATACAGAGATGGTCCCTACCCAACAATGGGCTGACAGTCTAGAAGGGCTCACAGTCAATCAGTAAGTCAGTCAGTGATCTTTATTAAGTTCTTACTGTGTGCAGAAAATTCTCTCTCCCCACAAGGATTTTACAGACTAGAAGAGGTGACAGACATTTGATGGAAACAGCACAGGCCTGGGGGAGTCAGAGGACATGGGCTCTAATCCTAGTCTGCTCTGTGCCTCAGTTTCCTCATCTGTGAAATGGAGATTCAGTTCAATACCCTATTTCCCTCTTACTTAGGCTGTGAGCCCCAAAGTGGAACAGGAAATGTATGTCTAGCCTGATTAACTTGTATCAATTCCAGCACTTAGAACAATGCTTAGTGCTGAAGATATACCATTAAAAAAATTCAGGTATCCCTAATCAGGCAGCATGGGCCCCAGATCAAATCCACGGAAAATAGCATCAGACTGAGGAAGTAAAACTGCATTGCATCTGATCCATTTTGAAATGGAAAAGTGTCAAGTAAGCAAAGGATTCCTACTCTCAAGTGTGTTGGTGATTCTTCACTCTGGGACTCATCTACACAGCTCTCCTTATAGCAGCAAGACCCAGGTCTATTTATATCTTCATAATTCCCCATAGTGTGCATTGCTCTGCATTCAATAAATACCCTTGACTGACAAGATGGATAATTCTTCTGTCTACATAAATTCCCTCCGCAGTTTCAACTTACATTGGTTGACTTCACTCAATATAGTTGGCTTCAGAGTAAATGTGTCAAAACAGTGATTGACTCAAGCATAGATACTCAGCTTAGACTTTGAGATCCATAAGGGACAGGTACTCTGTCAAATCTGATTCTCTTGTTTCTATCCTAGAGCTTAACCAAGTGATTGGATAAAGTGCTTCACAAATACCAAAATTCATATTATTATCATTTTCTGAAGTGATTTGGATGGTTTAATAAAATATTTTTACAGTTTCTAATCATGCCTACCTTTTTATGCACTGGGGGAAGTGGGAAGAAGCTGGACCAATGTCCACCTTTGGTTGTGGGGTTAAGGGATGGAATACAAATCAAAAATATTGAAATGATTGTATGAAAACAGAATTTTCAAAAGCTTCCAGAAATCTGTCAATTTGCACCAATATAAGTATATATATATATACATACTTATCAAAAATCAAAAATAAGTATAAGTATATATACATACTTATTGATGCAAATTGACAGATTTCTGGAAGCTTTCAAAAATTCTGTTTTCATACAATCGTTTCAATATTTTTGATTTGTTTGTATGTATATATATGTGTATATATACATATATATATATATACACACACACACACACACACACACACACACTCTGATCAAACCTTCACTCAATTTCTAAATAATATTTTTGGACTGGGGACCAGGGTCAATTCCATTCTTGATTCCATTAGCATCTATTCTTGCTGATCCTGCACTTTACCATTCACCTCTGATCTTCTAAGTTCCAGGTCTATGAGGTTCTAATGATCGGCATGACCTTACTGAGGCATTGGTGAACCATTCAAATCAAACTGCAGCCAGAATGCTAATCAGGAATCTGTTCTGATTAAGCTAAGATGTAAACATAGCTACTAAAGTTCCATGTGGGCATCTTGCAGTGGAAAGCAATAGTACTGTCAGCAATAGTATCTATTAAGCACTTACCACACAGAAAACACTTTCAGGTGGGAATTAATCATGGTCCCTGTCCTCATGGGGCACAAGACCTAAATGGTTAAGTGGGGAGAAGGGATTGGTGAGAAACACAGTTGGTGTGATGAGCCATTAAAACATCACACAAACATATAGACAAAATAGGCTCAAAGTTTCGGCAGTGATGGAGGATAGTTATGCGATCCCCGAGCACTGATGACAACCAAATCAACATCTCCACCCCTGCACTCTCTCCCTCCCGCCAGGCTCGTATCTTCTCTTGCCTTCAGGACACCTCCCTCTGGATGTCTGCCTGCAATCTAAAGCTCAGTATGTCCAAGACTGAGCTCCTTATCTTCCCTCCCAAACCCTGTCCTCTCTCTGACTTTCCCATCACTGTAGATGACGCTACCAACCTTCCCATCTCACAAGCCCACAACCTTGGTGTCATCCTCATTCATTCATTCATTCATTCAGTCGTATTTGTTGAGCGCTTACTGTGTGCAGAGCACTGTACTAAGCTCTGGGGAAGTACAAGATGGCAACATATAGAGACGGTCCCTACCCAACAGTGGGCTCACAGTCTAGAAGTCTAGAACCTGATCACCTTGTAACCTCCCCAGTGCCTAGAACAGTGCTTTGCACATAGTAAACACTTAATAAATGTCATAATTATTGTTATTATTAACCATTACCAGCATCATTATTATTAGATTAGATATCATTATTAGAGAAGCAGCGTGGCTCAGTGGAAAGAGCCCGGGCTTTGGAGTCAGAGGTCATGGGTTCAAATCCCAGCTCTGCCAATTGTCAGCTCTGTGACCTTAGGCACGTCACTCAACTTCTCTGTGCCTCAGTTACCTCATCTGTAAAGTGGGAATGAAGACTGTGACCTCGACTCTGCTCTCACATTCACCCCACACATCCAATCCGTCACCAGAACCTGCCGGTCTCACCTCCACAATGTCACCAAGATCTGCCCTTTCCTCTCCATCTAAACTGCTATCTTGCTGGTTCAGTCTCTCATCCTACCCCGACTGGATTACTGCATCAGTCTCCTCTCTCATCTCCCATCCTCCTATCGCTGCCCACTTCAGTCTATACTTCACTCTGCTGCCTGGCTTATCTTTGTACAGAAACGCTGTGGGCATATCACTCCCCTCCTCAAAAATCTCTATTGGTTGCCTGTCAACCTACAAATCAAACAAAAACTCCTCACTTTCAGCTTCAAGGCTCTCCATCACCTCGCCCCCTCCTACCTCACCTCCCTTCTCTCCTTCTACAACCCAGCCCGAACCCTCCACTCCTCTGCCGCTAACCTCCTCACTGTACCTCATTCTTGCCTGTCCCACCGTCGACCCCTGGCCCACGTCCGTCCCCTGGCCTGGAATGCCCTCCCTCCACACATCTGCCAAACTAGCTCTGTTCCTCCTTTCAAAGCCCTACTTAGAGTTCACCTCCTCCAGGAGGCCTTCCCAGACTGAACCCCCTTTTTCCTCTCCTCCTCCCCATCGCCCCCCTGCCCTACCTCCTTCCTCTCCCCACTGCACGTGTATATATTTGTACAGATTTAGTACTCTATTTTACTTGTACTTATTTACTATTATTAATGATGTGCCTATAGCTATAATTCTATTTATTCTGACAGTTTTGACACCTGTCTACATGTTTTGTTGTCTGTCTCCCCCTTCTAGACTGTGAGCCCACTGTTGGGTAAGGACTGTCTCTATATGTTGCCGACTTGTACTTCCCAAGCACTTTGTATAGTGCTCTGCACACAGTAAGTGCTCAAATATGATTGAATGAATTCTGAGAGCAAGCAGGAGCAAGCCAGGAGTAGGGAGGAGGGAGGGAAGATGGCAGTTACCACCGTGCTTTTTCTCAGCCATGATATATCTACCCTCTCTTATTAATCAATGCCTCATCGAGGCAGGAGAGTTTGCATACGCTGATAAAACTTAGAGCTATGCCACATAGGGTTACCCGTAATGGAAAGGTCTAAGCCGAAGCATCAAAGTCAATTCACCTGTGCTGCCAGCAGTGGCATGGGAAAGACTCAAAGATGGATGATCAAGTGATCAAAATGTTGATTAAAGACAAGGACAGAGACTCAAGGTTTTTACTGCATGCTAGAAGGCTCTCCTCCTCCCCATCCCTCCCGCCCTACCTTCTTCCCCTCCCCACAGCACCTGTATATGTTTGTACAGATTTATTACTCAATTTATTTTACTTGTACATATTTACTATTCTATTTATTATGTTAATGATGTGCATTTAGCTTTAATTCTATTTATTCTGATGACTTGACACCTGTCCACATGTTTTGTTTTGTTGTCTGTCTCCCCCTTCTAGACTGTGAGCCCATTGTTGGGTAGGGACCGTCTCTATATGTTGCCCACTTGTACTTCCCAAGTGCTTAGTACAGTGCTCTGCACACGTAAGTGCTCAATAAATACAGTTGAATGAATGAATGAACTTGCTTATCTTTACCAAGAAAACTATGGACACACATACCAGAATGACTTTATGGCAGAAGGTGGGACGTTCTGGAGAGGGGGTGTCCATGGAGTAGCTGTGGATTGGAAACTATTTGATGGTATATGAAGAAGAGAAATGTACCTACCCTACTGCTTAGAACAATGCTCAGTACATAAGGGCTTAACAAATATTACCTTTTTTATCATTATCTCATTTTTATCTTTCTTATCTCTCAAAAGCAGAAATGTTTTTAGACAATTGTAATATTAGCTAGACTGTGAGCCCATTGTTGTGTAGGGAATACCTCTATATGTTGCCGATTTGTACTTCCCAAGCACTTACTACAGTGCACTGCACATAGTAAGTGCTCAATAAATACACCTGAATGAATGAATTAGCTAATTTCTACTATCATCTTTGAATTTCTTCTATTCTTCTCTGACTCCACTAATATTGTAAATGGGAGTTTATTAAAATTCCTAAAATAAAATTTAAAATGAAGATCTCTGGGATATTGTTTTTTGTCATCACTAGATTGTGAGCTCCTGGGCACAGGGACTATATCTATCAGCTTTAATGCATGCTTCCATATGCTTACTATAGAATTTACACACAATAAGGGCTAAACAAATACCCTTGATTTATTGTAATCTGTGATATTTATAGCATTACCTATATTATTCTGCAGGTTGAATTCATTTAGTGAAGTTTGGAAAACCCAAATTTAAAGGTAAAAAGTACACTGACTCCTTAACATAAACAACATTTCAATTGAATATTTTTCTTCTATAGGTATTTTAGCACTAACAGAATGAGGTGCTAAATCACCGACTAATCATCTTCACAAAAAATCATGTTTCAACTTTAAGTTCCTTATGGGTAGGGAATATATCTACCAACTCTGTAGTATTGTTCTCTCCCAAGTGCTTAGTGCACTGCTCTGCACATGGCAAGCCCTCAAGAAAGCCCATGTGGAAAGTAGTAATAATAATAATAATGGCATTTATTAAGCGCTTAGTATGTGCAAAGCACTGCTCTAAGTGCTGGAGCATGGTGTAGTGGATAGAACATGGGCCCGGGAGTCAGGTCACGGATTCTAATTCTGCCTCTTCCACTTGTCTGCTGTGTGACCTTGGGCAAATCACTTCACTTCTCTGGGCCTCAGTTACCTCATCTGTAAAACGGGGATCGAGACGGTGAGCCCCACATGAGATGGAGACTCTGTACAACCCAATTTGCTTGTATCCACCCCACTGTTTAGTATAGTTCAAGGCAAATGGTAAGCACTTAAATACCATTATTATTATTATTATTAGGAACAAATACCATTGATTTCTTTTGGGAATTAGATGGAGTCCATGGTTAAGGTTTCTGGCTTTGGGATTTTCCATTTGTGCAGACTGATCAAACTGAAGTAAATCTGCAAGTTCTTGTGTGAAGAGTGGTAGGAGTAGTAGAGAGGTTTACATTGAAGCTCACTGAGCAAGTCAGAGTCAAACTTTCTCTGGCTCGTCAGATGATTCACTCCTCTCAAATGTAGCTTTCTTCCCTCACCCAAAATGAGGACTACGGTACTCTAAAGGAATGTGCTAAGAAACAGTGGGAGTCCCCAAAGCAGCCAGATCATTAGCAGGTATTCTTTTGTCCTTTTGAATGGACAAAATTACTTCAAAAGACCAGGAGCAATTTCCTTCCATGTAATTATGAAGCCATTAGCCCCTGAGATTCAGCTGTTCCCACACAGTTTAGGTAGTTGCCTGGCCCCTCTGTTTTTATCTCTAAAGAATCGAATGAAGAAAAAAGCCTGAAAAAAATCATGAGAAAAAAATCCTGAAGAAGTCTTAAGACTACAGTAATGAATGAAATTTGGGGCTCTGAATATCCATTTATTGGCAATCTACAGCAAATAACATGGTATTTATCAGATTTGCTCTATCTGTATTTCAATCACCCTGTCTTTTGTTTATCTTTGAAACAGAGGGGTTTAGTGGGTATAGCAAGGGCCTGAAAGTCAGAAGGAACCGAGTTCTAATCCCTGCTCCACCACGTCTGCTTTGTGACCTCGAGCAAATTACTTAAATTCTCTGTGCCTCAGTTACCTCATCTGTAAAACGGGGATTAAAACTATGTAACCCATGTGGGACAGGGACTGCATCCATCCCAATTATAGCATTAAGTGCTTTGTATATAGCAAGTACTTAACAAGTACCATAATTACTATTATTATTATTGTTTTTGTGGGTTAGCGGTCCTCACAGTGACTATTATTGGTTGTTTGCTTATCTAACTTTAACCTGACAAGGGATTTGTGTGACTGACAAGCCTTCTGTTACTCTACCAGATGAACTCCATCAATAATTTCTACAACCAAGCCCCTTACGCTCAGGGTGGGAGGGTAGTAGCCAAGCCAACCCGTCCTTTTGTGACCTTATATGATCCTCTACACATGACTGCTGCATGACAAGTCTTTAACTTACCTGTGCCTCAGGTATCTCATCTGTGAAATGGGAATGAAAGGTGCGAGCCCCATGTGTGACGGGTCTGTCCCAACCTGATTATCTTGCATCTACAGGGTAGATACTGCACTTAGTACAGTCTCTGGCACATAGTAAGTGATTAAATAGCATTTAAAATATATTTATATAGGCTCTCCTGAGTTTGCCATCTGGCAAGAGCTATGTTTTCAGCGTAAGGTTGCTCAGGGGACCACACCCCACACTCCGCTCTCCTCTCCCCTGAGTCAAGCAATCAAGCAATTATCCCCAAGAACACTGATTGAGTTGCAGAGTTCTCTTACTCTCCAGCTCCTGCAAGCAACTACTGGGAAGATGTTTGCCTTAGATCAGAAGCATTATTGCCTAGTGGAAAGAGCACAGGCTTAGGAGCCAGGAGACCTGGATTCTAATCCCACCACCACTTGCTTTCTGGATGACCCTAAACAAATCACTTAACTTCTCTGTCTCTCAGTTTCTTCTATGTAAAGTGGTAATTAAATACCTATTTCCCTTAGTCTATAAGCCCCATGTAAGACAGGGATTGTTTCTGAGTGCTTGACACATAGTAAGCACTTATGATGATGATGATGGTACTTGTTAAACACTTATGTGCAAAGTACTGTTCTAAGCACTGGAGTATTCATTCATTCAATCATATTTATTGAGCACTTACTGTGTGCAGAGCACTGTACTAAGTGCTTGAGATACAAGGTTATCAGGTTGTCACAGTCTTGGTCCCCATTTTACAGATGAGGTAACTGAGGCACAGAGAAGTTAAGTGACTTGCCCAAAGTCACAACTGACAAGTGGCAGAGCTGGGATTCAAACCCTTGACCTCTGACTCCAAAGTCCATGCTCTTTCCACTAAGCCTCACTGCTTACCAAATATCACAATTAATATGATCATTATTTAATACTCTGATGGAAAGAGGAAAACCCCGTCCCCCATAATGTTTGAAAAGGGATTTGACCATAAGCACCTTGAGTACAGAGATATTGTCTACCGACTCTATTGTATTGTACTCTTCCAAGAGCTTAGTACAGTGCTCTTCACACAGTAAGTGTTGAATAAATACTATTGATCGAATTATTTAAGTTCATATTGAAACCTTGCCCACCAAGATCAGGTCTTTTCCTTTGTAGAGGAACCTGGCCACCTACAGTCCTCTCTCCCTGGTGCTGCATCTTCCTCCTAGCTCTCCCGGTTTGGAACTGGAATACTCTGTGGAGGATACCCCCTGACCACTGAAAGATCCTAAACACTTTGCCATTGTATAAATAACAAATTGGAAGCATGTCTTTGACAGAATTTTATGCCATTAGTGAATGAGAAGCAGTGTGGCCTAATGAGTAGAGCATAGGCCTGGGAGTTAACTCCTCCACTTATCTGCAATGTGACCACGGGCAAGTCACTTAACATCTCTATGCCACAGTTACCTCATCTGTAAAATGGGGATTAATTGTGAGCCCCATGTGAGCCATGAATGGTGTCCAATCTGTTTAGCTTGTATCTATGCCAGTGATTGGTACAGTGCCTGGCACATAGTAAGGTCTTAAATGCCATAAGAAAATAGAGCTTATGTGGGTTCAAAATGTATAAAATCATCATGTATCTTTTTTTATAAATGGTAGACTAGAGGTGTGAGTATATAGATATTTCTATTCTTAACTTTGCCTCTCACATGGATTGTGCATGTCCATTCAGTGAGAGAAGTGACATAATTGTGCTAAAACAGGTCTTTCAGATTTCCATGTGGATATTCTTGTTAGGAGACCTTTCATACTGACCAATGTTATCTACCCACTGACTGAAGTTACAGTGGAAACTTCAGATTTAGATGCTTTATAAATGAGCCCACTGTTGGGTAGGGACCGTCTCTATATGTTGCCAACTTGTACTTCCCAAGTGCTTAGTACAGTGCTCTGCACACAGTAAGCGCTCAATAAATACGATTGAATGAATATACTTTCTTCCTTCTGATCCTTATCACCATGAAGTTCAGGATGCATAGGCAACCACAGTAAAAAGGTAAAGCAAAGTGATCTTGGAAAAGTATGACAAAGTAATCATTCAAAAAAGATTGGCAGTACTTGAAAATTTCCCACTTACTGTTCAGTATACCTCACACCAACACTTAGAAAACTAAGGGGGTTGGTTTGTAGAGATCAACAGAAGCGCAAGAAAATATCCTAAAAAATAAATCATGCTAGAAACATTTGACAACTTTTAGGTACAATTACTCTCACTGAGCATTATATATTTTGACCTTAATAAAACAATTGTGAAAATCTATTGAGATTTCTTTGAAAAATGATTTTAAATGGCTCTAAAGAAGAATAGGAACATGGATTCATAAGTAGAAGACTGAGTTCAAGATGGAAAGCCTAATAAAATAACAGCAGTTGCTATGCAGGTTGAGGACTTGGGGGGATAGCACGGAAATATGCTTGTAGAAAGAACTCTACATTCTGACCAGCATCAGCCTTCTTTCATGAAGACAGACCAAAAAGTCATAAAAACTCTTAGTGTCTAAAGAATCTCTTCCTGTGGAATATGGGGACCAATGAGATAATGCAATGCCCGCTGTGTTCATTGATCTTAAAATCACAGTTGAAATAAAAATCATTTGAGATCCACAACTATTGGTTGGTAAGTCGTCTTATTTAATGACCTTTTCTCCATGAATTAAGTAAGGACTACCACTTCATAATGACTATTCCCAGTAGGTTCTTGGAAAAGTTTATCTTCTAATTTGCACTGCATATCTTTTAGGTATAATGGGAAACTCTCCTCCATTAATCATTCCCACAGAATCACTTGCTCTTGAAATAATGAAAGTTACACTGTGATACTTTTTCTTTTGCTCACTAATGAAGCTGATGAATTTGCCACATTCTTGAAAATACTTACTCTAGATTGGATTAATTTTACCCACTTCGGCTTAACAAATCTTCCCAATCGGTAGTCCCCAATTTTTAAGAGTGAAAATATGCCTGCCACTTGCAAGCTCTCTACTTGAATGTTTGTTGCATTTGGAAATAACTTGATTTGCAAAAGTGGGACCAATTGGTGAAAACTTTCCCCGTACAGATCAAACATAATTGCCAAACAGCCAATTACAATTATGTGGAAGTGCAGGATTCCCAGCTGGGCCATTTCAACTGTTTTATGAGCTGCACTGAGGTATGCATGGGATATTTTGCCAAGTAGAAATATGAGGATCCCTCATGATCTAATCATATAGGAGACAATATACAAAATTCTTAGAATTAAAAGCTTAAGATGCTAATGATAAAAACAAATACATTCCATGATGAAAGGAAAGGGAAGGGAAGGAAGAACTACAAACATTATATTCATGTAGAGTTGAACCATTTCAGAGAAAATACTGCAAGCTATACTGACAGCAAAAAGAATGACATTTTATCTAATTGAAGACCTAAGCAAGATCACCTGAGGCTTAACACTTGAAAGAAAAAGTTTAAGGGTCTAAGAGACAACCTAGGTTTGTTATTGTCTACTCTGATGCCTGATTTCCCTAACTCTTTGTCTTAACTCAAGTTCTTCTTTAGAGTACATTCTCTATTTTCCCTTACCTTTCAGTTGAACTCCCTGAACCGTTTTACAAGTCAATGATGCCCACCAAAGAATTCAGCCAAAGTATACAGGAATCTCTACTGCTGTGATTGTCTGGCTGCATTTGGTAAACAAAGTAAGTGACTTCCTTAGGGAGCCATGCTGCAGCTACTATTGTGTGCCCTTTAACCCTCCAATAAGATGCCTAACACCTGGGACATTAAATTAAATTAAGTCCTTATAAAGAGGGCTCAAAGATGTTGAGTCCTGTACCACAAGTTTGACAGTGGGCATTGCATTATCTCATCGGTCCCCATATTTTCTACAGGTGTCTTCTTCTTCCCCACTCTCCCCTAAAAGTCTTTTATTCCCTCCCTCTCAAAATAAAAGCGTCTACTCATGTTTCCTCTCTCTGTTTTCCTTCTATCTACCTTTCCTCCACTTCCCATTGCTTTTTCCAGGGTGCACTTTTCAAGCCCCAGGTTAGAGCCTTGTCCCTTGAGTTTCAGCAATTCTGATCACATTAGGGTAAATTCTGTTCCCTGGGCCTTTTACAATGGTTATATTGTTGAACTAACTCAAAATGAAACAGGTTGTAGGGACATAAGTTTGGCATATTTGTACTTCCTAAGTGCTTAATACAGTTCTCTGCACACAGTAAGTGCTCAATGAATACAATTGAATGAACTAATATTTTTGGTTTGTTTACATATGACCAGTAAACCCAAATCATTTGCCAGTAAATGTCACAACTTTCTTCCCCAAAATATTTTTAAAACTCCCTGATGCAGTGAATCCAGGCCCTTTCTAAGTCGTGTTATTTTTTCTACAGCTGATCCTTAGGAGTGTGATTGGCAAAGATTTTTCTAAAATAGCTTCCACATCTTTTCTCTAGGATCAGTCCTGTGTGTTGCTTTCAATCTTGATCCCTGGATCCCAGCCTAATTATTTTACAATAATCTACACTGAGTGGAATTTGCCATCTGCTGAAACATTCACCTATAAAGTGAAATAGAAAACACTCCTATTAGCAGAGAGGGTGATGTGATAAAGGCACTATGGAAACCATTTTTGGAAGGATCCCCAGAACAGGTTACCACCAAAATCCAACCAGAGTGCTGGAAACTGGTATTTATTTGTTTTTAAAGTCAAGTGTCATTATGAATCCTCTAGGAAAGAAAAGCAAAGTTAGTCTCATGTTATGAATATTTGATTACAGGAGGCTGCTCATTCACAGTACATTCCAAAGATTTAGGGTTTAGGGGAGTTTTTTTGTTGTTATTTTCATCTTGAAAAGAGATTAATATTCATTAATTCATTCATTCATATTTATTGAGCACTTACTGCATGCCGAGCACTGTACTAAGCACTTGGAAAGTACAATTCAACAACAGAGGCAATCCCTGCCCACAATGGGTTTACAGTCTAGAATAATAATAATGACAAAATTTGATAAGCACTTACTATGTGCCAAGCACTGTTATAAGCACTGGGGTAGATAGGTGGAGCTCACAGTTTTAATCCCCATTTTACAGATGAGGTAACTGAGGCACAGAGAAATTAAGTGGCTTGCCCAAAATCACATGGCTGACAAGTGGCAGAGCCGGGATTAGAACCCACAGTTGCCCCCCAGACTCTTTGCTGGAAGGATCCTTTAACTTTGTTATGAGACTTTCACTGGTGGCCTTGGGAGAGATGACTTCACATGGTGAACCTCACCTTCAGCAGCAATTAGAGGAGCAGCACGGCCTGGGAGTCAGAATAATCTGGATTCTAATCCTTCTAATCCCTTCTCTGCCATCTGCCTGCTGTGGGACCTTGGGTAAGTCACTTAAATTCACTGTGCCTAATTAACCTCATCTGTAAAATGGGGACTAAGACTGTGAACCCCATGTGGGACAGGGACTCTGTCTATCCAATTTCATTGTATCCACCCCCGTGCTTGACACATAGTTAATATTTAATAAATACCACAATTATTATTATTATTGTTAACCTAGTGTTTCCTCACTCTGGAAAGGCCCAGGCAGATGTCTGAGCATTAAGTCCTCTAGACTAAAAGTTTCTTGTGGGCCGGGAATGTTTCTACCAACTTTGCTGCATTGTACTCTCCCAAGCTCTTGGTACAGGTTTCCGCCCATGGTAAGCTCTCAAAAAATACGACTGACTGAGTGATAAGACTCTGTGTCCCATGTAGGACAGAGACTGTGTCCAACCTGATTATCTGGTAACCATCTCAGCACTTAGTACAGTGTCTGGCACATAGTAAGCTCTTAGCAAATATCGTAAAAAACTGAAGTCCTCTTCCTGCTTGTCCATTTCTGCAGGAAAGCCAGAGAATCTTGATCCTTAATGTTTTCCTTGTTGAAGGGACGTAGTGGTGTTCTACCCATTGATTGCTTTAGCATGCCCTATTAGGAACAGACTGGCCAACCCGAGTAGCGAACTAGAACCAGAAATAAGCACACCTTAATCTCTTAAATGTGACTCATCAGAAGGATGCTCCTGATGGTCTATAGCTCCATGAAGGTATAACCAAAGGAAAATAATAATAATGGTATTTGTTAAGCACTTACTATGTGCCAAGCACTGTTCTAAGTACTAGGGTAGATGCAAGGTAATCATGTTGTCCCACATGGGGCTCAGAGTCTTAATCTCCATTTTACAGATGAAGTAACTGAGGCACAGTGAAGTTGTGACTTGCTCAAGGTCACACAGCAGACAAGGGGCAGAGCCAGGATTAGAACCCATGACCTCTGACTCCCGAGCCCGTGCTCTTTCCATTGAGCCAAGCTGCTTCAGGGTTACACCATGGACCATTCAGGTGATCCATAGCGACAGCCTGACAGAGTGATGACAGCTTGCTGATAAAGACAGCTCATGGAAAGAGGCACAGGATACGCTTCCTTCTAGAGGGATTGCTCTCAGAAATTAGATATACAGTCATACTGTTCTTAATCACAGATGCCCATATCTGCTCAGATGCATATGTGAGTCAAAAGAGTTCAGTTTCCCTCATTGGCATATAATGTCCAACCTCCATCACTGGTATACACTGCTGAAGAGCTGGAGAGAGCTTACAATAATAATAATAATTGTAATTATTATTAAAATTACAATTTTATTTTACTTAAAATGTAATCATTAAAATTATAATTTAAATAGTGGTATTTGTTAACAGCTTACTATGTGCCAAGCACTGTACTATGGGCTGAGGGTAGATATAAGGTAATCAGATCCCATGTGGGTCTTGCAGTCTAAGTAGAAGGGAGAACAGGTATTGATTGAATCCCCATTTTGCAAATTAGAGAACTGAGGTGGAGAATTCAAGTGACTTGTCCAAGGTCACAAAGTAGGTAAGTGGCAGAGTTGGGATTGTAAATCAGGTTCTCTGTCTCTCAGGCCCCTGCTCTTTCCACTAGACCACACTGCTTAGCCACAGTGCCAGATAGACCAGGGTCATTTTTCTTTCCTAGTTAATAATTGACCAGTCACAGATGATTCACAACTGTTGTGGTTGGGATTAGGCAAATTCATTGCAGTGGAATCAGAATCTGCCCTTTGATAGTCAGAACTCCAGGATTTGCTGACACTCAACAAAAAAAGGGTTTTACTCATTAAGGAAGAAGCAAAATGTCCCGTACACACTTCTGCAGCATCTATGAAGGGTAATGGTGTTCCATCTCATCGTGGAAAGGGAGAGAAACCTGCAAAGAAGGTAATGACTTTTCAAAGATCTTCATCTCTCCATCCATCTTTGACAATGAGGCCTTTGGAAGCATAGAGAAACTGCTCAAATCTAAAGCCATGATCTTAGCTCAAATTTATTGTCACTATCACAATCAAATCTATTAAAAACTCATGTACATATTAGTGATAGCATCTGTTAGATGCTTAATGTGTGCCTAGCAGTGTACTAAACATTTGGGATGATATAAGATAATCACTTAGTACATAGTCCCTGGACCTACGTGGAGTTCAGAGTCTAAGCGGAAGGAAGAACAGATATTGAATCCCCATTTTACAAATGAGGAAAATGAAAAGTTACATCACTATCACAATCAAATCTATTAAAAGCTTATGTACATTTTAATAATGACAGTATCTGTTAAATGCTTAATGAGGAAACTGAGAAGTTCAGTGACTTGCTCAAGGTCATAAAGCAGACAACTGACAGAGCCTGTGCTCTATATCCACAGTTTCAGAGCCTGATTAGAACCAAGGTCCTCCAACTCCCAGGACACACATGTTAACTGATATCTCAACCTGCAAATAAAAATCATTCATTTTGTCTTTCTTTAGAATAACCTCAATGAATAGGAAAATAATAATAATGATGGCATTTATTAAGTTCTTACTATGTGCAAAGCACTGTTCTAAGGACTAGATAGATTACAAGGTGATCAGGTTGTCCCCTGGAAGGCTCACAGTCTTAATCTCCATTTTACAGATGAGGTGACTGAGGCACAGAGAAGTTAAGTGACTTGCCCAAAGTCACACAGCTGACAATTGGTGGAGCCAGGATTTGAACTAAGTCTATGTTACTCTTTAAACTAATTAGTCATATAGAATTAGAGTACTCTCAATTTCAGTTTTTTCATTATGTGTTGATTTATTTGTAATTGTTTATTTTGAATATATATTCAGTAAATCAATGACATTTACTGATCATTTACTGTGGTCAAAAGGCTATGCTAAGTGCTTGTGAAAGTTCAATACACTAGAGTTGGTAGACATGACCCCTCCCATAGGAAATTTAAGGTCCTTAAGAGCTTACATTTATAAATTACTTATATCTAGTCTTATATTCCTGAAACTATGAACATTCATTCACTGTGTTTACTGTCCTCCCCATTAGACCTTAAGCTCCACCAAGACAGGAATGAAATAATATATTTTATTTCCTTTGAATGGCCACCAAATCCCAGATATGATGATCTGCGTCCTATAGATACTCAGGTGATGATGAAGGCATTCATGACGAAGATGGCGGTAGTTGACGTGGTGGTGGTTTTATGGTGCTGGTGTTTTGATTCTTATCCCACTGATTCTTTACAATCTTATAATATCCTCATATGTCCCAGTGATATAACCCTATTAACTAATTGTCTAATTGGCTGTTGACTAATTGGACCCGCTACATTGTAAGCCTCTTGAGGACAGGAATTGTGCCTACTAACTTTATTTCATTCTCCTAAGTTCTTAGAAGAGTTTTCTGCACGTAGTAGGTGATTGTCTGATTGATAGCTGAAGGTACAATGCAATGTGGGTCTGTAATATTATAATATCCTCTTATGTCCCAGTGAGATAACCCTACTGGCTAATTGGTCCCACTAGATTGAAAGCTCACTGAGGAGAGAGATCATGGCTGCTAATTCTATTGTATTCTCCCAAGTGCTTAGAAGAGATAATAATAATAACAATAATAATAATTATGGTTTTGTTAATCACTTACTGTGTTCCAAGCACTGTACTAAGCACTGGTGTGGATACAAGCAAATCAGGTTGGACACAGTCCCTGTCCCACCTGGGGCTCACAGTCCTAGAGAAGCAGCTTGGCTCAGCGGAAAGAGCACAGGCTTGGGAGTCAGAGGTCATGGGTTCTAATCCCGGCTCTGCTGCTTGTCAGCTGTTTGACTCTGGGCAAGTCACTTAACTTCTCTGTGTCTCAGTTACCTCATATGTAAAATGAGGATTAAGACTGTATGCCCCATGTGGGACAACCTGTTCACCTTGTATCCCCCAGTGCTTAGAACAGTGCTTTGCACATAGTAAGCACTTAGCAAATACCATCATGATTAATCCCTATTTTACATCATCATCATCATCATCATCAATCATATTTATTGAGCGCTTACTATGTGCAGAGCACTGTACTAAGTGCTTGGGAAGTACAAATTGGCAACATATAGAGACAGTCCCTACCCAACAGTGGGCTCACAGTCTAAAAGGGGGAGACAGAGAACAAAACCAAACATACTAACAAAATAAAATAAATAGGATAGATATGTACAAGTAAAATAAATAAATAAATAAAGGTAACTGAGGTACAGAGAAGTGAAGTGACTTGCTCAAGGCCACAGAGCACAAGAGTGGTAGAACTGGGATTAGAACACTTTACCTTCTGATTCACAGGCCTGTGCTCTCTCCACTGTGCCGTGCTGCTTCCCCTTTCTCTGCACATAATAATTGCTTGGCTGATTGACAGTTGAACGTACAATGCAATGTGGGTTTGGCTGGGATGTGATGGGCTTGGGGCTGTTGAGCCCCTTCACAAGAGGGAACCATTGGAGGGTCCCTTGGTGGCTTTATTTTCATGACCTCTAGGCTATATCCACAGTTTCAGTAATCACAGAAGCAGGGTGACCTAGTTGAAAGAGAACGAGGCTGGGTTCTAATTCCAACTCTGCTGATTTCCAGCTATGTGAACTTGGACAAGCCACAACTTTTCTGGGCCTCAGTTTCTTCATCTGTGAATATTAATAATAGTATTAAAGTCCTTACTATGTGCCAGGTACTGTTCTAAGCACTCAGGAGATACAAATTAATCAGGATGGACATAGTCTTGTCCTATATGGGGCTCACAGTCTTAATCCCCATTTTACAGATGAGGCAACTGAGGCACAGAGAAGCTAAGTGACTTGTTCAAGATCACACAGCAGACTAGTGGTAGAGTTTGGTTTAGAACCCATGTGCTTCTGACTCCCAGGACCTTGCTCTATCCATTAAGCCTTGCTGCTTCTAGGGGGATTCAATACCTGTTCTTCTCCAACTTAGACTGTGAGTCTGATGTGAGATAGGAATGACGTTAGATCTGACTAACTTGTATCTATCCCAGTTCTTAGAAGAGTCCTTGACATATAGTAAGTGCTTAATACGTATAATAATAATAATAATAATGGTAATAATAAAACTTCCCTTTGCCTTGCCCTTAGGTTTAATTAATTAATTCAATCATTTACTGAGTGCTTACTATATGCAGAGCACTGTACTAAGCACATGGGGAAGTGCTATATTTCTTTAGTTTATTCTGATGACACCTGTCCACATGTTTTGTTTTGTTGTCTGTCTCCCCCTTCTAGACTGTGAGCCCATTGTTGGGTAGGGACCGTCTCTATATATTGCCAGCTTGTACTTCCCAAGCACTTAGTACAGTGCTCTGCACACAGTAAGTACTCAATAAATACGATTGAATGAATGAATACTATATAGCAATAAACAGTGACATTATCTGCCCACAATGAGCTTACAGTCTCGAGTCCGGGAGACAGATTTAATACAAATAAATAAAATTACAGATATGTACATAAGTGGTTTGGGCCTGGGAGTGGAGAAGAGCAAAGGGAGCAAGTCAGTGTGATGCAGAAGGGAGTGGGAGATGAGGAAAAGTGGGTTTTATTCTGGGAATCCCTCTTGGAGGAGGTGTGCCTTCAGTAAAACTTTGAAGCAGGGGAGTGTGGTTGTCTATAGGATTCGAGGAGGGAAGGCATTCCAGGCCAGAGGGACGTAGGCCAAGGGTAGGTGGTGAGACAGGGGAGATCAAGGTATGGTGAGAAGGTTAGTAATAGAGGAGCAAAGTGTGTGGGCCAGGTTGTAGATGGAGAGTAGCCAGGTGAGATAGGAGGGGGTAAGGTGATGGAGTGCTTTAAAGCCAATGAAGATGAGTTATTGCTTGATGTGGAAGTGGATGGGCAACACTGGAGTTTTTTGAGGAGCAGGGTGATGTGTCCAGAATGTTTTTTAGGAAAATTATCTAGGCAGCAGAGTGAAGTGTGGACTGGAGTGGTGAGAGGCAGCAGGCTGGGAGGTCAGCAAGGAGGCTGATGCTGTAAGCCAAGCAGGATAGGATGAGTGATTAGATTAATGTGGTAGCAGTATGGATGGAGAGGAAAGTGTGGATTTTAGCGGTTGTGAAGGTGGAACTGACAGGATTTGGTAATGCAAGAAATCTTTAATCAGCTGTAGACTGAAAAAGTTTTAGCTATTGATTGAGCTGTAGTGCAGGGTCATTGCCCCCAAAGGATAGGGCCCTAGGCCAATGCCCATTTGGCCCTCCTTATGTCCATTAAAATGCATTATAGCTCACTGGAGAAACTGAGACCAGACGCCTGTCTCCTCCCATGTCTCTTTGCTTCTAATAGTTTCTTTTGCAACACTCTGATTTTTGCTATCTCATTAAGATGAATTTCCTAATTTAGAAAAGAACAGTCTGTTTGACTGCTGGAGAATTCTTGACTCAGCCTTGGAAAGACTCAGATTTTCCTCTTCAGTACACAATTCACATGCCAGAATCAATTATGCTTGGCTCAACCGGTTCTTAAGGACAGTTTTAGATTGCATTCTACCTCAATCCATTTGTCAAATGATTGTGCCATTATCTTTGTGTTCACTAAAGCTAGAACAAAATGGTGTTTAAATATTAGTTTACTTTTATAATCTACATTTTTAAACCTGATAATGGAGTAAGTACAATTCAAATACACTTTTAGCATTAACAGAGTTTCCCACCTTCTTTTTGTCTTGGATTATATTGCTGCTACCTACTAAAATAATCTCTCTTTCATATAAAAGGAATAGATCATAAATCATGCTATTTTAAAAAAATAATTTAAATGAAAAATCTTGAAAGTTTAATTTTTCTAGCTGAGCAATGTTGTTAGTAGAGATAATTCAATTATTTTGCCTGAGAAGAAATTCAATTCACCTCTCTTTTGTGCTTTCTGAGGAAACACCCCATTTTTTTCCATGGCATGACCAATGCCTTCTCCTGCGCTCAGGCCAAACCCGTGGTAGCAAAGAAAGGGTCACAGACAGAAAAGTGTCTTGAAACTGAACAAATCAGACAGTTGATCAATAAATCATTTAATCAATCACATTTATTGGGAGTTTACTGTGTGTATCCTCCCTCCTCAAATCCACAGACAATTACTCTCCCCCTTCTTCAAAGCCTTATTGAGAGCCTATCTCCTCCAAGAGGTCTTCCCAGACTAAATCCCTCCTTTCCTCTTCTCCCACTCCCTTCTGCATTGCCCTGACTTGCTGCCTTTGTTATTCCCCCCTCCCAGCCCCACAGCAATTAAGTACATATTTGTAATTTATTTATTTGAATTGATGTCAGTCTCCCCACATCTAGATTATAAACTCATTACGGTCGATGAATGTGTCTGTTTATTGTTGTATTATACTCTCTCAAATGCTTAGTGCAGTTCTCTGCACATAGTAAATGCTCAATAAAGACAACTGAATGAATGAATGAACTAAGAGCTTGGAAGAGCACAATGTAACTGAATTGATAGAGATGTTCCCTGACCATAATGAGTTTACCATCTAGAGGGGGAGACAGACATGAATATAAATAACTAAATTATGAATATGGATATGATAAGCAGCGTGGCTCAGTGGCAAGAGCCCGGGCTTGTGAGTCAGTGGTCATGGGTTCAAATGCCGGCTCTGCCCCTTGTCAGCTGTGTGACTTTGGGCCAGTCACTTAACTTCTCTGTGCCTCAGTTACCTCATCTATAAAATGGGAATTAAGACTCTGAGCCCCCCATGGGACAACCTGATCACCTTGTAAACTCCCCAGCACTTAGAACAGTGCTTTGCACATAGTAAGCACTTAATAAATGCCATTATTATTATTATTATTATTATTATTATGAGTGCTGTGGGCCTGAGGGAAGGGTGAAAAAGGGGGAAAATTCAAGTGCAAAGTTAATGTCTTTAGGCCCTTCTGTTCAAAGAGTGTCATTTCTGGTTTCACACTGCACCATTCATTCATTCATTCATTAATCATATTGAGCATTTACTGTGTGCACAGCACTGTACTAACTGCTTGGAAAGTTCAATACAGCCACAGATAGAGACAATCCATACCCAACAACAGGCTCACAGTCTAGAAGGGTGGACAAACAACAAAACAAAACAAATGGACAGGTATAATACCATCAAAATAGATAAATAGAATTATAGATATATGCACATCATTAATAAATTATATAGAATAATAAATATGTACAAATATACACAAGTGCTGTGGGGCAGGAAAGGGGGTAGAGCAGAGGGAGGATGTAGAATTGATGGGGAGGGGAGGAGGAACAGAGGAAAGGGGAGGGCTCAGTTTGGGAAGGCCTCCTAGAGGAGGTGAGCTCTCAGTAGGGCTTTGAAGAGGGGAAGGGAACTAGTTTGGCGGTTGTGAGGAGGGAGGGCATTCCAGGCCAGGGGGATGACGTGGGCCGGGGGTCGATGGCGGGACAGGCGAGAACGAGGGACGGTGAGGAGATTAGCAGCAGAGGAGTGGAGGGCGCAGGCCGGGCTGTAGGAGGAGAGAAGGGAGGTGAGGTAGGCGGGGGCAAGGTGATGGAGAGCCTTGAAGCCAATAGTGAGGAGTTCTTGCTTCATGAATAAGTTGATAGGCAGCCACTAGAGATTTTTGAGCAGGGGAGTGACATGCCCAGAGCAATTCTGTAAAAAAAGATCATCCGGGCACCAGAGTGAAATATAGACTGAAACGGGGAGAGACAGGAGGATGGGAGATCAGAAAGGAGGCTGATGCAGTAATCCAGTCGGGATAGGATGACAGATTGAACCAACCAGGTAGCGGCTTGGATGGAGAGGAAAGGGTCGATCTCGGCGATGTTGTGGAGGTGAGACCGGCAGGTTTTGGTGACGTGTTGGATGTGTGGGGTGCATGAGAAAGCAGAGTCATGGATGACACCAAGGTTGTGGGCATGTGAGACAGGAAGTATTGTAGTGATGATTAGGACAGGGTTTGGAGAGAAGATAAGGGACCCAGTCTTGACATGTTGAGTTTTAGGTGGCGGGTGGACATCCAGGTGGAAATGTCCTGAAAGCAGGAGGAGACAGGAGTCTGGAGGGAAGGAGAGAGAACAGAGGAGGAGATGTAGATTTGGGTGTCATCTACATAGAGATGATAGTTGAAGCCGTGGGAGCTAATGAGTTCACCGAGTGATTATAGATGGAGTACAGAAGGGGATCAAGAACTGACCCTTGAAGAACCCGTACAGTTAGGGGATGGGAGAGGGAGGAGGAGCCCACAAAGGAGACTGAGAATGAACAGCCAGAGAGATAAGAGGAAAACCGGGAGAGAACAGCATCCGTGAAGCCAAGGTTGGATAACGTGTTGAGAAGGGGATGGTTGACAGTGTCAAAGGCAGGTGAGAGGTCAAGGAGAATTAGGATAGAGTAGGAGCCATTGGATTTGGCAATTAGGAGGTCACTGTGATCTTAAGACCTAGCAGTTGCAAAATCACTTGGACAGAGAGCAAGAATAATCAATCAATCGTACTTATGAAACACTTATTTTGTGCAGAGCACTGTACTAAGCTCTTAGGAGAGTTCAATAAAACAATATAACAGACACATTCATAGACATATTCCTTGCCCACAAGCTTACAATCTACAATCTGACTCAGTCCTTCAGTTTGCTTATGCTCCAGTGGGTTACCACAGTATTGAAATATTGAACCACCAGAGGTTGGTGAGGTACCATGAAGCCGTTTCAATTCTATGGACAACAAAACAATCCTCACATTTGGTGTGTTTTCTCATTTTAGAGGTAATGCGGGGGAGGAGGCAGGGTAGATCAGGGTCCTGTCTGGATTTTTTGTAGAGATTTGTAGAAAAGCGGGAGAAAATAATATTTCCTGTTTTCCCTCTTACTGATTTGCAGTTTATTATCTGCTATCCTCCACGCATCCCCGCAACCAACTACCTGGTCCCAAAAAGGAAAAGACCTGTGGCTTTTTTCTGGAAAAGCAGGAATATTACATATTTTGCTTTCCCAGCCCCCACCCCGCAGCTTATTTACAATCATTGACCTATCAATCAGTGGTATTTATTAAAGCAGCATGGCTCAGTGGAAAGAGAACAGGCTTGGGAGTCAGAGGTCATGAGGTCTAATCCCGACTCTGTCACTTGTCTACTGTGTGACTTTGGACAAGTCACTTCTCAAGCTAGCTCTCTTCCTCCCTTCAAGGCCCTGCTGAGAGCTCACCTCCTCCAGGAGGCCTTCCCAGACTGAGCCCCTTCTTTCCTCTCCCCCTCGTCCCCCTCTCCATCCCCCCATCTTACCTCCTTCCCTTCCCCACAGCACCTGTATATATGTATATATGGTTGTACATATTTATTACTCTGTTTATTTATTTATTTATTTATTTTACTTGTACCTTTCTATCCTATTTATTTTATTTTGTTGGTATGTTTGGTTCTGTTCTCTGTCTCCCCCTTTTAGACTGTGAGCCCACTGTTGGGTAGGGACTGTCTCTATGTGTTGCCAATTTGTACTTCCCAAGCGCTTAGTACAGTGCTCTACACATAGTAAGCACTCAATAAATACGATTGATTGATTGATTGATTGATTCTCTGTGCCTCAGTTACCTCATCTGTAAAATGGGGATTAAGACTGTGAGCCCTACGTGGGACAACCTAATCACTTTGTATCCACCCCTGTGCATAGAACAGTGCTTTGCACATAGTAAGCACTTAACAAATGCCATTATTATTATTATTATTATTATTTATTTAATGCTTACTGTATGCAGAGCACTATACTAAACACTTGGGATTGCTTCAAAAGGTATTGACATTCTATCAGGCTAATAAGGAGAGAAAAATGCCCTTCTCCCTTCATCCCAGGCCACACAGTGATCATATTCTAAAAGTCAGGAGACCCATCAATCAATAAATCGATCAGTGATATTTACTGAGTGCTAACTGTGTGCAGAGCACTGTTCTAACTGTTCGAGAAGCAGCGTGGCTTATTGGAAAGAGTGTGGGCTTGGGTGTCAGAGGATGTGGGTTCTAACCCCAGCTCCCCCTCTTGTCTGCTGTGTGACTTTGAGCAAGTCACTTAATTTCTCTGTGCCTCAATTGCCTCATCTGTAAAATGGGGATTAAGACTGTGAGCCCCACATGGGACAACCTCATTACTTTGTACCAAGAACAGTGCTTGGCACATAGTAAGCGCTTAACAAATACCATTATTATTATTGAGAAACTTCAGTAGAACAGAGTTGGTAGAGATGACCCCTGCCCACAAGAAGCTTACAGTTCACAGACTTTAGGAAACACAGTGTCCCAAAATATCCATCCTATTAATCAATCCATCAATGGTATTTATTGAGCACTTACAATGTGCAGAGCACTGTACTAAGTGATTAGGAGAGTACAACAGACTCATCTGTGGGGATTAAAATTGTGAGCCCCACGTGGGACAACCTGATCACCTTGTATTCCCTCCCATAGCTTAGAACAGTGCTTTGCACATAGTAAGTGCCTAACAAATGCCATTATTATTATTATTATTATTATTATTATTATTATTATTATTATTATTATTATTATTATCTTTCTGAGTGAATGTGTCTTGACTCAGACATCCTCCCAGTTGTACTTTGATTGCCTCCCCCTGCCTCCTGCAATTTCTTCTTTTGCTTTGGAAAGAGCATGGGACCAAGGTATGGTGGATACTGAGTGCCAATCTCCAAAATTCAAAACCAGAGGGAATTGTGACACTAGCTCTGGTGACTCAGCAAACAGATCTTTCTATCACTCAAATCCTGCCTGGAGGAACTAATTAGAGGAGGAAGATGGGTCAGAAGGGAAAGTAGGGAGGTCAGAAACCAATGATTTAATTAGATGGATCTGTAAAAAGATTTTCTGGAAGCATTTCATTTGTAATGGGAATCTAAATTAGTAAACCACATACAATTTAACCACTGGGGGAGGGAAGGGAGAGGGAAAAGGGTACAGGTTTTCCAGGAGGTTAAAATGTATTTTAGGGAATGTATTTTCAAGTATACTTTACTGAGAACTTAGATATGCCTAGACAACAGGAGATGAGTCTTGCATTAATTTATGTGACTCTTAGGGGATTCACTTCTGGGACATCCTCCAAGCAGCTTATTCACTTTACTGACACATTTCTGCATTTTCTGCTTCTCTAAAGCTCTCCCCACCCACAGATGCTAGGTTGGCTAGCCTCAAAGCCATCCCCAAATCCAGGCAGGTTGTCCCCAGTTCAAGAGCTCAGAGCCAGCAGAACTCCTGGGGAGCAATTATGCAGACACTATTCCAAAGCACCTAAGACCAAATAGCTAATAACATCTTAAAACCACATGCAAAATCGTGAATCACTCAATGAAAATCTAAATTATGGTCATTTGAAAATTAATGAGCTCAGAAACCAGGGGATAATTTCCTTGTTTCCCCGCAACACAGATTTGGGATTAAATTTTTGAATGATCAAAATTTAAGATATGTTACATATTCTCAAAACTATTCATGTCAAAGTCATCACCTCAGACCCAATACCTTTCCTGCACCTGCCAGGTTTTCCTTCTGGTCACTGATCCAGGACTTTTTTGAAATGGTGTACCAGTATGTACTCTAAAAGCCATATATTTTATATGAATTAAAGAAAAGTAGAAAAATAAAACCTGAATTAGCTTACAAAGTAGCCTTCCAAAGGAAAGAATAGACGAGCCTTTGTTATGAGACTTCAGAACCAAGAACTTGTGAGAAGGAAGTGATTTTAGTGATAGTGGTTAAAGTGGCACACTCATGTGCTCTCTCTTCCCAGCTCACCTAGGGCAGCAGGCAAGGAGGTGAGCAAATTTGCAGTACATTACTAAGTGACTGCAACATAATGCTGATGTAATTGGGCTTTGTTGGGCTTTGTTGCCCCTCTTAGCCAGGAATTTTGCAGGATTCCTGTTCAGTTTGAACTCATCATGGAACACACTAGGTAGTCCTTTGGTCAAAAACTCTCTTCACTTACGGCAGAACCCAAGTAGACGGAACAGGGACTAGAACTCAGGACTCCTGATTCTGAGACAGGTATTTGCTATATGAACTGATTCATCAGAAATCCAGCTGCTCTCAAAACACTGCTTAACACCAAAACTCCCGCAGGTGCTGCCTGATTCTGTTTATCTTTTCAAACACATTGAATCCACTGCATCTACTGTATCTCCACCACTGACATTTACTCAATCAATCAGTGGTATTTATTGAGCGCTTATCACTTCTTGTGTGCAGAGCACTGTACTAAATGCTTATTATTATTATTAAGTGCCATGGAGTCATTTCTGATTCATTGGAACTCCATGGATATACTTTCTCCAGAACGCCCTGTGCTTGGGAGCGTAAAATACTACAGAGTTGGTAGACAAATTCCCTGCTCACAGTCTAGAGGGGAAGAACTGTACTAAATTATACAGAGTATGGAACAGTTTTCTAGACACTTTAGCTACATGCCAAAATACATGGGAAAAACGATGATGATAGTAGATATAAAGAATAAATGCCAAGGGATAAATCTATTGGTAATGAATATAGATAGATACATAAGCACTGAGATGGCAGAAAAACTGGAATCACTAGGAAAGTGGGAAGAATTGATTGGGAAAGACCTCCGGGACGGGGTGGTTGGTAAGAAGGTTTTTTTTAATACTGGAGCTTATGAACACAGAAGGTCTGGAAAAACTTTAGTACTTCCACAAAATGGCACATATGACAGTCTTAATTTACATTATAAGCTTGTCAAAGCACATGTGATGGCATCCGTGTTTCAACGTATGGCATTTTGGAGTTCTGTCAATGACTAAACTGTAATGCTGTGAACAAACAGATTTGATGGTTTACTTGGGCAGGGAACACACCTACCAACTCTGCTGTATTGTTCTCTAGATGCTTATTACAGTGCTCTGCACTTAAGTGCTCAATAAATGCCATTGATTGATTGATGAGCTGCCCATTTCACTCAGCCTAGACACTTTGCCTTCTTAGAATGGCACAAATGACCAGTGCAATATTTATTTTTAGTCATTGTCTTCATTATCAACATCTTCAACAGGTGTTTACAAAGCTTGCTCAGAGTTGTTGATTAGGAGAAGCAATGTGGTGTGGTGAGTAGAGCACAGGCCTGAGACTCAGAAGGTCATGGGTTCTAATCCCGACTCTGCTGTATGTTTGCTGTGTGACCCTGGGCAAGTCACTTCACTTCTCCGTGCCTCAGTCACCCCATCTGTGTAATGGGAACTGAGACTGTGAGCCCCGTGTGGGACAGGGACTGTGTACAACCCGATTTGCTTATACCCACCCCACTGCTTCGTACGGTGCCTGGCACACAGTAAGTGCTTAAAAAATACCACAATTATAATTATTACATATAATCCAGGAGAATCTGTTTATAGGATACAGAATATTCTGCCAAAATGCATGCCGCCTGTATTAGTCTGTCTTTTTCTTGTAGCATAGATAGAAAATACATGAATTGCACATACATGGTTTTTATTTTGAACTTATCTCACTGAACCACCATCACAATCCTGACTTTTCCTCCTTATCTAGGCCCTGTTCCCACATCTATCCTCTGTATACCTGGCTGTGTGCATCATAACTATTAATACCTGCCAGGAACTCCTGAAATTCCAGGAGGCACAGAAAAATCTCAGATCCTACAGATACAATGGCTTCTGAGAGAACACCCTTCCCTGCCTCAAATTCCACAGGAAATTTCCTCCGGATTTCCAAATGGGAAGTGATTAGGCAGTTACAGCCTTGACTATCTGTTTCTAGCTCTCAATACTCAAGAGAGTAAAAAATCCTGCCACATATGTGTAAATTATTGGCTAATTTGATTAGCTAATAGTCCATTGGCAAGTTTTAGTACCAGGTTCACTCAGGTCAATCGAGAAACAATCTACCACAGATTTTCTCAGGCCCTCTAGGTGATCCTGAGAATGAGGGTTAAATGGAGGAAGGTGGTTGTCATTTTTGAACCTCTTACTCTGGTCCAACCTACCACTCTGGTCCATCCCATCGCTATGTGCGTTTGGGGGATCAGGGTAAGGGCTGGGATGGAAGCAGAGTGGTAAGAATAGGAGGAGGAGGGCTAACACAGTTTGGATTTTTTTTGTGTGTATTTGCTTGTTTTAAACCAGATGAATGAGTTCTGGGTATTGAGTTTGGGCTTGAGGGAGATATGAGGTGAGTGGTGGAAGGAATTCCCCCAAGTCACTGGAACAGAGGGCAGAGCAGATGGGAATGGGGCAGAGGGAGGGTGAGAAGAGTTTAGAAAAGGAAGTGGCTTAACCGTTGATCCCCGAAGCGACAATCGTATCATTGCCATAGACAGTTAATGAGTCTGTCCCTCGACACTTCTTCAGCTTTATGAATCTCTACAGCCATATTATCAAATGCTCTGCACACAGTAAGTGCTCAATAACTACAACTGAATTAATGAATGAATCTAAGCCTAGCTAAATAATGTAACTTTAGTACCTATTTTCCTGTTTCGTAGGCCACACAGTGACACTCAAGCCTTGCTGACCTTCCACACATGGTAGCCTTCAGGCTTGCTGGGCCCAGGCTCCAGACTGTAACCCATTGCATAGTGCAAGGTTCACTGATGATCCATCCAGTGCTTTCAGGGATGTAAGAGAGTTGCAGAGACCCTAGTACAGACCAGCCTTTCATACACCCAGTGAACTTGCCATTCTTTCTTTTACTTCTCAGTTTCTTTCCAGTGCTTTCTCCTGCTCAATGCCTCAATTTTATCCTCTATTTAATTGCTCTATTGACTTTCCTTGAGAGCTTCCTTGACTTAGAGGTCAGTGAGCTTTGTCTGCCAAAGAAATTGGTAACTTGCAGCTGCTCAGATTTTTCCACACCATGGACAGGCTTTAGGTAGTCCTGAAGGACCTTTTGCTTATTTGCAGAGCCCCCATAATACCATCTCACCAGGCGATCCAGGCACAGAACAGCAGAATCAGATTGTGGCACGGGAGCCTGGCCAGAAAGAAAATCATTTCCAAGGTTTTAGCTGCCTTTCCCTGACTTACTGCGGCCCTGACACAAAGCTCTGAAGAAGCAGCCGGGGGCTATAGTGACAACAGTGGGTTGAGGGATTTTGCGAGAGTTATTGAAGTGTTTCT
The DNA here is from genome assembly GCF_015852505.1 of Tachyglossus aculeatus. Taxonomy (NCBI): domain Eukaryota; kingdom Metazoa; phylum Chordata; class Mammalia; order Monotremata; family Tachyglossidae; genus Tachyglossus; species Tachyglossus aculeatus. Next base: position 99,117,349 of record NC_052066.1, on the reverse strand, counting down.
TGTTCTTTGCAGGATTTCTTTCATATCTTGTACCTGGGGGTCAGGGAGGATGGGCAGAGCCAGGATATCCTCTACCCTCATCCTATTGCTCCTTTGATTTCCTTGCCATTCTCCTTGGCCCCTGAAGAGCTAGCATCCTCCTTTTCTTGGTGGAGAGTGTACATTAGACTGTGAGCCTGTTGTTGGGTAGGTATTGTCTCTATCTGTTGCAGAATTGTACTTTCCAAGCACTTAGTACAGGTGTTGTCTTCTTTTCAAAAAGGTATAATTTCCCAGTCTGTCTGATGTATATGAGTTTGAGTACATGGGCTCTCCAAAGCATTTTTGATCATCCCGAGAGGTTTGAATATTGTCTAAATAGAATGTTTCATGAGAAGTTGGCCTAGCCAGTTAGTGGTAAGAATTGGACTCATGGCACAACCAGAATTATCTGTGCTCAGGGAACTTGAATAGTTTATGAGCATCATATCCAGGATGCCCGTTATCTGCAGGGGTAAATCAACACTCTGTACCTGAGAGACCTGCTTTCTCTCTTTTTCCACATCACTGCTCTTCCAGCCTCCCTTAGACAGTACCTGTGACTGACATACTTGCTGCTCAGATGGGACCCATACCACCTTCCCAGTTATTAAATTAAGCATCATGCATGTAGTGGAGTGTCAGCAACAAGCGATGTCACCTTGTGGAAAGTGCACAGTCCTGAAAGTCAGGGATCCTGAGTTTCAATCCTGGTTCTGCCACTTGACTGCTGTGTGAGCTAGGGCAAGACACTTAAAATCTCTGTGCCTCAATTTCCTCATCTGCCCATCTTCAATTTCCTTCTAAAATCGCACCTCTTTGAGAAGACTTTCTCCAATTCAGTATTCTTCTCTCTTGGGTGAATATTCTCTACTACCACCTCAGCACTTCATTCATTCATTCATTCAATCATATTTATTGAGAATTTACTGTGTGCAGAGCACTGTACTAAGCGCTTGGGAAGTACAAGTCGGCAACATATAGAGAAGGTCCCTACCCAAAAATGAGCTCAGCACTTTTGCACTACCTCCACCCATAGCTATTGTTTTATATCAATATACATTCTCTACTATCTAATAAATCGGTGACATTGATTTAGCACTTCCTGTTTGCAGAGCCCTTTACTATATGCTTGGGAGGGTAATTAATCAACCAATCTGTTAAATGGAGACTAAATACCTGTTCTCCATCCTTCTTAGATTGGGAGCTTTATGTGAGACAGGGACTGTGTTCAACCTGATTATCTTGTATCTACCCCAGCACTTAGTACAGTGCTTAGCACACAGTGAGCCCTTATACCACAATTTGGCATTGTCATTATTATTATTTTTGAGCTGATTATTCAATGGTAGCAGAAGCACATGATAGGTAAATTTAGCACAATCATTTTCGTAATGAGTCACTACATTATTAGGCAGTTTTCAAAATGGAGTTGAAGATTATTTTCAGTAGAACAAAACTTATATGCTGATTGTGTTTGCATAATTATTTTCAGATTTGTTGGCTGTGAGAAATTAAAAACTTCTATGTTCAGTGGTGTCTTCCTGCATCACAATCTGGTCTCACTCTGCTGTAGACCCTAAAGGTTTTGTCTTCTTTTGGCAGTATCTTTAAATTGGCTTATCCAGGGAAAACTGCACTAATGTGATCATTACACTGTCCCAATTCATCAAAAATAGTTCAGAACAGATTGAGGGGTGGGTGTGGAGAAAAAGATCCCACTCTATCCTCCCCTGATCCCCCTGAGGACTTGGTAATGGTGTATTTTCATTTTTCTATTAGGTCTAGGTCACTCGCCCAAACTAAAAAATCAGCCCCAGAGGTCTCAGCATATTTTAGACCTGGGCCATGAGTGATGCACAGCCTTCAGATTTGAAACAAACTATTGTTCAAGGACAAACCTCAAAGTTACACATCACAGTTACATTTCATGCATTTTGTCGAAGGTTAGTGTACTGTCTCATCCAGATAAATCATTGTTTTATGAATCGATCTGAGTTTCTCAATTGTAATTAGTCCTGAAGAGCTGTAAAGGAAGCCATTAAAATGTGGTATTGCAAAAACTAATCGTGGCCAAAGATTACAGTACCATCTAATCATTGATTATTCATCGAAGTTCAGATATTTAGCAGTTTAAATTTAAAATGAAGTTGGTCAATAAATAAGTCAATTTAATAGATTATCATCATATCTACCTTCAAAAATAAACATTTAGCTAATATCAAAGGAAAATATTGGCCTTGGCCAAACTCTCTCTGATCTTCAAATAAGAATGATCCTCCCTCAAGCTGAGACTAAATCATTGAGAAAAGTTCATAAATGGATAATTGTGTTTTCAGAGGTTTAAATTAAACATAAATCTGGAAGTCTTATCTGAAATAAATTCCAAGATCTCCGTGGCTGCCAAGAAAGGCAATTCACAGTAAGAGCCCCCTTCCCTCTCCCACACTGCGGGTCCCTGCTCCAAGCATGCCCTGTACACTGCAGGCTGCTCATTCATTCATTTAATCGTATTTATTGAGCACTTACTGTGTGCACAGCACTGTACTAAACACTTGGAAAGTACAATTTGGCAACAAATAGTGAAAAGCCCTACCCAACAATGGGCTCACAGTCTAGAAGGGGGGAAACAGACAACAAAACAAAACAAAACAAATACACAGGCATCAATAGCATCAACATAAATAAATAGAATTATAGATATATACACATCATTATTAAAATAGAATAATAAATAGGTACAAATATACACATGTGCTGTGGGGAGGGGAGTAGAGCACAGGAAGGGAGTCAGGGAAATGGGGAGGGGAGGAGGAGCAGAGAAAAAGGGAGTTCAATTTGGGAAGGCCTCCTGGAGGAGGTGAGTTTTCAGCAGGACAATGAAGCGGGGGAAAGTGAGCTAGTTTGGCGGATGTGTTGGCAACCCAGGCCAGAGGTAGGATGTAGGTCAGGGGTCAATGGCGGGACAGGTGAGAATGAGGCACAGTGAGGAGCTTAGCACAAGAGGAGTGGAGTGTGCGGTCTGGGCTGTAGAAGGAGAGAAGGGAGGTAGGTAGGAGGGGACAAGGTGATGGAGAGCTTTGAATCCAATAGTGAGGAGTTTTTGCTTGATACGGAGGTTGATAGACAACCACTGGAGATTTTTGAGGAGGGGATTGACACGCCCAGAGACTTTCTGTAGAAAGATAATCCAGGCAACAGAGGGAAGTATAAACTGAAGTGGGGAGAGACTGGAGGTTGGGAGATGCTTACGTGGATTTAAGCTGCTGCTGATCACACAGACTGACTCACCAAATGGCTGTACACCCTCCCTCATATCCATCAGACAATGACTCTCCCCTCCTTCAAAGTCTTATGGAAGGCACACCTCCTCCAAAAGGCCTTCCCTGACTAAGCCCTCCCTTCTTCTTCTCCCACTCCCTTCTGCGTCACCCTGACTTGCTCCCTTTATTCATTCCACCTCCCAGCTCCACATCACTTATGTATATATCTGTAATGTATTTATTTATATTAATGCTCCCTCTTGACCGTATAATTGTTGTGGGCAGAGAATGTGTCTGCTTATTGTTGTAGTGTCCCAAGCGCTTAGTACAGTGCTCTGCACTAAATGCTCAATAAATACAATTGACTGACTGCATGCCTCATCCTGACACCTGCCCATCCCATGTCATGGCTTTCAAGACCCTCAGCATCCTCCTCTTCCAGACCACCAGGCTGCCTCTCCAGGATCCCGCACTGTCTCTCCTCTGCATCACCATGGAACCTCCATCCAGGCCTGTCTCCTGCTTACTCAGTGGAACAGGAAAAGTCAGTTACAGTCTGGCACCACCCACAAAACCTTGGAAAGACCGCGATGGCTGATTGGGAGATCAATTGATCAATCAATCTGTTAAATGGAGACTAACTACCTGTTCTCCATCCTTCTTAGATTGGGAGCTTTATGTGAGACAGTGACTGTGTTCAACCTGATTATCTTGTATCTACCCCAGCACTTAGTACAGTGCTTAGCATACAGTAAGCACTTAAGAAATACCACGATTACTATTATTGTCATTATTATTATTATTGAGTTGATTATTCGATAGCAGAATCAGATTATTGGTAAATTTAGAACAATCATTTCAGTAATGAGTAGTATTATTACATTGGTAGGGAATTTTCAAAATGGAGCTGGAGAATATTTTCAGTAGCAGTGGTGGCTGCTAATTGGACAACCTTGAATTCAATGGGCAGGAGTTTCTGACTTATGCAAAGAAAAGTGGATAACTATTGAAAGTTTTGTTTATTTTGTTAAGCAGGGAAGTGATGCATTCTAAATGGAATTTTAGGAAGATGATTTTTGCCACGGAGTATAGGGCAGAGTGAAAATGTGAAAGGCTGGAAGCAGGGAGTCCACAAAGAAGTCTAATGAAGCAGTTTCATTTTATTAAAGAAAAGGTTAAGAACATTAAATGTTCCAACTCCAACTAAAATGAGTGACGAAGAGGGCAACGATCACATTATTTCAGCAAGCGTCTGTCAGAGACAGAAAATAGGTCAGGGTGGATCATTGGTTTGGCCCAGGAATAATTCAATCAAGTGTATTTATGAAGCACTTACTTTGCATTACCTATACACTTCGATCCGCATCCTTTAAACACATGATATTCAATCTGTAATTTATTTTACTATCTGTCTCCCTGTGGATAGGGATCAGTAGGTGCTTAAAAAATACCATACTGGTTTCGTGAAATCAGACACAGGCATTTCATATTGCTGTTTAAAAGAACACATCCTGTGTCAGACTCTGCCTTTAGATTGTAAACTCTTTCAGGAAAAGGATCCTGCCTAACACTATTGAACCTTTCCAAGTATGTGCTCTCTGCAAACAATAAACAATAGTTTTATTCATTTAAATATCTGTCTCCAGCTCTAAGCTGTAGGCTTGTGGACAGTGATCACATCTACCAATTCTAGTGCAACATACTCTCCCAAGCAGTGAATACAGTCCTCCCCCACAGCAAGCAGTTAATGAATAGCATTGATTGATTCATCAATTTATTCTTTCTTTTTCAATTTCACTTTTCCTCATGTACAAGGACTAAGTATTTTCTTTGTCGCTCTGTCCTCTCCCTCTGACAACTAGGCTTTCCTTTGGATAGCACCTAGAGGATTCGGCTATTTCAACTGACAACATTTTATTTCCCTATGGCACCTGGAGTTGAACTCCATTTAAAATTTAATATTTTAATTTAGCCCTGAAAAGATTTCAGAAAATTGCAAAGGGGCCATTAAAGCGGAATTTTTCACAAATGTGGACTGAGATTTGGAGTTATTTTTTTTGTAAATCAGATGCACTTATTTCTCTTTTTTTTAAGTCTGTTGAGAGATTTCAATCCTATCAAACACTGTGAATGCATTAAGCTCCTTTTCCCCAGCAATTGCATGCCATTATAATACAGAGACCATTAAGATGTTAAATGAATCATCCTTGTATCTCAACAAGACACATTCCTTACCCTCATTCAGCATTTTGGATGAAAAACACTAATGGCAGCTGATGTTTCTTTACTGGTTTTCTCTATGAGAACTTAAAGAATACCCACTTCAGTGCTATGGACTGGTAAATATCCTTTCAAAAGTAAAGAAAGAATGCATTGCAGGAAGGGTCGTTTTCTCTGATTTCCATAGCTATAAAAATTAAGAATGAAGGTGTATCATGGAAAGAAGCTGAAGCAACAATGGTGACTTGATTTCATAGGAAATGATAATTTCATTTTGTATTGGATATAGTTCTTCTTCCGCTTACTGCTTGTGTGCATTATGTTCACAAATCCTTGAGCAGAAAGAGTACATGGAAGCAGTGTGGCCTAGAAGAAAAGAAGGCATGGGCTTAGACGTCAAAGGACCTGGGTTCTAATCCTGACTCTGCCACGTGCCTGCTGTGTGTCTTTGTGCAAGTCACTTCACTTATCTGGGCCTTAGTTCCTTCTTCAGTAAATTAGGGATTCAATAGCTGTTCTCCCTCCAACTTAGACTGTGAACACCATGTGGAACCTTAACGGTGTCCAACTTGGTTATATTGTATGTATCCCAGTGGTTAGTACACTGCAGAGTACAGTACGTAGTAAGAGCTTAATAAATACCATCATTATCATCGTTCTGGGATAATGCCATTTGGAGAAATGCTTGCAGTCTAATGACATGTTTGGGGAATAGGATTCAAAGCAGAGTAGTAGTAATAGAAGTAGTTGCATTTAGTAAGCATTTACTGTGTCCAGAGCACTGTTCTAAGCATTAGGAGAGAATGCACAGGTGAGAATTAGACATGGTCCCTGTCTCTCAGAGGGGTCTCACAATTTAAGAGTATAAGAGGGGGAAACGGCCTGGAGAGAGATACATCAGAACTGATGAAACATTAAAACACAATACAGACAAATAAACAAAGTAAAAACAAAATCAGGAGGGTGTAGTGCTGCTTAAAGGACTTGTCCTTGCTACCACATTCCCTCCCGCGATTGAGGAGTCTTGCTTCCAGTGTGTTCCATGTTCACCAAGTAGGGAATAAAAACTGCTCCTGTGTGCTCTTGGCATCCTAGCTACCAACAGCCAACCACGCTGTCTCCCTGAGAACCTACACAGGCTCTCCTCCACACCACTGATTAGATACCATCTCTCATTCAACCCACATATTCAATCCATCACTAAATCCTATAGGTCCCACCTTCACAGCATAGCTAAAATCACCCTTCCTTCTCCAACCAAACTGCTACCATGTTAACAGTCCCTCATCCTATCCTGCTTGGATTACTGCATCAGTCTCCTTGCTGACTTCCCAGCCTCCTGTCTCTCCCCACTCTAGTCCATATTTCACTCTGCTGTCTGGACCATTTTCTACAAAAATGGTCAGGCAATGTTTCCCTGCTCTTCAAGAACCTCCATTAACTGACCTTTCACCTCTGCATCAAATAAAACTTCTCCCCATTGGATGTAAAGCTACCAATTAACTTGTCCTTTCCCACCTCGCCTCACTACTCTCCTATTACAACCCAGCCCTCCCACTTCACTCCTCTAATGCTAACCTTCTCATGTTACCCCAATCTTATCTATCTTGATGCTCCCCTCTTGCCTACATCCTGCTCTGGCCTGGAACACCCTCCCTCCTCATATCTGCCAAATAATGACTCTCTCTGCCTTCAAAGCCTTATTGAAGACATGCCTCCTCCAAGAAGTCTTCCTTTATTAAGGTCTCCTTTCTTCTTTGCCCATTCCTTTCTGCTTCTCTCTAACTAGCTCCCTTTATTTATCACCCCTCCCAGTACCACAGACACTGCTTACGTACATTTCTGTAATTTATTCATTTATATTGTTGTCTTTCTCCCCTACTAGACTGTACTCTTGTGGGCAGGGAATGTGTCTCCTATTGTGCTGTACTCTCTCAAGCTCCTAGTACAGTCCTCAACACAGAGTAAGTGCTCAATAAATATGACTGTCTGACCGACCATCTGATTCTGCTTCCTACCACCTTGCAAGAAAGAGAAAAACACTACAGCACTTGGCCTCAATCTACCATCAATCAGTCATCAATCAATTGTATTCATTGAGCATTTATTGTATGCAGAGCACTGTACCATGTGCTAGGGAGAGTCTGGCATAGCAGAGTTTGTAGACATGTTCCTTGCCCACAAGGAGCTTACAGTCTAGAGGAAGAGATGTACATTAAAATATGTTATGGATAAGTGCTGTGTTGCTGAGAGTGGAGGTGAATGAAAGGAATAAATCCAAGTGCTAATGTCATGCAGAAAAATCCCCTAAACCCACAAAAATTCCACAAAACTCTACAAAACCTTGGCAACACTGGTGGCTGCTGTACTAGACTGTGAGCTCGTTGTGGGCTGAGAATGTCTCTCTCATTGCTATATTGTACTTTCCCAAGTACTTAGTAGAGTGCTCTGCACAAAGTAAGTGCATTATAAATACAACTGAATGAATGAGTGGTTGCTGTGACTTTGGGTGTGTCTTGCAATGTGATCCACAAAGCGTCTGAAATTCTGCTCCTCTAGGGAAGCCTTACTTATTTTGTATTATTTTTGTATTTGTTTGTATTGTGTTTAAATGTTTCATTACTCCTGATGTTTCTGTCTCTAGGCCCTTCTCCCCACTTATACTCTGCAATTGTGAGCTCCCTGAGAAACAGGGATCAATTCTAATTCCCACCTGTATATTCTCTCCCAATGCTTATTACAGTACTCTGCACAGAGTAAGCACTTTCTAAATACAACTACTGCTATTACTACTACTCCTCTTAAGAGTCCCATTCTCTGGAAGTTTAATTAGACTGCAATCATTTTGAGGACAGGAAATGTGAAATACTCCATCTGTATGCCTCTCGGGTACTAGGTAAACTGCTCTATACACTGCTGTTGATACTAGATAGACTTTATCTCATTGAGAGATTGCCCTATGATAATGATGATATTTGTTTAGCGCTTATTATGTGCCAAGCACTGTTCTCAGTGCTGAGGAATGGTGATCCCTTGCAAAACTTTCTCCCACTACTTTAGCAAGCTCCTACAGGCAGAGATCATGTCTCTTACCTCTATTGGGTATTTCAAAGTGATTAGTACAGTGTTCTGCACAGTGTAGGTCTCCAATGCATATGATTGATTGATTGACTGAATCAAGAGAGAGGGAAGGAAGGTTCACATGGGATTTCCCCTCTTGTAGTGAGGAAACAGATACAGAAAAATGAAGTTCTTTGCCCTTTGTTAGTTGGTAATCTTGTTGAAAACAAATGGCTGGCCTCCACCTGGCAAACTCCCAACTTAGTCAATCAACCCATCCATAGTTATTGATCACCTACAGAGGGTAGAGTGTAATAATAATAATAATGGTAATGGCATTTATTTAGAGCTTACTATGTGCCAGGCACTGTAGTAAGTGCTAGGGTAGGCTATAAGCAAATCAGGTTGGATATAGTCCCTGTCCCACGTGGGGCTCACAGTCTCAATCCCCATTTTACAGATGAGAGAACTGAAGCCCAGAAAAGTAAGGTGACTTGCCCTAGGTCACACAGCAGAAAGTGGCAGAGTCAGATTAGAGCTCATGACCTAATGATTAGAACTTATGACTACGCCATGCTGCTTCCTGAGTGGAGTCTTAAGCAATTGGGAGAGTACAACAGAGGTCACAGGCACAATCCTCGTTTTAAAGAAGATTACAATCTAGAAGGAGAGAGAGAAGTTTACAGTTAGAAGGAAAAAGGTACAGTTAGCAATAGTGAGACTTAAGAGAGAAGCAACGTGGCTGAGAGAAGCAGCGTGGCTCAGTGGAAAGAGCCCGGGCTTTGCAGTCAGAGGTCATGGGTTCAAATACCGACTCCGCCAATTGTCAGCAGTGTGACTTTGGGCAAGTCACTTCACTTCTCTGGGCCTGAGTTCCCTCATCTGTAAAATGGGGATTAAGACTGTGAGCCCCCCGTGGGACAACCTGATCACCTTGTATTCTCCCCAGCGCTTAGAACAGTGCTTTGCACATAGTAAGCACTTAATAAATGCCATCGTTATTAAGAAATTCGGGTTTGCGAACAAATCAGTTAAAAAATAGATAGAAAACGAAGCTTAGTATATATATATTAGTGCTAAGGTGGCTGTTGGGATGCGATGATATGAGAGGTGGGGGGGATGTTTTCTGTGGTGGTCAGTCCAACTACCCCTTACACGCAGGAGAGGAAGGAGGAACACCAGAAGATAAACTTCCCTGAGGGAAGCCACAGTAATACCTTATTTGAAAGCAACTTGTAACCAATCAGGGGAAGGATTGGGAAGGAAGTCAGGGGATGGGTAGTTAGGGAAGGAGTCCCTTGGCCATTTTGAAGCTGGAGATTGGGAGCCGTTTCATGGGAGAACATGGCACATGGGAGGCTGATTTCAGTGAGGATCAGAGATGATCCTGGGTAAGAGCGAGAATAGCCTGAAAGTCCAGCATCTAGAGACTAGGAAGCCCTGAGGGGAAAAGCTTCCGCTGCTGAAGAGGAGAAATGACACTGAGAAACCCAGAATGTGACAGACTGTGAGGGGGTGGGACCAGAACTGGGGGGCCCTGAGAGAAGAGGGGAAGGAAGCCACGCAGAGAAGCAGCATGGCTCAGTGGAAAGTGCACGGGGAAGGACCAGAGGAACATAAGTCCTTAGTTGCCTGCAGCAAAGCACAGATGATCCTGGGGAGAAAAGTATTAGACTTAAGAATGTGAAAAGCAGCATGGGCTAGTGGATAGAGCATGGGCCTTGGAGCCAGCCTTCTGGGCTCTAATCCCAGCTCCACCACATCCCGGCTCCACCAATTGTCAGCTGTGTGACTTTGGGCAAGTCACTTCACTTCTCTGGGCCTCAGGTCCCTCATCTGTAATATGGGGATTAAGACTGTGAGCCCCACGTGGGACAACCTGATCACCTTGTATCCTCCCCAGCGCTTAGAACAGTGCTTTGCACATAGTAAGCACTTAACAAATGCCATCATTATTATTATTATTATTATTGTCTGCTGTGTGACCTTGGGCGAGTCAGTTCACATCTCTGTGCCTCAGTTACCTCATCTGGAAAGTGGGGATTGAGACTGTTAGCACCTTGTGGGGCAAGGACTGTGTCCAACCTGATTAGCTTGAACTTAGTACAGTACCTGACACAGAGTAAGCACTTAACCAATAGCATAAAATAAATACACAGTTTAAACTGAATTTTTGTTTGACTTTTACCAAAGTAAGAGTTTTGATAGAGGACTATTAAACGTTTCTGAGATCTCTTTTCCTGGTGTTGGCCTGCAACAGAGCAGGAGGAACTCTGGGGGGCATTAACCAGGGAAGCCACAGGAAGAGGGAAGGATCACTTTCTCCATGAATTTTCTGCAGCCAGTCCTGGGTGGGGAATGGTAGACTAGCCCCCAGTGACCCCTTTGCCTTCAGGAAGACGTCTACACTTCAGATGAGGGGAGGTGGCTGTGACAGAGATGATAGAGTAGACAAAAGTCCCCAACCTGCTTATTCTGGTTAGGGAAGAAATGGAGAGCTTTAAGACCTAAGGAAGACGTACAAAAGTCTGGGCATTCCTAAAGTGACTCCTGCGACTATTTTGGCAGGGATTTAGGGCTGGAAACTTCCAGTAATGTCACAAGTACGTAATTGGGTATATACATTAGTACTAAGGTAGCCTTCGGGGTGCCATGATCTTGGAAGGTGGGATCAAATTGAAGAACATACATGATAGTCCCAAAGGATCCCTTAGTTTCAGGGAAACTTGGAAGTAGGAATTCCCATTCTTCTCGTGTAAATTCTTACATACTCTTATCATCTGGTTTGCTACTTGGAGAGCTCATTTTTGGAAGATGGGAGATAAGAACAATTAGTTTCATAAAAGGAAAACCTCTTAATTATCACTTAGATGCATATACCAAAAGAAAAAGAGAATACACTAAATTCCCACTTCAGTTCAGGGCTATTATATTAATAGTATATCTTGCCTTATGCTGTTGAGTCATTTCCGACCCATAATGACTCCATGGCCACATCTCTCCCAGAACACTCCTGCTATGATTCTTGTATCATTGCTATCATTCTGGTAGTGAATCCTTAGAATTTTCTTGGTAAAAATACAGAAGTGGTTTACCATTGCCTTCTTTGGTGCAATAAACTGGAGTCTTCGCCCTCTACTCTCTCCCATGCTGCTGCTGCCCTCACAGTTGAGTTTTGACTTGTAGCAGATTGCCTTCCACTCACTAGCCACTGCCCAAGCTAGGAATGGAATGGGTATGCCTCCTCTTGACTCTCCTTCCCATAGCTGAGACTGGTAGAGTACTGGATTCTCTCCAGGTGCGATCCTGAAAGGGGTGTAATATATAAAAGACTAAAATATTAGAATTTCTTCATGGTTAGAAATTTATCTCAATTTACTGTAATGGAGCTCCCTTTTCCCTGACAACATGGCCTAGTGAAGAGAGAACAAGTCTTTCATTCTTTCCTTCCTTCATTCAATTCAATTGTATTTACTGAATGCTTATTTTGTGGAGAGCACTGTACTAAGCTCTTGGAAGAGTACAGTATAACAATAAACAGACACTTTCCCTGCCCACAACTAGCTTACAGGAATCAGAGAACATATGTGACCTTGCACAAGTCACTTATCTTCTTTTTGCCTCAGTTTCCTCATCTGTAAAATGGGGTGCAATGCCTTTTCTCCCTCCTACTTAGACTGTGAGTCAAGGCCTGTGTTAAACCTGATTAAGTTGTATCTACCCCACTGCTTAGAACGGTGCTTGAGACAGAAAAAGCATTTAAACAAACACGATACTACTGCTATTACTACTTCAACTGCTGACAATAACAATACTACTACTACTGCTAATGACAATAATAATAATGGTAATGAAACTTTAAAAAATTCACCTTGCTGCAGGTAACTACATCCCATTGAACCTCTCAACTACATGAATTAATCTATTCATCTACCATTTTCTGATTTAAACACTGTACTTATAATTTATAATTTATTTTATCCTTGTTCTCTTTGAAGAATTATTTATTCATCAGTTGATATCAACTATTATCCAGCACTTCCACATCATCTTTGAACTTTGAGTCCTGATTCCTTAAACACCTGGATACTCACTGCATCCCCTCTCCCCCAAGTCACTTATCTTAAAAACTCTCTTATTTTACACTACCCATTATTTATTTTAATATCTGACACCCCCACTAGAAGATGGGCTCTTGAAGGGCAGAGATCATATTTATTAATACGATTGTAGTCTCCCAAACACTAAGTTCACAGCTGTGCACAAAGTAAATGCACATTAAATACAATTAGTTGATTGTCCATTAGGCTGTAAGCTCTACTAGGGCTTAGTACACTAACAGCTCACATTAGATGTTCAGTCAGTACTAGTGATGATAGTGGTAATGAGGATTTGAGATGAAGCAACTATTTTTTAAAAATGAATATTCCTTTGGGGAAAATAATTCTGAATTTAAGATATCTGAAAAGTGGAGGATGAGTTCAGTGAGCAGGGGAAACATGCATGGTGTGAGTATAGTGCTTGGCACATAGTAAGCACTTAACAAATACCACAATTATTATCTGTCTCTCTCTCTAGCCGTGGTGGGCAGGGAATGTGTCTTTTTACTGTTACATTGTACTCTCCCAAGTGCTTAGTACAGTACTCTATACACAATACGTGCTCAATAAATAAGATTGAATGAATGATCACTTAATTCCTGAAATGGAGAACAGCTCCAGCAAATAATGAACTATGATGAGCTGTGTTATTGTGTAAGAAGAACCTGACAACTACCTTCCTTAACAATTCTTGAGATTGGAGCGTTGACAATACTTTTTATAGAAAGTAATTGAAATCTTCAAAGACTTCTAAAAGAAAAAGGTCAAAGAATAAGCATTCATTGTTGCTGGGAATTCTATTTAAAATCAGTAAGAAGTCACCCTTCTCTTCCACAAATGAAAATGTTGAGTAGAAGCCACAAAAAATGTTATCCTCAGAAAGGAGAAAAATCATCTTAACTTCAAAGCACATTCAAAGAATATTTATTGACCCTCATATTGTACCTTTCAAGTGCTTAATATAGTGATCTGCTCATGGTAAGCACTCAGTGAATACCAGTGATTGATTGATTACCTAGGTGCTAAGCTACATATATAATTCTGCATTTTATGTCCATTTACATTTGTGGTTTATTCTTAAATGAACCTTTTAAAATGTATTCTTTCTGAAATCATATTACCTTCAGGAAAAAAAAGACTTTTTCCTTTGATTTCATCTCTGGCTTCAAATTCATAAAATATCCTTGCTCTATCAAACATCACAGCACTCCATAAGACAGCAATCCTACACATAGGGATTCATTTTTCTCATTTTGACTCTAGTTCTGAAGGTTCAAATCCAATTTTTTTCCAATGGAAACATTTGCTTCCTTTTCCAAAATTAATATATCATTTAATAGTCCCATGTACAAAAATAGCTCTTCAAATTTAAGCATGAAACAGCAACAATTAATCAATTTTGGTTTAACCGCATGTGTTGATAACTGTGTAATAATGATGATTTCATAATATGTTGTTTATTTTCAATACTGCCTTAGTTTCAAAAATCTTACAGGCCTCTTAGAAGAAGCAAATTGCTCACTTTCTCAGGATAACAAACTGAGGGCAAAACAGCTTTCCTTTTTTTTTTTCTTTTCTTTTAGTTTTAGTTTTTAGGTAAGATTATGCAAGCTAATTTGATGGACACTTTGAAAAGTGCATCCAGGCTGAACAGCCTGGTTATGAATGTTTGCTGAATGGGAGCAGATGAAAATACATTTGAATAATAATGAAAAGGCAGCTGTTGTCTTTTTTTTTGCCTGTAACTTCCTCCTCTTACCATAATGTGACTCTAGTTTTTAATGAAAGTATCCTTTTTGAAAAGAGTAGCATAATCGGTATAATCATGATTGTAGAGAGCACATAAAAGAAAAACGATGATGCTGGAATAAGAGATTTAAAAATGCATGGAATTTTTCAAACACAGTGATTTATTTTTAAATGGCAGAATTACAGGATTTTAAAAACCAGCAATGTAGAATTGATTTGAAGACTGTGATCCACTTGGGAATGGTGCTGACATTCAGGTTAGCATCATTCTAAACACCACTGTATTCCCCATGGTCAAATCCTAGCTCAGAACAACCCTGCCTGTGACTGAACATGCAATTCTGATTAAGAGTGGGCAGAACGAACAGATCTGGCATTAATTGCGTAATTATAATCACATTCACTGGAATTAATGTGGAACCTAGCCAAAAGTGCATCATTTGCAGACTAACATTTTAATCAAAACAGCAATTCAATTGAGAGGGAGAGTTACACATATATGTACAAAACAGAACTTCAGCTCAAAGAACAATAAAAATGGACTTTTAAAAATAAATAGGCTCTTTCAATATATTACATAACAAGTCTTGAGGTAATTGACAATGATAAAGAAAGATGAAATATTGGCTCTAGGAGGAAAGTTGATGGGTAATGCAGTAATTGCCTTCAAGTCCATGAAGCCTGGGAGGCAATGACCTGTTTTCCATGGTCGCTGATGACTGACTGGGAGGAAATTGGGTTTAAGTACAGCAGGGGAGATTTGGGTTGGTTATGTGGGGAAGAGCCTCCTGAATGTCGGGGTGATCAATCAATCAATCAATCAATTGTATTTATTGAGTGCTTACTGTGTGCAGAGCACTGTACTAAGCGCTTGGGAAGTACAAGTTGGCAACATATAGAGACAGTCCCTACCCGACAGTGGGCTCATAGTCTAAAAGGGGGAGACAGAGAACAAAACCAACATACTAACAAAATAAAATAAATAGAATAGATATGTACAAGTAAAATAAATAGATAGAGTAATAAATATGTACAAACATATATACATATGTACAGGTGCTGTGGGGAAGGGAAGGAGGTAAGATGGGGGGATGGAGAGGGGGACGAGGGGGAGAGGAAGGAAGGGGCTCAGTCTGGGAAGGCCTTCTGGAGGAGGTGAGCTCTCAGTAGTGCCTTGATAGGGGTGATAAAACAGCAAAATGGATTAACCAGGGAGGTTGTACAGTCTCTGTCCTTGGAGATCATCAAGGCAAAGAATAGGTGCTATCAGTCCTGTAGGGGTTACAGAGAAGCAGCATGGCTCAGTGGAAAGAGCATGGTCTTTGGAGTCAGAAGTCATGGGTTCAAATCCCAGCTCCACCAATTGTCAGCTGTGTGACTTTGGGCAAGTCACTTAACTTCTCTGGGCCTCAGCTACCTCATCTATAAAATGGGTATTAAGACTGTGAGCTCCCTGTGGAACAACCTGATCACCTTGTGGCCTTCCCAGCGCTTAGTACAGTGCTTTGCACATAGTAAGTGTTTAATAAATGCCATTATTATTATTATTATTATTAATCTCCTTGGAGGCAGGGGGAAGTGTGGCCTAATGGGAAGCGCCAGATGAATTAGGTTCACAGCTAAATTCTGCCTCTTGCCTGCAGTTTGACCTTGGCCAGTTCACATTACTTCTCTGGGTCTTGGTTTCCAAATCCGTGAAACAAGTATAAGATAACTCCTCTCCCTGACATTTCGATTGTGAGTCACATGTGTGTGTGTTGGCGGAGGGCAGGGAGGGGGAGGTCTGGTCTATGTCACTTCTCTCTATTTTAGCACAATAAATGCTAAAAGAGAAGCAGCGTAGCTTAGTGGAAAGAGCCCGGGTTTGGGAGTCAGAGGTCATGGGTTCTAATCCCAGCTCCACCACTTGTCAGCTGTGGGACTTTGGGCGAGTCACTTAACATCTCTGTGCCTCAGTACCTCATCTGTAAAATGGGGATTAAGGCTGTGAGACCCACCTAGGACAACCTGATAACCTTGCATCTCCCCCAGCGCTTAGAACAGTGCTTGACACATAGTAAGCATTTAACAAATAACAATATTATTATTATGATTGTTATTAATAATAATAAATACTATAATAAATATAATGACTATTTTGATGCCTTGAGGCTTGTCCAGCATTGGGATTCTAGGGTTACCTTACACATTGACCTATTGCTTACTCATTTGATGAAGATGCTTTCTGCTTAGTGATTACTGGGAATCAAGCACTGTTCAAAGGGCTGGGTTAAATATAAATTAATCCATTGGACACAATCCCTGGTCACAGTCTAGGAAGGAGGGAGAACAGGCATTGGATGCCTGTTTAACAAATGAGGAAACTGAAATACAGAGCGGTTAAGTGATTTCCTTTGAAGCTTCCAAATTTCTGTGAAAATAATTTCTTAAACATGTTCATTCATTTTAGGAAACAACATAATCAATTCTGAAATTTTTTAAAAAATAGGTACAGAATAGAAGGGGATGCAGTAGTTCTGGTATAAGGGGGATGTCAGGTGTTGTGACATTTCTGGGATTTTAAGTCCTTAATCCTGCTAAAAGAGCCAGCAGATTTACTGTAGTATCACCCAAACCCCAGTCAGACTCTGCTGGGTCTTAAGTCTCTCGAGTACCTTCTTTCTGTTTCGTGCACCCCAAGTCCCTGCACCCCAGTCACTACCACCACCCTTTGATGGAAGCCCAGGCATCTTCCCAATGTCAAATGGGTCCTCAGGATTTAGGCTACCACTCTCATTCCAGGACTGGCTGCGGAAAACTCATGGGTAAAACCTTCTCTCTTCCACCTGTATCTCCCCATGTCCATATGTCTCCCCGGGACCCGGAGCTCCTCCTCCAGCCCCTACCACAGGAAAACACCAAGCTCACAGGAAGGGATCCGAGAGGGTCCCAGATGAAGGTTTGGATACTAACTCTGGAACCCAGACATCCAGGGTTTCCAAACCCTCAACCAGGATCCTTTGTGATCCCTCCCATTGTCTTTGTTCAGGGTAACAGCACGAGGTTTCTCTGTGCCCTGCTCTCCCAGGCACACTGCTAGCAACACTCCCATCTAACTAGTTCTCTTCCCCTCTTCAAAGCCCTCCTGAGAGCTCACCTTCTCCAGGAGACCTTCCCAAACTGAGCCCCCGCCTTTTTTCTGCTCCTCCTTCCTTATTCCCTCCCTCTGCTCTACCCCCTTCTCCTCCCCACAGCACTTGTGTATATTTGTGCGTATTTATTATTCTATTTTATTAATGATATGTATATATCTATATACACATTTATTTTGATGGTATTGATGCCTGTCTACTTGTCTTGTTTTGTTGTCTGTCTCCTCATTCTAGACTGTGAACCCGTTGTTGGGTAGGGATTGTCTCCATCTGTTGCCGAATTGTACTTTACAAGCTCTCAGGACAGTGCTCTGTACACAGTAAGCGCTCAATGAATACGATTGACTGAATGAATGAATGAATGGATGAATGAAAGATGGTTGAAGGTCTTCTTCTTCAATCACCTGATGATCTACTTCCTCCCAGTCCTTTGCTCTGATTAACTCAGCTAAATGTGTCCACTTCCCTGAGGAAAGGGAACCATGGAGTGTCTCTCCTGGTTTCCTCCTTTCTCTCCCAAGTGTGGGTGCCAGCTAGACTGCCCATCACAGGGATCCTTTGGGATAAGGAGCATGGAGAAGCAGTATGGCTTAGTGGAAAGAGTACGGGCTTGGGAGTCAGAGGAAATGGGTTCTAATCCTGACTCTGCTACCAGTCTGCTGTGTGACCTTGGACAAGCCACTTAACTTCTCTGCACCTCAATTACCTCATCTGCAAAATGGGGATTAAGACTGTGAGCCCCATGTGGGACAACCTGATTACCTTGTATCTATCCCAGTGCTTAGAACAGTGTTTGGCACATAGTAAGTGGTTAACAAATACCATAATAATAATAATTATTATTATCAACACTCTAGGTCCAGAGAACTCGGGTACTTAGGAAAATGGCAAATATGACATCACCATATTACATTATGCGTTCAGTATAAAGAATGGGATGTCTTGAGTATCTGAATAACTGGTATTCTTAAGTGATAGTAGTAATGATGCTTATTGAACAACAACTGAATGCAAATTTTGTCAGCCTAGATTTAGGGCTGAAAACCCCCAGTAACGTCACAGTGTTCTGAATAAGGCCTGAACGGACTGACCAAATCCTTCACTGCTCCACGAATCTGGACCCCAGAAGATAATAATAATAATGGTATTTGTTAAGTGTTTACTATGGGTCAAGCACTGTTCTAAGCCCTGGGGTAAATACAAGCTAATCAGGTTGGACACAGTCCCTATTCCACATGGGGTTCGCAGTTTAAATCCCCATTTTGCAGATGAGGTAATGAGTGAAAGGGGTGAAATCTGGATTATAATGGATAAAGAAGAGAGCAAAATACAAAGTGAAAGCAGATGGTCTCTGCAGTCTGTTTTAGGAATTTGTACAAGAATGGAAGCAAAGAAATGGGGTGAGAGTTGCAACTTGCAGTGGGACTGATTAATTGCTTTTTTTAATATAGGCGAGGTTTGCATCTGAAGGTTGAGCAAAGGAGTCATGAGAAAGAGAAAGAGAGGTTGAAAATAGCATTTGGAGAGGGAAGGACAGGCATCGATGTTCTTAAAAGGAAAGAAGGGATGGAGTCAGAAGCACAGATAGAAGGAATGGATTTTGAAAGCAGGAGAATTTCTCCTTTAAAGAGGCAGCTGGGAAGAATAAAAGAGAAGAATGATGAGAAACAATCATTCTCAGTTTATCAATCTATCCTTCAACAGTTCACCTGGTTTCATCCATTCATGAGTCTATCATTCATCAGAATGGACAGAACTGGATGAACTGCTGCTATCGAGGTATTCCTACAGAGAAGTAAGCAACTAGAGATTAAACTCATACTTCTTCTTTAGAGAATGATTCCATTCAAATTTTATAAAAAAATGCAAACAGAAATATGAAAAAACTAGAGGATACAGAAAACATGCAGAGAGCCTGATGGGAGAGGAGAAAAGGAAGGTTATTTTGCTAATTTCATCCTCAACCCAAGTCAGGGCTGTTGATTCTCACCCTGCAACCTAAGAAAAAAGGGGTTTCAAGAGTCTTTAGCAATGAAGAACTGAGAAATACAGCCCATAGAGAAGATTCTTGGACCGAGTCCACCTCTGTCTGGGTAGTACTACACTTTTGTAATGTATCTCCAGACTTTAAGCTTGCTGTGAGCAGGGAACATGTCTACCAATTCTGTTGTATTATACTCTCACAAGCTCTTAGTACAGTGCTCTGCACAAATTGCTCAATAAATGTAATTGATGATCATAAAGGCTCCCTACAGGCCAGAATGGGTAAACTAGTATATTTGGCTTTGACTTTGGGGATTGAGCTAGGAGAAAGCTTCCCCTGAGAACTTGGGATTCTGCTGTCTATGAGGAGGCATCTTACCTGCTTCCCCCACATCTTACCTCCTTCCCTTCCCCACTGCACCTGTATATATGTATATATGTTTGCACATATTTGTTACTCAATTTATTTATTTATTTTACTTGTACATATCTATTCTATTTTATTTTGTTAGTATGTTTTCTTTTGTTCTCTGTCTCCCCCTTTTAGACTGCGAGCCCACTGTTGGGTAGGGACTGTCTCTATATGTTGCCAACTTGTACTTCCCAAGTGCTTAGTACAGTGCTCTGCACACAGTAAGTGCTCAATAAATATGATTGATGATGATGATGATGAGGCAAAGGTACCCTGGCCAGCCACTGGCAAGTGAAGAACACAGTCTTTCCTTGGGGATCAACTGGCCTATAGGATCCTGGAAGGAACTGGGCAGGAAGATTACTACTACTGCATTGACTATATTGAACAGAAGTCAGAGAAGAGGAGGAAGGATGTAATATTGCTTATTGTCATCATCTTTAGGTGGACAATATTGCTATGAAGTAATGTGATAATTCCCTCCTTTCTCAGCTAGACTCTGCAGTCTCCAAACAACAAAATCAAGAGAAATTAAGCTCGGGGTCATTCCTGGGGCAGATGGTGAGCTCAACTAGCTGGATAGCAGGCCCCTACCAGTGGTAATGAGATATTTGGAGGCTTCGGTGATGGTTGTGAGGGTGAATATCAAGGATAACCGTCACACTATATATGAGCAGTCTGCTTCCTGATAATTGTTAGATGAGTTTTTCATCATTCATGATGTGGATTCTGAGTTTTTCTTTAGAAAGGGAAAGTGAAAAAACAAAAGATGGCAATTTGAATGGTGTTTGAGTTACTCTTTTGCAATAGTCTTGTCTATCTTGCATGTTCTACTTTACTGCAGTCATAAAGCCTGTAACCAAGAGTGGCTCCAAGAGTGGCCATAACGCCTTAGAGTCAAACATTAACATTTCCTAACTATTCATTCATTCAGTCAATCATATTTATTGAGCATTTACTGTGTGCAAAGGACTGTTCTAGGCACTTGGGAGAGTAAACTGTAACAGACACATTCCTGCCCTCAATGAGCTCACAGTCTAGAGGGGAAGACAGACGTTAATATAACTGAATAGATAAATAAATAAATTACACAATGTAAAGATATATACATATATGCTGTGGGGATGGGAGGGAAGATGAATGAAGGAACAAGTTAGAGCAGTGCAGAATGGAGTGGAAGAAGAGAAGAAGAGGCTTCTTGGAGGAGCTGTGCCTTCAATAAGGTTTTGAAGTCGGGGGGAGGAATTATCTGTCTGATATGAGAAGGGAGGGCATTCCATTCATTCATTCAATCATATTTATTGAGTGCTTACTGTGTGCAGAGCACTGTACTAGGTGCTTGCACTGTACTAAGTGCTTAATAATGATGGCGTTTATTAAGCACTTACTATGTGCAAAGCACTGTTCTAAGCACTGGGGAGGTTACAAAGTGATCAGGTTTTCTCATGGGGAGTTCACAGTCTTCATCCCCATTTTACAGATGAGGTAACTGAGGCCCAGAGAAGTGAAGTGACTTGCCCAAAGTCACACAGCTGAAAAGGTGCAGAGCCGGAATTTGAACCCACGACCTCTGACTCCAAAGCCCGGGCTTTTTCCACTGAGCCATGCTGCTTCTGCAGGCCAGAGGTAGGATGTGGGTGAGAGGTTGGCAGCAAGATAGATGAGATCGAGGTACAGTGAGAAGGTTAGCATTAGAGGAATGAAGTGTGGAGCCTGGGTTGTAATAGGAGATCAACGAGGTGAGGTAGGAGGGGACAAGGAGATTAAGGGCTTTAAAGCCCTTTTAAGTGAGGAGTTTTTGTTTGATGTAGAGGTGGATGGGCAACCACTGGAGTTTATTGTGGAGTGGGGAAGCATGGTCTGAAGGTTTTTGAAGGAAAATGATTCAGGCAGCAGAATGGAATGTGGACTGGAATGGGGAGAGATGGGAGGCAGGGAGGTCAGCAGTGAGGCTGATACAGCAATCAAGGAGGGACAGGACAAGTGGTTGCATTAATGTTGCTTGTACGGAGAGGAAGGGGTGGATTTTGGCGATGATGTGAAGGTAGACCTCACAGGATTTAGTGATTGCTTGAATATGCGGGTGGAATGAGAGAAGAGTCTAGGATAATGCCAAGGTTACGGGCTTGTGAAACAGGAAGGATGGTGGTGTCATCAACAGTAATGGGAAAGTGAGTGTGAGGACAGGGTTTGGGTAGGAAGATAAGAAGTTCAATTTTAGCCTTATTAACTTTGAGGTGATGGGAGGGCATCCAAGTAGAGATGTCTTGAAGGCAGGAGGAAATGTGAAACTGCAAAGAGGGAGAGTGATCAGGGCTGGAGATGTGGATTTGGGTGTCACCAGCATAGAGGTGGTAATTGAAGCTGTGAGTGAATAAGAAGAAGAAGAAGAAGAATAGTATTTGTTAAGCACCTACTATGTTCCAAGTACTGTTCTAAGTGCTGAGATAGACACAAGGCAATCAGGTTCTCCCACGTGGGGCTCACAGTCTTAATCCTGATTTTTACAGATGAGGTAACTGAGGCACAGAGTAGTTAAGTGACTTGCCCAAGTTCACATAGCAGACAAGCAGTGGAGCTGAGATTAGAACCCACATCCTCTGGCTCCCAAGCACGTGCTTTTTCCACTAAGCCACCCTGCCCCACATAATGAGTTTTCCAAGGGAGTGGATGAGGATGGAGAAAAGAATTGTACCCAGAACTGAACCTTGCGGGACACCCACAGTTAAGGGATAGGAGGCAGAAGAAGAGCCCGTGAAAGAGACTGAGAATGAATGGCCAGGTTGATAGGAGGAGAACCAGGAAAGGACAGTGTCTGTGGAGCCGAGGTTGGAAAATCTTTCCAGGAGAAGAGAGTGGTTGACAGTGTTGAAGGCAACTGAGAAGTCGAGGAGGATTAGGATGTAGTAGAGGCCATTGGATTTAGCAAGGAGGGGATCATTGGTGACCTTTGAGAGGGTGGTTTCTATGGAGTGAAGGGGACAGATACCAGGTTGGAGGGGGTCAAGGAGAGAATTGGAGGAGAGGAACCTGAGGCAGTGGGTGTAGACAGCTCGCTTGAGGATTTTGAAGAGGGATAGTAGGAGGAAGATGGGGTGATAATGATAACTGGAGAGAACTGTGGGGTCAAGGGAGGGCTTTTTTTAGGATAGAGGAGATATGGGTGTCTAAAAGCAGTGGGGAAGAAGCTAATGGAGAGTGAACAGTTGAAGATGGCAGTTAGGGAGGGAAGAAGGGAGGGGCCAAGTGTTTTGAAGAGGTGCAGAGGAATGGGGTCATATACACAGGTGGACTGGGTGGATTTTGAGAGAAGGCAGGAGATTTCCTCTAGAGATAATCCTGGGAAAGATGGGAGAGTTGAAGAAGGGGCAGGAGTGGGGAGGAACTGGAGAGGGGTTGGACAGATTTTGGGGAGATCCTGCCTAATAGTGTCAACTTTGTTGATGAAGTAAGTGGCCAGGTCATCGGGGGCAAGGGATGGGGGAGGTGGGGGACAGGGGGTTTGAGGAGGGAGGTAAATGTCTGGAACAACTGGCAAGGGCCATGGGCATGGGTGTCAGTAAGTAGCAGGATCCAGATCCAGGGTTTCCTAAGTTGTACTGGAAATTTGCAAACAAAGGAATAAATATATCATTGGGCAGATAATAATGGAGGGTCAGGTTTACCCACACTTTCTGCTTTGGAGTTGTTTACACAGATGGCCATTAGAGAGAGGCAAGCAGGATTCTGGTTTCACAAATCTGAGATATTAAAAGCTTTTGGGACTCTCTCTGACACCTCCACTCAATCAGGCTTTCAGAAATGATATGAGCGCTATTTATAAGTTAGGAACATGGAGTTATGGCATCTCTTGAAAGGCACCTAGATATTAGACTTGACTTGTAAGAATGTGTAAATCAGGGTTTCTCGGACAAATCAGGGGTGCTTTTTCCATAACTATTTTTGCATGTACAAAGATTGTCAATCAGCAAAAACTAAATGGCATAGTGTGAAGAGTACTGAATCTCATGAATTTACCAGAATTGCTCCTAGCAGGAGAAAATGCATTCCCATTTTCCATTCACAAATGCCAAAATGAGCTTGGCATAAACCATTTCCTGAGAGTGCAGTCTTCTGGGAACCAATAGGAATCCCTGACCCTTTGATCATTATTCCTCTGAGATTTTAGCCTCTGAACATTCCAGAGCGCATGCATGCAAATACCTAATTTGAATTCATTTAACTAAACTATAGGTTCAAATAGTTTTATTTCTGCTAGGTAGCCCAGAGATTTAGGTCTTCCTTTTAAAGGACCTGCACATCTGCATCTGTGTCATAAAGCACGTGGTTGCAACTTTACCCCAGAATGGATGTGATCTCCAATGCCTAGCACCCTACTGTGATCTGCCATTCTTAAAAACAGGATTCGTATAATAATAATATCAATGATAATAATAAGAAGAATTGAGGTATTTGTTAAGTGCTTACTAAGTGCCAAGAACTGTATTAAGCACTGGATTAGACAAAAGGTAGCAGATCAGACAACTCTCTCTGTCTCATTGCCTAAGTGGGAGAGCAAATAAGTATTTCATCCCATTTTACAGATGAAGAAACTGAGGCACAGAATGGTTATGTGATTTACCCAGGTTCACACAATGGGCACACACACACACACACACACACACACACACACACACACACACAAATACACTCATAAAACACCCATCAACACAAAAACTCACCCAATCAAAACATACAGACTACAAGTACATTTTCAAACACCCTTATCCACAAATATGCACAAATGACAAACCATACATACTCACTCTGTACGCTTGATGGAGTTCCCAGTACAAGTGGTCCACTTCCTTAACTCCTCTTTCCTGTCTCAATAAATCAGTGCATCGGTCCCTACTTCTTTCCTTTTCCCCTTTTTCTAAGTGAAATCTTGTTTTTGACAACTTGGATTACTTGTCAATACATGGTGCATAAAATTTTCTGGAGAATGCACTCGAGGGATTTGGGCAGAGGATATGACTATACTCTCGCTTTTCTGAATGAGTCATAGAAAAGAAGAGATAATGCTACTCGTGGTGGGCAATATTGACATAAGATGAGGAAAAAATACTCTCTTGGCCACTCTGCTATTTCCATAGAACAAAACATTAAGAAGATAAGACTTTGGGCAATTTAATATTGGATCAACCAATGATTCATCCAGTCTAGTATCCTTCTTTTCCCACTCACTAGGATTCTTGTAAGAAATTGGGTGTCCCTCAACTGCCCTTCTCATTGTTTACTGTTCTCTAGACTTTTAAGTTCCTTAATAATAATAATAATGATGGTATTTGTAAAGTGCTTACTGCGTGTCCAGCACTAAGTGCTGGTGTAGATACAAGCTAATCGTTCATTCATTCATTCAATCATATTTATTGAGCACTTAATGTGTGAAAAGCACTGTACTAAGTGCTTGGGTGCGTACAATATAACATCAGACACATTCCCTGTCCACAATGAACTCACAGTCTTGAAGGGGAGAAAACAGCCCCGTTCCACGTGGGGCTCATAATCTTAATCCCCATTTTATAGATGAGGTAACTGAGGCCCAGAGAGGTGAAGTGACTTGCCCAAGGTCACACGGCAGACAAGTGGCCGAGCTGGGATTAGAACCCAGAGCCTTCTGACTCCCCTGATCATGCTCTATCCACTAAGCCATGCACATCCTTTTGGGGAGAGGACATGTCTACAAATTAGGTTGCATTGTACTCCCCCAGTTAGAACACTGCACTAATAAACCGCTGCCTGATCGACTAATCTACAGTAGTCCCTCTCTAAATCTCTTACATTTCCTCTGAAGACCCATCCTGAATTGCTTGTCTACGAATCTCTCCAGTTGCCCCTTGAACCTGCTAACATTTTCTATCAGTGGAATCAGATTCTCTAAGAGTCGCACCTACTTTTGTTCTGAACGTAGCATCCTCAACCTTCATCGAGTGCACCTTTATTCTGGAGGTGTGGGATTTGTGTGTAAGCTTCTCCTTTGCATCCTGTCTTTGCATTGTGGGCTTAACGCTTCCTCTGTTTGCGGCTCATTAAGAATGCTCATTTAAGATTAAAATAGGTTTCTGTGATTTCTAAGTCCCTACTCATTAAGAGATTTGGTCATGACTTGAATAAAAGAACGCATCATTTATGGTTTTATAGTGATCTCGTTAATTCATGAGTTCTAAGAAGCTGACACTCATTCCCTATTTAAACACACAAAGGTTTATCTTCAGAATGTACCATCGGGTAGACTACACGAAACTACTAGGGATTATTTATGTTGTCCATTTTCTCAAGGATCATATTAAGCAGCACCTCAGTGCCTCAGTGAAAGATGGCCTGCTTAAGGCGATACAATGATAAGTCTGTAGCAGATGCAAGAGTGGAACAAAGTCTCCTGACACTGTCTACCACTCGGTTCACAAGATTTATTGGTCTCCACACCATTTTATGTGGCATATTTTCTTTCATATTTCCTTGGAAATATAAGGCCCCTAAAAGTGTAGGCCAGAGCACAACGTACAGAACAACGGTGTGTCCAGCCCAATATAATGTCTCCAACAGGGGGTAGGTGCTCAAAGGAACTGTGTGCCTGTGGCCCTCATGAACATTCATCCTTATACCTACCCTCTCATTCCTACTTTTTCCACTGTACATTTCTGATTTTTCTCCTAATGTCCCATTTACTACCCACTCATGGACTGAGCCAAATCTCTCTTGAACCTGCTGATGTTTTTATCCAGCACTGTATCTCTTGGTGCTTAATTCCATCTTACCTCCTTCCCTTCCCCACAGCACCTGTATATATGTATATATGTTTGTACATATTTATTAGTCTATTTATTTATTTATTTATTTATTTTACTTGTACATATCTATTCTATTCATTTTATTTTGTTAGTATGTTTGGTTTTGTTCTCTGTCTCCCCCTTTTAGACTGTGAGCCCACTGTTGGGTAGGGACTGTCTCTATATGTTGCCAACTTGTACTTCCCAAGTGCTTAGTACAGTGCTCTGCACACAGTAAGTGCTCAATAAATACGATTGATTGATTGATTGATTGATTAATTTCACATTATTCTGGAGTGTTCCTTTTTTAAAAAAAAAAGTTCACCTTTCTTCACAGGAAAAACAGCCTGACCTATTGGATGGAGTACAGTCAGAAGGGCCTAGGTTCTAATCCTAGCTCTACTACGTGTCAGATGATATTGGGCAAGTCACTTCAGTTCTCTGGGCCTGAACTGCCTCATCTGAAAAATGGGACTGAAAACTGTGAGCCCCATGTGGGACATGAACATGAACCTGATTCCCTTGTATCTACCCACTTGCTTAGTACCGTGTCTGGCACATAGTAAGCGCTTAACAAATACCACAATTGTTATTATTATTCTTGCCCCCCAATCACATCTTAGGGAGGGATTTCAGAAATAAGTCCAAATATTTGCTAAATCAATGGTTAGTGACAGCCAAAGAGCTCAAACCAGAACAGGACAAACTGTTGTCATTTCCACAGAGTGTATCTGCAGCTAAATCTATGCTACCATCCTGAATACTGAAGAATCAGCCAGCATACTCCCATTGCCATTACTTCAATAGTTCTACTTTTGGAAAACCCAATCAGCTCAGCAATCCCAGAAGCCCACTCTTTGACAATTTTCCGTATTTCCTCCTTCACTCTCCACATATCATGGTGTATGAACTTCAAGCTGAATTGAGTGACAGTCAACCATGGTGTATTTTTCCACTATTCACTGGAATACTCTGGTTGAATTGGTGGAAACAGCCCCGAACTGGGGTTAAGAAGACCTGGACTCCAATCAATCAATCAATCAATCGTATTTATTGAGTGCTTACTGTGTGCAGAGCACTGTACTAAGTGCTTGGGAAGTACAAGTTGGCAACATATAGAGACGGTCCCTACCCAACAGTGGGCTCACAGTCTAGAAGGGGGAGACAGAGAACAAAACATATTAACAAAATAAAATAAATAGAATAGATATGTACAAGTAAAATAAATAGAGTAATAAATACAAACAAATATATATATACATATATACAGGTGCTATGGGGAAGGGAAGGAGGTAAGATGGGGGGATGGAGAGGGGGAGGAGGGGGAGAGGAAGGAGGGGGCTCAGTCTGGGAAGGCCTCCTGGAGGAGGTGAGCTCTCAGTAGGGCCTTGAAAGATTTGTGAGGTCCCACAGAGATTTGAACTTGGATCGCTGGATTCAAAGTCCAGAGTGCTAACCATTGCACCATGGGATTCCAGCCTGCCTACGAAGACTATTCCAACAGCGGGAAAAACTTCTCACCAAGGAAACACCTAGAGAGTTCTGCGAGATTGGATGGTATAGAGTCAGAAGGTCATGGGTTCTAATCCTGGCTCTGCCACTTCTCTGCTGTGTGACCTTGGGCAAGCCGCTTCACTTCTCTGGGCCTCAGTTACCTCATCTATAAAATGGAGATTGAAACTTTGAGCTCCACATTGTACAGGGACTGTGTCCAACCTGATTTGCTTGTATCCACCCCAGCGCTTAGTATAGGGCCTAGTACATAGTAAACACTTAATAAATACCATAATTATTATTATTAAAGGTTCAGGAGGAATCCTGAAAAGAACATGGTAAATGTGGGTGGCAAAGAACATGGTGGCTACCAAGGCAACCACCTGTCTTGACCGTAAGCTCCGCTCTACCTGGTAAGCTCATCGTGGGAAGGAAATGTGTCTACTAACGGTTGTATTGTCCTCTCCCAGACATTTAGTACAGTGCTCTGCCAGACAGTAAGCACTCAGTGAATGACATTGTTTGATTGATTGATTACAAAGAATTGCTCTACAGCACAACATAGGAACTATAGTTCAGTCATTTCAGTCACAAATGAGAGGTCATGTGTTCAAATCCCGGCTCTGCCAATTGTCAGCTGTGTGACTTTGGGCAAGTCACTTCACTTCTCTGTGCCTCAGTTACCTCATCTGTAAAATGGGGATTAAGACTGTGAGCCCCCTAAGGGACAACCTGATCGCCTTGTAACTTCCCCAGCACTTAGAACAATGCTTTGCACATAGTAAGCGCTTAATAAATGCCATCAAAAAAAAAAAAATGAGTCCACCAAATAGAAGAGCCTATATGTGAAGTTTACAATGACTGCACCCCTGCTCAATCAATCAATCCATCAGTGGTATTTATTGAGTGCTTACTGTATGCACAGCACTGTGAAAAGAACACTAAATAGGCCGATAACTGCCTTCAAATAATGGCCTAGTGGAAAGAGCACAGGTCTGGGAGACAGAGGACTTGAGTTCTAATCCTGGCTCTACCACCTATCTGCTGTGTGACCTTAGGAAAGTCATTTAACTTCTCCATGCCTCAATTACTTCATCTGTAAAATGGGATTAAAACTGTGAGCCCTAAGTGGGACAGGGACAGTGTCCAACCTCACAATCTGGTATCTGCCCAAATGCTTAGTATAGTGCCTAGTACATCATAAGTGCTTAACAAATAACATTAAAAAAGGAACATTAAAATAGAGCGGAGAAGCAGCAAGAAGTTAAGGCATGTATATAAGTATTATGGGGCCAGGGGTGAGGTGAGTATCAAATTGCTTTGAGGGTTCAGACCCAAGTGCACAGGTGATGCAGCACTCTTGTATTGTCTTATGTTGGATCGTGTCCGACCCACAGCGACGCCATGGACACATCTCTCCCAGAACGCCCCACCCCATCTGCAATCATTCCAGTAGTATATCCATAGTGTTTTCTTGGTAAAAATATGGAAGTGGTTTACCATTGCCTCCCTCTGCACAGTAAACATGAGTCTCCACCCTCAACTCTCTCCTAAACCACTGCTACCCAGCACGAGTGAATTTTGAGAATACTTATTTCTACCAATGGTATTTGATGAGCATTTACAGTGTGCAGAGCACTGTACTAAGCGCTTGAGAGGGTACAACACAGTTGGTAGACACGTTCCCTGTTCACAATGAGCTTACAATCTAGAGGACAACTTGCAGCCTCGAGTACATTTTATATGTGGCCCTTTTTGCCCCAACTGGAATATGACTGACAGGGGCAAGAGAGTGTGCGTGGCACCACACACCCCACCAGGATGATAATCAATTCCTTTGTTCAGCTTCTTGGTCCTGAAGTTTTAAGACCCAGTTTCATCCATCCTTCATAATGGGAGACTCCATCTTCATCATCATTCCAGCAGAAAGGCCCTCCTGGACTGAGTGTGGGGGCGGCGGCTGGAGGAGAATGCAACTACTTCCCTACCTCCTTCCCCTCCCCACAGCACATATATATATATATATATATATATATATATATATATATATATATATATTTGTGCAGATTTATTACTGTATTTATTTTACTTGTACATATTTACTATTCTATTTATTTTGTTAATGATGTGCACTTAGTTTAATTCTATTTGTTCTGATGACCTGCCCACGTGTTTTGTTTTGTTGTCTGTCTCCCCCTTCTAGACTGTGAGCCCATTGTTGGGTAGGGACCGTCTCTATATATTGCCAACTTGTACTTCCCAAGTGCTTAGTACAGTGCTCTGCACACAGTAAGCGCTCAATGACAGCGTGGCTCAGTGGAAAGAGCACGGGGTTTGGAGTTAGAGGTCATGGGTTCAAATCCAGGCTCCGCCACTTGTCAGCTGTGTGACTTTGGGCAAGTCACTTAACTTCTCTGGGCCTCAGTTACCTCATCTATAAAATGGGGATTAAGACTGTGAGCCCCCCTTGGGACAACCTGATCACCTTGTAACCTCCCCAGTGCTTAGAACAGTGCTTTGCACATAGTAAGCGCTTAATAAATGCCATCATTATTATTATTAAGTACGATTGAATGAATGAATGAATGAACTTCCGCAACAACTACAGGCCCCTCGGGAGTAGGAAGTTGCCTTCTTGCAGTATTTCTGTGAAAATATTTTCTGGGTGCCATTAACACACACTTTAAACAGGCGTCTTGGCAGAGGGGGTCACTGAATCCTTACTAATGCCTGACTGAAGCCCTTTGACATGGAAGCGGGTCCAAGACATTGCAGGCATGCCATTCGGCTTTCATACATTTCACAGGGGCATCCAAGTGGAAGAATGTGAGAGTGATGGGTGAGTGGCCGAGAAGACAAACTGGTTTGGTTTCAGAGTATGGGGTCTACAGGCCCAGATTGATTTTGAGAGACAGAAGCAGACAGACTTGATAATAATAATAATGGTTATAATAATTGTGGTATTTGCTATGCACTTATTACATGCAAGCATCGTACTAGGGCTAGAGTAGATGCAGGACAATCTGGTCCCATATGGGGCTCGCATTCTAAGTAGGAAGAACTGGCATTGAATGGCCATTTTGCAGACGAGGACACATAAAAGTTAAGTGGCTCACCCAATGTCACATAGCAGGTAAGTGGCAGATCCAGGATTAGAACCCAAGTCCTCTGATTACCAGGCCCATGCTCTTTCCACAAGGCCATCCTGTTTCATTTGCCTGCTTGTGCTTCAGTGTGAGAAGCAGCGTGGCTCAGTGGAAAGGAGCCCGGGCTTTGGAGTCAGAGGTCATGGGTTCAAATCCTGGCTCTGCCACTTACCAGCTGTGTGACTTTGGGCAAGTCACTTGACTTCTCTGGGCCTCAGTTACCTCGTCTGCAAAATGGGGATGAAGACTGTGAGCCCCCCGTGGGACAACCTGATCACCTTGTAACATCCCCAGCCCTTAGAACAGTGCTTTGCACGTAGTAAGCACTTAATAAATGCCATTATTATTATTATTATTAGGGGATTTAAAACCCCTTAGAATGTGAGTCCCAAGTGGGACAGGGACTATGTCCAAACTGATTACCGTGGCAACCCCAATGCTTAGTACAGTCCTTGGTACCTAGTAAACACTGACAAATACAATAATAAAAATAATGATAATAATCATTATTATCATTTTTATGATTATCTTAGTGTTGGGTGAATTCCCCATTTGGGAGAGAGCGGCCCCACCACTAGCCCAGATGTGTCTAACCAGACAAGGTGTGGGGGAGGAAGGGGGAGCCTTTGATCCCAGGGCCAGTGGGCTCCTTTCCCTCCCCAGGGTGAGCCTCAGCGTGGGATGTCTGGAGGTGGATTCAAGGCGTAGGGCTCCTGTACTTCCTGTCTTACAGCACTGCTGCCTTTTTTTAAATTCCAAAGTTGACTCCAAGCTGTCTTTCCATTCAGGTCCTAGATTGGATCTACAGGCTCAAGTGGAAGTGAATCTACCTTCAGCTTTTGGCAAACAATGTCCGATTGAAAGAGAAGGAAATCATGCAACCCCATCTCCAGGCTATCCCTCTAACTTGATCTCCTCTATCTCACCACAGAACGCTTGCTCTCATCCTTCCTCTGGCTTGAATGACATCCGCCTCCATGTATGACAGACTACCACTCTCTCTACCTTCAGACCGTTATTAAAATCACATCTCCTACAAGAGAACTTGAGTTGTGCGGTCCAGCTGAAAGATCATGGGCCTTGAGTCAGAGGACCTGGGTTCTAATTCCATCTCTGCTACTTATCTGCCGAGAGACTTAGTAAATCACTCCATTTCTTTGTGCCTCAGTGTTCCTTTATCTGCAGAATGTGGATTCAATACTTGTTCTCCCTCCTAATTAGATTCTGAGCCCCATGTGGGACCAGATTATCTTGTTTCTGCCCCAGCGCTTAGAACAGTGCTTGCCGTATAGTAAGTGCTTTAGAAATATCACAATTATTATTATAATTATTATTAGTAGTATTCCCTAAGCTCCAATTTCCCCTATTTCCTCTCCCTTCTGCATTGCCTCTGCACTTGGATCTGCACACTATAAGCACTTGATACTCACTCCAAGCTCAGCCCCACAGCACTAATGTACCTATCTGTAATTTATTTTAATGCTTATTTCTCCTCTAAACTGTAAGCTCCTTGTGGGCAGGGAATGTGTCTACCAACTCTGCTGTTTTGAATTCTCTCAGCTGCTTGGTAAGGAGCAGTGCACATAGAAAACACTTAATAAATGCTACTGATTGATTGACTGATAGAAGCAGTTGGACCAGGAATACATGCGAAAAGCAGTGTGGCTCAGCGGAAAGAGCACGGTCTTGTGAGTCAGAGGTCGTGGGTTTTCATCTTGGCTCTGCGACTTATCAGCTGGGTGACTTTGGGCAAGTCACTTCACTTCTGTGTGCCTCAGTTACCTCATCTGGAAAATGGGGATTAAGACTGTGAGCCCGATGTGGGACAATCTAATTACCGTGTATCTACCCCAGGGCTTAGAACAGTGCTTGGCACATAGTAAGCACTTAACAAATAGCAGGATTATCATTATTACTATTATTCTGTCTCGTCTCCTGAGACTGCCAAATTTCAACCCAAATCCATCAACTCTCAACCAAAGTTGTCATGCTGTTCACACAAGTGAGCTTTCCAAAGGACCACAGTTCTCCCTGAGGTTTGCATAGGTCCCCTGGCCGTGCAATTCTTCTATCTTCTAACCTCTGGGGTCCCAAGCATGGGGGCAAAGGGAGCTAGGGCCCCTGAGCTCCCAGCTCTGAGCTTTTATATTTCCAGGTGTTGAGGTGAAGCCAATTTTTCCCCACAATTACTATGCTGGACTCCAAACTTCACCTACTCTACAACTCCATCTAGGCCTGAGAAATTGTGTGCAGGGATGAAAAGATAGAAGGATTTCCTGGGGTTACTGATACATCTAGATATTGGGACATTCTGGTCCTTTATCTCTCTGAAACCTGCCTGATCCTCCCAAACCCCATCTTGTACCCTCTAGATCCACAGGCCCTTTTTCTCCTAAACACTTACTTGGCACTTAGGCAGAGGGGCTTCATCCTATTGGCATGGTATAAAAAAGGCCTGTATGCCAGTGTCCCCTCTCAGGGATTCACCTGGAGAGTTTCCAATACTCTACCAGTCTTGGCTATGGGAGCAGAGTCGAGCAGAAGCATACCCATCCCATTCCTAGCTTGGCCAGTGGCTAGCGAGTGGAAGGCAATCTGCTGTGTCAAAACTCACCCATGCTGGGCAGCAGTGGCAGGGGAGAGGGTTGATGGCAGAGGCTCAAGTTTACTGCACCCACTTACGTATCTTTACCAAGAAAACTCTATGGATACACTACCAAAACAATTGCAGATGGAGAGTGGGACGTTCTAGGAGAGATATTCATTCATTCTTTCAATTGTATTTATTGAGTGCTTACCGTGTGCAGAGCACTGTACTACGCGCTTGAGAAGTACAAGTTGGCAACATATAGAGATAGTCCCTACCCAACAATGGGCTCACAGTCTAGAAGAGGGAGACAGACAACAAAATAAAACATATTAACAAAATGAAATAAATAGAATAGTAAATATGTACAAGTAAAATAGAGTAATAAATCTGTACAAACATATATACAGGTGCTGTGGGGAGGGGAAGGAGGTGGGGGGGGATGGGGAGAGGGAGAGGAAGGAGGGGGCTCAGTCTGGGAAGGCCTCCTGGAGGAGGTGAGCTCTCAGTAGGGCTCTGAAGGGAGGAAGAGAGCTAGCTTGGCGGATGTGTGGAGGGAGGGCATTGCAGGCCAGGGGGAATGTCCTGATTTGTCCAAGGAGTCGCTATGGGTCAGAAATGAATCAACAGCATAAGAAAACAATGCCAGTCTCATTTTATGAGCTCTGGGCATCATCTAGACATTCACTTATATAAGGAATAGGAAACCTCATTCCTCAAGATAAAATACTGTCATCAGAGAGATAAGAAATGGCAGAGGTTGTGTTTGGTGACAAGGGAAGCTAAACATTCATCATTGGCCCCAAGGCAGTCCCTCAGCTTTCTCACACCTTCTTTATCCTCATTCATCTCCCAGTACATGCTTTGTTCCTCGTAAACTAACCATTCCCTCTGCCTCATTCTTACCTCTCCCACCACCAACCTCTTGCTTACACCTCCACCTCCTTCTTCATGAAACCTCTTCACCTTCACATTCAATACACCACTGTTCTCTCTATCTTCAATGTCCTTCTGAATCACCTCTCCTCTGGGAGGTCTTCCATGATTATTCTATCATCTCTCCACCTTAATATTCCCTTACCACTATTTCAGAATTTCTGCACCTCCCACATACGTAGGAACTCATAACTCCATCATCAATCGTATTTATTGAGCGCTTACTATGTGGTACTTCAGTTCAAATCTTTATACCCAGCACTCAGAACACTGCTTGGCACATAGTAAGCACTTAACAAATACCATCATTATTATTATACCCTATTACTTCCTTCTATTTGTAACTTGCTTCAGTATCTGTCTAGGTTGTAAAGTATTGGGAAACAGCATGGTGTGGTGGATAGGGAACGGGCCTGGGAGTTAAAAGGGCATTGGTTTTCATCCTAGCTCTGCCACTTGTCTGCCATGTGACCTTGGGCACTGGTCCTCAGTTGCCTCATCTCTAAAATGGGGATTGAGATCGTGAGCCCCATGTGGGACAGGGACTGTGTCCAACCCGATTTTCTTTTATCTAACCCTGTGCTTGGTACAGTGCCGGCATATAGTAAATGCTTAACAAATACTGCAATTATTAATTATTATTATTTAGTGGCAGAGCTTACAACTTGGAGGGGGAGACAAACATTAATATGAATGACCTACAGATATGTACATAATTGCTGTGAGGGTGTTCTTGACTAGCACCTTCATCATCAAATTCCACCAATGTTATGGACCCAATTTCACTTTGTTTTCAGGTTAACAAAAATGCATAATTTTTTTTCAACACAGAACACACATGTTCAAACATTATTCCTGCATAATAAGGACAGTTTACATTACATGGATTATAAGTATGATTTTGCAACTGCTGCCCTTCTGCTCTGCCCCTCACACTGAACATCTAAGGCAAAGTTCATTCATTCATTCAACTGTATTTATTGTTTACTATGTGCAGAGCACTGTATTAAGTGCTTGAGAGAGTACACTACAACAACAAACTGATGCATTCCCTGTCCACATTGAGTTTACAGTCTAGAAGCGAGTGGGACAGACATCAATACAAATGAATAAATTACAGATATGTACATAATTGCTGTGGGGTTGGGAGGAGGGAAGAACAAAGGGAGCAACTCAGGGCGAAGCAGAAGGGAGTGGGAGAAGGGGATAGGGGGGCTTAGTAAGGGAAGGCCTCTTGGAGGAGAAGGCCCTTTAGTAATTCTTCAAAGGGGGAGAAAATAATTGTCAGATTTGAGGAGGGAGGGCATTCCAGGGCAGAGGCAGGAAGTGGGCAAGGGGTCAGCGGTGAGATAGAGAGATCGAAGCACAGAGAGAAGGTTAGCATTAGAGAAGCAAAGTGTGCGGGCTGATTGTAGTAGCAGAGCAGCGAGGTAAGGTAGGAGGGGCAATGTGATTGAATGCTTCAAAGCTAATAGTGAATGATGGGAAAGTTAGGACCCTGGGATCATTTTTGAAATTTTTGAAATCACTTTTGAAATCCCAGGTGATTAGGACACAGCATCTCTGTGTCCAATAATGGATTCATTATGCTTACATTCATTTTGGCCCCTAGCAGGGGCCCCAGAAAAAATGGGTTTGAGTCAAGTTCTTGAGCACTTAATCAAGCTGCTTCTGTTCAAACCTTCCTCAATGTTTCCTCTCATGTGCTAGTTTCTCCTTCCCTTCCTGTGCCCTCCTTTGGCTCCACCTTCCACCTGAGATTTTAATTAAGCAGTCCAGTGTCTGCAAGCTGGAGAACGTTTTTATTAGCACTAATGAATTTCCTTTTGCACCTGATGACTCATCAGGAGATTTTCCCAGTGCTCTCAGCTATATTTATAATAAGAAACCTAGCATCATTTTCTTCCATCTCCAGTTTGAAGTCAATTAAGGGTGAGGAGAAGGACAGGAGATTGTCGAATTTACTTGAGACCTAGGGGCTATAATCCATGAGTTGATTTAATCCCAATTCAACGCCTTTGCCCACCGTTGACAGTAAGACAAGCCATGTGATAACCAATTAGGCATTCCCCATAAAAATAGCAGCTGCTTCAGTTGGGTATATGATTATTACAACATCTGGTTGAGAACTGATAAGGTTATCAAACGGGAAACTGGATCTTGAAAATCAGCTGCTCCCTTCAACTTTCTCAAAATCATTAACTCCACACGACATCTGCCCGGTGACTCTGATCTGAGCAGCATGAAGCTCAAGATACACATACTTAATAGCTTGTTTTTAATGTGGCTAGGAACTGGTAGAGACATCACTTCAGCTTTCATGAATTCCACTGAGTCCTGAATCAGTCGGAGCTGAAGGTGGGGATGAATATCAAGTGGGTATGGGGTACAGATCCAAATGCACAGGCAATGCAAGGCTTCTCTAAGCACTCTTTTCCTTTGTTTCAACTCCCTTCTGTGTCATCCTGACTTGATCCCTTAATTCATCCCCCTTCCCAGCCCCACAGCACTTATGTACTTAGCTGTAATCTATTTATTTATATTAATGTCTGTTTCCTTTTCTAGACTGTAGCTTGTAGTGGATAGGGAATATGTCTGTCATATTGTTTTATTATACTCACCCAAGTGCTTAGTACAATGTAATGCACACTGTAAGCACTCAGTAAGTACTATTGACTGACAGAAGGCAGATGGGAAAGTGAGTAGGGGGAATGCCAGATTAGTCAGGGAAGGCCTCCTGGAGGAGATGTGATTTTAGGAGGGCTTTGAAGGGGGAAAAGAGTGATGGTCTGTTGTATATGTAACGGGAGACAGTTCCAGGCCAGAGGATGTGGACAAGGAGTTAGCAGCAATATGGATGAGAATAAGGTATAGCCTGGCATCAGAGGAGCAAAGTGGGTTGAAAAGCAGCATGGCCCAGTGGCAAGAGCCCAGGCTTGGGAGTCAGAGGACACAGGTTCTAATCCCAGCTCCACTACTTGTCTGCTATGTGACCTTGGGCAA
Organism: Tachyglossus aculeatus; assembly: GCF_015852505.1. Classification (NCBI taxonomy): domain Eukaryota; kingdom Metazoa; phylum Chordata; class Mammalia; order Monotremata; family Tachyglossidae; genus Tachyglossus; species Tachyglossus aculeatus. The sequence goes on along the minus strand of NC_052066.1, from coordinate 99,079,435 downwards.
GTCGCTTCACTTCTCTGTGCCTCAGTTACCTCATCTGTAAAATGGGGATTAAGACTGTGAGCCCCATTTGGGACAACCTGATTGCCTTGTATCTATCCTGGTGCTTAGAACAGTGCTTGGCATACAGTAAAAACTTAATTGATACCATAATTCATTCATTTATTCAATTGTATTTATTGAGCACTTACTGTGTGCACAGCACAGTACTAAGCATTTGGAAAGTACGATAATTATTATTCTTGTTTACTTGGTTGTAGTGGGAGATCAGGCACATAAGATAAGATCAGTCTTCTGCAGACTCAGGGCAGAGGAGTGAAGTACTTCCACCATGGAGCCAATAGCTGCCTCTTCCCTGCCATCTTCCCATCCAACGTCACCTCCTACTCTCTGGGTGCCACGGAGCCTCATGCATAGAGCCCCTCCGGACACGGGGCATCCCTGGGCTGTGTGATGGTCTTCCTCACTCCCTCTCAGTTCCTCCGCCTCATTGTCACAGCTCAAGGTGTTTGTCGTGGCATGGAGAGGGGGCTCTGAGCTGCTTCCACCATGGAGCCAAAGCCACCACCCCAGTTTCTCTGTACTCCCTCATCTTTTGGCATGCGCCAATGCCAAGGTGCCACAGTGCATCCCCTAGCCCCTGTCCTGGAGTGCAGCCGGTGGCCTCCTGGAGATGCTGCCACCACAGGACTCCTCCCACACCCGCCTCAACAGCTTGGAGTCACCTCTAGCAGCCCTATGTTCTCTTTAAACCTTGGTATTGGGGGTGCCCCCCCCCTCCTCTGGGCCACTAGGCTTCAAGATGGTAGATCTGGGCATGAGGTGGAGATCAATAGGAAAGTTTGAGGAGGGACCCAGAGTGATTAATGGGTACCAGCCTTCCCAAACTGAGCCCCCATTTTCCTCTCATCCTCCCCATCCCCCCCACCCTACCTCCTTTCCCTCCCCACAACACCTGTATATATGTTTGTACAGATTTATTACTCTATTTTACTTGTACATATTTACTATTCTATTTATTTGGTTAATGATGTGCATCTAGCTTTAATTCTATTTGTTCTGATGACTTGACACCTGTCCACGTTTTGTTTTGTCGTCTGTCTCCCCCTTCTAGACTGTGAGCCCGTTGTTGGGTAGGGATTGTCTCTATATATTGCCAACTTGTACTTCCCAAGCGCTTAGTACAGTGCTTTGCACACAGTAAGCGCTCAATAAATACTATTGAATGAATGAATGAATGCCATTGGAGACAGGGAGATGCCAACTTAATGCTGAATCACCAGTGAGAATGTGATGGACAGCTCGGGGACTATTGACAGTTGGTGCTGCTGGGATCTTCTACAGGAGGACAAAGGGGATCTGACTGTGCCCCCTTTTAGACTGCGAGCCCACTGTTGGGTAGGGACTGTCTCTATATGTTGCCAACTTGTACTTCCCAAGCGCTTAGTACAGTGCTCTGCACACAGTAAGCGGTCAATAAATACAAATGATTGATTGGAGGTTTTTGAGAAGTGGGATGGTATGGACGGAACCTGTATTTAGAAAAATGATCTGGGCAGCAGCGTCAAGTATGGACTGGAGTGGGGAGAGACAGGAGGAAGGGAGGAAGCGGATGTTGTAATCGAGGCATTCATTCATTCAATCATATTTATTGAGTGCTTACTGTGTGCAGAGCACTGTACTAAGCGCTTGGGAACTACAAATCGACAACATATACAGACGGTCCCTCCCCAACAACAGGCTCACAGTCTGTATAATAATAATAATAATGGCATTTATTAAGTGCTTACTATGTGCAAAGCACTGTTCTAAGCTCTGGGGAGGTTACAAGATGATCAGGTTGTCCCAAGGGGGGCTCACAGTCTTCATTCCCATTTTACAGATGAGGGAACTGAGGCCCAGAGAAGTTAAGTGACTTGCCTGAAGTCACACAGCTAACAATTGGCAGAGCCTGGATTTGAACACATGAACTCTGACTCCAAAGCCCGTGCTCTTTCCACTGAGACTGCTTCAACAGCACGAGTGAGTGGCAAGAGGTCATCTGTCTGGAAAACAAAGTGAAATCACCCCCACCTCATAAAATTACACGGTTGCCATGATACAGTCCCTTCCGGCTAGGGTGCCTATCCAGAATTTCTGATGTCAAAATACAACCTAGCAGCACAACCGGATCAGGCCTTTTGGGAAGCAGCATAGATGACTGGAAAGAGTATGGGCCTGGGAGCAGAGAACCTGGGTTCATTCATTCATTAAATCATATTTATTGAGCGCTTACTGTGTGCAGAGCACTGTACTAAGCACTTGGTAAATACAAGTTGGCAACATATAGAGACGGTCCCAACCCAACAACAGGCTCACCAACTAAGACTCTGCCACTTATCTGCTGTGTGACTTGGGGCAGGTCATTTACTTCTCTGGGCATCAGTTTCCTCATCTGTAAAATCAGGATTCAATCCCCATTCCCCCTTCTATTTAGACTGGGAGCCCCATGTGGGACAGGGACTGTGTCTGACCTGATTATCTTGTATCTACCCCACTTGTTAGAGTGGCTGGCACATAGTAAACACAACATATATCATTATTAGTACAATTAATATTATTTTGGGTGTGGTTCCCCCCTTTCTAATAGCATTAGGTCTTCTCCTGCTTCCTTGATTACTCAGGAAAAGCTCTGCACTCAGTAAGCGCTCAATAAATGAGACTGAATGAATGGATGACATTCTCAGCTCTCAATCCAAGTGTATTCTTTCAACATCCATTCTAGTTTCACAATTCAAAACATTCATCTAAGTGCTTGGCAGAGCTTATGCCTTACAAATTACACATAAAATCCACCATCCCCCCCTCCCGCCCCCCCTCAAGAATCTTTAATTAAATAGTTAACCCAAAGGTATTTTTTTCTTTTCATGTAGATTAAGTATTTGATTTTATGGCACAGTGAATTCCAGACAGACACACATTGTATATAAACAGTAAGATTGGGAGGGAATATTTAGTAACAACTGATAAGAGGACTAGGGAAAATGAATAAATGATTACGTAAGAGGATAAATAAATCAGCAGGTGGGTTCTGGACATGCAGGCCTGACCAATCTCCTGAGGAAGATTTCTCCAGGCCCAATGCAGTCAGACATCAAAAAGAAGTCAGGAAAGAGGAAAAAGGAGAGGTCTCCAGGCGTGATGGAAGGGGCAGCACTAAAAGATACCCAAGACCCCTGTTTCCAGGATCACAACTGACAGACCACTCTCTGGTCCAAGTGCTGGGAGCTGTCACCTCCTGCTTTGATAGAGGAGAGAAAGATAGCTCTCATTCAGTCTCTCCTCCATAGAATTGTGCTCCTCCTAAACCTCCTGCTCTGTCTGGCTCCGCATATTCACCTCCATACTGCCTCAAAAAATAAATTAGATCCATCCTAGGCTGAACCTGGACAACCTTATAAACAGACAGTTGTCTGTGCTCTTCTCAGCAATAATGATAATAATAATATTGCTATATTGTACTTCCGAAGCACTTAGTACAGTGCTCTGACTCTGACTGGAACTGACAGTTTCCAATCATTCATTCATTCATTCAATCGTATTTATTGAGTGTTTACTGTGTGCAGAGCACTGTACTAAGTGCTTGGGAAGTACAAGTTGGCAACATATAGAGACGGTCCCTACCCAACAGCGGGCTCACAGTCTAGAAGGGGGAGACAGACAACAAAACAAAACATATTAACAAAATAAAATAAATAGAATAGTAAATATGTACAAGTAAAATAGAGTAATATGTACAAACATATATACAGGTGCTGTGGGAAGGGGAAGGAGGTAGGGCGGGGGGATATGGAGGGGGAGAGGAAGGGGGGGCTCAGTCTAGGAAGGCCTCCTGGAGGAGGTGAGCTCTCAGTAGGGATTTGAAGGGAGGAAGAGAGCTAGCTTGGCAGATGTGCAGATGAAGGGCATTCCAGGCCAGGGGGAGGACGTGGGCCGGGGGTCAATGGTGGGACAGGCGAGAATGAGGCACTGTGAGGAGGTTAGCAGCAGAGGAGTGGAGGGTGTGGGCTGGGCTGTAGAAGGAAAGAATGGAGGTGAGGTAGGAGGGGGGCAAGGTGATGGAGAGCTTTGAAGCCAAGAGTGAGGAGTTTTTGCCTGATGCGTAGGTTGATTGGTAGCCACTGGAGATTTTTGAGGAGGGGAGTAACATGCCCAGACCATTTCTGCACAGAGATGATCCGGGCAGCAGTATGAAGTATAGATTGAAGTAGGGAGAAACAGGAGGATGGGAGATCAGAGAGGAGGCTGATGCCGTAATCCAGTCGGGATAGGATGAGAGATTGAATGAGCAGGGTAGCAGTTTGGATGGAGAGGAAAGGGCGGATCTTGGCAAAGTTGTGGAGGTGAGACCGGCAGGTTTTGGTGACGGATTTGATGTGAGGGGTGAACGAGAGACCAGAGTCAAGGATGACACCAAGGTTGCGGGCTTGTGAGACGGGAAGGATGGTAGTGCCGTCAACAGTGATGGGAAAGTCAGTGAGAGGGCAGGGTTTTGGAGGGAAGATAAGAAGTTGTCTTGGACATATTGAGTTTTAGATGGCACGCAGACATCCAGATGGAGATGTCTTGAAGGTAGGAGGAGACACAAGCCTGAAGGGAGAGAGAGAGAGCAGGGGCAGAGATGTAGATTTGGGTGTCATCAGTGTAGAGATGATAGTTGAAGCCATGGGAGCGAATGAGTTCACCAAGGGAGTGAGTGTAGATAGAGAGCAGAAGGGGACCAAGAACCAAGATCAGGACAGACATCGCCCCATAGACTGCAAGCTCATTGTGGGCAGGGAATGTCACTGTTTACTGTTGCATTGTACTTTCCCAAGTGCTTAGTACAGTGCTCTGCACACAGTAAGTACTTAATAAATATAATTAATTAATGAATGCTCTGCACACAGTAAGCACTCAATAAATGATTGAATTGAAAATAATAATAATAATAATAGCATTTATTAAGAACTTCCTATTTACCAAGCCCAACTCTCAGGATTCCACCTGGAGAGTTTCCAGTACTTTACCAGTCTCGCCTACAGGAGGGACAGTCAAGCAGAGGCATGTCCATTCCATTCCTAGCTTGGGCAGTGGCCAGTGAGTGTGTTGTGGGCAGGGAATGTCATTGTTTATTGTTGTATTGTACTTCCCCAAGTGTTTAGTACAGTGCTCTGCACACAGTAAGTACTCGATAAATATGACTGTATGAAGGAGTGGAAGGCACTGATACAAGTCAAAGCTCACCTGTGCTGGGAAGCAGCAGCATTGGAGAGAGTTGAGGGTGGAGGCTCAAGTTTACTTCGAGGAAGAAGGCAGTGGTAAACCACTTCTTTATTTTTACCAAGAAAAGTCTACAGATGTCTACGGATGCACTGCCAGAATTATTGCAGATGGAGAGTGCGGCGTTCTGGGAAAGATTTGGTCATGGAGTGGCTATGGGTCAATGAAGACTCGACGGCATAAGACAAGACAATTGTCATATACCGAGCAATGGGTTATTCACTGGGGTACATACCATTCATTCATTCATTCAATCGTATTTATTGAGCACTTACTGTGTGCAGAGCACTGTACTAAGTGCTTAGGAAGTACAAGTTGGCAACATGTAGAGTTGGTCCCTACCCAACAGCAGGCTCACAGTCTAGAAGGGGGAGACAGACAACAAAACAAAACACATTAACAAAATAAAATAAATAGAATAAATGTGTACAAGTAAAATAAATAGAGTAATAAATATGTATAAACACATATACATATATACAGGTGCTGTGGGGAGGGGAAGGAGGTAAGGCGGGGGGATGGGGAGGGGGAGGAGGGGGAGAGGAAGGAGGGGGCTCAGTCTGGGAAGGCTTCCTGGAGGAGGTGAGCTCTCAGTAGGGCTTTGAAGGGAGGAAGAGAGCTAGCTTGGCGGATGTGCGGAGGGAGGGCATTCCAGGCCAGGGGGAGGACTTGGGCCGGGAGTCGATGGTGGGACAGGAGAGAACAAGGCACAGTGAGGAGGGTAGCGGCAGAGGAGCGGAGGGTGCGGGCTGGGCTGGAGAAGGAGAGAAGGGAGGTGAGGTAGGAGGGGGCAAGGTGATGGACAGCCTCATAGCCGAGAGTGTAGTTCACCAGATGTAGTTCAGTCCCAGCGTCCATATGGGGCTCAAATTTTTAGGGGTTAGTAGATCAGGTATCTTCTCCCCACTTTACAGATGAGGAAATTGAGGCACAGAGAGATTTAGGTAACTGGCCTAAGGCCACACCGCAGGTCAGTGGCAGATCTGGGATTAGAAACCAAGCCTATGTGCTTTCCACTAGACCCAACCATCTCTCCTGTGCGTGTCATGGTTATATCCTCTTGGGGTCCCTGAGTCTCCAGGGAGAGGGCCAGGAGCAGCAGCTGTGATGTCCTTCTGGCACTTAAGTTTTCCTCTGTTTGTAAGGGTGGCCATTCATCTGGTTTTAGACTAGACAGTCCATTTGTCAGGTGGTCCGTCACCGTCTGGAAATGATTCCGCCCCAGACACCTTTCTACCAGGTAATTTTCTTTTTCAATACTTATATCCTCTCCAAATAAGCTTCTGCCACTGAATCTCTTAGTTCAAAAGCAGTGCCCCTGTTCAAAGGGAACTGGGAGCAGAATGCAATAACACTATAGCAATGGGGGATAGTGGGGGTCCCATTGACAACACCCTCTAGGTATGGAGGGCTTCCACAAAAACGTTTTTTGTGGATCCTTGCCATGCAATGTATTTTTTATGGTATTTTTGGGGTGCTATGTGCTGGGATAGACACAAGTTAATCAGGTTGGACAAGGTCCCTGTCCCACTGAGCACTCACAGTCTTAATCCCCATTTTACAGAGGTAACTGAGGCCTAGAGAAGTGAAGTGACTGACTGGCCCAAGGTCACACAGCAGACAAATGATGGAGTTAGGATTAAAACCCAGGTCCTTCTGACTTCTAGGCTCTTGCTCTGTCCCCTAGGTCACACTGCTTCTCTGTGACATATGTCTGCTACTTTAGGTAATCGAAAGGATGGCGTGGCCCCCCTGAAACCAAAGGATCTCAGAAGGTCTGAGGTCAGACCCCAAACTCTGCCTGGGACACCCCCTGGGGTCTCAGGAAACCTACAATTCTGAGAAATTACTGAGTTAATGATCCACACTAGGGCCGCACCACAAGAGTGAATGGAAAGAAGTGGACAGCACATCACTGGGGCGGTGCACTCAGAGTGAGGAGAAGTGACCTGATTTGACTTTCCCTGCGGAACTGTGCCCCAAGGAGCAACTGCAGAAAACATCCACCAGAAAAACTGTGAATCGGGAATTCCTCCCCAGAATGCTATAGCCCCCTCCCCTTCATGCTACAAGATCTCAGTGGGAAGGAAAAGTGCCTGAAACTCCATTGTATTGTACTTTCCCAAGCACTCAGTTCAATGCTCTGCACCCAGTAAATGCTCAATAAATATGATTGATTGACTCAGACTGCAGATGAAATCACCAGATATTCCCTAAAACCACTGGACTTGAAAAGGGGTGGACAATTTCTTAGACACAAATGCCCTCTCTAACTGACCCTGCATAGGCTACTGATCAAGATTCAGTCTGGTCACTTGCAGTCCTGAAAAATGAGAAAAAAAAATTCCCTTGTGTAGCATCACAAGGCCGACTCCATATCGAGAAAGGAGACTAAACTCTGACATAAAGCACTGCAAAGTGCCAGAGGCAGAATGTCTGAAAAAATAAAGAACTGATGCAGTATGGATAATCTCATGCCCTGATTCAGTATTCCATCTGCGTACTGCTTTGAATATAGTATGTGAAATGGGGATAATTACTGCAGGTATCTTTTTCCTCTTGACACAAAAACATCTTTAATGGAGGGGAAGTTAGGCTGTGTGTGCAGGATCACAACTCTTAAATAATAGCTAACATTTTAGAACTCTCAATCACAATGCAAAACAACCCTCCATTTCCTCTAAAAATGAGCATCAAGTTAAAAGGCTTCTAGCAAATTACCAATGAATCACCAGAATCTGCTTGAGGCAAAGATATTATTCCTAAATTGTTGCTAGTGATATATAGCCTGAGCATTTCTTAGAGCTAATCTCCGCTCCTTTTTTTCTATTCCTCTTCTAACAGGTCACGATAGCTTGTACGACTGCCAATAACCATCTTGGTGGTGAAACTCCTCCATCAAGATGCACAGCAAGTAAAATTCTTGTAAAAATGAACTTTCCAAATGAGAGCAAGAATCAATTATCTCTGAATGCTATTTAGGCAGCATAATAACGCTGTTATCCAGATACAGAGAACATCCCAAAAATCAAGTCTTAATAAGTGAAACAGCCTGTACAGAGACTTACTTCGTGGTTCTGATTCAACAATGCCAATCACCCAGTTGGATAGTAATAATACGTAATTGTGGAATCTGTTAAGCACCTACTATGTGAGAAGCACTGTGCTAAGTTCTAGGATAGCTACAGGATAATCGAAACACAGTGCCCATCCCACAAAAGGCCCCCACACGAGGCTCACAGTCTACAGGGAGGATTGATTCACTCATTCAATCATATTTATTGAGTGCTTACTATGTGTAGAGAAGCAGCGTGGCTCAGTGGAAAAGAGCACGGGCTTTGGAGTCAGAGGTCATGGGTTCAAACCCCGCCTCCACCAATTGTCAGCTGTGTGACTTTGGGCAAGTCGCTTAACTTCTCTGTGCCTCAGTTACCTCATCTGTAAAATAGGGATTAAGACTGTGAGCCCCACGTGGGACACCTGATCACCTTGTTATCTCCCCAGCACTTAGAACAGTGTTTTGCACATAGTAAGTGCTTAATAAATGCCATCATTATTATTAGAACACTGTTGAATAGAATATATCAAGCCAATTACCCAAATAGAAACAACAGCACCCTGAAGGAAACAAATCAGAACCCCAAGTGTCATTTGCCCCTCTGACCTGGATTTTGCCACCTTCACTGAGTTAATCAAAATTGTAGTTTTTTCCATCCTTTATGGAAAGGAGAGTGGAAGACACAAAGGATAATTCTTTTCTAAGTCCACAGTATAGTGGAATAGCAATCCATCAGTGTCATTTATTGAATCTTTACTGCATGCAGAGCACTGTACTAAGCACTGGGGAGATTACAGTAAAGAGAGTTGGTTGATATGATCCCTGCCCACAAGGAGCTTACAGTCTAGTGGAATACAAGAGGAAAAGATTTCCAGATCACCCTTTCCACTGGGTGCTATTTGCCACTCCTCACACACTGCAGTGTCTTTGAATGTTACCAAGGCTCCATGCACATAGCAGAGTATTTGAATGTTACCAAGGCGATGATAGGAAGCATCTCCAGTGAAACTGTCTGGGAACCCCAGAATAACACCTTTTTAGAAAGCCAAGGTGTACTGTAAGATTTCACTATCAGGAATCAGCAAATCAATCTATCAATCAAAGGTATTTATTGAGTGGTTACTGTGTATAGAACAGAGTACTGAGTGATGAGAGAGTACAATGCAAAAACACTGGTAGACACATTCCCTGACCACACTCTATCTTGCACCTGAATTCTGTGCTTTAACTATAAAAGACAGGAATCTGTCTACTTGAGGGGAAGAACCACTCATGGTCCTGATTTTGCTTTAGCACAAGAATGGTGTTTGCCATACTTTGTCCTATTGGGGCTTCACCTTCTAGCTTCACAATCCTTAATAAACTTCAGTTCTAGGAATCATTCCTCTCTTGATTGCAGTGTGCCATGCAGGACTAACTGTGGTAATTGATTCTGAGTTTTCAGATGGAGTGTTGTAATATCTGAGACTGTTCTCTACATCCTTAACCTGTTTCTTCTGCCTGCCCTCCTTTGGTTTCCCAATTCCAGCTCACCATACAGTAGCTGTTTGGGTATCCCATTTTCATCTGTACTCCTCTTATGTTCCCTCCCCCAACACCCCCGAACTCAGATCCATTCATTAATTCAATTGTATTTATTAAGTGCTTACTGTGTGCAAAGCACTGTACTAAACGCTTTAGAGAGTACAACAGACATATTCCCTGCCCACAGTCTAGAGGGGGAGGAGGAGGGGGCGGAGGGAAGGAAGGGAGGAAGGAAGGAAGGGAGGAAGGGAGGAAGGAAGGAAGGAAGGAAGGAAGGAAGGAAGGAAGGAAGGAAGGAAGGGAGGAAGGGAGGGAGGAAGGAAGGAAGGAAGGAAGGAAGGAAGGAAGGAAGGAAGGAAGGAAAAAAAAGAAGTCACAGACATACATGTGCTGTGGGGATGGGGATGGGAGGGAGGATGAAAAAAGAAGCAAGTCAGGGAGATACAGAAGGGAGTGGGAGAGGAGGAAAGAAGGGCTTGTTCAGGGAAGGCTTCTTGGAGGAAATGTGCCTTCAATAAGGATATGTCAGTTCCCCTAGAATAGTAATGCATAATGCTAGGAGATAAACTTCATTCTAGGATTCCTATATTTGTGATCCTGGCTTGCCATTTGATGTTGAGTATAGCCTGTGAGTGATGCTGATAGAACTATTTAAGTAGTTGGAAGGGACTTTTGTGGGAAAAACAGGTTTCACCGGCCTAGAGAAGGTTAAGTAACATTACAGATCTCTAATCCTTTAGTTTTTTTCTAGAAGCTGCTACATTTTATTTTTGTTTCCCAAAGATTGTACTGGTCTCCTTGGTCTGATTCTCTACTTCTTTTATCTATCACTGGATTGTGTGCTGCCTAGGTGTCAAACACTTCACTAAATTTTAGGGAAAGGCATACAGATAATAATTCAGACAAGTTCCCCAGCCTAGAGGAAACTCACAGTCTAAAGGGAGGTAGGGGTGGTAGAAGAGTACAGACGAAAAAAGAAAATGATATGAGAAGCAGCATGGCTTAGTGGATAAAGCATAGGCATGGGAGTCAGAAAGACCTGGGTTCTAATTCTGACTCTGCCACATGTCTGCTCTGTGACCTTGGACAAGTCACTTACCTTCTCTGGGACTCAGTTACCTCATCTGTAAAATGGGGATTAAGAGGAGAAGGCCACTCCTCTCATTCAACCCACATATTCAATCCATCATTAAACCCTGTCAATCCTGCTGTCACAAGATCGCTAAAATCCACCTTTTCATTCATTCATTCATTCAATTGTATTTATTGAGTGCTTACTGTGTGCAGAGCACTGTACTAAGCACTTGGGAAGTACAAGTTGGCAACATATAGAGACAGTCCCTACCCAACAGCGGGCTCACAGTCTAGAAGGGGGAGACGGACAACAAAACAAAACATATTAACAAAATAAAATAAATAGAATAAATATGTACAAGCAAAATATAGAGTAATAAATCTGTACAAATATATATACATGTATACAGATGCTTGGGGAGGGGAAGGAGGTAAGGTGGGGGGAAGGGGAGGGGGTGGAGGGGGAGAGGAAGGACGGGGCTCAGTCTAGGGAGGCCTGCTGGAGGAGGTGAGCTCTCTGTAGGGCTTTGAAGGAAGGAAAAGAGCTAGTTTGGCGGATGTGCAAAGGGAGGGCATTCCAGGCCAGGGGGAGGACGTGGGCTGGCGGGACAGATGTGCCCCCAGGGGTTCACAGTCTTAGTTTCCTAGTTTACAGAGGAGGTCACTGAGGCCCGGAGAATAATTATAATGGTATTTATTAAGCGCTTACTATTCATTCAGTCAGTCAATCGTATTTATTGAGAGTTTACTGTGTGCAGAGCACTGTACTAAGCACTTGTGTAGAGCACTGTTCTAAGCGCTGAACAATGCTGGTATTTGTTAGGTGAACTGGCTTGCCCAAGGTCACACAGCAGGCACGTGGTGGAGCCGGGATTAGAACCCATGACCTCTGACTCCCCAGCCCTGGCTGTTGCCACTGAGCCACCCTGCTTCATGGGCAGCCTGGAGCAGGGAGGTTGACTGCGGCCCAGTGCCATCACTCGCTAGCATTTACTGAGCGCCTCCTGGGTGCAAAGCTTTTCCCGTCCATCCATACTCCTACCACATTAATACAATCACTCCTCCTATCACGCTTGGATTACTGCATCAGCCTCTTTGCAGACCTCCCAGTCTCCTGTCTCTCCCCACTCCAGTCCATAGTTTACTCTGCTGCCCAGATTATTTTTCTACAAAAAGTTCAGGACATGTCACCCGCTCCTCAAAAAACTCCAGTGGTTGGCCATCCACTTCCACATCAAACAAAAATTCCCCACCATTGGCTTTAAATCACTCCATCACCTTGACCCTTCCTACCTCACCTCACTACTCTTCAACTACAACTTTGCTCCTCTAATACTAACCCACTCACTGTGGCTTGATCTTGCCTGTTTCATTGCCGAACCCTTGCCCACATCCTGCCTTTTGCCTGGCATGTCCTCCCTCCTCAAATCTGACAATTACTTTCCCCACATTCAAAGCCTAACTGAAGGCACATCTCCTCTAAGTGGCCTTCTTAGACTAAGCCTCCCCTTTTCATTTCTCCCACTCCCTTCTGTATCACCCTACCTTGCTCCCTTTCTTCTCCCCCCTTCCAGCCCCAAAGCACTTATATAAACATCTGTAAATTATTTATTTATATTAACGTTTGTCTCCCCTCCTCTAATCTGTAAGATAATTGTGGGCAAGGAATGGATCTGTTTATTGTTGTACTTTCCCAAGCAGTACATTGCTCTGCACATAGTAAGCACTCAATAATCTCTGATCTCCCATCCTCCTGCCTTTTCCCACTTCAGTCTATACTTCACTCTGCTGCCTGGATTATCTTTGTGCAGAAATGGTCTGGACATGTTACTCCCCTCCTCAAAAACCTCCAGTGGCTGCCTGTCAACCTACGAATCAAGCAAAAACTCCTCACTCTCAGCTTCAAGGCTGTCCATCACCTCGCCCCCTCCTACCTCACTTCCCTTCTCTCCTTCTACAGCCCAGTCTGCACCCTCCACTCCTCTGCCGCTAACCTCCTCACTGTGCCTAGTTCTCACCTGTCCCACCATCGACCCCCGGCCCACGTCCTTCCCCTGGCCTGGAATGCCCTCCCTCCACACATCTGGCAAGCTAACTCTCATCCTCCCTTCAAAGCCATACTGAGAACTCACCTCCTCCAGGAGGCCTTCCCAGACTGAGCCCCCTTTTCCTCTCCTCCTTCCCATCCCCCCGCTCTACTTCCTTCTCCTCCCCACAGCACCTGTATATGTGTTTTTACAGATTTATTACTCTATTTATTTTACTTGTACATATTTACTATTCTATTTATTTTGTTAATGATGTGCATATAGCTTTAATTCTATTTGTTCTGACTATTTTAACACCTGTCTACATGTTTTGTTTTGTTGTCTGTCTCCCCCTTCTAGACTGTGAGCCTGTTGTTGGGTGGGGACCGTCTCTTTATGTTTCCAACTTGTACTTTCCAAGCACTTAGTACAGTGCTCTGCACACAGTAAGTGCTCAATAAATGTGATTGAATGAATGAATACAATTGAATGAATGAATGATACAGACTGTATCCAACCTGCGTAACTTTACCCCAACTCTTGGCATACAGTAAGTGCTTAACGAGTACCATAATCATTGTTATTTTGATTATTAAGTCAATAATTTATAAATGGCCAAAAGAGTAAGAGCTGTAGTATATTACTACTACAGGAGTAGTTTTCAGACTATTTGCCCTACTCCGGGAGAAAGAGGAGGGTCTTCCCTAGTTCACAATCTCTCAGTTGCTTCTTGGGTCCTCTAATTCAGCTTCTCCCTGCCCCATTTACTCAGGAAGGAATTCTCGCCTAGCCATGGCGATGGAGGGAAGCGAGGGTGGAGCAGCTTGCTGGGCTCTGAACCCAAAGGCATGCTTAATTCTGGAATTCTGCATAAAATACTGGCAGGTGGGGAGATGTCAGTCTTCCACATATGGAATCCTCTCCCCATGTACATCTCCATGTCCTCCTCCTTCCAAAGGTATGAAAAAAAAAATGTTAGGGTAAAAACCAAAAAACTACCCACTAGTGTTTAGGCTGCAAGGAACTTTATGATTCCATCACCCTCTCTCCAACTGATTTCAGCAAGACAACACCTGACTATTCCCAGAGGCTTTCTTCTTCACCATATTTTCAAACCCTTTCTAAAGCAGTGAGCCGGGGACTTTTCATGGAAACAGTTTGGTCAGACCTTTAATCATCTATCCAGACAGGATGGTAGTAGTGAAAATTACTGATGACAACTGAGTTGGCTTCTTTCAGGTACAATCTGTTAGCGACAGATCCAATCAAGATTTGATGTGGGGGAGGTGGAAAGAGAGGGGAGAGGGGAGAGATTTCACTGATATTCTGCAAGCAGCTGCTCATTGCACAGAAAAATCAAATGGGCCGAAGATCAATTTAGCCTGCCAACAGGATTTTATTTCATTCATTCATCCATTAATTAATTCACTCATCCATTCACTCATTCATATTTATTTAGCTTCCGTGGTGTGCAATACACTGTCCTCGGCCTCTGCTCTGTGCAGAGCACTGTACTAGGCAGTTGAGCCAAGCGCAGTCCAACGGAGTTGGCAGACACAATTCCTGACCACAAGGAGTTTACAGTCTACAGCAGAAGATCAAGCCACTCTGTAAGCAAAGTGTAAGCACACTGATACTCCAGCCAAACAGTACTTATATAACTGTTATTGTACTGTAAATTTCCCCTATTTGTAATTGATTTTAATGTCTGTCTACCCCTGTAAACTATAAACTCCTTGTGGGCAAAGAATGAGTCTACTAACTCTATTGTATTGTACTCCTAGGTACTGATTACAGTACTCTGCACATAGTTAGTTAGCCCTCAATCAACACCACTGATTGACTGACCTAAGTAAAAGACACTGATATAGCTGTCAAGGAACCTACAATCTAATGGGAGAGACAGGCAGAGGCATATTGTATTTTTTAACAGCTGAATGTGAAGGGGAATGATGAGGACAATGTGCACATATCCTCCATTGTTTCCTTGCTTATGATCCCTATTTTTTTAAGTGGTATGTGTTAAGCAGAGAAGCATCGTGGCTCAGTGGAAAGAGCACGGGCTTTGTAGTCGGAGGTTATGGGTTCAAATCTCAGCTCTGCCACTTAGCTGTGTGACTTTGGACAAGTCACCTCACTTCTCTGTGCCTCAGTTACCTCATCTGTAAAATGGGGATTAAGACTGTGAGCCCCCCATGGGACCACCTGATCACCTTGTAACCTCCCCAGTGCTTAGAACAGGGCTTTGCACACAGTAAGTGCTTAATAAATGCTATTATTATTATTATTATTCAGCACTTACTGTGTACCAGGCACTGTACTATTCATTCACTCAGTCATATTCATTGAGCGCTTACTGTGTGCAGAGTACTGTACTAAGAGCTTAGGAGAGAACAATATAACAGTAAACAGACATATTCCCCTGCCCACAATGATCTTACAGCCTAGAGGGGGAGACAGACATTGATATAAATAAATAAATTACAGATACGTACATAAGTGCTGTGGGGCTGGGAGTGGGGGGATGAATGAAGGGAGCAAGTCAGGGCCATGCAGAAGGGAGTGGAAGAAGAGGAAAGGAGGGCTTAGTCAAGGAAGGCCTCTTGAAGGAAATGTACCTTTCATAAGACTTTGAAGAGGGAGAGTGCAATAATCTGTCAGGTTTGAGGAGGGAGGGCATTCCAGGCTAGACACAGGATGTGGGTGAGAGGTTGGTGGTGAGGTAGAAGAGATCAAGGAACAGTGAGAAAGTTAGCATTTAAAGGAGTGAAATGTGTGGGCTGGGTTGTAGTAGGAGAGTAGTGAGGTGAGGTAGGAGGATTCAAGGTGATTGAGTGCTTTAAAGACAATGGTGAAGAGTTTTTGTTTGATGAGGTGGGATAGAAACAACATCATCAGAGTGGGCTCAGTCCCTGTCCCACATGGGGCTCACAGATTTAATCCCCATTTTACAGATGAGGAAACTCTGTTCCAGAGAAGTGAAGTGACTTGCCCAAGGTCCCTCAGTGACATGTTAGGGAGCCAGGATCAGAACCCAGGTCCTCTAACCCCCAGGCCCAGGCTCTCTCCACCAAGCCACACTGCTTCTTATTAAGCACTTACTATGTGTCAAGCACTGTACCGAGTGCTGGGGCAGATACTGGGGAAGGTTGGTTCTCCACTTCATTCATTCATTCAATCGTATTTATTGAGTGTTCACTGTGTGCAGACCACTGTACTAAGCATTTGGGAAGTGAAATCGGCAACATATAGAGATGGTCCCTACCCAACAACGGGCTCACAGTCTAGAAGGGGGGAGACAGACAACAGAACAAGTAGACAGGTGTCAATACCATCAGAATAAATAGAATTATAGCTATATACACAAGAATTATAGCTATATACACACACACTTAACCTCTCCACATGTCAGGCTGGTCACCCCAAATTGTAAAGGTGAGAAGGCTGGCCTTTTCCCACAGATAGTTCCTTAATTATTGTTATTTAATAATAATAATGAATTATTTGCTTAATTATTTGCTTTTCTGGATTCAAAGAAGTAAGCAAATAATGATAATATTATTAATTGTAATAATAATGAGAAGAAGAATAATTGTGATTTGTTAAGGTCTTATTGTGTTCCAAGCACTGAGATAGATACAAAATAAGCAGGTTAGACACAGTTACTGTCCCACATGGGATTCTCAGTCTAAGAGGGAGAGAGAACAGGTTTTGAATCTCCATTTTACAGATGAGGGATATGAGGCACAGATTAGTGAAGTGATTTGCTGAAGATCGCACAGCAGGCAAGTGAGGGAACTAATAATTAGAACCCAGGTCCTCTGACTCCCAGGATTGTGCTCTTTTCATTAGGCCAGGCTACTTCCCAAAGGCCCTAGCCACTTTGGGAAGTAATGGAGGATACTGTGCACTAAGGAGTTGGCCTTTCCCCAATATGCTCAGTCCTTTCCCGGAATAACATAAGCCATGGTTTTAATCTAGATGTTTGAATTACATAAAAAGATGACTTACTGTCATCTAGGAACCCTGTGAGAATTATCACTTTGATGTTTCAACAAAAGCCATTAATGTCCAAAAAATGAGTGTGGGAAGTGAATTTCCCTTTGTACATATTGGAACATCAATTATCCTCAAGGAGCTTTCAGCTCCTGGACAGTTTCTCCCAGGACAGCTCATTCATTTGACATCACCAAATGCAAAGCACGTCCACAGTGACAGAATTGCTAAGCCAGAGGAAAACCTCTCCCTATACCTTGAATCTCAGAAACCAGGTTCCTGGGGAGTCACCTCATTGCCAAATTTGTTGATTTGTCTAAAACCAGGGGGGTGACCCCAAAGGGGCTCGTGCATTTCACCAGGGGCAATTGTGTTGCATCTTATATTTGTTTTTTTATGTTGCACCAGCATAATCCATAAAAACCAAGAGATAGTAGAATCAATAATGGTCTCCAGACATATATAAATCTGAAGAGCTGTGGAAACAAACCCCATCCTGAGGAATGAAAGTCGTATGGACAACAGATAAATCATCAAGAGTCCCTAGGATATATTCCCCTAGGACTTGAGGGTGAGTACTTTAAAAGAGGAAAAAAATTAGCCTCTTGTGAATCAGGGCATTGTCAGCAGATCAGAACATAAACTAAGCCAAACCTCTGAATTGTGAGGGGATGTCCTATCCCCAGGATAACTTAGAGAGAATGAGAGGATTAATTAGAGAAAAGCCAGAACCCAAGTGAATATGACCTTTACCACTACATGGACCAGAAGCAGCAGGGACATTTCAATTTCCTCTTAAGGTTCAAGAAAAATGTGTCAGCAATTGATCTGTTGAGGGATCGTTTGATGTTTATTAACTTACAGTTGATAATTAAGCTAGTGAAATTGTTTCCGAGATCCAAAGCAATATTCATAAATGTCTGAATTTTTTTGACCTTCAACTCATAACTAAGCTTCTTGATGGACAAGAATTCCCTAATTAGCTCCTGAACTGCCTGCCTTGCCGTAGCCCAATGTGAATAGGGAGTGTATGAAAATATTTATTTTCTCAGTCAGGTTGCTTTTAGTTATCTCATAAACAGTGATGGTTTGGACTTTTTTTTTTACCTTAACATAACCTCAGGTGTGAACCATAATTAATCATTCAATCAGTGGCATTTATTAAGCACTTACTATGTGCAGAACAGTGTACTAAGCACTTTGGAGAGTACTACCTACTGGGAGCAGAGCACTCTACTAAGCACTTGGGAGAGTACAGTGGAAAAGAGTGGGTAGACATGCACCCTGCCCACAACGAGTTTACAGCCTGGTTTGGGGGAGGGGGGAGAGAATGATACCAACAGAAATGTAAATAATAATACCAAAAATCTTCACCCCAAGTATGATAAAAATGCCTGCTCTTGGCATTCAGTAGGTAGGTTGTTTGGTACTAAGCAAAGAGCGTTATATGAAATCAATATGCACAGCTTCTCCTTTTTAATCCCAGTATTTTGGAAGAGGCTAGTTGTACAGCCTTCTGGTGAGAGGTGAGTTTCCAGTAGGATAGCAGATTTCCTCTCCACAGGTAACTGGAGAGCAGGGGATCCTCCAGAGATTGGGTAATCTCCTCTAGACTTTAAATTCAACCTCTAAACTACAAACTCACTGTGGGCAAGGGATATGTCTAACAAACCTGTTATGTTGTACTCTCCCAAGCACTTAGTAATAATGATAGTAATGATGATGGCATTTATTAAGCACTTATTATGTGCAAAGCACTGGTCTAAACGCTGGGGAGGTTACAAGGTGATTAGGTTGTTCCAGGGGGGGCTCACAATCATAATCCCCATTTTACAGATGAGGTAACTGAGGCACAGAGAAGTTAAATGACTTGCCCAAAGTCACACAGCTGACAATTGGCAGAGCTGGGATTTGAACCCATGAACTCTGACTCCAAAGCCTGTGCTCTTTCTACTGAACCACACTGCTTCTCCAGTACAATGCTCTGCATACAGTAAGCACTCAATAAATGCACCTGATTTCCTCTCCACAGGCAGCAGAAGAGCAGAGCGTCCTCCGGAGTCTGCGAAGCTCCTCTAGACTAAGTTCAACCTCTAGACTGTATGTTCATTGTGGGCAGGGAATAATAATGATAATAATAATAATAATGACGGTATTTGTTAAGTGCTTAACTATGTGCCAGGCACTGTACTAAGCACTGGGGTTGATACAAGCAAATCGGGTTGGACACAGTCCCTGTCCCATGTGGGGCTCACAATCTCAATCCTCATTTTACAGATGAGGTGACTGAGGCACAGAGAAGTGAAGGAACTTGCCCAAGGTCCCACAGCAGACACGTGACCAAGCCAGGATTAGAACCCATGACCTTCTGATTCCCAGGCCCGTGCTCTATCCACTACACCATGCTGCTTCTCAGTCAGGGAATGCGTCTTCCAACTGTGTTATAGTGTACTTTCCCAAGTGCCTAGTATTTTGATCAATTGATTGACTGATTGAAGTTTCCCTATGACCTCTGAATTTTCTGGCGAGAAGGACCTGTTCTGAGTTCGTTCATTCATTCATTCAGTAGTATTTATTGAGTGCTTACTGTGTGCAGAGCACTGTACTAAGCACTTGGGAAGTACAAGTTGGCAACATATAGAGACAGTACCTACCCAACAACGGGCTCACAGACTAGAAGGGAGAGTGGCAATGCGCTCCCACCTCCAGGTCTGAGGATGCAAGGCTCTGGGGAAGTTCTGAATCCTCTTCTTCTAGGAGCACTGAGTTGTGCTTCTAACAGGATAAGACCTGCCCCATGGGCTCAGCCTCTTCAGACAGTAAGATCTTCAAGTGATTTTACTTCTAGTGCCTGTTGTCAAGGGTACTGTTCATAGAGGTTGCCTAGTACAGTAGGCACCCACAGCAATGTTCAGTTCACAGCATTCATTCATTCATTCAATTGTATTTATTGAGTGTTTACTGTGTGCAGAGCACTGTACTAAGCGCTTGGGAAACACAAGTTGGCAACATAAAGAGATGGTCCCTATGCAACAGCTGGCTCACAGTCTAGAAGGGGGAAACAGACAACAAAACAAAACATATTAACAAAATAAAATAAATAGAATATTTACAAGTAAAATAGAGTAATAAATATGTACAAACATATATACATGTGCTGTGGGGAACGGAAGGAGGTAAGGCCATGGGGGTGGAGAGGGTGGGGAGAGGAAGGAGGGGTCTCAGTCTGGGAAGGCCTCCTGGGGGAGGTGAGCTCTCAGTAGGGCCTTGAAGGGAGGAAGAGAGCTAGCTTGGCGGATGTGCGGAGGGAGGGCATTCCAGGCCGGGGGATGACATGGGCCGGGGGTCGATGGCAGGACAGGCAAGAACGAGGCACGGTGAGGAGATTAGTGGCAGAGGAGCAGAGGGTGCAGGCTGGGCTGTAGAAGGAGAGAAGGGAGGTGAGGTAGGAGGGGGCGAGGTGATGGACAGCCTTGAAGCCGAGGGTGAGGAGTTTTTGCCTGATGCGTAGGTTGATTGGTAGCCACTGGAGATTTTTGAGGAGGGGAGTAACATGCCCAGAGCATTTCTGGACAAAGACAATCCAGGCAGCGGTGTGAAGTATGGATTGAAGTGGGGAGAGACAGGAGGATGGGAGCTCTGTCCACTGTGATGGCCTAGTAGAGCATTCTGCATACAGTAGGAGTTCAATACAGTGCCTGGTAAATGGGAAAATGGGTTTCAGACATGCCCTATGTGAAATGCAGGTGCACTGCTTTGATGGTCACCTGCAGAGGTGTGCCACCAATGCAGAGCATCTTGGGACAACTCTCCATGATGGTTGAGAGAAGAAGAGGAAGACAGTCCTCCAGCCTTTACTGCCCTCACAGCATGCAGATCAGGATCCCAGTGTCAAAGATGAAAAGTGACAAATGGTCCCTAAAGTCATTCTGTTCCAACCTCTTTCCCCTGGGCAGAAACATTAGAAACCATCAAATCTCATTCTTTCTGAAAATAGCTAAATGTGCCTGAAATGCTTCCTGTGAAACAGATTCAATTATGTCTCTGGGGCAAAGTCTTCTCCAAATTAACTGGAGACCTCCAAAGATAAGCTGCTTTTTTTTTTTTTTTTTACAACAAAACATTGAGAAAGGGGGAGCTAAAAGAGAGAGTTTGTAAAGAATCTAGGAGTTGCTTTGAGGTGCAGATATAGAGCTGAAGGGGCGGGCCAGTCATGCAGAAAATGTTTGAGTGGAGTTGCACTCAAGTGGACTTGAGAAACCAAGAAGCAGAGGGAGGATGGGGTAGAAGCAGGGACAGGCAAGGTTACTGACCTTATGAATTCACAGAAGCAGAAAACCGAGCAGAAGTTAAAAAGTGAATTTCACCGGCTTGATGTGGGACCCAGTATTCTCTAATGGATACTGGATTTCTCAGCAGGTGTGCAAATCACACCCCTGGATGACCCATTTCAATTTAATGATGAAATGAATATTTATGGAGTACAAGCAACTCTGTTATAATGTAAAAAAAAAATTCCCATAACATAGCCCACTTCATTTTTCTTGAATAATATCCCTGGCTAGCACAACTGTGACAATATTTATTTCCTATCACTATTGCATAATTTTCTGAGTTAAAGTATGGATGCTTACTAATACTTTTCATCTTACAGTACATCAATCATTTTTCTAGCTCTTGGATTTAAATGCCGAGGTAACAATAAGCCATTTTATATATCTTTCCTCAAAGCATTTCTTTCCTTTTGATTAGGAAGGACTGTTTCCTGAATTATGCTTAATGGTCATATGGTATCACATAATCTTAGACTGTGAGCCCCCCAAGTGACAAGGACCAGGTCTAATTACCACCTGTGTATTCTCTCCCAGTGCTTAGAAAAGTGCTCTGCACAGCAGAAGTGCATACTAAATAACTATTTGACTACTACTTAATAGAGTCTTCTTAATAGACTTTCCTTCTAAAAATGTTATGGTGCTAATTGAAGCATTTATTTGGGTAAATGTTCCATACAGCATACATTTTCAATAACTATTGATTATGTGCATACTGGGGTAGCTCATAGGTTATCAAATCACAGACCTGGATTCACAAAGTAGTTTATCCCCATTTGACAGATGAGGAAACTAGGGCCCAGAGAAGTTAAATGATTTGGTCAAGGTCACCCAAGAGGCCAGTGGAAGAGCTTGACAAAAATGCAGTCTTCTAACTCCCAATCTCATGCTATTTTCCATCAATTGATGGAATTTATTGAGCACTTACTGTATACAGAGCACTGAATTGATCACTCAGGAGAATTCCATGCAATAGAACTAGGTTAATTCCTTGCCTACAATGAGCTTTCAGACTAAACAGGGCTTACAGTCCAGAGCAAATAATTTCCACCGTGTACTGTTATCACAACCTTGCTGTTTACAAGTGTATATTTTCTAAAATTGTAGGAAAAATAAACTTAACATTTTGCCAAGTAAGCTGTGCATTTTTCAATAAATTGGAAAGCATGGAGAGTATCACCAATGAAAATAAATCATTGACTGAACTGAATTAAGTATATATTTATTTCACGTCTCCCTTTTCTCCTTTATTTGCATAGCCTTTAATCATTTTGCCAATAAAGTCACATTTTTAAATGAAGATTCAAGTGCAATTGAAGTAACTCCTTTGGTTAGATCTACACTCTGGCAATTGAAATATAATTACGGGGACAAAAATCTCTTAGCAGCTCCAGAAAACATATTTTGGATTCACAAAATATTTTAATACCAAGAAAGTTCAATGATCCAGAGAATGCATACTTCTTAAAACGATTATCTAGAATGTCACAAATTGCATCCATGCTTTATTTTCAAGGGCCTATCCAGAGCAAGGTCATATAAATGGAGTTGTTATACAATTACGTCAAAATTTAATAAATAACTACTGAACTTCTCAGCATGGCTATTTAAAATAAATATGGACTTCCTGTTTTGAACGCATACCCACTTGCCCTTATAACAATTGACAATTGTAGCTATTAGGTTGGGTCTTCCTATGATCTAACATTTTTGGAAATCCAGTCTGTGTTGGCATTTGTATTCATTCATAACCATTTCTAAGCCAATTAGGAAAACAAAATGATTCCTTCAGTCTAAACAGTGACATTATTGGGAAATGGTCCACGCTGCGACATTATCTAGGCATTTCCTGAATCAGTGTGCCATTTGGCATATCCTCACCACCCAATTTGAGAAAAATAAATGCTTCTGAAATTCCAAGCAATTACAAGAGGAAAAATGAGGAAGCTTCTGAAGACAAATTACTGGACTAGAGGAAGCTTGTGAGGTCTGGTCTAAACATCTTTCAAGTCCTCTGGATAAGTATTCCTTACTGCATAATTGAATCTGAGAATCACAGGGCTGATTCAGCATCCTGTCTCTGGTCAACGTAAGAGTCTACTCTTTGGTTTAAAATCCTGAATATGTGTAGACTCCAAAACATACCTAGGTTTCCACCCCAAACTCTGCCAGCAAGGCTTTTCTTATGTACAATGGGTTCAAACTTTAATATAAGTAAATAAATTATAGATATGTAGGTAAGTGCTGTTGTTGGGAGAAGGGAATAATAATTTTGATATTTATTAAGCACTTACTATATACCAGGCAGTATACTAACTGCTGGGGTGGATACAAGCAAACTGGTTTGGACACAGTCTCTGTCAAACACAGGGAGCAAGTCAGGATGATGCACAAGGGAGTAGGAGAAGACTAAACAAAAGCTTAGTCAGGGAAGGCTCTTGGAGGAAATGTGCCTTCAATAAGGCTTTGTAGGTGAGGAGGGTAATTGTCTGTCGGATATGAGGAGGGAGGGTGCTCCAGGATGGAAGCAGGACATGGGCGAGAGGTCAGCAGTGAGATAGATGAGATCAAGATTCACTGAGAAGGTTAGAATTAGAGGAAATAAGTGTGCAGGTGGTACCTGTAGTAGGAGAAAAGTGAGGTGGAGGCGGCAAAGTGGTGGAGTGCATTAAAGTCAATGGAGAGAAGTTTTTCTTTGATACAGAGGTGGACTGGCAACCACTGGAGATTTTTGAGGAGCAGGGTGACATGTCCTCAACAGTTTTGTAGAAAAATGATCTGGGCAGCAGAATAAAGTATGGACTAGAGTGAGGAGAGACAGGAGGCTGGGAGGTCGGCAAGGAGGCTGGTATAATAGTCAAGGTAGGATAATCAATCATATTTATTGAGCGCTTACTGTGTGCAGAGCACTGTACTAAGCGCTTGGGAAGTACAAGTTGGCAACATATAGAGACAAGATAAGTGATTGGATTAATGTGGGAGCAGTTTGGTTGGAGAGGAAAGAGCAGATATTAGTGGTGTTGGGAAGCTGGAACTGACAGGATTTAGTGATGGATTGAATATGTAGATTGAATGAGAGAGAGGAGTCAAGGATAACACCAAGACTGTGGGCCTGTGAGGCAGGAAGGATGGTGGTGCCATTTACAGTGATGGGAAAGTCAGAGGGAGGAAAGGTTTTGTGTGAGAAGATAAGTAGTTCTGTTTTAGACATGTTAAGTTTGAGGTGACAGGAGGACTTCCAAGCAAAGATGTCTTAAAGGTAGGAGGAAATGTGAGACTACAGAGAGGGAGAGAGATCAGGGCTGGAGATGTAGATTTGGGTATCATATGCTTAGAGGTGGTAATTGAAGCCATGGGAGCGAATGAGTTCTCCAAGGGAGTGGATGTAGATGGAGAATAAAAGGGGAACCAGAACTGATCCCTGAAGGACACCCACACTTAGTGGGTGGGAGGCAGAAGAGGTGCCCATGATAGAGACTCAGAATGAGCAGCCAGAGAGATAGGAGGAGAACCAGGAAAAGACTGTCTCAGTGTCATGGTGTAGTGGATAGCGCACGGGCTTGGGAGTCAGAAGGGCATGGGTTCTAATCCCGCTCTGCCACTTGTCTGCTGAGTGACCTTGGTCAGGTCACTTCACTTCCCTATGCCTCAGGTACCTCATTTATAAAAATGGATTGAAACTGTCAGCCCCACGTGGGACAGCGACTGTGTCCAACTGGATTTTCTTGTATCTACCCCAGCGCTTAGTAGTGTCTGGCACATAGTAAGTGCTTAACAAATACCATCATTATTATTATTATTAGCAAATACCATCATAATATTAATAATTATTATTATCTGTATTTTTTATGGTATTTGTTATGCACTTTTTACCTGCAAAGCACTGTTCTAAGCACTTGGGTAGAAACAAGGTTGTGAGATTGGACACAGTCCCTTTGAAATAGACACAGCGAAGCCAAGGTTGGATAATGTTTCCAAGAGAAGAGAGTGGTTGACAGTGACGAAGGCAGCTGAGAAGTTGAGGAGGATTAGGATGGATTGGATTATGTTGCCAATTTGTACTTCCCAAGCGCTTAGTACAGTGCTCTGCACACAGTAAGCGCTCAATAAATACGATTGATGATTGATGATGACAAATGGGAGGTCAAACAGCTTTCCAATCACTCAGTCAATCAATCAATCATATTGGCAGACATGTTCCTTTCAAGCATCCTGATTGTGTGGTTGGAGACAGTGTCCTCTCCCGGATGAATCAAGGGCCTGGCTCTGAAACTGTAGCACTGATGAGCCAATGTAAGTGCAAAAATTTCCCAGTACAGTGCTTACTGTATGGTAGGAGAAATGAGAAAGCATCAGATTGTGTTCTCAGATCTGGAATAGCCATTTCATATTCTATTTCGCGCTTAAGTAGATACTAATTGGCTGATTACGTATACTGTTGAAAGTTTACGACTTTCCCTTATGTATACAAAGCTAATTAAAGAAAATCATTTGCATGCTATGATGAAATTCACAATATCTCCTAACGTGTTTAAATGAATTTACCTCTCTGGGGAGGTATCAGTGTTTCAACATCAGCCTGCATGGAGCACTGATATCGGGGATTCCAACAGAGTGTCAGTCGGTATGATTGCCTTATTTGCATGTAGGATAGCAGGAAAGAGCTAGCCATCCCTGCCTATTGATTCACCATGATTCCTGTCGTAGTGCGTGCAAATTCACCTCCCCCAGGATAGTTGCGTTTTTCACAGAATTTTTGTGCAAAGTGACCCACTTCTCCAAAGAGCAGCATGGCCCAGGAAGCAACGAACCTGGGAGTCAGCAGGACCTGGGTTCCAGTCCAGTCTCTTCTATTTGCTGTGACATGACCTTGGGCCACATTACAACCTCTCCGCACCTCAATCTCATCTGCAATTTTTTTCTAGGGTACCTTGTTAAGCACTTACTTTGTGCAAAGCACTGTACTAAGCACAAGGTTGTGAGGCTGGACACAGTTCCTGTCGACCTTGGGAGTCTTAGTCCCTGTTTTACAGATGAGGTAACTGAGGCACAAAGAAATGAAGTTACTTGCCCACGGTCACACAGCAAACACGTGGCAGGGCCAGAATTAGAATCCAGGTCCTCTGGACTCCCAGGCCCATCATCATCATCATCAATCGTATTTCTTGAGCGCTTACTATGTGCAGAGCACTGTACTAAGCGCTTGGGAAGTACAAATTGGCAACATATAGAGACAGTCCCTACCCAACAGTGGGCTCACAGTCTAAAAGGCTCCATGAGGCCACGATGCTTCTCAAATGAGGAAACAATACCTGTTCTACCTTCTTCTTAGAGCATGAGTCCCATGTGGGACAGGGACTTTGTCCAATTTGGGTATATTGTATGTAATCTGGTGCTTAGTATAATGCTTTTCTTGTCTTATGCTGTCCAGTCATCTCTGACCCATAGCAACGCCATGGACACATCTCTCGACAGAACGCCCCACCTCCATCTGCAATTGTTCTGGTAGTGTACCCGGAGAGTTTTCTGGGTAAAAATATGGAAGTGGTTTACCATTGCCTCCTTCAATGCAGTAAATCTGAGACTCCACCCTCTACTTTCTGTCTTGCCACAGCTGCCCAGCACAGGTGAATTGTAGAAAAGCAGCATGGCATAGTGAATAGAGCATAAGCCTGGGAGTCAGAAAGTCATGGGTTCTAATCCTAGCTCCGCCACTTGTCTGCTGTTTGACCTTGGGCAAGTTACTTCTCTTCTCTGTGCCTCAGTTACCTCATCTGTAAAATGGGGATTGAGATGGTGAACCCCACATGGAGCAGGGACTGCCTCCAACCCAACTTGCTTGTGTCCACCCCAGCACTTATTATAGTGCCTGGCACATAGTAAGTGCTTAACAAATGCCATCACTGTTGATGGCACTACCATCCTTCCCGTCTCACAAGCCCACAACCTTGGTGTCATCCTCGACTCCACTCTCTGGTTCACCCCTCACATCCAATCCATCACCAAAACCTGCCAGTCTCACCTCCGCAACATTGCCAAGATCCGCCCTTTCCTCTCCATCCAAACTGCTACCCTGCTCATTCAAGCTCTCATCCTATCCCATCTGGATTACTGTATCAGTCTTCTCTCCGATCTCCCATCCTCCTGTCTCTCCCCACTTCAATCCATACTTCACGCCTCTGCCCGGATTGTCTTTGTCCAGAAACGCTCTGGGCATGTTACTCCCCTCCTCAAAAATCTCCAGTGGCTACCAATCAATCTGCGCATCAGGCAGAAACTCCTCACCCTGGGCTTCAAGGCTGTCCATCCCCTCGCCCCCTCCTACCTCACCTCCCTTCTCTCCTTCTACAGCCCAGCCCGCACCCTCCGGTCCTCTGCTGCTAACCTCCTCACCGTGCCTCGTTCTCGCCTGTCCCGCCATCGACCCCCGGCCCACGTCATCCCCCGGGCCTGGAATGCTCTCCCTCCCCACATCCACCAAGCTAGCTCTCTTCCTCCCTTCAAGGCCCTACTGAGAGCTCACCTCCACCAGGAGGCCTTCCCAGACTGAGCCCCCTCCTTCCTCTCCCCCTCATCCTCCTCTCCATCCCCCCCGCCTTACCTCCTTCCCTTCCCCACAACACCTGTATATATGTATATATGTTTGTACATATTTATTACTCTATTTATTTATTTTACTTGTACATATTTATTCTACTTATTTTATTTTGTTAATATGTTTTGTTTTGTTCCCTGTCTCCCCCTTCTAGACTGTGAGCCCACTGTTGGGTAGGGACCGTCTCTATATGTTGCCAACTTGTACTTCCCAAGTGCTTAGTACAGAGCTCTGCACACAGTAAGTGCTCAATAAATACAATTGAATGAATGAATGAAATATCATAATTATTATTTTGACTTGTAGCAGATTGTCTTCCACTCGCTAGCCACTGCCCAAGCTAGGAATGGAATGGATATGCCTCTGCTTGACTTTTCCTCCCATAGTCGAGAGTGGCAGAGTACTGGACACTTGCTAGGTACGATGCTGGGAGGGGGAGTATAGGGCCTGGAATGCCCTCCCTCTGCTCATCCACCAAGCTAGCTCTCTTCCTCCCTTCAAGGCCCTACTGAGAGCTCACCTCCTCCAGGAGGCCTTCCCAGACTGAGCCCCTTCCTTCCTCTCCCCCTCGCCCCTCTCTCCATCCCCCCCATCTTACCTCCTTCCCTTCCCCACAGCACCTGTATATATGTATATATGTTTTATACATATTTATTACTCTATTTATTTATTTATTTATTTTACTTGTACATATCTATTCTATTTATTTTATTTTGTTAGTATGTTTGGTTTTGTTCTCTGTCTCCCCCTTTTAGACTGTGAGCCCACTGCTGGGTAGGGACTGTCTCTATATGTTGCCAACTTGTACTTCCCAAGCGCTTAGTACAGTGCTCTGCACACAGTAAGCACTCAATAAATACGATTGATGATGATGATGATGATGATGATAGTAAGTGCTTATCAAACGGCAACTATAAGTTAGCTAACTCTATAGTGAATGAATGCAGGTTAGTTGCATCCTCCCTTTGATTCCTTCCCAATCTGGCTTGGGCCTGTGGGTTGGGGACTCATAAGTAAAGCCTGTGGAGGAAAGGGTGATTAGAGGGGTCAAGATGGCAAACTCACGAGGGACCACCATTCAATGAACAGAAATCCCTTCCCTAGTGGGGAATGCCAACTGAGTTTTGGCTTTTGTGAATTAGCTGGGGAAATAGCCCAGCCCCTCCCACCTAGCCCTGGACCCCTCGATAAAGCAATGCAGTCTAGTGGTAATGGGGCTGGCCTGGGAATCTGGGAGTCAGAGAATCTGGGTTCTAATGGCAATCCCTGTCACTTGCCGGGGGGGGGAAGGTGGGGGGAGAGAGGTGTGTGTGTGTGTGTGTGTGTGTGTGTGTGTGTGTGTGTGTGTGTACCCCATCTTAGACTGTGATCCTGTGTGAGACAGGGGCTGTATGTGATCTGATTGTAGTACTCTCCCCCAATGCTTAGCAAAGTGCTTCACACAAACAATAAATACCACAATTATTATAATCCTTTGGCTTTTGACTTTCCTATCCAGCTTCCTTTACCTTGAACTCCTCCCAGCTCCAAAGCACTTAGGTACATATCTGTAATTTGATTTATTTGTATTAATGTCTGTCTCCCCCCCTCTAGACTGTAAGCTGGTGTGGGCAGCAAAAGTCACTGTTTATTGTTGTGCTGTATTTTCCCCAGTGCTCTGCACAGAGTAGGCAGTCAATAAACATGATTGAATGAATGAATATACTTGTCTCCCTGTCTCCCTATATCTCCAATTTTCCCATATCCCCAACTCAATTCCTGATACATTTTTAGTACAGTTCCATTGCTGCTGGGATTACAAAGGGGACATCACTGTTCCTGCCAATATCCCCCAGTTTAGGTTACCCCTAGGCAGTTAGACTCACACCCCATCCCACCCACAACATGCATGTTATACTCGATGCTTCCCCTACCTGTAATTTATTTCAACGCCTGTCTCCCCGACTAAAGGGTAAACTCCTTGAGGGAAGAGATACTGTCTACTTACTCTATTTTGTTCTCCCAAACGCTTAGTGCAGTACTCTGCACACAGTAAGCACTCATCAAATACCACTGATTGATTGATTTCCTGGTTGCCTCTGGCTCTAGTAGCCCTGTCTTCAGGGTCTTTATAGACTGGTGGCTCGGAATGGACTGGCTCTCCAATCTACTGTGTGTAGAGCACTGTGCTAAGTTCTTGGGAAAGTATGCCAGAGCAAACGACAGATTCCTGGCTTCAAGCAGTTCACAACCTAAAGATAATTATTTCTAGGCTGAACTACCAATTCCCCCACCTTTCAGACACACTGTACTCTTGCAGACCCCCATTCATCCTCCTCTCATACTCTGTCTCTTTGCTCCAGTCTTATCTCCCCTTCCATTGCCTTCATCCCTATCATAGATAGCATTTATTTAGAATCTTACTTTTTATGGTATTTATTGAGCACTTACTCTGTGCAGAACTCTGTACTAAGTGCTTGGGAGAGTATAACGTAAGAGAGTTCGAATGCATACCTACTGTGTGCATAGTCCTGTACAAAGCCTTTGTGAGACTACACAGACTCAAAAAAACCAGCCCAGCTTCGAGACATTCATAATCTAGGAAGATAAACACTGAATAATACCCATGTAGGGGAATAACTGTTCATATTAATGCCAGTCTCTCCCTCTAGATTGTAAGCTCATCATGGGCCAGGAATGTGCCTGTTTATTCTGCTGTATTGTACTCGCCCAAACACTTAGTACAGTGCTCTGCACATAGTAAGAGCTCAATGAGTACAATTGATTGAATACTAGAGAATCTAACATAAGTACTACAGGAGCTGTGCTACCTTATGTGCTTTGGTGAGGGCAGAAAAGCTGAGGTGGTTGTTGGGGAGAAGGAGGTGGGAAGATTAGAGACTGTTAGTGACAGGCCTCCTGAAGGAGATGTGATCTCTGAAGGGCTGTGAAGATGGGGAGAATCGTGGTCTGTCAGATGTGATGGGAAGGTGGATTCTAGGTTAGAGGAGGGTATGAGCAAGAAGTTGGGGGGAAGAGAGAAGAGAACAAGGACAGTGAGTAGGTTAACTTGAGAGGAATGAAAAGTGTGAGCTGGGGTGTAGCGAGAGAAAAGAGTGAGTAATAATAATAATAATAATAATAATGTTGGCATGTTAAGTGCTTACTTTGTGCCAAGCACTGTTAGGAAGAACAATGATCGAGGGCTTTAAAGCCAATGGAAAGAAGATCATTCATTCATTCATTCAATTATACTTACTGAGTGCTTACTGTGTGCCGAGCACTGTACTAAGCACTTGGAAAGTACAATTCAGCAACAGATAGAGACAATTCCTACCCAACAATGGGCTCACAGTCTAGAAGGTCGTAGGTCCTGCTTGATGCAGAGAGCAAATGACAACCATCAGAGATAGGAGGGGGTCATATGTGCAGTTTGACACTGTAGAATGTCCTCCTTCCTCTCCATTTTTATGGCATTTGTTAAATGCTCACTATATGCCAGGCACTGTACTAAACACTGGGGTAGATACAAGTCCATCAATCTGAACACAGCCTATGTCCCACAGGGGGTTCACAGTCCTAATCCCCATTTTACAGATGAGGTAACTGAAGCATAAAGAAGTGAAGCGGCTTGTCCAAGGTCACACAGCGGACAAGTGGTGGAGTCAGGATTAGAGCCCAGGTCCTTCTGGTTGCCAGGCTGGTGCTCTATCCACTAGCCCTTTCCTGCCACTATATTCCCCTACTCCTGCTCTCAGTCTCTCCTCTTTTGCTCTCATTCATGTCCTTGACCCCAATATAAACACTTGAACCCTTCTTAATGGACATTCCTGCTTTTTTCCCCCAATATGCTTTCTTCAGAGATATTATTTTATCCAAAGAGAGGAGCCACATTAAAAACAAATTCTCCAAATCATGTGTATTTTGTGTCATCAGTAAACTCTTCAGGTCTCCGATCAGAGAACAGATTAGAATTGTGCCCCTGAACCAGCTTTCGCCAATCAATCAATCAACAAAGCTCAGTGGAAAGAGCCTGGGCTTTGGAGTCAGAGGTCATGGGTTCAAATCCCAGCTCCGCCAATTGTCAGCTGTGTTGGGCAAGTCACTTAACTTTTCTGTGCCTCAATTACCTCATCTGTAAAATGGGGATTAAGACAGTGAGCCCCCTGTGGGACAACCTGATCACCTTGTAACCTCCCCAGTGCTTAGAACAATGTTTTGCACATAGTAAGCACTTAATAAATGTCATCATCATTATTATTAATCAATTAATGGTAATTATTGAGGACTTAACTGTTTGTAGAGCACTGCACTAAGTGCTTGGGAGAGCACAGTGCAACAGAGTCTGTAATCATGTTCCCTGCCCACAAGTATCTTCCAGTATAGAGGGGGAGACAGACATTAATAAAAAAATAAATTATGGTTATGTACATAACTGCTTTGAAGCTGAGGGTGTGGTATTAAGAAGCGCTTAAAGGGTATAGATACAAATGCATAGGTAATGCAGAAGCAAGTAGGGGAAAAGAGGGCTTAGTTGTGGCTTCTTGGAGGAGTTGTGTTTTTATTCATTCATTCAATCATACTTATTGAGCGCTTATTGTGTGAGGATTTGAAGGTTGGGAGAGTGATGTTCTGTCAAATATGAAGAGGAGGTACTTCCAAGTCAGAAGGATGATGTAGGCAAAGGGTCAGTGTTAAGATAGAAAAGATTGAGGTACAGTGGGTAAGATGGGGTTATAGGAGCAAAGTATGTGGACTGCATTTAGTAGAAAATCAGTGTGGTAAGGTAGGAGGGAGTGAGTTGATTGAGTGCTTTAATAACTGTCTGTAAATATTCCATCGATGAAATATCTAATTGCCTGCATCAGATGCACTTTCCTCACTAATTAGTTCAGTTGTTACTTATTATATTGAAATTTAAATCTACTAATCAAATGTTTATTTTGTAATCGAATTACATTAACACTGATTAAGGTTGTATTTATCGCTTCAAGGATCACATTAAAGCTAAAGCTCCAGTCCAGGGCTTGACATTGCATTGTACCGAGCTAGTAAACCACGCGCTAATGAACACGGAAATTGTGAACTTCATGCAATTGATCAAATATCAGTGTTGTTGAGAGTGTCTTATAAGAATACAGTACTATTCACTGAACAAATGAATACACAGATTTTCTGTCAGGGGAAACAGTTCAGATGTGAAAGAAATCAAACAATCAATGGTATATACTGACCAGTCAGTCAATCAACGGTATTGACAGAGTGCTTACTGGAAAGCAGTGTACTAAGCACTTGGGAGAGTACAATATAACAGAGTTGGTAGATACGTTCCATACCCAAAGCATGCTTACAGTCTAGAGGGGGAGACAGAAGTTAATATAAATAAATTTAAATTACTGATATGTTCATAATTGCTGTGAGCCTGAGAGGGGTGAATTAAGGGAGTAAATCCAATGCAAGGGCAAGGCAGAAGGGAGTGGGAGAGGAGGAAATGAGGGCTTAGGCAGGAAAGACATCTTGAAGGCAATGTGCCTTCAATAAGGCTTTGAAGGTGGGGAGAGTGATTGTTTACTGGATATGAAGAGGAAGTTATTCCAGGCCAGAGGCAGGTTGTGGACAAGAGATTGGCAGTGAG
Organism: Tachyglossus aculeatus; assembly: GCF_015852505.1. Classification (NCBI taxonomy): domain Eukaryota; kingdom Metazoa; phylum Chordata; class Mammalia; order Monotremata; family Tachyglossidae; genus Tachyglossus; species Tachyglossus aculeatus. The sequence goes on along the minus strand of NC_052066.1, from coordinate 99,045,918 downwards.
ATAGGAAAGACTGAGGTACAGTGAGTAAGATGGCATTAGAGGAATGAAGGTGCAAGCTGGGTTATAGTAGTAGAGCAGTGAGGTAAGGTAGGAGGGGCCAAGGTGATTGAGTGCTTTATAGCCTATGATAAGGGGTTTTTGTTTGATGTGGAGGTGAATGGGCAACCACTGGAGGTTCTTGAGGAGTGTGGAGCCATAAACTCAAATTTTTTATAGAAAAATGATCCAGTTAACCAAGTGAAGTGTGGACTGGAATGGGGAGAGATAGGAGGTGGGAGGTCAGCAAGGGGGCTGATGCAGTAATCAAGGTGGGATAGGATGAGTGACTGTATTACTCAATGGCATTTGATAATAATAAATGGAAGTGATGCACTTATAGACCTGATGATCACTCTGTACAGACCCACCCCCTAAAACCTCAATCTCCAGAGATAGTTTTAGGCAGGACCAGTGTCCTGTAACTCTTTCACGATTCAAAGTGCCTTTCACCTCATGCCCTAGGCCCATTCTCAGCACCGGGAGGACCTGCTTTATCCAGCTTTGCTGTTGGAAGCAATATCCAGTCTCCCTCTATTCGCAAAAGGGATGTCGTGTCTTGATCATGACATCAAGAGGGAGAAACAAAACTGGCATCAGACACTATGGGTAATAAATGTAACAGTGCAGTAAGGGGCAATCATTACATGCTCATGGTATTGAAGAGATTATTAGTCTCACATTGATCTTACAAGACAGATCCAAATGAACACGTACACAGAGTCATGCCAATGACTTGCATTGTCAGTAGTTTCACTGATAAATCCGTCATCTTTAAAGATGACATATATGTATCAAGATGAATGAGGAAACCAGGAGAGTCGTTTCACAGTGCCCCCCCGCCCCGAACCCCCCCGAGGGAAGCGTAAAGATTTAACCAAGGTTTACAGAGAGAAGGATTGGGGAATAAGTAGAGGGGACAGGTTACTAAAAAAGATGACCCCCAGCTACCTTGTAGTGAGGTGGTTGTGAGTGATACACCCGGGAAAGCAGAGCACAGGAGAATCTCACGCTGTGACTCTGAACACACTGAACACATAGGGCACTGCGAGGGATTGGAGATGATCCCAGATCAGTGTTTGGATCCCCTGGAGGTTCAGGGTCCAGAGTTAGTTCACCAGAAGAGTGAGGTTTCTGTCATTGTGGGGGCAGAAGGACACCCTGTGACTGATCAACTTGGAGAGAGTGAGACTGGAACCTCAGATGCCCTGGGAGAAGAAGGGGAAGGTCCAGAGGAGCGTGTGCTCCGGAAAACCTATGGGAAAGTACCAGTGGGGGGAGGGAGGAGAAAGAGTATTAGATCCAAGGGAAAAAATTTGAAACAGATCTTTTTTTTCATCTTTGTTAAGAAACTATTAGATATAACTGAGATCTCAGATCTTGGTTTCTACTGGCAGTGGGGGCTGGAAGAGAAGATTGAGGTCTGGGAGATACATCAACCTGGGAAGAGTAGAGTCTCAGAGAGAGGGTTTTCCCTTTGAGCTTCCTGCAGATGGACCAGGTGGGGAATGATAAGCTAATCCTCAATGGCTCCTCTATATTTGGGTTTCAGCTGAAGGGTGATTGCAGTGAAAGGGGTTCAGGGACTTGGGGTCCACTAGTCATGAAAGATCCCCAAACCAGCATTTAAAAAAAATGAAGTGGGAGTCTTCTGGACTCATCAGAAGTTCACCAAGATCCGGGTGCTTCTAAAGTGACTCTGGGGGTTATTTCAGCCAGATTTTAGGACTGAACACCCCAGTAGTATCACAGCATCACAGTGGTCTTACTAGACATATTTACACATGACCACACACACGTGCACTCGTGCCAAAGAATTGCATTGTTAGTAGCATTGTGTCTAAATCTGCATTGAAAAAAATGACTTATATAATGAGCTTCAGGGGACCCCTTCCCAGAATATCCTCCCCGAACACTCCTTCTGGGAAAGGAGTGGTAGAGTAGACTGTCACTCACCTAAGCATGATGAGAGAGGGGGCTCTGCTCTCTGCCTTCTCTCCCGAGGTCTGCTGGGCCCCTAAGACTGTCTGGGGTTCATTCATTCATTTAATCGCATTTATTGAGTGCTTCCTGTGTGCAGAGCACTGTACTAAACACTTGGAAAGAACAATTCAGCAACAGAGACAATCCCTACTCAACCACAGTCTTAACCAGCAGTTCAACAACAGAAGCCAACATGGCCAACAAAAATGGCATCAGACACTATGGGTAATAAATGTAACAGTGCACTAAACACTTGGAAAGTACAATTCAGCAATAAAGAAAGGCAGTTCCCACCCAAACCGGGTTTACAGTCTAGACCAACCTTACTATAACTCTTCTACTGGTCTTACCTTTACTCCATGAAGCACTGTGGCCTTATGGCTAGAGCATGGACTTGGGAGCCAGAAGAACTTATGTTCTAATCAAAGCTCAGCCACTTGTCTGCTGTGTGACGTTAGGCAAGTCACTTCACTTCTCTGTGCCTGTTATTTCATTTGTAAAATGGGGATTAAGACTGAGAGCCCCATGTGGGACCTGATTACCTTGTACATACCCTAGTGCTTAGTAAAGTGCCTGGCATATGGTAACATTTGACTTATCAAATGTCATAAATGACATTTAACAAGTAGATAGAACATAGGCCCAGGAGTCAGAAGGACCAGGAGTATAATTCTGGCTCTACCACTTTGCTGTGTGACCTTGGGCAAGTCACTTCACTTCCCTTGTCTCAGTTCTCTCATCTGCAAAATGGGGATTAAGACTGTGAATATCATGTAGAGTAGGGGCTGTGTCCAACCAGCAGCATGGCCTAGTGGCAAGAGCATGGGTTTGGGAGTCAGAGGTAGTGAGTTCCAATCCCGGCTCTGCCACTTATCAGCTGTGTGACTTTGGTCAAGTCACTTAACTTCTCTGTGCCTCAGTTACCTCATCTGTAAAATGGGGACTAAGTCTGTGAACCTCACATGGGACAACCTGATTACCTTGTAGACCCCAGTGCTTAGAACAGTGATTGGCACATAGTAAGCATTTAACAAATACCATTAAAAACAAAGAACAAAACAGCAGCAGCTCATGAGCTAAGCTTCCTGAGTGAGTCAATGGTATTTATTGAGTGCTTACTATGTACTAAGCACTTAGGAGAGTACAATAGAACAATATAATAGGCACATTCCCTGCCCGTCACAAACTTACAGTCTAGAAGACTGAATTTACAGTCTAGAATAAGTTAGGTAGAACATCATTGATGCCTTGTCCATTTACTGTTAGCTCTGCTCAGTTAACACAGGTTGCTCCCAGGGCCTTAGAACCCAGCAGGCAATTTGACTTTTCATATGCAGTTCAATCCACTAATCAATTGATCAATAATATTTATTGATCCCTGAGGACAAAGCACTGTACTGGTGCTTGGAAGAGTACAATAAAGTAAACACAATCACCACCCTCAAGGAGCATACAGGGAGAACAGATATTATAATGAATTAGAAAGAGGAAAGAACTAGGTATGAAGATATATATACAGAAATGCACTGGAGATGGGATGAATATCAAAGTGCCTAGGTAGTACAGACTCAAGTGCCTAGGTGACACTGAAGGGAGGGAAAATAATGTAGAGAGAGAAGAGATTTGTTTGGCAAGTTTTCCTTGGAAAGATGTGATTACAGTAGAGTGCTGAAGATGGGGAGAGTGGGGATATATTGGATATGAAATGGGAGAGAGTTCCAGGGAGGGGTGAGGACGTGCGCAAGGGATTGAACTTAAAGCGCTTAAAGCGTTTGCACATAGTAAGCACTTAATAAATACCATCATTATTATTATTATTATTAAAGGAAACCATTGAGTCTTAGAGATCACCAATGGCCTTAACTGTAACTCCACCATTGTTCTTACTGTAACTGTCCACCTCCCTTAGTATAATTCCACCATTCTTTCATTCAATTGTATTTATTGAGCGCTGTGTGCAGAGCACTGTACTAAGCACTCGAAAAGTACAATTCAGCAACAAAGACAATCCCCGCCCATAACGGGCTTACAGTCTAGACCAAATATCTCTTCTACTGGTCTGACCTTTACTCCATGAAGCACTGTGGCCTTATGGCTAGAGCATGCAACTGAGAGTCAGAAGGACATAGGTTCTAATCAAAGCTCCACTGCTTGTCTGCTGTGTGACCTTAGGCAAGTCACTTCACTTCTCTATGCCTCGGTTATCTCATCTGTAAAATGGGGATTAAGACTGTAAACCCCATGTGGGAACTGATTACCTTGCATGTACCCTAGTGATTAGTACAGTGCTTTGCACATAGTAACATTTGACTTATCAAATGTCATAATCAATCAATCAATCATATTTATTGAGTGCTTACTGTGTGCAGAGCACTGTACTAAGCGCTTGGGAAGTACAAGTTGACAACATATAGAGACAGTCCCTACCCAACAGTGGGCTCACAGTCTAAATGTGCTCATAAATAAATAAATAAAAAGTCCTCAACTGGTCTTACTTTAACTCCACCACTGGTCTTATTTTAATTCCACCATTAGCCTTATTATAACTCCTCGTTTGGCTTTACTATAACTCCTCTACTGGCCTTACTATAAGTCAACCACTGGCCTTACTACAATTCCACCCCTGGTTTTTCTCTAATTCTTCCACTGGTCTTACTAGAAAGAGTGTTCCAGGTAGAACTGTGGCCATCTAACTGACTCCATGCATCATTTCACAGAACAACCTGCTCAACACGTTCACTCCTTCCCACAAAAGGGAGATTCAATTTGGTGGTGCCCCACAGACCAAAAATACAGTCTCTTTTCATTCATTCCTCCAAGATGACAAGGATGGAAAATTCTGCTCACCACTGGGGATGAGCAAAGTTCTGTGGCTGGCTCTTCTAAGAATACCAACTCTGAAAATTGATGAATATATTTCAAAGGTGAATGTTTAAGTTAGATTTTAAACTTAGTTATTTCCTTCAACGATGGCTTCTGGCATGGATGGGATTCATCATAAGTAGGTCCAAATGGGTACTTCCTTGAGGTCCCGAGTAAAAGAGCTATTTTCCCGGGACTGCTTCACCTCAAATCTAAGAAATAGGGGCCATATTCCCCCATCTCTGAAAAGATACTTTTTGCACAATTCTAGGGTCTCTTATGAGATAAATCAATGGGTGACCACAGAAACACTTTAATTAGACAGTAAACAACAGCCTTTATCAATGCAACATGGCAGCTGAAAGCAGAGAGGCAAGTGAGCTGGATTTGGGAGAGTTATCATGCCCAGATTTCAGTCACTGCTATTTCTGGAAACAATTGTCAAAGACATTTGAACGATTCCATCTATTGGGCTATGGATGATCCTGCTGGGAGAAGTGAGGCATCCCAAAACTGTTCCTTCTGCAGCAATTTACTGTGGTGTCTATTGTTATTGATTTTGCTGTTGATCTATTTATTGCTGGGTTTATCGTATTTCTTTCCCTATATATCCATCATCATTACCCACCCTGTGGGCCAGGGATCGTGTCTGAAGTAATTATCTTTGTTATGTTTCCTCAGGGCTAAGTATAGCACCCTGCACAAAGTAAACATTTAGAAATTATCAGAAAAAATAATAACAGAAACAATGGCAACAATAATAATTACTCGGCAGACAGAATGGAATAACAATGCACCATGATCAAGAAAGTGGCTATTTTGGAACAGAAATGTACTGAAGATCAGGAGAAAAAGGTGAAAATTAGAACAGCTCCAGGTGCTGCAAACAGATTTGCTCAAGGTACAACGTTTAGTTGATGTGGCTGTGTGGCAACTGTCAGGAAAGAGATCTAAGAGATGAAGAGGGGACAAGGAAACAACTGAAATGGTCAGGGGTGGGTTGGCGGGGAGACAGAAGCTCTTGAGTAATAGTAATAATGACGGCAATTTGTAAAGTGATTAAAGTGCTTACTGTTGCCAAGCACTGTTCTAAGCACCGACTAAATACAAACGAAATTAATTTGTCTGGGAAGATTTAGGTTAAGATGGGACAGGTTAGTGCTTATAGAACCATGAAAGGTGGGGTCAGGGCACAAACAAAATTGGTATTTCTCAAGTCCCATCTCATTAGGTCCAAGGGCATCCACTGAATTTAGTCCCTTTATCCACCCTTTCTTCAGTCCCACAACATTTATGTGCATATCTGTAATTTCTTTATTTATATGAAGATCTGTCTCCCCCTCTAGACCGTAAACTCATTATGGGAAGGGAATATGCCAACTCTGTTGTACTGTACTCTCCCATATGCTTAGTACAGTGCTCTACTCACAATAAGCCCTCAATAAATATGACTGCTTGCTTAATTTACTAATTGGACACTGCAGGTTCAAAACAACAGTAAACATTTCTTCACCGTGTGTGTGTGTGTGTGTGTGTGTGTGTGTGTGTGTGTGCATGCGTGGGCACACGAGGGAAGAGCGGGGATGATAAGCACATGGAATATGTACTCACAGGAAGCTAGGCAGCTGACATTGTCAAAAAATTCAGGAGTTTGGACAGATCTAAGTAGTGTAGCCCATAACGGACTATTAGAAGGAAAGTTAGGGATGGAAAGTGAAAAGATAGGAATGTTAGAAAGCACATGTATAACCACAGGGATGGATGGCAACCAGCTCCCCATTCCTCAAAAAGTCCTGTGTCCCTGATGGAGTCAGAATACTGGGCTGGATGGATCATTAGCCTCAAGTGGTAATTGCATTTTTTGTACTTCTGTGTATTTTAACTGAAAAAAACTTCCTGCCTCCTGCCACCAAAAATAAAACACTAGCATCTGAGATAGCGCTTATGGACTGGAGATATTTTGATATTTTGATCATCTGAATATGATTCATTAAGGGTGTAGTAAAGGGGAGTTGTGTCTGAACTTTCCATCCACATCCATTAAAAAGCAGTTGTGTTTTCAACACATTTATATCATGAGTTCATTTTGCTCTGCTCCAGTAGGTCAATCAATCAACCATATTTATTGAGTGCTTAATGTGTGTAAAGCACTGTACTAAGCACTTGGGAGAATGCACTATAACAATATAACAGACACATTCCCTGACTGAAATGAACTTACCATCAAGAAGATGAGGTTACAGTCCAGAGGGTGGTTTACCTAGCTTTCATTTGCAGGGAAGCTGCTTGTGAGTAAATTGTTGTTGTTGTTTTTGAATTGAAATATTACACCAGTATTTTCCCCACTACGTAGATGTTTAAAACTGAAAAAAAAGTATTTCTGCTATAAAATTTTCCCAAATGCTTTTTTAGAATCAAAAAAAAAAAAACAAAAAACAAAACCCCATGGCTGAGCTGGGTAGGAATCAAGAATTTCAGCCTGTGGGCTATGGGTGGAAATACAATGGCCCCTCAGTTACTCAGTTTGGTATTTTTTTTTCTCTCTTCGAAAAACAGGATGGTTCCTTCCAAATCAGATGGAATCTCAGTTCACTCATTTTTGCCTCCTTGCACCTCATTTCCTATAAAGGTTTTGCTAGAAACAACCACTCCTTACTTCATAGCAGCATACCATGCTGGTCTATCTCTAATTCATTCATTCATTCATTCAATCGTATTTATTGAGTGCTTATTGTGTGCAGAGCACTGTCACTCCCATTGTTCTGCAGGGATGCAGTAATGTCTGAGGCCTCGGTTTTCCAGGCCTTAAAATGTTTCCTCTGCCTGCCCTGTTTTCAGGGTCCCAATTTGAACTCTCTATACAGCAGCTGTTTGGAGATATCCTGCTGTCACTCACTACCCTCTTTTGTCCTACCGAACATAGCTGTATTGAAATAAGTATAACTGGGATGCTAGAATTTCTATAACTTGTTCTAGAACTTCCCCGTCTGTGATACTGTCTTGCCAAGATCTTATCATTACATATTTTAATATATAATATATAACATATTATCATTAATATATAATATCATTTATCATTATATATAATATGGTAGTTGTAAAATGCTTACTATGTCAGGCACTGTACTAAGTGCTGGGGTAGGGTGCTTTTGGATGGAGAGAAATGGGTGAATTTTAGTGATGCTGTGAAGGTAGAACTGACAGAATTTGGTGACAGATTGAATATATGGATTGAATAAAAGAAACGACTTGAGGATAATCCCAGGGGTAATTGGTTTATGAGATAGAGAGGATGTGATGCTGTCTAAGGTGATGAGAAAGTCAATGAGAGGAGAATATATGGGTGGATAGATAAGGAATTCTCCTTTAGACATGATAAATTTGAGGCGTCACAGTGGGACATCCAAGTAGAGATGTCCTGAAGGCAGGAGAAAATATGAGATTGCAGAGAAGGAGAGAGATCAGGTCTGGAGAGGTAGATTTGGTAATCATCCCCATGCAAATGGTAGTTGAAGCTGTGGGAGCAAATGAGTTCTCCCAGGGAATGGGTGTAGATGGAGAATAGAAGGTGATCCAGAACTGAACCTTGAGGGACCGTCACAGTTAGGGGGTGGAAGGCGGAAGAGGAGCCACAAAAAAGACTGAGAATGAGCAGCCAGAGAGATAGGAGGAGAACCAGGAGAGGACAGTGTCAATGTAGCTGAGGTTGGAAAAGGGGGTAGACAGTGTCAACAGCAGCTGAGAGGTCCAGGAGGGTTAAGATGGAGTAGAGGCCATTGTTTCTAATTGAACCCATTTCTCTGTGCTGGGTACAAGAGGTTCATCACCTCTGGGTTCCTTCAGCTCCTCTCCAATCCATTTAAACCACTTAACTCTTTAAAGAAGCCACATCGCCACCCTGACTCCTCTCTAGTCTGCTCCTCTCTTTGGTTACTGGATCTTCTTTCGCTTCCGAGATAATAAACCCATCCCATCACACTTTGTATTGGAGAAATCTGATTTTATTTAGCCCTGTGGAATGCTCTCTTCCTTAGATCATCCCTCTTCTACAGCTGACCCATTCCAGTAAGTACCCTTTGAGGAGTATTTTTGTTGATGTATGCGTCTGTTCTTTTCACGATGCATCTTAACTGAATTTCTGGCTTAATGGTCTTGATTTCATTTTGTTCTCAGAATGACTCCCTGAATGGAACCAGAGTTCTTTTTGTCATAAAGCAAGCTGCATAACTTTTTTTTCTTAACTAGATAAAGCAGCCTGGAAGTTTTTATCTCCCAAATCCTCCCTCCTTACTCTTATTTAGTACAGGGACTCATAGAAAGTCAATTACCACCATTATTACATTTTTAATTAAATACAGTACCTCCAAAATTCAATCTTTTCTTGTAGCTGATGATCTTGATTTCAATCTTTTAAGAGCTCACAATCTATTAGAACAGTCAGCTGCTTTCCTAGTCCTACCCACGTTTCCGTGAAATGCAGCAATAATTGCAGTAGATGACTGCAGAAAGAGATTGATGCCTTATCTTGTTTGGGCTCCAGCAGTATATATTAAATATTCATGTTATACAGGCTTTCGCTAGATGAACATTAGAATTATTGGACAAGTAGACAGGAACACAGGTAGTCTAATCTTGAAGAGTAGACCTTGTACCCTTCCAATTTCATAAGATTAGAGCACCTAGAGTTTAGGGGCATGGCCTAGCAGTGGGATAAATGATGAACATCCCAAATGGACTGGGTTCACAAATCGAAGTATCTGGCCCCAAGACAAAAGTGCTTTCCATTGAGCAAAAAGGACGTCTTTAACTTTCAGCGAGCATTACTGACTGCAGTCTTGATCGAATACAATGGAAATGTGTTCCATTCTCTGTTTTGTTTCCCCTGTGTGGGCTTAGCCCAAGGTCATTAGGTAATTTGCCCAATAATCTTGTGAATGACTCCATCATAAAAAAGGAAGAGAATGTCAAGAGAATGTGTTACAGTAAATGCAGGCAATGCATTGAACACCAGCATGTATAGTCACGTCACTCTGAACCCCACATCTCTTGTGTACATATCTTTGAATCATATATTATAAATTACTTATTTATTCATATTATTGTCTGTATTCCCCTCTAGCCTTTAAGCTTGTTATGAGCATGGAATGTGTTATTGGTATTGTTATTACTAATAATGATAATAATGGTGTGTGTTAAGCACTTACTACATGCCAAGCACTATACAAGGTGCTGGGCTAGATACAAGCTAATCAGGTCCCAAATGGGGCTTACAGTCTGCTATGGGACCTCAGGCAAATAAATTCACTTCTCTGTGCCTCAGTTATCTAATTTTATAAAGTAGGGATTAAGACTGAGAGCCCCATGTAGGACAGGGAACATGTCCAACACGATTTGCTTCAACTACCCCAGAGTTAGTACAGTTTTTGGAATGCAGTAAGTGCTTAACAAATATTACAATTATTATTATCATTATTAATATTATGAAGAGCCACAGGGCCCAGTGGGAAGAGAATGGGCTTGGGAATCGAAGTACATTTTTTTAAATCCCAGCCCCACCATATGTCTGTTGTATGACCCTGGGCAAGTTACTTAACTTCTCAGTGACTCAGTTACCTCATCTGTAAAATGGGGATTAAAACTGTGAGCCCCATGTGGGACAGGGACTGTGCCCAACCCCATTATCTAGTATCTATCCCAGGGCTTAGAACAGTGCTTAGGACACAGTAGGCACTTAAATACCACAATTATTATTATTATTGCTACTCAGTCTAAGTAGGAGGGATAACAGTATTGAGTCCCCATTTCGAAGATGAGGGAACTGAGACAATTAGAACCCAAGGTCTGATTCCCAGGCCTGTGCTCTTTCCACTAGGCCATGCTGCTTCTCTAATTGAACACTTATATGGCACTTACTAAGCACTTAGGAGTGTCTTTTGCTGTCAAATCGTCTCCAATCCATAGCAATGTCATGGATCCATCTCTCCCAGAATGCCCCACTTTCATTCATTTGATCGTATTTATTGAGCATTTACTGTGTGCAGAGCACTGTACTAAGCGCTTGGGAAGTACAAGTTGGCAACATACCTCCATCTGTAATCATTCTAATGGTGTATCCATAGAGTTTTCTTGGTAAAAATACGCAAGTGGTTTACCACTGCCACCTTCTGCATGGTAAACTTGAGTCTCTGCCCTCGACTTTCTCCCTTGACACTGCTGCCCAACATAAGTGAATTCTGACTTGTAGCAGAGATTGCCTTTCACTCACTAGCCACTGCCCAAGCTTGAAATGGGTAGGCCTCTGCTTGACTCTCCCTCCCACAGTTGAGATTGCTCAAGTACTGGAAACTCTCCAGGTGCGACCCTAAGAGGGGGACTGTACAATAGATAATATCCCTGCTTTCGAGGAGCTTACTACTGAGTATAACATTTTTATCTTGCTTGATAAACAAGCATTTGTGGTTAACTTTTAATATGCTTGATATTTTATCCTTCCCACTGAAGCTTTGAGGAACTTTCAGCTTGTTAAAAATATAGTATTTATTAAACACTTGCTGTTCTTTTCTTCCTATCTGCCTAGTAATTGATATGATGGTTTCCCTTGGACTTTTAAAATTTCCCCTTCCATTACAGTGGGAGTACTGTCTTTGGGATCTTTGTTCTTGAAATGTTTTTTTTCTTCAGACTAGTGTGCTAGGTTAAAAATAAAATTCCTTCTGAGAATGTTTTCCGTCATTGGCAAAGACCTGCAGAATGCTTGGAGCCTGGTGTCTTCAATTCTGTTTTTATTGATTCTACTGAATTCAGGCCCCTGATCCAATGCCGAGGATAATGAGTCCACAGCTGAAGGATAAGTAGCTTTGTTCTTCAATCTCAACTCACTGCTCCCCTGTCTGGCTCCACTTTCTCCTATAGCTGATGCTGTTTTCATCATTTAAGAGTTGTCCTTGGGTTCTTGTCCTTCCCCCTCTCACAGGCATTCAATTTTTGGGGGGTAGATCTTTTTAATTTGCCTACATTATTTCTGGGTGGGTAAACGCAGTTCCATAGGCAGGTTTCGAGAGGACTGGGAGGTCCCTGGAGAGAGAAGACTTCAGGTGGAGTGTGCTGCTACTCTGTACAATTTCGGGGATGTAGCATCCTCTGTAACTGGGCCAGAATGGAGAGGTCAGTCAATCGATCGATCAGTGGTATTAACTGAACACTTACTGTGTGCAGAGCACTGTAGTAAGTATTTAGGACAGGGCTTTTCTGTTTGGGAAAAATAAAAACTGATGTACAAAATCAAGAAGGGCCATGGGCGGAGAAAGCACATAATTATCTTTCACCAAATCCTACAACCCCAGAATTCCAAGGGACACCCACTGAAGCTTAAAGGAGTGGGTATAATATAACAACAAGAAATACTTTCTCACCCAGTGGGGGATAAGTAAATGGAACCGTTTCCTCACAGGAAGCTGTATGTCCACAATGTCAGAAGATTGAGCCAATCAATCCAATTTATTCAGTGCTTACTGTATGTAGAACACTATACCAAGTGTTCAGTGCTTAGAACAGTGCTTGGCACATAATAAGCGCTTAACAAATACCATCATTATTATTATCATCATTGGAAGAATACGGTATGAAAGAGTTAGTACTCTCTGTTCCTCAATCTCATTTTTCTCTCTGCCAAACCCTTGCTCACATCACACGCCTGTTTGGAACTCCCTCCACCTTCAAAGCCAACAACCACCACTCACCCCATCTTCAAAGCCCTACTAAAATCACCTCTCCTCCAAGAAGCCTTCCCTGATCAATATTTCCTTTCTCCACCCTATCCACCTTCCTTTCTGCATCACCTATGCACTTGGTCTCTACCTCAAGCACATTGTTACTGACCCCTCCTCCAGCCCAAACACCACATATATACAAATCAATCAATCAAGCATATTTATTGAATGTTTCCTGTGTGTAGAAATCTGTACTAGGCTCTTAGGAAAGTACAGCAGAGTTGGTAGACATATTCCTTACCCACAAGGAACTCACAGAAGCTTACGCTTATATTCAGATGCTTATACTCTGCTGCTTTCCCAACTTTTAATTTATTTCAGTGTTTTTGTTTCCCACTAGACAGTAAACTCCTTGATGGCAGGGATTTTTCATTCATTCATTCGATCGTATTTATTGAGGGCTTACTGTGTACAGAACACTCTACTAAGCGCTTGGGAAGTACAAATAGGCAACGTATAGAGACGGTCCCTACACAACAATGGGCCCACACTTTCCCAAGCTCTTGGTAAACAGTCTGCATACAGTATGAGTGAAATAATTACCACTGATTGATGGGTTCACCCATGAGGGCTTGATTTGCATAAGAGATTTTTGGTTGGATTAACAATTTGTCTGGGCATCCTATCAAACCTTCCAATCCTTAGTAGAAGAGGTTGAACTATGATCCAATATGATGCCACCCCGCCAGTTGTATTATGCAATCTGATGCCAGTCTAGCACCTGCTCCCCTCGCACACATCCATATAGCCGTGATGGAGGCACAGGTCTTGGCATGGTCCTGGTGGACCACGGAGTAGCCTCAGTGCCTATCCCCGCCATCCCCACTTTAAGCCTGGAGGTCACCCTTGCCCTGGACTGCTGCTTTTGTTCTTTTTTTTTTGGTTTTTGTTTTTAACATAAAAAGAAATCAAGCAAAAGACTTCCTGTTTCATCTCCTCACCTTGCTGGATTCTGGCAAGGAGCCACAGGTGCTCTCCTGCTTTCCCCACCCTGGCTGCCATTCCAGAACCCAGGCGGAGGAATGAGGAGATGGAACATGGTCAGAACGAACCCCCTTGAGTAACTGGGATGGAGCCACATTGGTTTGCACTGTTCTCCTGCTTTGAGGGGAGGAAAAGGGGCTTTCCCACTATGCCTGCTGCTCCAGAGCATGGGCTGATGACTGGGGAGACAGAACTCGGTCCCCCCGACTGCATCTCCAGGAACTGCCCCTCTGTCCCCTATCCACTGCTGGAAATTGTGGATATACATCACTTCACCCACCCAACCCCTCCGCCTTCTCTGTCCTCAGTCCAGTAGTGAAAACCACACACACATGTCCCTTACCTGACATACAACCCCTCTACCTGTATATATGTACATACCTGTATATGCGTATATATGTTTGTACATATTTATTACTTTATTTATTTTACTTCTACATATCTATTCTATTTATTTTATTTTGTTAGTATGTTTGGTTTTGTTCTCTGTCTCCCCCTTTTAGAATGTGAGCCCACTGTTGGGTAGGGACTGTCTCTATATGTTGCCAACTTGTACTTCCCAAGCACTTAGGACAGTGCTCTGCATACAGTAAGCGCTCAATAAATATGATTGATTGATTGATTACCTCTGCTCTGTCCCCAGACCCAGGGACTGAGGGATAGAGAGGAAAAGCCAGAAAAGAGCCATACCCACTAGAAGAGCCATACACGCTTCCTTGGTGAACAATCCTCTCACTTCACAAAGCTTCTCCCCACTCTGTGTTCCAGTCATTAGATTCCCCCTCTCTCATGCATCTTCACAGAAATTTCTGCCTCCCTCTTCCCCGAGTCGGTCCCTGGTCGGAAGATTAGGTGATCCAGTAATATTAACTATGAAGACAATCAATCGATATTAGCTAGTATAAACCACTCATTTCTTGGACCATTTTGAAGGATTTTGCCCAATTAATAGGTAGTGATGTAAAATGTGCTAACCTGTCATGGAACCACCTCTAATGTTCTCACCCCTGACTGCCAGGTGTTCACTTCAAATCAAGTGGTCATTTGGACCTGTGAATTTGCAAATAAGGTTCAGGCCCACTTATGTGATTAGTAGCCAATTGACTAGTCCAAGGGGTCCTGTGGAATTATCCAGTGACTATAGTTTGCACTTTGCTTTCTATATATCCTCAAGATATTACCAAAGTTGAACACAATTTTAACTTATTTTTAACCCCTACTTGGCATGGTCAATACAAGCTTCCCTAGGCTGGTGGGATTTGTTTATTCTCAAGAAGTCTGCTTTGAATAGACCAACCCATTCATTTCGCCAAATTCAGCATGTGAACAATTTGAACAAAGATGAGCACTTTTCAATAATAATAATGGCATTTATTAAGCACTTACTATGTGCAAAGCACTGTTCTAAGTGTTGGGGAGGTTACAAGGTGATCATGTTGTCCCATGTGGGGCTCACAGTCTTAATCCCCATTTTACAGATGGGGTAACTGAGGCCCAGAGAAGTGAAGTGACTTGCCTAAAGTCACACAGCTGACAAGTGGTGGAGCCGGGATTTGAACCCATGACCTCTGACTCCAAAGCCCAGCCTCTTTCCACTGAGCCAGGCTGTTAATAATACTACCAATGATAATCGTGGTATTTGTTAAGTGTTTATTTTGTATCAGGCACTGTTCAAACAGCTGGGGAAGATACAAGATAATGAAGTGAGTCACAGTCCCTCTCCCACCCGGGGCTCACAAACTAAGTAGGAAGGAGAACAGGTATCAAATCCCCATTTTACAGAAGAGATAACTGAGGCCCAGATAATTTAAGTTACTTTACCAAGGTCACACAGCAGACATAAAACTGTGAGCCCTGCATGGGACAACCTGAATACCTTGTATCTACCCCAGTGCTTAGAACAGTGCATAGCATGTACTAAGGACTTAAATACCATCATTATTAGATAAGCAGTGTGACTTAAGGGAAAGAGCACAGGTGTGGGAGTCAGAGATTGTAGGTTCTAATCCCAGCTCTGCCATTTATCAGCTGTGTGACTTTGGGAAAGTCACTTAACTCTTCTGTGCCTCAGCTACCTCATCTGTAAAATGGGGATTAAGACTGTGAGCCCTACATAGGACAACCTGATTACCTCTTATCTACCCTAGCACTTAGAACAGTGGTTGGCACATACTAAGAGCTGAACAAATACCATCATTATCATTATTATTATATGGAGTAGCTGGGATTAGAACACAAATCCTCTGACTCCCATTGCTCTTTCCCCTAGGACTTGTTTCCCTCTTTTACTCTAGTTTGTTTATGTTGTATTTTCATTTTCTAATCACAGAGAGCAGGTGCACTTTAAATACAATTCACAGTGATTAATAACTGATTCCACTTGTGTTGCTTCCAAAAAATTTCCATTCTTCTCCTCAGGTAGTTGGGACCAGGAACAACGTTTCTCTGTGGGGTTATTTATTCCTTTTGGTAGCTTACGGGAAAAGCAAAAAAGTATCCAGATGGTAGTCAAAAATAACCACTGGCTATGAACTTGTAGTCAGTAAAATTGTGAATTAATTTACTCAGCATCATAGGTTTTTGTGAGCTATAGCATAATCCACATCATCTTTCATTTTGAGACATCCCTGATATTGAAATAAAATCACACCAGTAATAGAGCCTCTTGTGTGGTGAATCACTTAAGATTTTTTTTCTGTTCATATTTCAACTGTTACCTTTAGTAATAATTATCAGGGTCAGAAGTGTCCCAAGAATGTTGAGATCCATCTGCCTGCTATTGGAGTCTCTAAAAGACAATACTGATAATAATTATGGTATTTCATAAGTGCTTACTATGTGCCAAACACAGTACTAAGTGTTGAGTAGGTACTTCTCTAAGATAATCAATGACCTCCTTCTTGCCAAATCTAATGGCCTCTACTCCATCCCAATCCTCCTCAACCTCTCATCTGCCTTAGAATATATGGATGGCCCCCTTTTTCTGGAAACATTGTTTACCCACGGTTTCATGTGTTACACTTGAGAAGCGGTGGGGCTTGGTGGAAAGAGAACGGGTTTGGGAGGCAGAGGACGTGGGTTCTGATCCCGGCTCCACTACTTGTCTGCTGTGCAACCTTGGGCAAGTCACTTCACTTCTCTGTGCCTCAGGTACCTCCTGTAAAATGGGGACTAAGATTTTGAGTCCCATGTGGGACAACCTGATTACCTTGTAAGTATCCCAGTGCTTAGAACAGTGGTTGACACACAGTAAGTACTTAAATACAATAATAATAAAAGTTACAGAGACTAAACATTGAGGTTTAAGGGGTCCTATGGCCAATGTTGGGGTACTCAAACTGTATGTATGGGGAATACTGGCAAGAGAATTAGGTGGGACAGGTGGTTCCCAGAAATAACACAAAAGGTAAGTGTCAGGAGCCACACAATAATTCATAGGACACAAAAGGAGGATGGGATCAGGGCTACAGTTATAAGGGACAATAGGGATGTAACAAAGAATAGATCATCCCATCACCACCTGGAAAGCTATTTATACTGATGATACTGAAAGGGCAGGGAAACATTCCCCAAACAATCAGCCCAAGAGGTCATACTAGCTGACCCAACCATGACACTTTTGCAAGAACTGAACAAACTGCCAACCAGGAGTTACCCCAAAATATGCATAAGCCCCTCAGGAACACCCAGAAGCACGAAGACCAATGTCAGAGGTGAGGATCCCCACCTTCAGGATAGAACCAGGGAGGGGTGAGGGGTGCTCGAAGGGTATAAAAAAGGGTCCAGGGAGCAATAGTCTTTGCTCTGTGGGCCAGCGTCCACTGACCCCTATACCAGTTTAAAGGCCAGGCAGTAAGCTGCATTGTTGTCATCAGGCAGAAACTCCTCACCCTGGGCTTCAAGGCTCTCCATCACCTCAACCCCTCCTACCTCACCTCCCTTCTCTCCTTCTACAGCCCAGCCCGCACCCTCCGCTCCTCCGCCGCTAATCTCCTCACTATACCTCGTTCTCGCCTGTCCCGCCATCGACCCCCGGCCCACGTCATCCCCCGGGCCTGGAATGCCCTCCCTCTGCCCATCCGCCAAGCTAGCTCTCTTCCTCCCTTCAAGGCCCTACTGAGAGCTCACCTCCTCCAGGAGGCCTTCCCAGACTGAGCCCCTCCCTTCCTCTCCCCCTCGTCCCCCTCTCCATCCCCCCATCTTACCTCCTTCCCTTCCCCACAGCACCTGTATATATGTATATATGTTTGTACATATTTATTACTCTATTTATTTATTTATTTTACTTGTACAGATCTATTCTATTTATTTTATTTTGTTAGTATGTTTGGTTTTGTTCTCTGTCTCCCCCTTTTAGACTGTGAGCCCACTGTTGGGTAGGGACTGTCTGTATATGTTGCCAATTTGTACTTCCCAAGCGCTTAGTACAGTGCTCTGCACATAGTAAGTGCTCAATGAATACGATTGATGATGATGATGTTGTGAACCTCTCGACACATCATCTCATTCTTGGATTGGTAATTACACCAGGGTAACAGGTGGGTTCATTCCCTTCTTTGGGAGAAGGTTCTCTTTATAAGAACCCCTGTACATTGCTGATCCCCTCTCAGGCTCACACCTGGAGAGTTTCCAGTACTCTACCAGTCACGACTACAGGAGGGAGAGTCAAGCAGCGGCCAGCCCATTCCTAGCATAGGCAGTGGCTAGCAAAAGGAAGGCAATCTGCTACAAGTCAAAACTCACCTTGCTGGGCACCAGCAGCATGAAAGAGAGTCAAGGGCAGAGACTCGTTTACTGCGCGGAAGGAGGCAATGGTAAACCATTTCCGTACTTTTAACAGGAAAACTCTATGGATACACTACCAGAATGATTGCAGATGGAAATGGGACATTCTGGGAGAGATATCTCTATGGCGTCTCTATGGGTTGGACATGACAACAGCATAAAACAACAACAACAACAATGTTGCCTTTGGGAGCTTGTTGTCAGCAATGTCACTGACACTGTCCTCTCCTGGTTCTCCTCCTATCCCTGTCTGCTTATTCTCAGTCTCCTTCATGGGCTCTTCCTCTGCCTCCCAACCTCCAACTGTTGGAGTCCCTCTAGGTTCAGGTTTGGGTCCCCCTCTAATTCTCCATCTATAAACATTCCCTCGGAGAATTCATTCACCTCCATGGCATGAACTCCCTCTGTCCACCCGCCAAGCTAGCTCTCTTCCTCCCTTCAAGGCCCTACTGAGAGCTCACCTCCTCCAGGAGGCCTTCCCAGACTAAGCCCCTTCCTTCCTCTCCCCCTCGTCCCCCTCTCCATCCCCCCATCTTACCTCCTTCCCTTCCCCACAGCACCTGTATATATGTATATATGTTTGTACTTATTTATTACTTTATTTATTTATTTTACTTGTACATATCTATTCTATTTTATTTTGTTAGTATGTTTGGTTTTGTTCTCTGTCTCCCCCTTTTAGACTGTGAGCCCACTGTTGAGTATGGACTGTCTCTATATGTTGCCAACTTGTACTTCCCAAGCGCTTAGTACAGTGCTCTGCACACAGTAAGTGCTCAATAAATACGATTGATGATGATGATATGTTGCCAACTTGTACTTCCCAAGCACTTAGTACAGTGCTCTGCACACAGTAAGCGCTCAATAAATACGATTGATTGATTGATTGATGAACTACCATCTTTATGCACTTTATTTCCAAATTGACCTCTCCAGGCTTGACCTCTCTCCTTCTCTGCAGTCTTACATTTCCTCCTACCTTCAGAACATCTCTACTTGGATGTCCTGCTGACAACTCAAAGTTAACAAATCCAAAACAGAATTCCTCATCTTCCTACATAAATCTTGTCCTCCTTCTGTCTTTTCCATGACTGGGACAACATCGCTATCGTCCTAGTTTCACAATAATAATGATGGCATTTGTTAAATGCTTACTATGTGCAAAGCACTGTTCTAATAATAATGATGGCATTTATTAAGCACTTTCTATGTGCCAAGCACTGTTCTAAGCACTGAAGAGGTTACAAGGTGATAAGGTTGTCCCACGGGGGGCTTACAGTCTTTATCCCCATTTTACAGATGAGGGAACTGAGGCACAGAGAAGGTAAGTGACTTGCCCAAAGTCACACAGCTGACAATTGGTGGAGCTGGGATTTGAACCCATGACCTCTGACTCCCAAGCCCATGCTCTTTCCATTGAGCCACACTGCTTCTCAGCTGCTTCTAAGCGCTGAGCACTGTTTCACAAGCCTGTAAACCTGACATTATCCTCTACTCATCTCCCTCACTCCATCCACACATTCAGTGCCACTAAATCCTGTTGGTTCTACCTCAACAACATTGCAAAATCTACCCTCTCCTCTACATTTTAACTGCTACCATGCTGCTCCAATCACTTATATATTGCCTTACCTACTGCATCAACCTTCTGATGATGATGATGACTGTGGTATTTGTTAAGTACTGGGGTGATTACAAGTAAATTTGGATGGACACAGACCCTGTCCCACATGAGGCTCACAGTCTTCATCCCCATTCTTTTTTTTTTTTTTTTTTACAGATACCTGAGGCACGGAGAAATGAAATGACTTGCCCAAGGTCACACAGCAGACAAATGGTGAAGCTGGGAATAGAACCTAAGTCCTTCTGACATACAGGACCTTGCTCTATCCACTGGGCCATATTGCTTCCCTCCTAGCAAGTGCTGAACGAATACCATCATCATCAATCATATTTATTGAGCGCTTACTGTATGCAGAGCACTGTACTAAGCGCTTGGATTATTGTTGTTGGAATAATTACCACAATTATTTTGTCCCAGGACATTCTGAGGATCCCATGTTATGTCAACCAATTAGGGGCTAGGCTGGAGCAAGCCTCTACTAAGACCCTATGCCCACTTTAGACTTGTTTTCATGTTTAGGAAATTGAATGTAGAGGGGGATATCATCAGCTGACTTGAGTGATTTAGCATTCCCACTTCAGAGACATTAACACTTCTGAAGAGTCTCTTTTCTTGCTTAATTAGACTGGAGTAATTAAGAAAGATCCATTATAGATCTGCAGGCATCAGTAAAGATACCTTACTGCAGGGCTGATGTCCTTTGCTTAAAGATGCTCCACTGAGAGAATCGACACCTATGTTTGAGAACTAACCTTTCCTATTTAGATTTCTTTCTTTCTAAGCAGAGGCCTTCCCCGACTAAGCCCTCATTTCTCCTACTCCCTCTCCCTTCTGCATCACCTTTGCATTTGGATTTGTACCTTTTATTCATCCCACCCTCAGCCTCTCAGCATTTATGAACACATCCATTAATTATTTTAGTGTCCATCTATCCCTCTAGATGCAAACCGCTTGTGGGCAGGGAACGTGCCTACCAAAGCTGTTAAGCACTCAATAAATTTGATTGACTGACCTTTGTCCCTCAGCTTGAAGATTTGAAATGTCTAAGACGAAACACTGAATTTCAGGGCTCCAGATAGGGATAATTCAACATCGATGGCAATCTCTCTGTCAGACTCAGAAACAAAACATTATCTAACACTTGTCTGTGAAAGTTGTGCTTCCCAGAGAAGCTGGGATAAGTTATTTCAAAACATTTTGCTTAATTATTCCAACAGCAATAATCCAAATTTCAGAACACTAGCAGAAGAATAGAATTCTCACAAATATCCCTAATTCTGCTAAAGTGAACAATAACTTTGTGATATAGAACACTCTAAATACGATCATTAAGACAAATAATCTTAACTAGCTTCATCCAAATAGAGCTTTTTCAATTTTCCCAATGACAATACAATATAAAGATATTTACACAAGCAAAGATTGTGGAGCATTTTAATACTATTTTTTTAGAACATTAAGCAATTCAGAACTTATTAGGCCAAACAGAATGGAGTTTTTGTGTGTTTTTTTTAAACTATAGGCAATTGATAGAAAATTGATTCTAGAAGAATTTAATGCAACCAGAATGAGAGTAAACTCCTAGGACTCATAACTTTGCCAAATTGAAAACCACTAATTATGATTTCTTAAAATATCTGGTGAACATTCTCTCACTTCACAAATTTTCCAACAAGAGCTTAGACTGTGAGCCCTATGCAGGACGGTGACTTTGTCCGACCTAATTGACTTGTACCCAATTACAGCAAATTTAGCAGTGTTTGACACGAGGCAAGCACTTAATATGTACCATAAAAAAGATGGGTTGAAATATTTTTAAGGAAATAAAGTTATAATCTGAGCTATTTTAAGTGGAATTTGAATCTCTGGTAATTGAACGTCTAATAAGACAGAGAAAGCACTATCCAAAATTTCAGGTATTGGAATAAGGTTAGTTTGTAAACATTCTTTCAGTCAATTGGAAGTTCTTTTCAAATAACATGAAATTGTCCCTTTCAGAACTTCTCAGGGAAAACAAAATTTTCCCATGAATGAAGGGGAAGGCAAATCCAAGATGAGGTGATCCAAGCTGGAGCCACAGGAAGTAGATGTTGATTATTCTGAGAACTTGGTGGGCATAAAATATTTTCCTCCCTCCACATTGTTTATCTACATAGAACTAGAGGAGAGCAGGTGAGGAACTCTTATTATTAAGTGCCTTCGAGTCATTTCCAATTCATAGCGACTCTATGGATATACTTTCTCCAGACTGTCCTGTCCTGTGCCATAACCTGCAACTTTTCTGACAGTTCTTCTGTTATCATTGTTATGATCTCTAACCGTCTAGCTGCTGGTCTGCCGCTTCCATGTTTTCCCTGGACTTTTCCTAGCATTAGTGTCTTCTCCAGAGAATTAGTCCTCCTGATTATGTGTCCAAAATTTGCTAATCTAAGTCATTTGGCCTTCCAAAGACCACTTTGGTTTAATTTGCTCTAAAATCCATTTTTTTTTTTTGTTTTTTGGGCAGTCCCTGGTATTCGCAAAAGCCTACTGCAGCACCACATTTCAAAGGACTAGATGTTCTTCCTATCCTGTGTTTTAACTGTCCAGCTTTTGGGTCCATACATTGTCACTGGAAATGTCACAGAGTCAACAATTTGGGTTTTTTTTTTGGCAATTGTTACATCAGCATATTTAATGACTTTTTCCAGACTCTTCATAGCAAGACTTCTTACCATTAATCTTCAGTGTATTTCTTAGCTAATAGTTCCTTTATTATTGATTGTACATCCCAGGAGGGAAAAGTTGCCAACTATCTCAATCTTCTCTGCATTTAAATGAGTTAAAACTTCCAGTTGTCGTGATCTTTGTTTTCTTGACATTCAAATGTAGGCCCATTTTTCTGCTCTGTTCCTTAACTTTTAGGACGTGGGCTCTAATCCTGGCTCTGCCATTTGTCTGCCATGTGGCCTTAGGCAAACTGCTTAACTTCTCTCTGCCTCAGTTACCTCATCTGTAAAATATGGGTTAAGACTGTGAGCCCCAAGTGGGACAACCTGATTACCTTGTATCCCAGTGCTTAGAACAGTGCTTGGCACATAGTAAGTGCTTAAATACCATCATCATCATTATTATTATTATTAAGCCCTGCAAATTCATTATCTACCATTAAGACAACACTGCCATAGCCTAGTGGTCTAATGGTTAGAGCATATGTCTACGACTTATGAATTCCAGTCCCATTTCTGCCTGTGGGCAGGTGTGTGATCTATAGCAACAAGGCCAAGTAGAAAGAACACTGGACCAGGAGTTGGGAGTCAGGTATCAGGAAACCTGGGTTCTAAATCCAGCTCTGCCTCTTCAGCTGGTTTACCTTGGGTAAGTCACAATTCTTGTGTCTCAGTTTCATCATCTATAAAATGGAAATTAAGTATCTTCCCTCTCGCCTCCTTGGACTGTGAATCTCATGTGGGACAGGGACTGTGCCTAACCTGATTGTCTTGTATCTATGCCAATGCTTACTATAGAGTTTGGCATATAGTAAGTGCTTAGCAAGCACCTGAATTATAACTTCTTGTGCCTCAGTTCCTCTGTCTATAAAATGGAAATAAGATGTCTGCTCTTCCTCCCACAAAGATTGGAAACTGTATGTTGCACAGAGATTGATTCTAAATTGAGTACATTATATACACCCCAGTACTTAGCACATAGTAAGTGCTAAATATACAGATATATACATCCCATAGCACTTATGTAGATACCCATAATTTATTTATATTCATGTCTGTCTCTGCCTCTAAATTAAGCTCACTGTGGTCAGGGAATGCATATGTTATATTGTTATACTGTACTATCCCAAGCACTTAGTACAGTGTTGTGCACACAGTAAGCACTCAATAAATACAATGCTTTGACTGACATCATAGATATAATTAGTGATATTGTTATTAATAATAAAAGCAAATATGGAAACCAAGGAGTATAGATTCAATTCAATTGTATTTATTGAGCACTTATTGTGTGCAACACACTGTACTAAATACAATATAACAATAAACAGACAAATTCCCTGCCCAGAACAAGTTTATAGTCTAGAGTAAGAGGCAGGCATTAATATAAATTACAGAGAATGCTCTCCCACCCCCAACTGTACCTACCAAGGTATTCCCAACCATTGCATCTTGTTTTCCAGAATGTGGACCCAAACTAAATGTGTTTGGAATGGAATTCTCTCTTTTCTCTCTCTAGTCCTCAAACTGCTGGCTCTCCAAATGACTTTCAAATATTTCACTTAGAAAACCATCTTCGGTAGTGAACTTTGTAGAGGCAGGAGCCCTCTGCCATGATTAATAAATTGTGCTGGGAGCCATCTGACAGTCACTTTACCATAGACATTATTCTTAGATTTGGAGCCCACAGAGTGGTAGCCAAATCCCAAAACTTTCAGTGGCAAACTTGGGGAAGGGGGAGCTGAGGTAATGGGAGAGGGGAGACAAAGAGGATGTGGAATGAATATGAATTGAACATTCTTGTAAGATTTTACTCAGTGAAACTCATAACTGGTGAACATGTGAGGGGGGGGGGGGGGGGGGGGGGGGAAAGCCCTGAGTGGTAGCCTTAAATTCCTATAGCATTGTAAAAATCCACAGCCTTGACTCTCAGAGAAGATGGAGGCCAGACTGCCACTCCTTGTGCCATGAATTCTCTTGGCCCCATGGCAGGATCAGAAAAGTTGTATGCTTCAAGTATGAGAAAACACTGGGGGAAGCAACCTAGTGTTAGCAATTTCACTGATATCTAAACAACATAGATCACACTGCACTGGGTGCCAAACAATAAGTAGAAGTTAAGTGAGATGGAAAGGCCACTAAGAAGCATTTGGAAAACTAAATTTACTTATTGTAAAGCAAAATGATTAAGCATAATCATTTTCATATTTAGCTGTACAGGATTTATTGGTTGGAATGCTGTACCATTCTTTTGAAAAATATCAGTTAGATGACCTACTCATTTTACCAGTTGCTTTGTCTGAAGAAGACCCCGTAAGTGACAATGTCACTTAAAGGTCCATTTAAAGAAGAGATATTGTTTTCTCACTGAGGTAAATTACCAGGAAATTGGAAATAATTGAGCAGTCAGAAGCCGCAGGTGGTCAAAAGCAAAGGAATCAAAGTGAAACCGGGAGCCAGGTTTAGAGCAATTCATTTATGCAGCACATCAGAGGCCCCAGTGAAAGCTTCTAGTTCTGCTGAGGGCTTGGGCATCTTGCACCATCTCCATAATTTGAGCAAGATCCCTGAATCCTATGTTTGGGCTTGTCTTCCTGCTCCAGCTGGGATAATCTCTCTTCAAACCGCAGAGCAGCGGGTTCTACGCTAATGAGCCCAGCAATGGATTGTGTTTTTAAGTCAGCCTTTCCCGGCAAGTGATCCGCCCTGGAGAAAGCATTCATGTACTGCTGCTAAATTAATCCAGGAACAGAATCTAGTGTCAGCTGCTGAAGTGGTGGGTTATTTGTTTCAAAATTAACTAATGACTCTTGCAAAGTTCCCTTATGACATGGAAGAATGGGTAAATCATCAAAGTGAATGGCTGCCACACACTTCTGCCATGTCTGTATGGTAAAAATGCCAAGGAAAAGAATATAAAATGTGGTTTTTTTAATAAAGAAATCTTTGTTGTTTTTTTCTCAGAAGGCATTGGACATTCTTGAAATGTGGTGGAGAGTTTATAGCTGTCTAATGTTAGCTTAAAATAAAAAGGTTCATTGGATACTCAATCAATGAATTTATTGAGCACTTACAGCATGCAGAGTGCTCTACTAAACTCTTGTGAGTACACTACAACAGAATTGGCAGACATGTTCCCTGCCCACAAGCGTTTAGTACAGTGCTCTGCACACAGTAAGTGCTCAATAAATACTATTGAATAAAAGGAGCTTACAGTATAGAGAAGAAAAAACTGGGAAAATTTAAAACAATTGCCAGATTCTAGCTCTCAAACAAGGTGCAATAATAATTGTAATATTTGATAAGCACTTATTATATGCCAAACACTGTACTAAGGGTCAGGATAGATACAAGATCATCAGATCAGACACAGTCCCTGCCCCACTCAGGGCTCACAATCTAAGCAGGAGGGAGAACAGGGATTGAATCCCCATTTTACAGATGAGGAAATAAAGTGATTTGCCCAGGGTCACACAGCAGGCAAGTGGCAGAGTTGTGATTACATTCCCTGACTCCCAAGCCCACACTCATTCCACTACGCCATTCTGCTTCATTAGGCCACGCTTGGTCAAAATGCCAAGTTTGGAAATGCCTGGTTTCCCCACTCCTGCTGCTCTACCTTCCCTATTCCTTCAGCTGTTTGGAGTAATATTTGGGTAGGTCGGTAGGCATGCAGAGGCTGATCCTCTGTCCAATGGCACTGGGTGAACCATGGACCTTTTCTTTCAGAGGCCTGGAAAATGGGATTCTAAAACACTCAAAAAATCACCAAACTGGACTTTAAATGGAATAAATCAGAGCAGAACAAGACAGAGAGACAGTGGTGGTTTTCCAAATAGGGCTAGTAAGGATAGAGATGCTTTTAAAACTAAGTACAGTGGGGAAGGCAGGTGAGGGGGACAAAAGCAACTGGGAGTAATATAGGGTCTGCAGGAGGAGCAAATAAAAATGAGACAACAAAGATGTGAGTACAAAGGAATGTTAGAAATGGTTGGAAAATTGGAAGAACATTAAAAGAAAGTGAAACAAATGGAAAATAATAATTACTCTGAGAGGTCACGATCATACATGCTGCATTGCAAGAAGCAGCATGTCTAGTGGAAAGAGTACAGGCCCAGGAAAGTCTATCTCTGTGATAGAGCCACTTGCTGTGTGAGCTTAGGCAAGTCATTTAACTTCTCTGTGCCTCAGTTTCCTCAAATATCAAATGAGAATTCAATACCTCTTCTCCTTCCTTCTTAGACTGTGAGCCCCATGTGCAAAAAAGGGACTGTATGTTGACCTGTATCTACTCCAGAGCTTAGAACAATGCTTGACACATACTAA
This sequence comes from Tachyglossus aculeatus, assembly GCF_015852505.1. Lineage (NCBI taxonomy): Eukaryota > Metazoa > Chordata > Mammalia > Monotremata > Tachyglossidae > Tachyglossus > Tachyglossus aculeatus. The sequence goes on along the minus strand of NC_052066.1, from coordinate 99,018,841 downwards.
ACTCTAAATAGTTATAATAACAGTATTATCCATAGTAATAACAGTAATACAAACCATGGCAAAAACCCATCCTAAAGTAATTAATGTGTCCAGTGACTTTTAATTTTGGGGTAGGGCAGAAGAGGGTACCATAAATCATCAGTATCGAGGAGAAAAAAAGACCTACCACCTGCCTGTTGTGTGACCTTGGACAAGTCACTTTACTTCTCTATGCCTCAGTTTTCTCATCTGCAAAAAGAAGATTCAATACCTGCTTTCCTTTCTACTTAGGCTGTTAGCTCTGTGTGAGACTGGAAATGTGTCAAATCTAATTATCTTATATCTAGCCCATACCATTAGTACAGAGCTTGGCATCTAGTAAGCTCTTTAACAAATAAAATCGATATTATTATCTAATCTCTAAGTCAAGACAGACATATCTCAGTAGGGTCTAATTCTATATAAGCCGAGTGTCACCAGAGAGTTCACATTGCATAAGAGTGGTGATCATGCTGATACACAGGAAAAAGAAAGGAATATTTTCTGTTAGCCTTAGGGTCAATCAATGCCAAGTCAAACCATTAAACATCCTTCTGTCTCTCCTCCTGTCCACCCCCCCAACACACACAGACACACACACACACACACACAACACACCTACTCCTTACACAATTTCAATGGCTCAAAACTACAAAAAACACACTTTGTCAGGCAAAAATCAATAGAATGATATTCTCACCATTAGACACCCACAATTTAAGAAAAATCCAACTTTGAATGGTCAGAGTTCCCAAGCTACAAATCGGCCCATAAATGAATTACAGACACCATTTCCCTGAACACACAGAGAGTAATCCAAGAATGAGAAACCTTGACCTTTCCTGTAGACAGGTTAAGGAAAAAATTATTAGCTCACGAAAACCCCATACCAGCCCACAAAATATTTGCAATACCAGACGATGTGTCCTGGTCACAAAGCAGTAGCTCCTATTAACCTTAGTGGCCTGAGGAGTCCCATCCAGAGTTGAATTTAATCTAGGCATGTGGGAGTAAAAGGCTTGAGCTCTGCCTCTGAGGAGTGACAACGGAATGAGGGACTTAGGAGCTTACCCTCTAATACTTCCTCATTCTGCACTCTTCCTGCCTCTCTTTCCTCACTCATGCTATTCTCCCAACCTGGAACTCTCTCCCCAACAAAATTCACCAGACCATAGTGCTCTCCATCTTTGACGGCTTCCTGAAGCCATTCCTCCTCCAGGAAGTTTTTCCTGATTAATTTTAAAAACTCTAGTCATGTCAATGCAGCAGCTACCATCAGTACTTCATTCATTCATATTTATTGAGCAGTTAATGTGTGCAGAACATTGTACTAAGTGCTTAGGAGAGTACAATACATCAATAAACAGATACATTCCCTGCCCACGAATACTTCTATATTTTATTCCTACCTTCCTTTCTTTAAATGGTATTTAAGTGCTTACTATGTTCCAGGCACTGAACTAAGCACTGGTGTGGATACAAGTAAATGAGGTTGGACACAATCTATGTACCACATGGGTCTCACAGTCTTAATCCTCATTTTACGAGGTCACTGAGGCACCGAGAAGATAAGTGACACAGCAGACAAGTGGTGGAGCCGGGATCCGCTAATCTCCTCACCGTACCTCATTCTCGCCTGTCCCGCCATCGACCCCGGGCCCACGTCATCCCCCGGGCCTGGAATGCCCTCCCTCTGCCCATCTGCCAAGCTAGCTCTCTTCCTCCCTTCAAGGCCCTGCTGAGAGCTCACCTCCTCCAGGAGGCCTTCCCAGACTGAGCCCCTTTCTTCCTCTCCCCCTCGTCCCCCTCTCCATCCCCCCCATCTTACCTCCTTCCCTTCCCCACAGCACCTGTATATATGTATATATGTTTGTACATATTTATCACTCTATTTTATTTGTACATATCTATTCTATTTATTTTATTTTGTTAGTATGTTTGGTTTTGTTCTCTGTCTCCCCCTTTTAGACTGTGAACCCACTGTTGGGTAGGGACTGTCTCTATATGTTGCCAATTTGTACTTCCCAAGCGCTTAGTACAGTGCTCTGCACATAGTAAGTGCTCAATAAATACGATTGATGATGATGATTGGAACTCAGGTCCTTCTGATTTCCAGGTCTGTGCTCTATCCATTAGGCTATGCTGCATGTCCTCAGAACTTATATACTGTTCCTTATTTTCTATCTGAATCTTCAAGTATGTATTTTAATATTTCCTCCGGATACATTTGTACTGCTTCCTGTTGTGTCCTTATTCTTCCTCTTGCTCCCCCTATTCGTTGACTACTTTTGTCTGCCTGCCTCCTCCATTAGATTGTCATCTTCCTGAGGGCAGAACTGTAGATCTTGCTTCCATACCCTGACCCAAATGTCCTGATGCTCTAACTGGAAATATAAACACAATAGCTGGGCCGTTTGTTAAGTGCTTACTTTGTGCCAAGCACTGTATTAAAAGCTGGCATAAATATAAGACAATCATGCTGGATGCAGTTACCATGTCACGTAGGGCTCACACATTCAATAGGAGGTAGTATAGTCATTGGATCCCCATTTTACAAATGTGGAAACTGAGGCCCAGAAGTTGTCACTTGCCCAAGGTTTCTCAGCAGGCCAGTGGCACAGGAGGGATTGTGGAAACTGAGGCACAGAAGTTAAGTCACTTGCCCAAGGTTTCTCAGCAGGCCAGTGGCCGAGCAGGGATTAGATCCTAGATCCTTTGTCTTCCAGGCTTATACTCTTTCCACTAGGACTCATAGAATAAGCAGAATAATTCATTGAATAAATTGTACAATTGTATAAAGATATATAAGCAAGTGCTCAGGGTGAGAAAAAATGTATACATAAGTGCTAGAGATGGCTGGTGAGGCGAGTGAACTCGGGGTGTTGGGCAATACTCAGGGAAGGGTTGTAGGAGGGGATGGAATTTTAGAAAGGCTTTGAACAGGTGGAAAACTGTAGTCTGCTAAATTTGGGAGGAGAAGGAGTTTGAAACTAGGGAAACCACATGAGCAAGTGGACAGAAGTAGAAGAGTTGAGAGTCAGGTACAGCTAAAAGATTTACTTGGGAGGAATGAAGAGAACCATCACCGTAGCCTAGTGGAAAAACCAAAGGCCCTGGAGTCAGAGGATCTGGTTCTACTCCAGGGTCTACCATTTGCTGGCTGTGTGACCTTGAGCAAGTCGCTTAATTTCTCTGAGCCTCATACGTCTCATCTGCTTTTTCTTGGAGTGGAGGGAGATGGAAAGCCAGGAGAGGGTTTTGAGACAGAGGGATTGTGTGCTGAGTGATGCTAAAAAGGTCATCCATGCAGCAGTGCGTAGTGTGATTTGGAGATGGGGAGAAGCTACCAGCAGAAAGACCAACGAGGATGCTGCTACAATAGTCTAGGATCATTTAACCAGAGTTAGGGCCAGTGAAGCAGCTGCCTGGGGAGAAGGAAGGTGGGGATACAAGACGTATTGTGCTGGAAGTTCTACCTTTGACCATTCCAAACATTTTCTTGCTATTAAACAACAAAACCAAACCAAAAGAAACCCAAAATATACTGGACAGTGTCCTAAAACTAACAGTATCCGTAGCCACCTCAGACCCTTTTAACTGTGATCATAATAATATTAATGGTATTCATTAAGTGCTTACTATGTGCTGTGCACCTTACTGAACACTGGGTTAGATACAAGTAAATCAGGTTGGACACAGTCCCTGTACCATGTGGGACTTACAGTCTCAATCCCCATTTTACAAGCGAGGTAAAGTGATTTGCCCAAGATCACACAGCAGACAGGTGGTGGAGTCAGAATTAGAACCCATGACCTCTGATTCCCAGGCCCATCCTCCATCCACTATACCATGTGATCCTACTGTCCCTTCTCAGCCCATGTCTCTTACTAAGCAGCGTGGCTTAGTGGAAAGAGGATGGGTTTGGGAGTCAGAGGTTGTGGGTTCTAATGCCAGCTCTGCCACTTGTCAGCTGTGTGACTTTGGGCAAGTCACTTCACTTCTCTGTGCCTCAGTTACCTCATCTGTAAAATGGGGATTAAGACTGTGAGCCCCATGTGGGATAACCTGATTACCCTGCACCTACCCCAGCGCTTAGAACAGTGCTTAGAACAGTAAGCGCTTAACAAACACCATCATTATCATTATTAACCACACAGAGGCAGCACATAATTTGGGGACAAAAGAAAGTACAGATCTGCGGTATCTTGGTACCCTTCATCTCTGTTTCCTCATACTCACTTCCAAATGAGAGCTGATGCCAATCAAATATATGGCCTTGTGAAAAGAAAACCAGACTAGGAGTCAGAAGACCTGGGTTGTAATCCCAGATTTGCCACTGGCCTGCTGTGTGACCTTAAACCAGATCCTTATCCTCTCTGAGCCCCAGTTTCCTTGTCTAATCCCCCCAATCTACACTGTAAACTCCCCCTCTAGACTGTAAGCTCATTGTGGGGATGGAATGTATCAGTTAGATTGTTCTCTTCCAACTGCTTAGTACAGTGCTCTGCACAGAGTAAGTGCTCAATAAATTTGATTGACTATAAAACTGGGATAAGATAGATTGTGAAATTGGGACAGGACCCGTGTCCCATCTCCACCAGCACGTAGCACATAGTAAACACTCAGTAAATGTCACTGAGATGATGATAATTAATCATTTTTTAAAGTCAATTCAAAATCTGTGTGCATATGAAAATTAGGCCAACATGATGATTGATTAATAATCTTTAATAATCTTATTCTTTCAATAAATGAAAGATATGTACAGCTTAGACCAATGTCAGCTCTAATGCTAAATCAAGCAATATTTAGTAACACAGCCCTAACAGAGATTATCATTAAGTGCCCTTTTCTTCAGATTGGATCACTTCTCAGGCTCGTATCTCCTCCCGCCTTCAGGACTTCTCCACCTGGATGCCCTCCCGCCACCTAAAACTCAACATGTCCAAGACTGAGCTCCCTATCTTCCCTCTGTCCTCTCCCTGACTTTCCCATCATGGTAGATGGCACTACCATTCTTCTTGTCTCACACGCCCGCAACTTTGGTGTCATACTTGACTCCACTCTCTCATTCACCCCACATATCCAATCCATCACCACAACATGCCGGTCTCACCTTCACATCGCCTGTGAGCCTGCTGTTGCATAGGGACCGTCTCTTTATGTTGCCAATTTGTACTTCCCAAATGCTTAGTACAGTGCTCTGCACACAGTAAGCGCTCAATAATTACGATTGAATGAATGAATGAAGATCTGCCCTTTCCTCTCCATCCAAACCACTACCACACTAGTACAATCTCTCATCTTATCCCGACTGGATTACTGCATCAGCCTCCCTTCTGACCTCCCAACCTCCTGCCTCTCCCCACTTCAGTTTATACTTCAGTCTGCTGTCTGGATTATTTTTCTAAAAAATGCTCTGGGTATGTCACTCCGCCGCCTTAATAATCTCCAGTGGCTTCCTATCAACCTTCATATGAAGCAAAAACTCCTCACTTTTGGCTTCAAAGCTCTCCATCACCTTGCCCCCTCCTACTTCACCTCTCTTCCCTCCTTCTACAGCCCAGCCCACACACTCCTCTCCTCTGCCGCTAATCTCCTCACTGTACCTCGTTCTCGCCTGCCCCACCATCGACCCCTGGCCTGGGATGCCCTCCCTCTTCACATCCCTCAAACTAGTTCAGTTCCCTCCTTCAAAGCCCTACTGAAAGCTCACCTCCTTCAGGAGGCCTTCCCAGACTGAGTCCCCTTTCCTCTTCTCCTCCTCTCTCCCCATCACCCCTACTCCATCCCTCTGCTTTATGCCCCTCCCTGCCCCACAGCAATTGTGTATATATGTACATATTTATTTTGTTATTCTATTTATTTTATTAATACTGTATATATATATATATAATTATATTTATACTGATGTTATTGATATCTACTTGTTTTGTTGTCTGCCTCCCCCCTTCTAGACTGTAAGACCATTGCTGGGTAGGGATAATCTCTAATAATAATGATGGCATTTGTTAAATGCTTACTATGTGCAAAGCACTGTTCTAGGCACTGGGGGGATACAAACAAGGTGATCAGGTTGTCCCACATGGGACTCACAGTCTTAATCCCCATTCTACAGATGAGGGAACTGAGGATCAGAGAAGTGACTTGCCCGAAGTCACATAGATGACAAGTAGTAGAGTGGGGATTAGAACCCACAACCTCTGACTCCCAAGACCGTGCTCTTTCCACTGAGCCATGCTGCTTCTCTATTTGTTGCCTAATTGTACTTTCCAAGCACTTGGTACAGTACTCTACACACAGTAAGCTCTCAGTAAATACAATTGAACGAATGAATGTATATTATGACCAAGGAGCAGGGAAAGAAACAAGATAGTTCTTTTAAAAATTTATTTTAAAGATATGTTTTTTTCAAGAGCAATGGTTACAACTGTTTCAGTCAAATTGCCAGAAATTATTGTTTCTGGGAAGGATTAGGAAGTGGTTCCAGAGGACCATCAGTGTTGAATGCAAATGCCCTGACAGACAAACAATTTGGAACCAGAATTAATGGACCCAAGCCCTCAAAAGTGGCTTTATCATGGTGTGCTTTTCTGTTTCTGCCACTTATCAGCTAGGGATTTTCTAAATGCAACAAGCACACCTTAAGCTCTTCTGTAGTATTTTTCCAGTAGGAAGTTTAGATGATGAAATACCTGTAAATGTGAATAAGCTAAGAATGTGTTCCCTTTCAGAGGACATGCTCGATTTCAGATATTTCTCTAAATTTTTCCATCAGCCTCAATTAAATTATCCCTGAAAACTCCTCCCCTGAGCATGCTCTCATGAACATGACTCCTGCAGAGGTGACAGGGTCAGGATTAGAAGACAAGTCAGAATCTCTAAGTAGTTTTCAATTCAGAAAACTGAATCTTCCATTGTTAATGGAAGCATTCTGAATTTGCAATAAAATCAGTCTTTTTTTTGGGGGGGGGGGGAAGGGGGGGGGGCGAGGCTAGTGATCTGATTGCAAATTACCTTTCAAGTGTGAGCCTAACCTCATAGATGAACCTGTGATGATCAGTTACCCTGGCCCCTATACTTTAGGAGAGGGAGGAGGAAGCTGAAGAGAGTCATTCCTTGATTATCTTCCCTGAAATGTAAGCCAAGTAGCATGGCCTAGTGAATATTGCTCTGGCCAGAAAGTTAGAAGGACCTGGGTTTTAAATCCCAGCTCCACCACTTGCCTGATTTGTGACTTTGGGCAAGTTATTTAATTTCTCTGTACTTCAGTTACCTGATCGGTAAAATGGAGATTAAGATTCTAAGCCCCATGTGTGTAATGGACTGTGTCCAACTTGATTATCTTAGAGAAGCAGCATGGCTCAAAGGAAAGAGCACGGGCTTGAGAGTCAGAGGTCATGGGTTCAAATTCCAGCTCTGCCAATTATCAGCTGTGTGGCTTTGGACAAGTCACTTCACTTCTCTGTGCCTCAGTTACCTCATCCATAAAATGGGGATGAAGACTGTGAGCCCCACAGGGGACAACCTGATCACCTTGTAACCTCCCCAGTGCTTAGAACAGTGCTTTGCACACAGTAATCACTCAATAAATGCCATTATTATTATTATTCTCCCCAGCATTTAGAACAGAGCTTTGCACATAGTAAGCACTTAAATGCCATCATCGTCATCTTCCTTAGCACTTAGTACAGTGCCTGGCACATAGTAAGCACTTAACAAGTACCATAAAACAAAAATAAGAGAAGGACTGTGGAGAAATTGGAGGGACAAGGTTGGGGGAAGAAAGAGGCCTTTAATAAACTTGAGGTGAGGAGAAGAGAGCTACAGGCCTGGGAGAGCAGGACATGGGGAGGGCTCATGCTGTAGACCCTGGACAGACAGTACAGTGCTCTGCACACAGTAAACACTCAATAAATACGATTGAATGAATGAATGAGGCATGGAGAGGCATAGGAGAGGATTCCTGGAGATTCATGGTCCAGAGGCCAGGACTCTGGAGAAATGAGGCTCCTGCTCTTGACGGGAAGAAGAACATCAGCTTTGGAAAACATACAGGAATTACAGAGGGTCCTGGCGGGGGAGCGGTGTGGAGAGAGGCAGTATTAGGTCCAGGAAAAGGAGGTTTAACACTGATTTGTTTCAGTGAATAACTTAAGAATATATTAAAGGTTGTTGAGATAACTGACTTTAATGTCTGCCTACAGTAGGGACTAGGGAGACAAGCTCCAGGTGCCAGAGAGACATATGATTGATGAAGCTGCTGATTGAATCACTTTGACCTTGAGCTTCCCAGAGCCAGCTTTGGAGAGGCGCAATGGACAAGTCCCCAGTGAACTATACTTCTTCGGGGTGATGCCTGGGTTTCAGCTGTAGAGTTGTAGCAACAAGAGGGGTGCAAAGTCCGGGTGGGGGGGAGGGAGCGGGATACCCCAGAACCTGTTGTATAACAAAAACTATGGACTGTTTCAGGGACCAGCAGAGGCTGATTGAGGTCCTGACATTTCAACAGTGACCCCCCAGGGCCCCTTTGACTGGGGTTTGAGGCTCAAAATTCCAAGGACTATCATTGGACCTAATAATAATAATAATAATGATGGTACTTGTTAAGCACTTACTATGTGCAAAGCACTGTTCTAAGCGCTGGGGGGATACAAGGTGATCAGGTTGTCCCACATGGCCTCACAATCTTAATCCCCATTTTCCAGATGAGGAAACTGAGGCCCAGAGAAGTGAAGTGACTTGCCAAAAGTCACACAGCGGACAAGTGGCAGAGCCGAGATTTGAACCCATGGCCTCTGACTCCAAAGCCCGGGCTCTTTCCACTGAGCCATGCAATGAAATGACTGTAAGCTCATCTCTAGACTGTAAGCTCATTGTGGGCAGTTGTATTGTTTACTGTTGTATTATACTCTCCCAAGCACTTAGTACTGTGCTCAGCAAGTAGGACTGAATGAAAGAATAGAGATGGAATGGAAAGGGGGGAAAAAAGAATTTCAGCCCTTCAAAATGTTGCCTCAACAACCTCTCTCCTCCCTCAGCTCAGTGAGCTACAGATGTTATCAGTCATGTTTTATTTGCCAGAGGATATCTGGTAAGACCAGGACTTCCCTACTGTGATTGGTGTTTCAAATTCATAGTCATAGATCACTGCTATCACAAAACAAAGTGTTTGAAGTTCATTTAATCCAAAATAGCCCATCTCACTTTCAATTATGAAGTGATGTGAACATATTTTTCTCACAAATGATGACAGGAAAATAAAAGCGCTTGCTGGTATCATTGGATTTACAGTGAACCTTGGAAGTGCCAGCTGTATTGACTACATGGAGACTCCCTAGTTGGGATTTTCATTGAAGTAAGATGTCTGGGTTCGACCTTAAATAGCCCTTTCTCCTGTGTTAAACCTTGAATAGCCCCTTTTCAGCATCAAATCAGGTATTTATTTCTATTTTTGCTCCAACCATAGAATGAGCCTTGCAGTGAGTTTGAGTCCAGTTACATAAACAGCTTCTCTGAGGAAGCTTCCATATTCATTCAACTGTATTTGAGCACTTACTATGTGCAGAGCACAGTACTACGCACTTGGAAAAGTGCAATGCAACAATAAACAGTGACATTCCCTGCTCACAGTGTAAAGGGGGGAGACAGTCATCAATACAAATAAAATTAGAGATATGTATGTAAGTGCTTTGAGTCTGGTGGGTGGGAGGGGGAGATCAAAGGAAGCATGTCAGGCTGATGCAGAAGGGAGTGGAAAATGAGGAAAAGTGGGGCTTAGCCCGGGAAGGCCTCTTGGAGATGTGCCTTCAATAAAGGCTTTGAAGTGGGGAAGAGTGGTTATATAGTTTGGTCTGTCCAAGGTTTCATTGACAGTACTGACTGTCCCATAGCAAACATGATAGATCAATCATCTGTAATAATTCCCACAAATGTCGATGCTGCTTAGCACATATATGGCCCCTGGTGCATATGCAGATAGATAGAATATATAAATACTTGCTAAGTAACACTGAATCAGTGATTTTAGACTGTGATTTTAGACATTTTAGACTGTGAGCCCACTGTTGGGTAGGGACTGTCTCTATGTGATGCCAATTTGTACTTCCCAAGCGCTTAGTACAGTGCTCTGCACATAGTAAGCACTCAATAAATACGATTGATTGATTGATTGATTGATTGATGTTACTTGCATCACTGACCTGGGGCACTGGTGGGTGAACTCCATGCAGGAAACTGATATAGAACTTGACACATTTGACTCTTTTCCTAAAAAAAAAAAAAGGCTTTAGCATTCAAGAGCCATCAAAATGTCTCCTTTGATTTTGGTATTTTACACCAGTGAAGAACGAATGGAGACATGTGAAACCAAATCCCCTAATTTAATAATAATAGTGGTATTTGTTAGGCACTCACTATGTGCCAGGCACTGTTCTAAGCACCGGGGTCAATATAAGCAAATCAAGTTGGACATAGTTCCTATTCCACTTGAGGCTCACAGTCGGTCCCCATTTTACAAATGATGGAGTTGAGGCAACAGAGAAGTAAAATGACTTTCCCAAGGTCACAGAGCAGACCAGTGGTGGACCTGGGATTAGAACCCATTACCTTATGACTCCTAGGAATGTGCTTAAGTAACTAGGCTACGCTGCTTTAACACAGTCCATAAAATAATATCCCTTTGCTAAGTTACTTAATTTCCTGGGAACAATAGATATGAACACATCCATTTTATGTTTTATTGAATGATATGGAAAAACAGTTCATATGAAGGTCAAGTTACCTCACCCTATCTGCTTGAATGTAGAGGGTATAGCACATGGAAAATTTCAAAGGGCAAAAAGAATCTGCTTCATTTGTATGTAAGCAACCAAACCAGTTGGAGAAGCACATACAGAATATCTTCAACACCTGTTCTTACCTCTACTATCCTTTTTATGGATTTAGAAAAGTTTCTCCTGTAGTTTGGATCTTGGTCTGTAAAACTTGGATCAGAAAAATCGTTTTAAAATACACTCCAGCAAAAAGCTAGCCAAGCCCAAAGTATTCAGAAACCTCTGACATTTTGTAATCATTTACCTAAGGAATCCAGTGGAACAAAGAGAATTTGAAATAATACCTGGCAATGATCTTCAAGCTCATTCTGTCTCTTCTACATACTGCTGCTCAAACCACCTTCCTGAAATACACCTCAGGCAGTAACTCTCCCTCCTCGAAAGTACACGTTTCTCCTCTATTTCAAGGCAAAATTATTCAGTTTTGGATTTCCTCAACTTATATATCCCCTCCATTTATCTGCTACTCTCCGACTTGTACCCTTCACTCCTTCCATACTTGCTTCCTAAATATATCTTGTTCTTGACTCACCCATCCCCAATTCCTTGCTGACATTTTCCCCTTGCCTGAAACCTCTACCCCAGAAAAATCTTCCACCTCATCTCTTCCCACTGTGTAAGCCTTCCTTCATTCTCACAAACTCCAGCCAGGCTTCTCCAATCAATTCTCAGGATCATGAGTAATAATAATAATAATGATGGTATTTGTTAAACGCTTACTATGTGCCAAGCACTGTTCTAAGTGCTGGGGGAGGTACAAGGGAATCAGGTTGTCCCACTTGGGGCTCACAGTATTCATCTATATTTTCCAGATGAGGGAACTGAGGCACAGAGAAGTGAAGTGACTGGCCCAAAGTCACACAGCTGACAAGTAGTGGAGCTGGGATTAGAACCCATGACCTCTGACTCCCAAGCCCGTGCTCTTTCCACTGAGCCACGCAGCTTCTCTAAAGCACTGCAGAGGATACAAGGTGATCAGCTTGTCTCACGTGGGGTTCACAGTCTTAATCCCCATTTTCCAGATGAGGTAACTGAGGCCCACAGAAGTGAAATGACTTACCCAAAGTCACACAGCTGACAAGCAGTGGAGTCAGGATTAGAACCCATGACCACTGACTCCCAAGCCTGGGATCGTTCCACTGAGCCAGGCTATACCAATCCAAGAGCCAATCAATAAATGGAATTTATTGAGATCTCACTGTGTATAGAACTGATAAACTACTGCCAGTCCAAGGGGATTTCAGTGACTGCTTATAGTCCCCTTGGCTCTCCATTTAGACCTGTGGCCAAGCCTGAGGACCCTTCTGTCTTGGAGGATCCCAGGATTAAGACGATTGCAGAGAAGCACAAGAAAAGCCCAGCCCAGGTCTTGATCTGGTTTCAGATCCAGAGGAACATGATTGTGATCCCCAAGTCAGTCAGCCCTCAGTGCATTGCGGAGAACTTTCAGGTCTTGGGAACAATCCTGAGCTTCAACAGAAGCTGGCAGTCCCATCGCTTGGAAATGCTCATATCTCCTCCTGCCTTCAGGACATCTCCATCTGGAGGTCTGCCCACCATCTAAAACTCAACATGTCCACGACAGAGCTCCTTATCTTCCCTCCCAAACCCTCTCCTCACCCTGGCTTTCCCGTCACTGTGGATGGCATTACCATCCTTCCCGTCTCACAAGACCGCAACCTTGGTGTCATCCTTGACTCCACTCTCTCATTCACCCCACACATCCAATCCGTCACCAAAACCCGCTGGTCCTACCTCAACAACATCACCAAGATCTGCCCTTTCCTCTCCATCCAAACCGCTACCTTGCTGGTTCAATCTCTCATCCTATCCTGACTGGATTACTGCGTCAGCCTCCTTTCTGATCTCCCATCTTCCTGTCTCTGCCTGCTTCAATCTGTATTTCACTCTGCTGCTCAGATTATCTTTGTACAGAAATGCTCTGGGCATGTTATTCCCCTCCTCAAAAATCTCAAGTGGCTGCCTGTCAACCTATGAATCAAGCAAAAACTCACTCTTGGCTTCAAGGCTGTCCATCACCTTGCCCCCTCTTACCTCACCTCCCTTCTCTCCTTCTACAGCCCAGCCCGCACCCTCCACTCCTCTGCCTCTAGCCTTCTCACTGTGCCTCATTCTCGCCTGTCCCGCCATCAACCCCTGGACCACGTCCTACCTCTGGCCTGGAATGCCCTCCCTCCACACATCTGCAAAACTACCTCTCTTCAAAGCCCTACTGAGAGCTCACCTCTCCCAGGAGGCCCTCCCAGACTGAACCTCCCCATTTTTCCTCCTTTCCTCCTCATCATCCCCCTCTCTCCCTCTGCCCTCCCCCCTTCCCAAAGCACTTGTATATATTACACTATTCTTTTTTATTAATGATGTGTATATAGCTATAATTATATTTATTCTGATGGTATTGACACCTGTCTACTTGTTTCATTGTTTGTCTCCCCCTTCTAGACTGTGAGCCCGTTGTTGGGTAGGGACTGTCTCTAAATTTAGTTGCCGATTTGTACTTCCCAAGTGCTATAGTACTACAGTGCTCTGCACACAGTAAGCACTCAATAAGATTGAATGAATGAACAATATTTTAAACACTTGGAAGAGTAAAATAGAGTAAGCAGGCACAATATTTGTTCTCAAACCCTAAAACTGTTCTGCAACACATATATTTGGGTGGTTGTGTTGGTGTGGATTTTATTGTAATGACTATTCATTCTATTACGGTATTTCATCCTGACAACACTAATGCCCATTTTATCCATTTACTTCTTCCAGCTCCTAGCATTTGTAAGCTCTCAGTGTATTTCGTCCACCCCCAGACTGTAAACTCTTTGAGGGCCAGGAATGTGTTTTTCCTTATACTCACCTGAGCACTCTACACTCTGTGTTCATTCATTCAATTGTACTTACTGAGCACTTACTGTGTGCACAGCATTGTACTAAGCACTTGGAAAGTACAATTTGGCAACAAATAGAGACAATCCCCACCCAACAATGGGCTCACAGTCTAGAAGGGGGGAGACAAAGTAGACAGGCATCAATATAAACAGAATTGTAGATATATACACATTAATAAAATAGAACAATAAATATGTACATACATACACAAGTGCTGTGAGGTGGGGAGGGTACTAGAGCAGAGGGATGGAGTAGGGGCAATGGGGAGGGAAGGAGAAGCAGAGGAAAAGAGGAGTTGAGTCTGGGGAGGCCTCCTGTAGGAGGTGAGCTTTCAGGAGGGCTTTGAAGGTGGGGGGAAAGTGTGTTCAGATATCTCAGATTGATTGGTAAATAAATCTATTGATTTGGAATATAAGAAAGCAAGAGGGAGACTAATACTAATAATGATACTTATTAAGTGCTTACAGCACTGGCACATAGTAAGTGCTTAATAAATACCATCATTATTATTATTACTATGTGCCAGGCACTTTTCTAAGCACTGGAAAATAGTAATACAGGCCACTTATTTCTTAATTTTCAGCTCCCCAAATAAAAGTTAATCTTGGATTGAAAGTACTTTGAAGGTTGAAACATTAGCCCCTTTTGGATCCGTGTATAGTTTAAGCAAATGAGCCGGGTGTCAAAATAAACTTGGGCAGGTGCCAGGGTGCAATGACTCACCATTTTTCCAGCTAATTACTGTCAGCAACAAAAAATAGGACTCCAGTAAAATTCATGACACTCCCATAAAGAAAATTAATTCAATATGTACACCAAAAACTAGTTTAGTATTTATTAGGACCTAAAAGCTCTTCTAGCAGAGAGAAGCACTGCATCCACAGGCAGGCATAGGAGAGAGTCTTGGGGTCTTAAGAAGTCAAATACGTTTGGGGAACCTTTATAGGAAAATTCAATGACTATTAACAAGAAGTTCGAAATTGAGAAGCAGTGTCGCCTAGGAGTAAAAGTATAGTCGGACCTGAATTCTAATTCTGATTCTTCCACTGGTCTTTTCAGTGACCTTGGACAAGTTACAACTTCTCTGTGTCTCACATTCTTCATCTGTGAAATGATTAATAGTAATAGTATTTATTAAGTGATGACTGCCAAGAAATGCACTTAGTACCGGGATAGAGTCAAGATAAAGAGGTCAGACAGTCTCTGTCCCCCATGGGCTTCACAGATTGAGGTGGGAGAAAAACAGGTATTTATACAATTGAAGAAACTGAGGCATAGAGAATGTAAGGTCACACAACAGGAAGATGACAGCTAGGATTAGAACCCAGGTCCCCTGACTCGACGCCTGTCATCTTTCCATTAAGCCAAGCTGATTTTAAAATAGAAATAAAATACCTGTTCTTTCTCCCCTTTGCACTCTGTCCGATCTGATTAACTTCTATTCCCCCCTACAGTTAGTATTATAAATGTAATTACAAGGAAACAGTTGCTTCCATAAGAAAATAATCAAGGGGATGAGATCTATTTCTTAAAATCTCCTTCCTTCTCCCTGGAAATGTTTTCCAAGATGATACTTCATGGATACTTAAAAAACAAACAAAAAAACCTGACAACCCCAACACTGTCTCTCCCAATTCCAGTGCCTAGAAACTGGGCAAGGTGTCTAAATGCTCAAAAGTATGAGTAAGGAAGAATAATAATAATAACATTTGTTAAGTGATTACTATGTGCCAAGCACTGTTCTAAACACTGGGGGGATACAAGGTGATCAGATTGTCCCACATGGGGCTCACAGTCTTAATCCCCATTTTACAGATGAGGTAACAGGCTCAGAGAAGTTATGTGACTGGCCCAGGGTCCCACAGCAGGCATGTGGTGGAGCTGGGATTAGAACCCAAGACCTCTGACTCCAAGCCCGTGCTCTTTCCACTGAGCCACCCTGCTTCTCTTAGCAGCATAGCCTAGTGGAAAGAGCACAGACCTAGATGTCAGACTTCTAATCCCTGCTCTGCCACTTGTCTTCTGTATGACCCTGGGCAAGTCACTTCACTTCTCTGTGCCTCAGTTATCACGTCTGTAAACTGGGGATTGAATACTTGTTCTCCCTCATACTTAGAGTGTGAGCTCCATATGGGACAGAGGACGTGTCTGATGTAATTAACCTGTACCCAACCTGGCACTTGGAACATTTTTGGGCGCACTGTAAGCGCTTAAAAACTACCATAAAAAACCCCTCAGAAATAGAGCCTAGAGGCACCATAGACAGAATCCTGGTTCTGAGGAGGTGGAACTAAGATTTTGTCTATGCCGGGTATCCATTTGTTAAAGACAAGGTAATCAGGTTGGACACAGTCCCCATCCCACAGGGGGCTCACAGTCTTAATCCCAAAATTGTGGAATTAAGCGCTTACTATGTGCCAGGCACTCTACTAAGCACTGGGGTAGATACAAGCCATTCAGGTTGGACACAATTCCTGTCCCAAGTGGGACAGTCTCAATCTCCATTTTATAGATGAGGGAACAGAGGCCCAGAAAAGTGAAGTGACTTGCCCAAGGTCACACAGCAGACAAGTGGTGGAGCTGGAATTAGAACCCATGACCTTCTGGGTAGGACCGTGCTTTATCCACTACACCATGCCGCTTCTTATAGACATGCTAAATTTAAGGTGTAGACAGGACATCCAAGTAGAGATGTCCTGAAGGCTGGAGGAAATGTGAGACTGCAGTGAAAGAGGAAGAGTGTTTTGCATATGAAATCTTGGACTTCCAACATTTGTTCCTATGGAGTTGATTTGGGATCTTCTAAAGATTTCACCATAGGGAGGTTGTCAAATTAAAACGAACCCCACTAGTTTTCAGTTATTTCATGGCCATACACTGCAAAAGTGTCTACTATTCAAAGAACCTGTCCTACCATGCCCAGCTTGAAATATTAACATTCCAGTTACAGGAGATTGGAGAAGCAACATTGCCTAGAAGCTGGGAGTCAGAGGACCTGGGTTCTAATTCTGACTCTGCCACCTACCTGCTGCATGACTTTGTGAAAGTCACTTCCTTTTTCTGTGCCACACAGTTCCTCACCTGTAAAATGGGGATAAAAATATGTTCTCCCACTTAGTTTGAGAATTCCTTGGAAGAGAGATTCTGTGTCCAACTTTATATTGTATAAACCCCAGTTATTATTATTATGGCATTTGTTTAGCGCTTACTATGTGCAAAGCACTGTTCTAAGCGCTGGGGAGGTTACAAGGTGATCAGGTTGTCCCCTAGGGGGCTCACAGTCTTCACCCCCATTTTACAGATGAGGTAACTGAGGCGCAGAGGAGTTAAGTGACTTGCCCAAAGTCACACAGCTGAGAATTGGCAGAGTCGGGATTAGAACCCACGACCTCTGATTCCCAAGGCCGGGCTCTTGCCACGAGGCCATTTTGCTCCTCTATGCTCCTCCTAATGCATAGTACGGTCCTTGGCTCATAGCAAGGGCTTAGGTATCACAATTAGTAACATGAAAAACAGTTGAAGATGAACCCTGATTAGAGGCAGAACAATTGATTGTCCAAAGTAGTGGAGTCAAAGTGAATTACATGAGAAGATCTGGACAATGATGAGTGAGGAAATTAGGAAAGAAAGTAAAGGCAGCAGCAGGCAACTTAGAGACAAAATCTGATACCTGTTATTAGAATGGGGATGGACAGGGACGAAGGTCCTTTGTGCTTTTGTTCACAAAGTTTACTGACTCGCCAGAAATTCAATCCTCCTGAAGGATATAAAATGTGATGTTGAAAAACAAATGTTATCCTGAAACTTATCCCCTTTCTATAGAAACCATTCAATATGCTCTAGGAACTGGGCATGTTGGAAACTGTTCACATTAAACTCAAAAAAGGAACCAAAATGAGGAATGTTTCTCTCGTTCCAAATTCATTGACTCGTCTTTCAATATCTTCAACTGCTCTAGTCTCTTGTGCCTCTAATTTGTTAGGATAACAACCAGATGAATTGATGGGGCTGGCAATGTTGGCTTTATTTACTGCCCAACTTTCCCATATAGGACTAGAAACATAATTACAAAATGTCCTTGTGAAGTTGTGATTCATGAACTAACCGATTTCATTTTCACATTCCAGTTAGTGCACAAAAAGGAATCGTACAAAACAATTTCACAGAAAGTTTTAAGCATCTGAACAAAAATCAGAGCATCTGAATCGAGATACAAGACTCCGCGCTTTCTATCCCAAATCCAAAGAGAGCAATCACGGGTATCTCCCTACCAGGATAAGGTTCAGAGTCTATAGATTTCTAACCTATATGTTGCCACCTTGTACTTCCCAAGCGCTTAGTCCAGTGCTCTGCACACAGTAAGTGCTCAATAAATACGATTGATTGATTAACCTAATAGGGAGAGATGGAGAGGAGGAGGCGGACAGTAGGGAGCACACCGTGGGACTTCTCTGGACCTCCCCGCTGCCCACCACACCCGCAAGCCTGGCCAGAAGAGCTACTCTTTGCTGTTCAGGAGCTCCCACACTGGGCAAGAGGTCAGAGAGATCACCCAGCCTTCATTAGGAAGAGTGAAAATGTGGCTGAGAACAGAGCCCCCCTTTTTGCCCTCCAGAGAGGGGCGCCCAGGCTGGCCCCCAGCTCTCACTGACCTCTCGCCCACATCCTGCAACACCCTCCCTCATATCTAACAGACAATTACTCTCTCCTCCTTCATAGCCAGTTTTGAAGGCACATCTCCTTCAAGAGGACTTCCCTGTCTAAGGTTGCTTTTCTTTTTCTTCCACTCCTTTCTGAGCCACCCTGACTTGCTCCCTAATAATGATGGCATTTATTAAGCACTTACTGTGTGCAAAGCACTGTTCGAAGCACTGGGGAGGATACAAGGTGATCAAGTTGTCCCACAGGGGGCTCACAGTATTAATCCCCATTTTACAGATGAGGTAACTGAGGCCCAGAGAAGTTAAGTGACTTGCCCAAGGTCACACAGCTGACAATTGGAGGAGCCGGAATTTGAACCCATGACCTCTGACTCCAAAGCCCGGGCTCTTTCCACTGAGCCACGCTGCTTCTCTAAGCAGCTTCTTTGCTGCTTCTGCTTCGCTGCTCCCTTCATTTATCACCCCCCTTCCAGCCTCATAATGCTTATGCAACTGTCTGTGATTTGTTTAATGTCTGTCTCACCCTCTAGACTGTAAGCTTGTTGTGCATGGGGAATGAGTCTGCTTATTGTTATACTGCACTCACAATCAATCGGATTCATTCATTCATTCAATTCAATCGTATTTATTGAGCGCTTACTGTGTGCAGAGCACTGTACTAAGCACTTGGGAAGTCCAAGTTAGCAACATATAGAGACGGTCCCTACCCAACAGTGGGCTCACAGTCTAGGAGGGGGAGACAGACAACAAAACAAAACATATTAACAAAATAAAATAAATAGAATATGTACAAGTAAAATAGAGTAGTAAATACATACAAACATATATATATATATATATATTCATTCATTCGATCGTATTTATTGAGTGCTTACTGTGTGCAGAGCACTGTACTAAGCGCTTGGGAAGTACAAGTTGGCAACATATAGAGACAGTCCCTACAAAACAGTGGACTCACAAGTTCTTGGTACAGTGCTCTGCACACAGCACTTAAATGCAGTTGACTGACAACCTGATGATCTTTTATCTACCCCAGCACAGTGCTTGGCACATAGTAAATTAACAAATACGAGTTACTGTTATTACTATTACCACTAATACCAAATGATATTAGGCGTTATGGGCCAGGCACTGGGATAAATATAGGATGATCAGAACAGACGTCTTAAGAGGGAAGGAAGACAAATATTTAATCCCCATTTTGCAGATGAGAAAACAGAGGCGCAGAGAAGTTGAGTACTTGTGTGAGGTCACACAAGTGGCAGAGTTCATTCATTCAATCAATCGTATTTATTGAGCACTTACTGTGTGCAGAGCACTGTACTAAGCGCTTGGGAAGTACAAGTTGGCAACATAATCCCATAATAATAATAACATAATTCCAACAGAGTTGGAATTAAAACCTAGGTCTCCTGGTTATCTGTTATAATAGTGATATTTGTTAAGCATTTACTACATGCCAGGTATCATATTAAGCAGTTGGTTAGAAGCATGATCCTGTGCTCCTTCCAGCATGGCTCAGTGGAAAGAGCACGGGCTTTGGAGTCAGAGGTCATGTGTTCGAATCCCGGCTCCGCCACTTGTGAGCTGTGTGACTTTGGACAAGTCGCTTAACTTCTCTAGGCCTCAGTTACCTCATCTGTAAAATGGGGATTAAGACTGTGAGCCCTCCGTGGGACAACCTGATCATCTTGTAACCTCCTCAGTGCTTAGAACAGTGCTTTGCACATAGTAAGCACTTAAATACCAACATTATTTTTATTCTGAGGCAGGCAGATGCAAGAGCTGAGGTGGACATATAGGGCCTAGTTGGGCTGACCCGTCACCACTGCAATCAACAGCACTTACCTGCCTTCTTTAGACTGTAAGTTCGTTGTGGGCAGGGAATGTGTCTGTTTATTGTTCATTCATTCAATCATATTGATTGAGCACTTACTGTGTGCAGAGCACTGTACTAAGCACAATACAAATAAAAATTTTTGTATTGTACTCTCCCAAGCACTTAGTACAGTGCTCTGCATACATTAAGCACCGAATAAATATGATGGAATGAATGCAGTGCTCTGGCCACAGTAAGTATTTGATAAATACAATTGATTGATTGAGAAGGGGGCAGAGAAGATAAGGAGCTCTGCTTTCCAGAGGAAAGAAACAGCTAGTTTTAACCAGATTAACAAATGAGTCACACAGCCTAGTCAGTAGCAGCGTGGCTCAGAGGAAAGAGCCTGGGCTTTGGAGTCAGAGGTCATGGGTTCAAATCCCAGCTTTGCCACTTGTCAGCTGTGTGACTTTGGGCAAGTCACTTAACTTCTCTGGGCCTCAGTTCCCTCATTTGTAAAATTGGGATTAAGACTGTGAGCCCCCCGTGGGACAACCTGATCACCTTCTAACCTCCCCGGTGCTTAGAACAGTGTTTTGCACATAGTAGGCGCTTAATAAATGCCATTATCATTATTATTAAAATGGGAATGACTCTTTGGGATTTCCAGTATTAGGGGTCAACAAGGCTCCCACATGCATTCAGTCTGGCATGCTTGCTGAATTCCTTGGAGATCGTTAAATAGACAGTCAGACTTCATTCATTCATTCAACCGTATTTATTGAGCGCTTATTGTGTGCAGAGCACTGTACTAAGCACTTGGAAAGTACAAGTCGGCAACATATCGAGATGGTCCCTACCCAACAGCAGGCTCACAGTCTAGAAGGGGGAGACAGACAACAAAACATATTAACAAAATAAAATAAATAGAATAAATATGTACAAATAAAATAGAGTAGTAAATATGTACAAACATATATACATATATACAGGTGCAGTGATTCAGAGCACTGGTTAGCTCCTCTTCCCTGTTCTTGCCTTCTCCCTCACCCATTTCTCCACAGCAACCCCACTTTACACTTGCCTCTCCTCACCCTCACTCTTCTTGGGATAATTGATTTCTTTCAGGTTCCGTGTGCCAGCCCCATACTTCGTTTCCTAAATATACTCCCCAGTCTCCATACAATTCCACACATGTTTCCCCTCTCTCCTCCCCTGTCTGGTGCCACTTTTTGAATTTCTTTCCTTCTATTACTAAGATGGATGCTTCCCCGGTTCGCAAGACTGCCACAGCTATGTGGACAAAGCTGACGGTGAAAGGGATGAGGAGAAAGAGGACTAAGAGTGGGCCATCCCACCCTCTACATGTTCCATCCTGTCCCAATCTAGGGGGGGGGGGGGAGGAGAGAGAGAGAGAGAGAGAGAGAGAGAGAGAGAGAGAGAGAGAGAGAGAGAGAGAGAGAGAGTGTGTGCCAGCCCACCAACGGGGTGTGAAATGGACCATCTAGATACCCACAGTTTAGTTTTTAAACTTTAAATCACCCAGGAAAAGGGGGAAATCCGGGAGATTTCCCAAGACTGCCCTGAAGCCTAGCCTTCCAACTGCTGTCACCACCATCTGCCTCCAATAAAAAAAAAAACAAATCCACACACTTAAAAGGCAGAGGACTCTATTAGGTTTTTAATCTGGGAGAGGAGCTGAATTAGTCCCCTTGAAGAAATTCAAGCAAGCTAATTAAGTACAGAGTAGCCTAGGGGATAGAGCCCAGGCCTGGGAATCAGAAGGAACTAGGTTCTAATCCTGGCTCTGCCACTTGTCTGCTACATGACCTTGAGCAAGTCACTTCACTGTGCCTCAGTTACCTCAGCTGTAAAATGGGGATTAAGATTGTGAGCCCCATGTGGACAAGGACTATGTTCAACCCGGTTTGCTTGTATCCTCCCCAGTGCTTAGAACAGTGTCTGGTACATAGAAAGTGCTTCCTCTAGACTGTAAGCTCTTTGTGAGCAGGGTATGTGTCTGCTTATTGTTGTGTTGTATTCTCCCAAGCACTTAGTACAGTGTTCTGCACACAGTAAGTGCTCAATATGATTGAACAAATGCCACAATTACTATTATAAGTCTTAACAACCATTCTGCTATGTAATGTTACAGTTCAGCAAACAACACTGTGATCACACTTTGACAAGGCACGTATAAACAGTGACCTGCATTCTGACCCATCTTTCTTATGACTGTGAGCCCACTGTTGGGTAGGGACTGTCTCTATATGTTGCCAATTTGTACTTCCCAAGCGCTTAGTACAGTGCTCTGCACGTAGTAAGCGCTCAATAAATATGATTGATGATGATGATATTTGATTCATTATCATACCTTGGAAGAGCATCGGAACCTCCTTGACATGAAATGTCTTTCAGAAAATTGAATCCTCTCATTCTACTGGGAAAGAAAAACTGACTTTTAGAGTTTTATCTTTTAGGTCCTATCTTTAATCTACAGATAGCCCTTTCCTATTCGTTCTTGCCATTTTCTCCTGACGCGTTAGACAATACCTTCAGCCATTCTGCTTTCAGGAGGTAAAAGGGTGGGGGCGAGGTGGGCACTGCTTGGACTCGCTTTCAAAAAATAATGAAAATGAAAGTCAAAAAGAAAATGCTGCATTGTTACTAATGTGGGAGCTTTTTATATCACAAAAATGAAGACTCTTGAAATAATGAATTAATGGGTAATGATCTATGAGAAGAATATTTTCATTTCAGCACCAATTTATAACAGAGTTGGTAAGTATGGCCAGAACACAAGTCTTCAGGTAGTGAATAAATCTGTCAGATCTTTCCCATCTCATTCCAGGTTCAAGTTATGCCCTGCAAGTATCCCTGAATCATAAATGGAAGAAAGTCCTGCTTAGCTATTGACCCAACAAATGTTTGTGTGTTTTTTTCCAGAAGAAATCAGAGAGCTTTCAGCAGCATGGCTTAGTGGAAAGAGCCTGGGCTTGGGCGTCAGTGGTCATGGCCACTTGTCAGCTGTGTGACTTGGGGAAGTCACTTCACTTCTCGGTGCCTCAGTTCCCTCACCTGGAAAATGGGGCTTAAGGCTGTGAGCCCCGTGTGGGACAACCTGATTACCTTGTATCTCCCCCAGTGCTTAGCACATAGTAAGTGCTTAACAAATACCATCGGTATTATTATTATTACTTGGGGACAGGGAATAGGCCTACCAGCTCCATTATATTGTACTTTTCCACATGCTTAGTACAGGCTCTGCCCATATTAAATGTCATAAACTGATTATTTACTGATACATCAGGAGCCCTAAAAACAGTGTTTCTAATTTTCTGTCCTTCAAACCCCACATTCCCAGAGCCTAAACCCTCTATTTGCTATCTCCACCTCCCTCCAGGTTCTATCTAATTCTATGCTAATACAGCATAGTCCTTCTTAGTTATATTAAAAATTGTTATTGTACTAGAAGACCACCTAAGAAGAACATTTGGATAGGCAAAAGGATCACTGTTTTGGGCAAGAAGTCTACTTGACTGGATCAAATATTATGAATTTCAATTGTTATTACAACTTTATCAGTTCCAACTGATTTACTGAGCCAGGAGGCCTTCCCAGACTAAGCCCCCTCCTTCCTCTCCCCCTCCCCCACTGCCTTACCTCCTTCCCCTCTCCACAGCACCTGTATATATGTATATATGTTTGTACATATTTATTACTCTATTTATTTTACTTGTACATATTTATTCTATTTATTTTATTTTGTTAATATGCTTTGTTTTGTTGTCTGTCTCCCCATTCTAGACTGTGAGCCCACTGTTGGGTAGGGACCGTCTCTATATGTGCCAAGTTGTACTTCCCAAGCACATAGTACAGTGCCCTGCACACAGTAAGTGCTCCATAAATACAATTGAATAAATGAATGAGCACCTTCTGGACACAGGTCCCTGAGCCTAGTGGTTGGGAAACATAGAAATGTAAGAAAGATCCCTGCCCTCAAGGAGTTAATCAAATGAGAAGATAGTGCGCAAGGAAGCAGTTGTGGGCTAGCAGACAAGACTTAAGCCTGGGAGTCAAGAGGACCGATATTTCAGTCACTTACCTGCTGTGTGACCTTGGGCAAATCACTTAACTTCTCCATGCTTCAATTCCTTCATCTGCAAATTGGGGATTTAATTAATACTTATTCTCCCTCCTAGACTGTAAGCCCCATATGAGACCTGCTTGTCTTGGATCTCCCTTAGTACTTAGCATTAAGCATTAAGAACTTAACAAAGGGAGGTGGGAATTTTTAGTGCTTCCCCCATTTTTCCTCACCAACTTGTCTAAGAACTCCCTGACACCTATTGGGGTTTTCTCCTTCCTGGAAACAGAAGGAATTCAGTCCTTCTCAAACCTGCCCTGTAGCAAAGCCTCGTGACTGCTATCACCATCACCTGACTCCAACTATAAGCTTAACATATCAGGACTGTACACTAAAACAGACACATTCCCTGCCCACAACACACAGTCTGTAGAGAGAGACATTATAGGTTAAGCCAACTCCTGCTTTTAAGGAACTACTGGCCCATCAGGAGTTATTATCCTTCCCTGTATCCTTTCACAATTACATGCCTTACTTCTGAAAGCCTGGGTCCATTTCACCACTTTTTTAGTACCCCAACACACATTGGGATTTAATATCACTTACTCTGTGGCACAGTAAGCATTCAGAATGAAAGTCCAGCACTAATAACTTACCTTTTAACATATGCGGTTCCTGACACCGCATTTAACTCCCCCTTTCACTCAGAACTCCTTAATCCACTATTCTCCCTAGTCTGAGGTCTTCTAGGATTGTTCACTTCAGTTTACCAAATCACTAATGAACTCCATTCCTTTTGGATTTTTGCTGAATCCTTTCTTCAGAAAGCCGGTATGACCTTCAGTTCTCCCACATACCAAGTTCTAGAGAACTCCAAAAAGACCTTTAAAATACTTCCTTTCTTCTCCTTCCTCTTTGCTCAGATCCCTTCTTGAATGCCTATTGAATTAGATTTCTGAATGGCTTCTCCCTAATTGATTCAGGTGGGCTTCATGTTAATGATTAACATCCTGCTAATTGAGCTCTGTCCTTGGGAGGGACTCTTTTAGGATGAGTATATAGAATGAATCAAGCAGTCAATTAGTGATATTTATTAACTACTTATTGTATGTAGATCATTGTCCTAAGTACTTGGGAGAGAACAATGCAACTGAGTTGGTAGACTTGTTCCCTGCCTATCACAAGGTTACCATATACAGAAGAATTAATAATAATAATAATAATAAAGATGGCATTTCTTAAGCGCTTACTATGTGGTGAGCACTGTTCAAAGCACTGGGTTAGATACAAGATAATTAGCGGGGCTCACAGTCTTAATCCCCATTTTACAGATGAGGTAGCCGAGGCACAGAGAAGTCAAGTGACTTGCCCAAAGTCACATAGCCGATCAGTGGTGGACTCAGAATTAGAACCCAAAATCTCTGACTCCCAAGCCTGTGCTCTTTCCACTAAGCCATGTTGCTTCTCATAATAATAATAATAATAACAATGGCATTTATTAAGCGCTTACTATGTGCAAAGTACTGTTCTAAGCACTGGGGAGGTTACAAGGTGATCGGGTTGTCCCACGGGGGGCTCACAGTCTTAATCCCCATTTTACAGATGAGGTAACAGGCACAGAGAAGTTAATTGACTTGCCCAAAGTCACACAGCTGACAAGTGGTGGAGTCGGATTTGAACCCATGACTTCTGATTCCAAAGCCCGTGCTATGTCCACTGAGCCCCACTGCTTCTCTATTGCTGTTTAATATCACTTCATGAGAGAAATACGAATGTAAACAAAATCCAACATTGAAAGCAATGTTATTATTATTGTTATTATTATATTAAGCCCTTACTATGTGTCAGGCACTGTTCTAAGACCTGGGATAGGTACAGCTTAATCAAATTGGACATAGTCCCTGTCCCATGAGGGGCTTGCAGTTTAAGGAGGAGGAAGTACAGGTATTTAATCTCCATTTTACAGTTGGGAAAACTGAGGAACAGAGGAAGTGACTTGCCCAAGGGCACACCGTAGGCTATTGGCAGAGCTGGGATTAGAACTCAGGCCCATGTTCTTCCCAGTAGGTCATACTGCTTCTCAATCCTCTACTTTGACTGGATTGCTCTTTCTACCACCTTGTTATTGGGTCTATCATAATAGAAAGTATCTCAGAAAGTTCCCATCCCTCTTTCCCCAGACTCTGGATTTTGTCAAGAAACTCATTTTCTTCCAAGCCTCCCTCAGGCTGCAAGAACAATCTGGGGGTGAGCCCATTGGCACAGGAAGATAGTAAATAAATGTATGAATAGGCCATAGTTGAGGAAGGGAATAGATAATATGTACTCAAGTGAAAAATGAGTAGAAAGCAAATAAATAGATAGAGTACTAAAGTGCATGATAAGGTGACATAATCAGGGAAGATAAGTGTGGTAATGTTTCAGGAGAGCTACAAAGATGGGGAGGAAAGTAATTTGACAAAGCTGAGGGAAACAGGGTTTCCAGGCAGTGGATCAGACTAATTTCTTCTTCTTCATCATCATCATCATCATCAGAATTTATTGAGTATTTCATGTATGTTGATATGTTTATCCCTGTGTATGTGAGGAGTACCAGCTCTACTCCCCAGCTGTAACCCCTTTCTCTCAATATCCTTAGCTCCAACCACCAGTCCCCATGTGTGATCCCAATCCCCATTATTCTCTGCCCCACCCACAAGTCCCCAGGTACGATCCCTCACCTTCATTATCCTTGGCTCCACCCAACAGTAGGCTCACCCCAAAATTAATCTTGCAGTCTGAGTGACTCTTAGAAGAAAATGAGACCCATAATAAAATTTAGAGAGGTTGGGGAAAGAGGGATGGGGACTCTCTGAGTGGGGGAACCAAAGTTCTTCACTAAAAGAGCCCCAGTACCAAGAAGGTAGAAAGAGGAACCTTATCAAGGTACAGAGTTGAGCCACGGCATAGCCTAGAGGGAAGAGCAGTGGCCTGGGTTCTAATTTCTTCATCATCATTGTCATCAGTATTTACTGATCACTGAGTATTTACCTAATTCTGATTTGTTTTCCACTGTATATGCCAGAACTGCAAAAATTAAAAGATACTGATTGTAAATGAAACATTTTACAATCCAAGGAGGGAGATAGGCAGAAAAAGATAGTACATATCCAGTGGAAACAAGAGCAAAAGTCTAGGCACCATTGGTCACAACAAATATAAGCAAAAAATGAGTAAATTGATAAAGGTATAATAATGATTATGGTATTTAAAGTGCTTAATATAAGTCTGGCGCTATACTAAGCACTGGGGTTAATACAAGCAAATCGGGTTGAACACAGTCCCTGTTCTACATGGGGGATCACAGTCTCAATCACCATTTTACAGATGAGGTGACTGAGGCCCAGAGAAGTGAAGTGACCTGCTTAAGGTCATACAGCAGACAAGTGGCAGAGCCAGGATTAGAACCCATTACTTTCTGACTCCTAAGCCCATGCTCTTCCACTACACCATTCTGTTTCTCAAAGGTATGAATCTTAGGTGGCTGGTGTGATTACATGCATAAGATAAAGACTCCACTCTTCAATCAGTGAAGTTAGCGATTTAATATCTGAACATATTCCCCAGTGGCAGGCTGTTTTAGAGCTAATGGTCCTAAATCCAATGCAATTGTCTTACGTTGCAGAAAGAGAAACTAAATACTGGTATTCCTCAGCGATTAATTTTACAATGATTCTTTGCTTCAGTAGATGAGGGCCTCTTTCAATCAATCAAGATATTTACTGAGCACTTACCATGTGCAGAGCACTATACTGTGTTTGGGAAAATACACTAGAGTAAAATGACATGATATCTGGTGTCAAGGACCACTCCTCAAAGTCTCTAACGATTGCATCTTAGCTAAATCTAGTGTCCTGATCTTCCTTGACCTCTTAGCTGTTTTTAACATTGATGAAAAGCGTCATAGCCGAGTGGAAAGAACATGGGCTTGGGAATCAGAATCCTTAGATTCTAATTTTGACTCCTCCATTTGCCAGCGATGTGACCTTGGGCAAGTCACTTAACTCTTCTGTGCTTCAGTATCCTCATCTGTTAAGTAGGGACAAAATATCTGTTGTCCCTCAATCTCATTTAGACTGTGAGCCTCATAGGAGTCAGAGGTCATGGGTTCTAATTCTGGCTCCACCACTTGTCAGCTGTGTGACTTTGGGCAAGTCACTTAACTTCTCAGTGCCTCAGTTACCTCATCTGTAAAATGGATATTAAGACTGTGAGCCCCAAGTGGGACAACCTGATTACTCTGTATCTACCCCAGCACTTAGAACAGTGCTTGGCACATAGTAAGCGCTTAAGAAATACCAACATTAATATTATTATCATATTGATTCTCTTCAGCCACATTACCAAGCTTGTGTTCTCCACTATGCCATACCTAGTCTTCTCAATGTGCCTCCCTCTATTCTCTCTCACAACTGTCTCATTGCTCATTTCCCTTCCTCTGTCCACCTCCTCCAGGACGTATTCCCTGATTAATTCCTCCATCCCACAATTTTATGTTCTTACCTGCTAGGATGTAAGCTCCTTTAGGGTAGGGAACATAACACTTCATTCTGTGCTTGCCATGCACCTATTATAGTACAAAGCATCAAGTCAGAGCTCAATTACTGTTTCTAATTAATCAATCAATGCTTCTAGCCTGGAACTCTCTCCCTCTTCCTTATCCAACGGACAATCATTCTCCCCACCTTCAAAACCTTATTAAAATCACATCTTCTCCAACTAAGTCCTCATTTCTTGATTTCCCCTTCTGCATCACCCTTTCACTTGGATTTGCAAGGTACTCTACTTATTCAATCAGTTATTTATCTATCCATCTTGTTTTCATCTTTGTTTTTTAAATGGTCCTTATTAATCAGTTGCTATGTGCCAAGCACTGTACTAAGCTCTTGGATAAATACAATACAATCAGGTTGGACACAGCAGTTTTATTCACCCACCCTTAGCCTCACAGCACTTATGTAATTTATTTATGTATATTAACATCTCTCTCCCTTGAGGGCAAAGGTGTGTCTACCACCTCAGCTGTATTTTACTGTCCCAAGTGCTTAATACAGTGCTTTGAACATATTAAGCACTCAATAAATATGATTGATTGACTGAGCATGTACTATTTATTTGCAGAGCATTTATACCAATACTTCTACTACCTACCAGGTTATGTCATGACAATATCTGCCTTAGTGCTTAGATATTCATCCATCACTGTACACTCAGTTCTACCTTAATGCCCTTCTTCACTTCCTGCTTTAACTACAGTCCCCCTTAGGGAATTAGGGAACCTTTCCCTGACAATGTAGGTCTGTACAGAATTTTGCAATTTCATAAGAAAGTCATTTTGAAAGCTACAATGTACGATGTACCCTGTGAAAGCTACAATGCAAGAATACAATCCTGACATTATAGGAGAACTGGGTGTACTGAACTTATTTTCTTAGGCTATTCCCCTATCCAGCTAATTTTTATCTGGCTTTTTTATGCTTTTTTCTCTTGCTTTTCTAATGGTACTTATTAAGCAGCATGCCATAGTGGATAAAGCATAAGCCTAGGAGTCAGAAGGTCATGGGTTCTAATCCCAGCTCTGTCACTTGTCTGCTGTGTGACCTTGGGTAAGGCACTTAATTTCTCTGTTCTTCAGTTATCTCATCTGTAAAATGGGGATTATCTGTGAGCCCCATGTGGGACAGAGACTGTGTCCAACCCGATTTGCTTGTATCCACCCCAGCACTTGGTACAGTGCCTCCCACATAGTAAGCACTCACAAATACCATTATTATTATTATTATTATTATTATTACTATGTGCCAAGCACTGTACTAAGCTCTGGGATAAATACAAGATAATCAGGTTGGACACAGACCCTGTCCCACATGGGGTTCACAGTCCAAGTAACAGGGAGTAGAATTTAATCCCCGTTTAACAGATGAGGAAACTGAGGCACAGAGAAGTTGTGACTTGCCCAGGATCACACTGCAGTCAAGGGGCAGAGCCAGGGTTAGAACCCATGTTCATTCTCTGCCCACTAAAACATGCTTTTTACACTAGAGTGTTTATACTTCTTTGTCCTGCCTCTAATTCAGAATAATCAATGTCTGTCAGCTCTCTCCCATTCAACTATGAACTCCTGAAGGGAGAAACTATGTCTCCTACCTTTATTTTACTAACCTGAGCATTTAATACACAGTCAAATTCTCAAACAAATTTATGAATTGAATGATTGATTAATTCTAAAACAAGCAAAACAATTAAAAAATTATATTTATTCATATTGATACCTGTTTACTTGTTTTGATGTCTGCTTCCTCCCCCTCTAGACTGTAAGCCCAGTGTGGGCAGGGATTGTCTCTCTTTATTGCTGAATTGTACTTTCCAAGCACTTAGTACAGTGCTCTGCACACAGAAAGTGCTCAATAAATGATTGAATGAATGACTGGGGGGGTCACTTCCTGTCCCTTCTACCAAATTCCACATGTCCATCCATAAGTTTGGATTGGCAGGGAACTTTCATTCATTCATTCATTCAAACGTATTCATTCATTCATTCAATCGTATTTACTGAGCGCTTACTGTGTGCAGAGCACTGTACTAAGTGCTTGGGAAGTACAAGTCGGCAACATATAGCGACGGTCCCTACCCAACAATGGGCTCACAGTCTAGAAGGGGGAGACAGACAACAAAACAAAACATGGAGACAGGTGCAAAAATTGTCAGGACAAATAGAATTCAATATATATGCACATCACTAACAAAGTAAATAAAATAGTAAATATGTACAAGTAAAATAATTAGAGTAATAAATCTGTACAAACATATATACAAGTGCCGCGGGGAGTGGAAGGAGGTAGGGCAGGGGGGATGAGGAGGAGGAGAGGATAATGGGGGCTCAGTTTGTCTCTACTGGTGCCTGGATCATTTTCCTAAATCTGCATGTTTTACCATTGCTTCCTACATCTCAAAATCCTTGAATCATTGCCCATTCTTTCCTAAATCAAGCAAGAACTCTTGACTGTTGCCTTTAAGGCTCTCATTCATATCCTCCCTCCAGCCCATTATTATTACTGTGGTATTTGTTAAGTGCTTACTATGTTTCAAGCACTGTTCTAAGCACTGGGGTAGATACAAAATAATCAGGATAGCTACAATCCCTGTCCCACATGGGGCTTTAAATCTTAGTAAGATGGAGTTGATTAAAGAAATGAAATTGACTCCATTTTGGTTCCACCCTGACACACCATTTCTAGATTGGCTCTTTCCAAGCCATGATCAGACCTGTTACAGCTAGAACAGATGAAACTCTCACAGAATGGCAAAACGAGATTGTTTAGCATTCTGCTAGGAGATTACACCCCTGGCTTCCAGGATAATTAGGATAATTATGGGCTTCCCAGTGTCGGGCTTTCGAAGCCTCATCCGTAATGTCTCAGCATGATACGGGATTAACTTGTACAATTTTGATGATCTATTTCAAGCATCTCATCTGCCAGCTGACCTAGTCTGCAATCAACCCAAATCGGATATTTTTAATTCATTTGCATTGTATTTCCCACTTCCAAAGACAGACCTGGCATTTGTCCTCTGAAATGGCCTTCCTGGAAGGAAGCGTCGGGAGATGAACCTCACCTGAACAGTTGGAATGAGATGAAAGTATAAAATTTCAGAAAACTGAAAAACCCCAGAATCGTGAGGTTCTAGTCCATCAAAAATTGTATTTGCTTATATTTGGGAAGTCCTAGGCTGAAGTCCTGTTTCCCCGATTATCCCAATTTCTATCGTGCTGTCATTGGGGAACATCACTGAGGCAATTTTATCTATCGGGATTGAGTTTAGGAGTTATTGTCTTAACAATGTAGTTCAAGACTGGGCCACTTTATGCAATCTAGGGCTTGAATGATATGCACTTTTCAATCTCAGGAGGACCAGAAAATGTGCCAGTCAGTCTGGCTGACACCCAACCTCATTCATTCATTTATTTATTTGATTATATATTTTGAGCACTTACTGTGTGCACAGAACAGTAGTAAGCACGTAGGAGAGTACAATACAACAATAAACCTCATGAGGGGGAAAAAAGAGCTAGGAGAGCCATTGCGTGGTGGCCCTCCATGAGGGAAGTATCGATACTTTGCTGAGCCAATACAAGAGAAGGTCTGGGGAAGAATTGGGGAAGCCACATAGAGAAGGAGATGCTCAGCAATCTTGGAAGAGAGATGTGCCCCCGAGAGAGCAGGGCACAGAGAAAGCTAGTGCTATTATCCTGAATGGACAAAGGGCACAGGGAGGGAGCAAGTGGATTCCAGATCAGGGTTAGGATACCCTGGACTTTCGGAGTCCAGAGAGGGGACTTTAGAAGAGCGAGATTCCTACCCCTGATGGGGAGAAAAGGCACAGACAGACCATGCATCAGAAGGACTCTAAGAGGGTGAGATTGGAACCTGGAACATCCCAAACGGAGAGAGGGGGGAAGGACCAGAGGAACGAGATCCTAGGGACATCTTTGGGGAAGTAAAAAATGCCTCTGGTACTGAAGGAACGAGAACCAATTAATGATATTTTAGCAGAGGATAAGATCCTTGAAGGAACCGAGACCACCAAATATGAGTTTACTGACTTAACATTCAACATGCCACACCGTGAGCGGTTTATCGCGGTGAGAGAACCAAGTGGGACATTACGCAAAGCCACCTGGGAAGAACGGGACAGGATGATACAGATCTATTTTCCAAAAGAAGGGCGTAAAGTTTTTCCACCGGTACTATTCAAAGATGAAAACCTTAGGGTAGTGTTTAGTCAAGACCGTCATGAAGATGTCCTTAATCTCTGCATAGCCCAGTTTGAACCAGATTCGGGTGATTATATTAAAGTGAGTGTTCAACCACTTCAGAAGGGTCTGAAATGAGGGCTCCCGGGATGGGTTTTAAAGGCGATTATAGGACTCAAACCGAGTTGACTTAATTAGCTGTAACTCTAAATCAGTGTCCTGCACATTTTGGCTGTTGGAAAAAAAACATGTGAACTGCAGGATTTCCAAAGTACTAAAATTAGGAATTTTTAAAAAAGAATGCAAGTAAATTTGGGTTCATATAGGTAATCTTTGAAGAAGAGAATAAAATGTTGGCATCCTCCAGTGCCCTACTCTGCCATCATTTAAGTATCTCTGCAGTTTACGTCCTTACGCATCTCCCCCTCCCCACAGCACCTGTATATATGTTTGTATGTATTTATCATTTATTACTCTACTTATTTTATTTGTACATATTTATTCTATTTATTTTATTTTGTTAATATGTTTTGTTTTGTTCTCTGTCTCCCCTTTCTAGACTGTGAGCCCGCTGTTGGGTAGGGACCGTCTCTAGATGTTGCCGACTTGTACTTCCCAAGCGCTTAGTACAGTGCTCTGCACACAGTAAGCGCTCAATAAATACGATTGAATGAATGAATGAATGAAGTACAGAGAGTCCTGTGGTGAAGAACATCAAAGCCAGGGAAAGGCAATTTGAACATGAATTGCTTTCATTCTTACCAAGTTAAGAAAGCAGTGTCGTCTATTGAATAGAGCATGGCACTAGGAGTTAGAAGGACTTGAGTCCAATCCTGGCTCTGCTATTTGTCTGCTTTGTGACCTTGAAGAAGTCACTTAACTTCCCCAAGACTCAGTTACCTCATCTGTAAAATGGGGATTGTGAACCCAATGTAAGACATGGACTATGTCCAACCTGATTAACTTGTATCTACCCCAGTGCTTAGTACAGTGACAGGCACATTGTAAGGGCTTAACACATATCATTTTTAAAAAAGAGCTGATTCTAGTAGACACTAATATATTAGTAAATCACACAGAGAAGCATGATATTGGTGTTTAATCAATTCTGCTGAAAGAAAACACACAGAGAAGGTATACCATGACTAGCACTGGGCCATGTACTATTCAATCATATTTTTCAATCGTATTTATTAAGCGCTTACTAGCCACAAGGTCTAAGCCACCAAAGTTGCCACTGGTTTGGCAACGGCAGTAGTAGTATCTATTAAGCACGTAGTTTGTAGAGAGCTCAGTACGCAGCACTGGGAAAGTGTACACAGGTGAGATTGAGAAGGAGCATGGTCTAATAAAAAGAGCATGAGCCTGGGACTGAGAAGATCTGGGTTCTAATTCCAGCTCACTCATTTCTCCTGTTCTCCCTCCTACTTAGACTGTGAGCCCCATGCAGAACAGTCCTCAAAAATCTCCAGTGGCTACCAATCAACCTACGCATCAGGCAGAAACTCCTCACCCTGGGCTTCAAGGCTGTCCATCACCTCACCCCCTCCTACCTCACCTCCCTTCTCTCCTTCTCCAGCCCACCCCACACCCTCCGCTCCTCTGCTGCTAATCTCCTCACCGTACCTCGTTCTCGCCTGTCCCGCCATCGACCCCCGACCCACATCATCCCCCTGGCCTGGAATGCCCTCCCTCCTCACATCCGCCAAGCTAGCTCTCTTCCTCCTTTCAAGGCCCTACTGAGAGCTCACCTCCTCCAGGAGGCCTTCCCAGACTGAGCCCCCTCCTTCCTCTCCCCCTCCTCCCCCTGTCCATCCCCCCTGCCTTACCTCCTTCCCTTCCCCACAGCACCTGTATATATGTATATACGTTTGTACATATTTATTACTCTATTTATTTATTTTACTTGTACATATCTATTCTATTTTATTTTGTTAATATGTTTGGTTTTGTTCCCTGTCTTCCCCTTCTAGACTGTGAGCCCACTGTTGGGTAGGGACTGTCTCTATATGTTGCCAACTTGTACTTCCCAAGCACTTAGTACAGTGCTCTGCACACAGTAAGTGCTCAATAAATATGATTGATTGATTGATTGATTGAGGGAATAGGTCCAACCTATCTACCCCATCTACCCCAGAGCTTAGAACAGTGTTTGACACATAGTAAGTGCTAAATAAATACTATACAAAGAAAATAATTAGATAAGGTTCCTGTTCCTGAAGGAGCTCACAGTCTAAAATCTAAAATGGGGAGAGGAGCCTGGAAACAGACACATAAGCATAGATGAAGCTAAATGCACACTGTAAGCACCCAATAAATACGACTGATTGAATGAATGAATGAAAACGCTTGCTCTGTGCCCTTGTACAAATCACTTCACTTCACTGTGCCTCAGTTCCCCTGTTTTCCCTCCTACTTAGACTGTGAGCCCTATGTGGAACAGGGAATAGGTCCAACCTATCTACCCCGTCTACCCCAGAGCTTAGAACAGTGTTTGACACATAGTAAGTGCTAAATAGAGGAGGCATCAGCCTCTTCTCTAATCTCCCATCCTCCTGTCTCTCCCCACTTCAGTCTATACTTCACTCTGCTGCCTGGATCATCTTTGTGCAGAAACGCTCTGGGCACGTTACTCCTCTCCTCACAAATCTCCAGTGGCTGCCTGTCAACCTACACATCAAGCAAAAACTCCTCACCCTCGGCTTCAAGGCTTTCCATCACCTCACCCCCTCCTACCTTATCTCCCTTCTCTTGTTCTTCAGCCCAGCCCACACCCTCCAGTCCTCTACCGCTAACCTCCTCATTGTACCTCATTCTCGCCTGTCCTGCAGCCGACCCCCAGCCCACATCCTTCCCCTGGCCTGGAATGCCCTCCCTCCATACATCCAGCAAACTAGCTCTCTTCCTCCCTTCAAAGCCCTACTGAGAGCTCACCTCCTCCAGGAGGCCTTCCGAGACTGAGCCAATTTTTCCTCTTCTCCTCCCTGTCCCCCGGCCCTACCTCCTTCTCCTCCCCACAGCACTTGTATATATATTTGTACTGATTTATCACTCTATTCATTTCACTTGTACATATTTACTATTCTATTAATTTTGTTAATGATGTGCATATAGCTTTAATTCTATTTGTTCCGACATTTTTGACACCTGTCTCCATGTTTTGTTTTGTTGTCTGTCTCCCCCTTCTAGACTGTGAACCCATTGTTGGGTAGGGACCGTCTCTATATGTTGCCAACTTGCTCATTCATTCAATTCATTCAATCGTATTTATTGAGCGCTTACTGTGTGCAGAGCACTGTACTAAGTGCTT
Source organism: Tachyglossus aculeatus (assembly GCF_015852505.1). Taxonomy (NCBI): domain Eukaryota; kingdom Metazoa; phylum Chordata; class Mammalia; order Monotremata; family Tachyglossidae; genus Tachyglossus; species Tachyglossus aculeatus. The sequence continues at coordinate 98,982,416 of NC_052066.1, read as the reverse complement.
GGGAAGTACAAGTTGGCAACATATAGAGATGGTCCCTACCCAACAGTGGGCTCACAGGCTAGAAGGGGGAGACAGAGAACAAAACAAAACATATTAACGAAATAAAATAAATAGAATATGTACAAGGAAAATAAATAGAGTAATAAATACGTACAAACATATATACATATATGCACGTGCTGTGGGGAAGGGAAGGAGGTAAGGTGGGGAGGATGGAGTGGGAGAGGAGGGGGAGAGGAAGGAGGGGGCTCAGTTTGGGAAGGCCTCCTGGAGGAGCTGAGCTCTCAGTAGGGCCTTGAAGCTCTCAGTAGAGCCTTGAGCTCTCAGTAGGGACTTGAAGCTCTCAGTAGGGCCTTGGGAACTTGTACTTCCCAAGCATTTAGTACAGTGCTCTGCATACAATAAGCGCTCAATAAATATGATTGAATGAACGAATAAATAAATGTCATAAAAAGAAAAAAACATTAGACATTGTTCCTGTTCCTGAAGGAGCTCACAGTCTAAAATGAAAAATGGGAAAAAATTTGCAAACTTGCTTGAATGGTCCCCCATTCAGAGCAACCAATCAAGGGCCTGGGTTTGGGAATAATCCTCTCAGGTGTTTACTTCAGTTCATTCATTCATTCATTCATTCAACCATATTTATTGAGTACTTTCTGTGTGAAAGGCATTGCACTAAGTACTTGGGGAAGTAAAGTATATAACAAAAAGCAGACACAGTGCCTACTCACAACAAGCTTACAATCTAGAATTGATAGTCCCTGCTGCTGGAAACAAAGTATTCCCTTCCCAGAGTAAGGTCAGGAGACTTCCACTTTATGCTTCCCTGATTGCTCTAGGCTTCTTTCATTCATTCATTTATTCATTCATATTTATTGAGCACTTGCTGTGTGCAGAGCACTGTACTAAGCGCTTGGGAAAACACAATACGACAATAAACAGTGACATTTCCTGCCCACAACCAACTCACAGTCTAGAGTCAGGAAGACAGACATCAATACAAATAAATAAAATGACAGATATGTACATAAGTGCTTTGGGACTGGCAGTGGGGAAGAGCAAAGGGAGCAAGTCAGGGCAATGCAGAAGGGAGTGGAAGATGATTAGAAGTGGGGCTTAGTCTGGGAAGGCCTCTTGGAGGAGATGTACCTTCAACGAGGCTTGGAATCGGGAGAGGGTGGGTGTCTGTTGGATTAGAGGAGGAAGGGCATTGTCAAAGTCCCTCTGCCCATTCTGATTTCTGAGAAGAGAAATCAGAGAGACTGAGTGTTCCACAAAGTCAAAGCAAAGAAGAGAGTGGAGATAGGATAAGTCAGTTTTCAATCTGTTTTGAGCCTATGAGCTAAAATGTGTTTCTTCTCCTTGTAGGTTAAAAGTTGAGGTTCCCCACCACAGTCAGAAATGAAGTTCCATATAGTAGTAGAACATATAGAGCATCAGAGTATTGAAGTGCAGTAAATGTGTAATCTTCCTTGGAACTCTTCCTGTTCATAATCTTATTCCTTTTTCTCCTTTTTGGTGCCAGGAATACTGACTTATAGTACAATTCTATGTACATGTTCATTCCTTCCTTCTTCCTCCAATCCAGTCCATGATTTATTTTAATACTAGGCTCCCCTGCTAGAATGTAAACTTCCTTTAGCACGGGGATTTTGTCGATTAATTCCACTGTACTCTACAAAATCCTTAGTTCATTGCTCTGTATAAGGTAGACACTCAATAAACACGACTGATTGATTGATACTTCTTAGATTTCAAAGCCCTTAAATCCTTAGACCTTTTCTAAGAGATGATGTAGAATTATTTTCCCAGTTATTTGAGCCAAGAAACACTGTTGATTGATTGATACACATCTTAGATTTCAAAATCTGCAAGGCCTTATAACTTTCCTTTCAAAAGACAAAATAGACTTTTTTTTTTTTACCCCAGTAGTGTGAGGCCAAATTTTGGAGACAAACGATTGTTTTAACACACTATTGTCTCACCTTTATTAAATGGTGTCTGGGCTGATTCAAGCTCGGTAAATAGGATCTTAGGTATTATTAGGTTGATGAGAATTTTAATCTTTTAAATTGCTAATTTGAAACCAATTTCCAGACATAAAAAGCTAATGCATTAATAAACCAAATTATAATTCACAGCCTCTAATTAAAAATGAACCACATATTGTCAAATAGTTTAAAAGCTATTTTAAAGAGAGATCATTTATTGTCTGTGCTAATAATGGCATATTTTCAAATCAGATACAGAAAGCTATTCTTTTCCAGGGACGTATATTTCTGCCTCTTGAAAGGGTAGAGTAAGTAGGGAAGCTAAGGTCAAGGGAGATCGATTCTCTGGGGCAGTGTGGGAGCCATTTAGATGGAGCCAACTCCTACCCAAGATGAGCTTGACCAATTGTTTAGTCCTCCAGTTCATTCAAGTGCTAGTAAAATGTTCACACATGGTAACCAATCAATAAATGTCATTGATTGATTGATTGATTGATTGACCCAGTCCAGCACTATGTCTTTGATAGGGTTTTGAAGAGGCTTGGAGGAATTATAGTAACACTAGTAGTAGTGATAATAATAATAATAATAATTATGGTATTCATTAAGCGCTTACTATGTGCCAAAGACTCTTCTAAGCACTGGAGGTAGATACAAGGTAATCAGGTAGTCCCACCTGGGACTCATAGTCTTAATCCCCATTTTACAGATGAGGTAACTGAGGCACAGAGAAGTTAAGTGACTTGCCCAGGGTTATTTATAATGATGCTACTAATGCCTGTTTATTTGTTTTGATGTCTGTCTCCCCACTTCTAGACTGTGAGCCTGTTGTTGGGTAGGGATTGTCTCTATTTTTTTCTGTCGTACTTCCCAAGCGCTTAATATAGTGCTCTGCACGCATCCTCTGACACCCAAGCCCATACCCTTTCCACTAAGCCAAGCTGTTTCTCCAGGGGGCCAAGAACAAGCAGGTAGGCAAGGCTGAAAATGTCAGATGTTTTGTTTGGTTCCAGAGATGAAGAGGGGCTAAGAAGGTAAGGCAGCAGCTTTTACACTCGACCTGTCATGCAGAGAACATGGCAGGGACAGATAGCCAGCCATGGTGGGGTTGGTGCTGAGGGTACTCATGGAGGTGAGGTTGCAATTACCAGATGTTTCGTTCAGCTGGAAGTGCGGAAGGTCTGAGAAGACACAGAAGTGGATTTTCAACCCAGCCTAGAGTGCACAGAACATGCTAGAGGCAGCTAGAGAGTTTCTCACCCACGGTGGGAGAACCAAGTTTACACAGGGATAATTCACTCGGCTAGAAAATGAAGAGGGTCCAAAGAGGCAGAGGAGTGGCTTTTATACTCATCCTGGCATACACAGAGCATGCCAGGGGCAGGAAAAGACTTCATCAGCTGCAGTGAAAGAGCAGAAGGCACATGGCCTACTGGATAGAGCAAGGGCCAGAAGAACCTGGGTTCTAATCTCAGCTTCACCACTTGTCTGTTGTGTGACGTTGGGCAAGTCATTTCACTTCTCTGGGTCTCAGTTACCTCACCTATAAAGTGGGGTTTAAGACCTTGGGCCCTTTGGGGGGCAGGACTGTCCCCAACTTGATTACCTTGTATCAACCCCAATGCTTAGAACGGTGCTTGGCACATACTATGCACCTAACAAATACCATAAAAAAATTCACTCCGGGACATCCCTCCTCATGGAGAAGGATGGATTAACTAACACCCCTGTCTCCTCCATGGATGTCTCTATGGTACAATATCAGGGAGAGGCAATCGTTAACTGTCTCTGAACAGAGCCTGCTAATCTCACCGAAGCTGTCACATAGAAACTCATAGGGCATTTTTTTTGTCATTTATTCACCCTGTCTTGAAGCAACATTCCTGCTCTACCTGTCACCACTGTACCCACCATTTTTAAATCTACACCTTCATCCCTATAGCTTTGATCAAGGATATTCAGTGAGTCACCAAGTCATACTGATTCTCTTCCCAACATCTTGAGGATCTGTCACTTCTTCCTCCAAACTATCACCCTGTTGGTCCAAGCACTGGCATTTCCTCCTTCGATTGCTCCACCAGCCTCCTCACTGATCTCCCTTCCTCCAGCCCCTTCCCATCTCTAGTCCACACTTCATTCTGCTGCCCAGATCATTTTTATAAAATGTTTAGTGAACATCTCACACTTCAAAAAGCCTCCAATGGTTAATTAGTCCTCTCCGCATCAAGCAAAAATTCCTGACCATTGTCTTTAAGGTATTTACTCAGCTTTCTTCCCTACCACCGATCTTTGCTTGTCTCCCACTACACCCTCACCTTGTACATTTGGCTCTTCTCAAACCAATCTATTCACTGTGCTTCATTCTCATGTCTTTCCATTAAACTCTTGCTCATACCTCCCTTTTGTGTGGACTTCCTCTCCCTTCACACTCGAAGGACAACTGCTCTCCCCACCTTCAATGTCTTCCTGAATTCACATCTTCTTCTCCTCCAGACTGTGAGCTCCTTATGGGCAGGGTACATGTCCACAACTCTGTTGTATTGTACTCTCCCAAGCACTTAGTACAGGGCTGTTGCTCACAGTAAGTGCTCAAAAAATACCACTGGTTGATTGCTTAATTCACTGTTGTCTTACATAAGTAATCTCCCATTGCTCACCATATTTTCCCACCCTTCAGCCTTCTACTTCACCAAAGCACTAGGGTAATCATCCCACCTGCTGCCCAGCAGCACTTCTGAATATATCTGTAATTTTGTTCCTTTCCCCAATCTGTAACTTGCTTTACTTTCTCCCCTACTATACTGTAAACTCCTTCAGGGTAGTCAGTCAGTCAGTCAATCATATTTATTGAGCACTTACTGCATGCAGAGCACTAAGCACTGGGGAAGAAAAAGTACACTATAACAATAAAAGCACATTCCCTCACACAGAGAGCTTACATTCTAGAGGATTGGAGGTTAGGGATAGAGCCTCCTCAATCTATTGTATTATTCTAAGAGTTTAGTACAATATGCTGCACAGAATAAGCACTCAACTAATACTATTGATTGGCTGATTGATTGATTGACTTAGGGGGACACCACGGGTCCCTGCCTTCCATGTTGCAGGATGGTCCATCAGCCTGAACCCTGAACCAGCATTCCCTATTAATTCATTCATTAATCATTTATTGTGCGCTTACTGTGTGCAGAGCACTGTACTAAGTGCTTGGGAAGTACAAGTCGGCAACATACCCTATTTGGTGGGACATGCAGCAGGGCCTTTACTGGGCTGCCTGGGACAGCTCAAACAACATCAGAGGCAGAAATCAATAAATACAAGCTTAAATTTAAAAAACCTGTCTGTTCTGGACATCTTCCCAAGGAAACCTTTGCCTTCGTGTGATCACATAATTCTCCCCAAGTGGTTATTTTTAGCAACCTACCACATGACATTGTATTAAGAGTTTTTCCCTCTGAGAAAGGCCTCCTCTCTTTTGTGCACTTTTACCCTCCTAGAATGCCTCATCTTCCCACCCAAACCCTGTTCTCCCCATGACTTTCCCATCACTGTAGACAGTACCACCATTCTCCGTGTATCAAAATCCTGTAACCTTGGTATTATCCTCAACTCACCTCTCTCATTCAACCCACATATTCGATCTATCACCAAATTCTATGGATTCTATCTTCACAACATCACTAAACCCCCCCCCCCTTTTCCATTCCATCCAAACTACTCCCACATTGATCCAAGCACTTATCCTATCCCACCTTGACTACTGCATCGGCCACCTCACTGACCACCCTGCCCCCTGTCTCTCCTCCCTCTTGTCCATACTTCACTCCGTTGCCTGGATCATTTTTCTAAAAAATTTTTCAGCTCTTGTTTCCCCACTCCTCCAGAACTCCCAGTTGTTGCCCATCCACCTCTGCAAACAGAAACTACTTTCCACTGGCTTTAAAGCACTAAATCACCTTACCCCTTTCTTACCCCTTTTTAGAGTGCCCTCTGAAAGGTCACAAATGATCTCCTTCTTGCCAAAGCCAACAGCCTCTACTCCATCCAAATAATTGTCCTAACCTCTCAGCTACCTTCAACACTGTTAGCCACCCCCTACTCCTGGAAACATTATCCAACCCCAGCTTCACTGAAACTGTCCTCACCTGGTTTTCCTCCTACCACTCTGGCTGCTCATTCTCAGTCTCTTTCATGGGCTGCTCCTCTGCCTCCCACCCCCTAACTGTGGGAGTCCCTCAAGGTTCAGTTCTGGGTACCCTTCTATTTTTGATCTACACCCACTCCCTTGGAGAACTGATTTCTCTCATGGCTTCAACTACTATATGTGGATGATTCCCAAATTCTCATCTCCAGCTCCCATCTCTCTCCTTTTCTGCAATCTCACATTTCTTCCAGTGTTCAGGACATCTCTACTTTGATGTCCCACTGACATCTCAAACTTAACATATCAAAACAGAACTTTATCTAACCACCCAAACCCTGTCCTCCCCCGACTTTCCCTTCACTGTAGACAGCACCTCCATCCTTCCTGTCTCACAAGCCCATAACCTTGGGGTTATCCTTAATTCAACTCTCTCATTCAACCTACATTTTCAGTCCGTCACTAAATTCTGTCAGTTCTACCTTCACAGCATTGCAAAAATCCTTCCTTTCCTCTCCATCAAAACTGCTACCATGATAATCCAAGCACTTATAATAATAAATAATAATTATGGCATTTATTAAGCACTTACTAAGTGCAAAGCACTGTTCTAAGCGCTGGGGAGATCAGGTTACAAGGAGATCAGGTTGCCCCATGGGGGGCTCACAGTCTTCATCCCCATTTTACAGATGAGGGAACTGAGGCCCAGAGAAATGACTCGCCCAGAGTCACACAGCTGACAATTGGTGGAGTCAGGATTTGAACCTATGACCTCTGACTCCAAAGCCCGGGCTATTTCCACTGAGCCATGCTGCTGATGCCACTTATCCTACCCCTCCTTGAATACCATATCAGCGCTCTTGCTGACCTCCCTGCCTCCTGTCTCTCCCTTATTCCAATCCATTCTTCACTCTGCTGCCTGGATCATTTTTCTACAAAAATGTTCAGTCCATGTTTTTCCATTCCTCAAGAATACCCAGTGGTTGCCCATCCACTTCCACATCAAACAGAAACTCCATACCATAGGCTTTAAAGCACTCAATCACCCTGCACCCTCCTAACTTACCTTGCTGCTTCCCTAATTCTGGTACTTGTTAAGCACTTACTATATGTGAAGCACCATTCTAAGCACTAGGGTAGACCCAAATTAATCAGGTTGGACACAGTCCCTGTCCCATATGGGGCTCACAGTCTCAATCCCCATTTTCCAGATGGGGTATCTGAGGCTCAGAGGAGTGAAGTGACTTGCCCAGGGTCACACAACAGGTAATAATAATAATAATAATGGCATTTATTAAGCGCTTACTATGTGCAAAGCACTGTTCTAAGCACTGGGGAGGTTACAAGGAGATCAGGCTGTCCCAAAGGGGGGCTCGCAGTCTTAATCCCCATTTTCCAGGTGAGGGAACTGAGGCCCAGAGAAGTGAAGTGACTTGCCCAAAGTCACACAGCTGACAGTTGTTTGAACCGTGACCCCTGACTCCAAAGCCCGGGCTCTTTCCACTCAGCCACACTGCTTCTCCACTTGTCCACTTTGTGACCTGGGACAAGCCATGTCACTTCTTTGGGCCTCAGTTCCCTCACCTATCAAATTGGGATAAAGACTGGGAGCCCCCCATTGGAACGGACTCCCCCATGGGAGGTAACTTTCAGAGTCAGGATTAGAACCCATGGCATTCTGATTCTCAGGCCCATGCTTTATCCACTACTCCATGCTGTTTCTCCAAGTCTGGACACTTCGCTTTTCTAATGCCAAACTCCTCCCATCTATCTCACTGCTGATTTCTGGCCAGCATACTGCCTCTGGCCTGGAACATCCTCCCTCTTGATATCCAACAGATAATCACTCTGTCCACTTTCAAAGCCTTATTGAAGGCCTTTCTTCAAGAGGCCTTCCATGACTAAGCCCTCATTTCCTCTTCTCCCACTCCTTTCTGTGTAACCATTGCACTTGGATTTGCACCCTTTATTCACCCTTCCCTCAAGCCTACAGCATTTATGTACATATTCCTAATTCATTTATTTATTCATTCACTCTTTCAATCCTATTTATTGAGCACGTACTGTGTGTGGAGAATTGTACTAAGTGCTTGGAAAGTACAGTTCAGCAACAGAGAAAATCCCTATCCAACAATGGGCTCACATTGTTTGTCTTCCCCTCTAGATGGTAAGCTTGATGTGGGCAAAGAACGTGTTATTGTTATATTGTACTCTCCCATATGCTTGTTACATGCTCTGCACACAGTAAGGGCTTAATAAATAAGATGGATTGATTGACTGATTCTCTCTTAACTTGCTGATTTCCTGTTACAGCCCAGCATGCTCACTTCACTCCTCTAATGCCAAACTTCTCACTGTACCTCAAACTTATCTATCTTGCTGCTGACCCCTGAACCCCTCTGGACTACTGCATCAGCCTTCTCTCTGATCTCCCATCCTCGTGTCTCTCCCCACTTCAATCCATACTTCATGCTGCTGCCCAGATTGTCTTTGTCCAGAAACGCTCTGGGCATGTTACTCCCCTCCTCAAAAACCTCCAGTGGCTACCAATCAATCTGCGCATAAGGCAGAAACTCCTCACCCTCGGCTTCAAGTCTGTCCATCACCTCACCCCCTCCTACCTCACCTCCCTTCTCTCCTTGTCCAGCCCACCCCGCACCCTCCGCTCCTCTGCCACTAATCTCCTCACCGTACCTTGTTCTCACCTGTCCCGCCATCAACCCTGGGCCCACGTCATCCCCCGGGCCTGGAATGCCCTCCCTCTGCCCATCCGCCAAGCTAGCTCTCTTCCTCCCTTCAAGGCCCTACTGAGAGCTCACCTCCTCCAGGAGGCCTTCCCAAACTGAGCCCCTTCCTTCCTCTCCCCCTCGTCCCCCTCTCCATCCCCCCATCTTACCTCCTTCCCTTCCCCACAGCACCTGTATATATGCATATATGTTTGTACATATTTATTACTCTATTTATTTATTTATTTATTTATTTTACTTGTACACATCTATTCTATTTATTTTATTTTGTTAATACGTTTGGTTTTGTTCTCTGTCTCCCCTTTTTAGAACGTGAGCCCACTGTTGGGTAGGGACTGTCTCTATGTGCTGCCAACTTGTACTTCCCAAGCGCTTAGTACAGTGCTCTGCACACAGTAAGCACTCAATAAATATGATTGATGATGATGATGAACCATGTCCTGCCTCTGGCTTGGAACTCCCTCACCATTCAGATTAAATCACATCTCCTCCAAGAGGTCTTCTCTAAGGCCTCATTTCCCCTATTCCCACTCCCATCTGTGTTGTTGAGCATCTGTGTAGAGAAGCAGTGTGGCTCAATGGAAAGAACCCGGGCTTGGGAGTCAGAGGTCATGGGTTCTAATCCCGGCTCCACCAGTTATCAACTGTGTGACTTTGGGCAAGTCACTTCACTTCTCCGTGCCTCAGTTACCTCATCTGTAAAATGGGGATTAAGACTGTGAGCCCCATGTGGGACAATCTGATCACCTTGTATCCTCCCAGCACTTAGAACAGTGCTTTGCACATAGTAAGCACTTAACAAATGCCATTATTATTATTATTATATGGATTTGTTCCCTTTATTCATCCACTTTCAGCCCCACAGGATTTATGTACTTGATTTTAATAACTGTCTTACATTATACATTATAATCTCCTTGTGGGCTGGGTACATGTCTACCTATTTTGTTATATTGTACTCTCCCAAGTGTTTACTATGGTGCTCTGCACATAGTAAGTTCTCAATAACTCGATTTATTGATTGATTCCTTCATTCATTATGGATATATTCATGGTAGAAAGGAAATTGAAGTTTCATTTCTACTTATGAGGAACAAATCATGGTTAAAGCTAACCTTTTCTGGAAGGGAATAGTTTCTATTTATGAAAAGACCAAATCATTATCTCTGAAGAGAGGCCTTTGTAAATTCAATAAAGGCCTGAAAAAATCAGCTTTTCACTTTTTCTCCTCTTGTGTATCTCCTCCTCACCAGGATACACTGGTTGTTAAAATAGAAAAGTGAAGCAATAATATACAGAACCTAGTGGGAAGAGGAGATGAAGACATTATTTTCTCAGTTGCATCCATACAACTAATAAAATCAATTATGTTAGTAACCAACCCATCTGAGGCTCATAAAGTAATTCCAAGATGAAGTATGCATTTCTGCTCCCTTTGCTGGCTAAGAGCTAGCTGAAGAATCAGGGAAGTGTTTGAAAAGCTTCTCATGCTTAGACGACACATTCCAGCTAACATTAACAGCAGCCCCAGAACCAATTTTCTACTTAATTGCCACAATTTCTGGTTCATGGAGGACAAGACAGTTTGCGATCATACAGGATTTGACAAACGAATGCTTAAGTGTCATCTCAGGAGCAAGGAAACGCAACAGAATGAAACTGTGAAAGCAGGTTTCGGGGAGTTACAACTATAGACTTCTGAAGGATGCTAAACATCAAGCTTTCTCAAGGAAAATGTTTTTTTCTCTGAATGAGAAGCAAAAAATACAGAAACACACTTTCTAATTGCTCTACCTATATTGTATTGGTATAATGTCCTCTGTGTTTCCCAACTTCAGCTATTGCAATACAGAAGAAAAAGGTTAAATGAAACAATATCTCAAATAATGTGGCATGATCATGGACAGCTGGAAGACAGCAGCAAATAAAGAGTAGCCAGCCAAACAGCAATTATTAGAGTGGGAAGAGGGGGTTCATCTCCTTTAGAATTGAGACTGAGAAAATTTCTCCATTTACCCCTTTCCCCCCTTTCCTCTGCTCCTCCTCCCCTCCCCATCACCCCGACTCCCTCCCTCTGCTCTACCCCCCTCTCCACCCCACAGCACTTGGGGAATACATGTACATATTTATTATTCTATTTATTTTGTTAATGATGTGTATAAATCTATAATTCTATTTATTTTGATGCTATCGATGCTCTCCTTCTCCAGCTCAGCCCGCACCCTCCGCTCCTCTGCCGCTAATCTCCTCACTGTGCCTCGTTCCTGCCTGTCCTGCCGTCAACCCCCGGCCCCCGTCATCCTCCTGGCCTGAGATGCCCTCCCTCCGCACATCCGCCAAGCTAGCTCTCTTCCTCCCTTCAAGGCCCTACTGAGAGCTCACCTCCTCGAGGAGGCCTTCTCAGGCTGAGCCCCCTCCTTCCTCTCCCCCTCCTCCCCCTCTCCATCCCTCCCACCTTTTTACTTGTACATATTTATTCTACTTATTTTATTTTGCTAATATGTTTTGTTTTGTTCTCTGTCTCCCCCTTCTAGACTGTGAGCCCACTGTTGGGTAGGGACCATCTCTATATGTTGCCAACTTGTACTTCCCAAGCGCTTAGTACAGTGCTCTGCACACAGTAAGCGCTCAATATGATTGAATGAATGAATGAAACTCTCTGGGCCTCAGGTTCCTCATTTGTTAAATGGGGATGAAATTCCTGTTCTCCCTTCTCTTTAGACTGTGGGCCCTGTGTGGGACAGGGACTGAGCCCAATCTAATTATCCCGTGTCTGCCTGAACGCTTAACACAGTACTGGGCTCATAGTAAGTACTATACACATATACCTGTTGTTATTAGTAGTAGCAGTATTCTCAGAGTCCTTTTGATGCTACTGTTCAAGAAGCATCACCATTTCTTGATTGCAGGCCACATACTGGTCCTACCTGCAGCAGTTGACTCCCAGTTTTCAGCTGTGATGCAGTATTGTCCGAGGCTGTGTTTTATTGTATCCTCAAAACTTTTCCTCTGTCCTCCTTGCTTTCAGTTTCCCTTCTTCTGTACAACCTATAGCAGCTTTTTAGGTATCATGCCATCATCCACTGTCCTCACAGCCATTTTTCCAACATTAGATCATGTTCTATTCTGTTTCTATTTATTTTATTTTGTTAATATGTTTTGTTTTGTTCTCTGTCTCCCCCTTCTAGACTGCGAGCCCACTGTTGGGTAGGGACCGTCTCTATATGTTCCCAACTTGTACTTCCCAAGTGCTTAGTACAGTGCTCTGCACACAGTAAGCGCTCAATAAATATGATTGAATAAATGAATGAATCGATGCCTACTTGTTTTGTTTTGTTGTCTGTCTCCTCCCTTCTAGACTGTGAACCCATTGTTGGATAGGGATTGTCTCTATCTGTTGCCAAATTGTTCTTTCCAAGCACTTAGTACAGTGCTTTGCACACATTAAGCGCTCAATATATACAACTGAATGAATGAATGGTGCCAGTTTGCTCTTCACACAGTAAGCACTCAATTAATATGATTGATTGACTGATCAATTGATTTTACCGGCTAACCTCCCATAGGTCTGTTAGACTGTACTTACTCAAGATCTAATATCAACTAATCAATCTATTAATGATATTCATTGAGTGCCCAGTACCTTTCTAAATGTTTAAGAGAGTACAACAGAAGATGTACATTCTTGCCAAACTCTCGAGGAGCTGACTGTTTGATGGAGAGGCAGATAAAATTACCGACAAAGGGTGGGAGCAGGAGAAGGGCTTATGGAACAGTTCTAACCGTGCCAAAAACATGGCCATATATTCAATCCGTCACTAAATCCTGTTGATCCCATCTTCACAACATTGCTAAAATCCACCCTTGGCTCTCCATTCAAACTGCTACCATGTTAATACAATCACTCATCCACCTGGATTACTGTATCAGCCTCCTTGCTGACCTCTCAGCCTCCTGTCTGTCCCCAGTCCAGTCCATACTTCATTCTGCTGCTGAGATCATTTTTCTAGAAAAGTGTTCAGGACCTAATAATAATAATAATGGCATTTATTAAGCACTTACTATGTGTAAAGCACTGTTCTAAGCACTGGGGAGGTTACAAGGTGATCAGGTTTTCTCACAGGGGGCTCACAGTCTTAATCCCCATTTTACAGATGAGGGAACTGAGACACAGGGAAGTTAAGTGACTTGCCCAAAGTCACACAGCTGACAATTGGCAGAGTTGGGATTCAAACCCATGACCTCTGACATCAAAGCCCATGCTCTTTCCACTGAGCCACACACCCCACTCCTCAAAAAACTCCAATTGTTGCCCATCCACCTCCTCATCAAACAAAAATTCCCCACCATTGGCTTTAAAGCACTCCACCACCTTGCCTCCTCTTACCTCATCTTGCTTTTCTCCTTCTACAACCCAGCCCACACACTTCGCTCCTCTAGTACTAACCTTTTCACTGTGCCTGAAACTCACCTGTCTCACCACCAACCTCCAGCCCACGTTCTGTCTCTGTCCTGGAATGCCCTCCCTCCTCAAATTTGACAGACAATTACTCTCCCCCGCTTCAAAACCTTATTAAGGGCACATCTCCTCCAAGAGTCCTACCCACACTAAGCCCCACTTTTTCTCATCTCCCGCTTCCTTCTGCATCATCCTGACTTGCTCCCTGTGCTCTTCCCTTTTCCCAGCCCCACAGCACTTAAATATATGTCTTTAATCTTATTTATTCCTATTGATGTCTGTTTCCCTCCTCTAGACTGTAATCTCATTATAGGCAGAGAATGTGACTGTTTATTGATGCACTGGACTCTCCCAAGTGCTTCGTATAGTACTCTGCATACAGTAAGAGCTCAATAAATATAATTGATGGAATGAATGAATGGCTACTGGAAAGGGAACAGACTGAGTGACAGAGCCAGATTTTAGTCCCAGCTTCATCATTTGCCTGCTGTGGGATTTGGGGCAAGTCACTGAGCCTCTCTGGACCTCAGTTTCCTCATCTGTAAAATGGGGATGAAATACCCAGCCCGCTCCCACTAAAGACTGTGAGCCCCACCAGAGACTCATTATAGCTTAGAGTTATATTGAACTCTCCCAAGTGCTTAGTACAGTGCTTTACAAACAGTAAGTGCTCAATAAATACAATTGAATGAATGAGTCAAAAATTGTGTCTGATCAGATTATCTTGCATCTGCTCCAGTACTTAACACGGTGCTTGATACTTAAAGAATAACACCATCATCATCCTGTAAAGCAGCATCAGATGGTAGGGCAAGATCCCAATCAATGAAATCCTTGTACATGATCAGATCACCAGCATAGAAGCAATGCTTATCATAGAACACCTGGAGAAGTGGGAGTAAGAGGTCATAGGTTCAAATCCCAGCTCCACCAACTGTCAGCTGTGTGACTTGGGGCAAGTCACTTGGCTTCTCTATGCCTCAGTTGCCTCATCTGTAAAATGGGGATTAAGACTGTGAGCCCACCCCCCACCCCCATGTGGGACAACCTGGACATCTTGTATCCTCCCGTGTGCTTAGAATGGTGCTTTGAACATAGTAAGCACTTAACAAATGCCATTAGTATTACTATTGATAGTGTGGGAAATGTGCAGTGGAAGAATGACAGCTGTTCTTTGGTGAGCTGAAATGTGGAAAATTTAACAGGGTGGAGGGAGCACCATGAGGGAGATGGACTGTATCTGGTCAGCTTACCTCTTATCTACCCCACTTATTAGTACAGTACTTGCAACATAGTATGCACCTGATGCTCATTATTATTATAAGTATCATCATTGAGCCAGTGAAGCAAATCTCAAGTGATGTGGCATAGTGAAGAGACAGCTGCAGCTTGCCATACAACAATTGAAAACGGGGTGACTAACTACAGCAGAGATTGTGGGAAGATTGTGATGCCAAGTGGGAGAAATGAAATGGCTGTCAGGCATAGTGGGCAACAAAATTCATGGGCAATGAATTCAGCAGGCTTACAGGCTCTCCAATGTGTGGGTTCACAGAAAGGGTACCTGATTGGGAGTCAGAAGACCTGACTTTGAATCCTGGCTCTGCTGCTACTTGCTCTGGAACCTTAAGTAAGTCTCTGTACTTCAGTTTCTCCTTCTGTAAAATGAGGATTAAATCCTAGTTCTTCTTCCCCCTTTGACTGTGGATCCTGTCAGGGAGCTGGCCCAGAGACATAAGGTTGGTAAGGAGGGGAGAGGGAGAATGCAATAGTTGGGGATCAATGAGGGCAGGTCATGGGACTCCTAGAGAAATCCTCTATGCGGGTCCCAAGGGGCCTCTGTGTGACACCATTTTATATTATGAGTGTACATAATGATTTCATATGAACCAATGCATGTGTACACAGCATTAGATGCTTTTAAGTATAAAATTGGAAGGGATTGGTTTGACATGATTACCTTGTCTCTACCCTACTATTTAGTAATAATAATAATGATGATGGTATTTAAGTGCTTACTATGTGCCAAGCACTGTTCTCAGCACTAGTGGGGATACAATGTGATCAGATTGTCCCACATAGGGCTCACAGTCAATCCCCATTTTCTAGATGAGGTCACTGAGGCACAGAGAAATTAAGTGACTTGCCCAAAGTCACACAGCGGATAAGTGGTGGAACCGGGATTAGAACTCAAGACCTCTGACTCCAAAGCTTGGGCTCTTTCCACTGAGCCATGCTGCTTCTCACACTAATACACACTATACTAGTACACTACTACGGTGTTTGGCATATGGTAGTTGCTTAACCAGCGCCATAATAAATAATTAATAATATAGTTGTTGTTATTAGGGGACCAGCAAATTTTCCTTGCTTCAGGCAGCCAAATGTGCACCTGGCCCTTTATCCAGCAGCAATGGCAGAATTTGCAGCAATAGCAGCAGCAGTTGTAGCAGGAGCATTTATTAATATTACTTCTTAATCACTTACTATACATCAAATACTGTTCTAATAATGATGATGTTGGTATTTGTTAAGCCCTTACTATGTAGCAAGCACTGTTCTAAATGTTGGGGTAGATACAAGGTAATCAGGTTGTCCCACATGGGGCTCACAGTCTTAGTCTCCATTTTACAGATGAGATAACTGAAGCAAAGAGAAATTGTGACTTGCTCAAAGTCACACAGCTGATAAGTGGCAGAGATGGGATTAGAACCCATGACCTCTGACTCCCAAGCCCTTGCTCTTTCCACTAAACCACGCTACTGCAGTAGATACAAGTTAATCAGGTTGGACAGAGTCCATATCCCACATGGGGCTCCCGGTCTTAATCCCTATTTCTCCCATCCTCCTCTGTTCACCCCCTACACAAGCTACACACAGTCCCAGATCCTGCAGCAGCTTTCAAAAACAATCAGAACTCCTTCCTAGGTTCCTCCACCTCTACTCACTGTGCCTTGTTCACATCTGGAACTCCCTCCACATGGGGCAGACCACTGTTCTCCCCATCTTCAAAGACCTCCTGAAGTCACATCTCCTCCAGGAAGTTTTGCCTGATTAACCTCTGATTTATTTTAATGATATTATTAAGCACTTTGTGCCAGGCACTGCACTAAGTACTGGGGGGAGCTAAAAGATCAGGTTGGACACAATCCATATCCCACATTGGGCTGTCTTAATCCCCATTTTACAGATGAGGTAGTTGAGGTACAGACAAGTGACTTGTCCAAGGTCATACAGCAGGAAAGTGGTGGAGCAGGAATTAGAACCCAGGTCCTCTAACTCCAGGCCTGTGCTCTTTCCACTAAGCCATGCTGATTCATCTCCCTCCCAACTGCTACTTCTGCATCTCTTAAACACTTGGGCAAACCAACTCCCCTCCCCGCCCCACCCATGTTTATTATCTACCTTTATATTTTATACCTTTATAGGTTTTTTATATACTTTTATACTCTTCTGCTTCTATCTAACCCCCTTTAGATTGTGAGCTTTCTATGGCCCAAGGACCATGTATGAATCTATTTCTACAAATCCTTCCCTGTACTTAGTTTGGTGCTTTACACACTGCAAATGCCTAATCAATTATCTAATTGATTGACTGGTTGATTGATAGGCTTTTCTGTAAAGGCTGTCAGTATTATAAAAGCGCTTTTCCAGCTGTATTGGCTCCTGGTTTAATGGCTGCCTTTGAAATGGAATCGAAGAAGAAATCTGAATCACTGTTGCCTGGCAGTGGGGCAGAGCCTTTGGAAGAAAGGCTCTTTATCATGAAAAAATAATGGGGGAGATAGTAACTGCTGTTGCTAGGAAAGTAGAGTCCTAGAACTTTCAAATCAGGATAGCAAATCCTAGGCTGCACCAATATCCTAGGTTGGTTTGGAAAGAGAACATGACAACTCCAGCAGTTTGGGAATCCATCTGCTATGTTCCTAGGGAATGATTTGAGCTGAGGATCTGCCTCATCCTCACTGAAGCTATTCTCGTTGTCTCTGAGGAGTGATGTTCTTCTTTCTATTGACCCCAAGACAGGCCTAAGTTTTACCTAAATTTCAAGTTCCTTCCAGTTGCATTCTCCAAACACTACCACTTCCAAGGGGAAATCCCTGAGAGGAAACCCTCAATCCAAGAGGAAAGTGAGGAAAAAAAAAACCTGGCCTCTTCTCACACCCCCAAACTTCCACCAGCAGAGGGGTAGGGAAGAATTGAAGCCATGATTTGTGAGGAATCCATCTATGCTTTCTATTTGTCAAGCCTATCACTATGCTAATGGTATCATGTTTCATTTCTGCAGCATAAATCTTAAGCAAGATTCATAACCGGAATTGCATTTTTATGGGTATTTGCTGATCTAACAGCTGGTCCATAGAGGCACAGCGTAGAGGTCCACATGAAAATCAATTTTTTTTAAAGAATTTATATTTCTTACGTGGGTGTGGGTTGGAAATCAAAAGTAAAGGTTCTTTGCAATCTAAAGCATCTCTCCCACTGCAGCTTAGATATGTGTGTGTGTGTGTGTGTCTACGTGTGGGTGTGTGTATGTGTGTGTGTCCCAAGTACTTGAAGATGAACCCTCAGGCTGGTGAAGTTTACTGTGGATATGAGTATAACTGAAAAGGCCAATGCGGAGGGTTGCAATCCCAGTGCACACAGACGATCCTTGTTGTGTGGTCATATTTGCTGTGCTCTGCATCTGGGACTCTGCTTTCACTTTGGAAATCATGATTCCCTTGTCGCTTCTGTTCCAGAAACGCCACTCTTTGTGGATTTCAGTACACTTGGCTGCTCCGTTTGCCGCAGCGGTCTCCTAGTTTTTAATCGTGATGTAATAATAACAATAACAATAATTGGGGTATTTGTTAAGTATTTACTATGTTCCAGGCACTGTCATCATCATCATCATCAATCGTATTTATTGAGCGCTTACTGTGTGCAGAGCACTGTACTAAGCGCTTGGGAAGTACAAGTTGGCAACATATAGAGATGGTCCCTACCCAACAGTGGGTTCACAGTTTAAAAGGGGGAGACAGAGAACAAAACCAAACATACTAACAAAATAAAATAAATAGAATAGATATGTACAAGTAAAATAAATAAATAGAGTAATAAATATGTACAAACATATGTATATATATATATATACAGGTGCTGTGGGGAAGGGAAGGAGGTAAGATGGGGAGATGGAGAGGGGGACGAGGGGGAGAGGAAGGAAGGGGCTCAGTCTGGGAAGGCCTCCTGGAGGAGGTGAGCTCTCAGTAGGGCCTTGAAGGGAGGAAGAGAGCTAGCTTGGCGGATGGGCAGAGGGAGGGCATTCCAGGCCCGGGGGATGACGTGGGCCAGGGGCCGATGGCGGGACAGGCGAGAATGAGGTACAGTGAGGAGATTAGCAGCAGAGGAGTGGAGGGTGTGGGGTGGGCTGTAGAAGGAGAGAAGGGAGGTGAGGTAGGAGGGGGCGAGGTGATGGACAGCCTTGAAGCCGAGGGTGAAGAGTTTCTGCCTGATGCGCAGATTGATTGGTAGCCACTGGAGATTTTTGAGGAGGGGAGTAACATGCCCAGAGCATTTCTGGACAAAGACAATCCGGGCAGCAGCATGAAGTATGGATTGAAGTGGGGAGAGACATGAGGATGGGAGATCAGAAAGAAGGCTGATGCAGTAGTCCAGACAGGATAGGATGAGAGCTTGAATGAGCAGGGTAGCGGTATGGATGGAGAGGAAAGGGTGGATCTTGGCAATGTTGCGGAGCTGAGACCGGCAGGTTTTGGTGACGACTTGGATGTGAGGGGTGAATGAGAGAGTGGAGTCGAGGATGACACCAAGGTTGCAGGCTTGTGAGACAGGAAGGTTGGTAGTGCCGTCAACAGAGATGGGAAAGTCAGGGAGAGGGCAGGGTTTGGGAGGGAAGCCAAGGAGTTCAGTCTTGGACATGTTGAGTTTTAGGTGGCGGGCAGACATCCAGATGGAGATGTCCCGAAGACAGGAGGAGATGCGAGCCTGGAGAGAGGGGGAGAGAGTGGGGGCAGAGATGTAGATCTGGGTGTCATCAGCATAGAGATGATAGCTGAAGCTGTGGGCGCTGGGGTGGATACGAGCAAATCAGGTTGGACACAGTCCCTGTCCCACATGGAGCTCACTGTTTCAATCCCCATTTTACAGATGAGGGAACTGAGGCCGGGAGAATTGAAGTGATTTGCCCAAGGTCACATAGCAGACAAGTGGTGGAGCTGGAATTAGAACCCAGGTCTTATGCCATAATGACCGAGGCAAAACTATATCCTTAAATTGTCTTGGTCACCCCTTTCAAATTTGTCATGGGTTCCACAAAGGAATATCATCTTCCTGGACAGCAATCCTGCTATGTGGGGAACTCTTCTGAGATAGTCCAATTTCATGCTGCATTAATAAATCGGCCTGGCCCTCCTCCCCACTCCTGCCTCTGCCCTCCCCTCCCCAGGAGCCACAAGCCCTGAGCTATGCAGGCTCCAAGACTAATGGTTTATGGAGCCCCCTGTGAGTGGGGAGTTGGGCATGGCAGTGGCAGTGGTGGCAGGAGCCTGGGGCTTAACAAGGAGCCTCCCCCTTCATCCCCCTCTCCATCCCCCCCTATATATATATATATATATATATATATATGTTTGTACATATTTATTACTCTATTTTACTTGTACATATCTATTCTATTTTATTTTGTTAGTATATTTGGTTTTGTTCTCTGTCTCCCCCTTTTAGACTGTGAGCCCACTGTTGGGTAGGGACTGTCTCTATATGTTGCCAACTTGTACTTCCCAAGCGCTTAGTACAGTGCTCTGCACACAGTAAGTGCTCAATAAATACGATTGATTGATTGATTATGGAGTTAGCTGGGAGAGGAAGAGCTGGGCGGAGAGGCACGCTGTGTTCTTTTAACTTCTTTTATGTGGATTTGATAAAGCTTCAGCAAATGTAAACTGGAAAGCACTGGCTTTAAAAACTTGGCCTTCCCCCTTCTCTTCCAACACACATGCACACACACACACACACACACACACACACTCTCACAAGTGCTCACATATCTCATCCACTGGGCATGATGGTGTTGGCCAGTGCAATGGCAAGCCATGCTTTCTCCAGCCAGCCCAGCTTCTTGTCCTGTCCCCTCCCCAGCTTTCTGATTTCTAAGCCCCGGGGCCCACCTTAGGTCAGCTCATCATATCAGAATCAGCGTGGCTTCGTGGAAAGAGCACAGGCTTGGGAGTCAGAAGTCATGGGTTTTAATCCCGGGTCTGCCACTTACAAGCTGTGTGACTTTGGGCAAGTCACTTAACTTCTCTGTGCCTCAGTTATGTCATCTGTAAAATGGGGATAAAGACTGTGAGCCCTACCCGGGACAACCTGATAACCTTGTATCTCCCCCAGCACTTAGAACAGTGCTTAGCACATAGTATGCACTTAACAAATGCCATAATTATTATTATTATCAGAAACGAAGATCCCCAGAGAGAGTCTCAGCCTCAGGCTCAGCCTGAGCCCTGGCTTGGAGCACATTAAGGGGTGTAGTCTCCAGGAAAGGACTACTAGAGGGCACTTCCCAGTGGGGGCAGAGGGCCTTTCGTGCCTGGGCTGCCCAGGGCCCCTGGTGATCGACCATTGGTGAGAAGAAACTGCTAGGGAACCCTCCAGCGGGACCAATCTGCAGGTCGAGCTACTCTGGTTTGGCCTCCCCAAGCGGGTTTGAACCCTTCCGCGGAGGACCCCAGCCGCAACCCTACCACTGGATGAGATCACTTGCGTCTCCCTGACCCCAAGAGGGGTTATCGCCACCTCTGCCAAGCCGCCTCCAAGGGTCTCATGTGGGACTGAGGAATCTCAGGGATTTTGGGAAAGCATTTATTCTGGATGGAAGACTGGAGGGGGCAAGGAGGGAAGCAAAGAAATGGGCTTTGTAAACCCGCAGAAGACAACCTCAGACAGAAGGGAGAATTCTCTTCCCCTTCTCCTCCACTTCTCAACGCCCCCCACGATGCAGCTACAAGAAACTGCAGGAGCAGAGTGGTCTAGAGGTTAGAGCACAGGCCTGGAGGTCATAATGAGCTATCTTGTTCCGGCTCTGCCACTTGTCTGCTCTGTGATCTTGGGCAAGTCAATTACCTTCTCTGTGCCTCAGTTACTTCCTCTGTAAAATGGAGATTAAGACTATGAGCCCCATGTGGGACAAGAACTGTGTCCAACCTAATTAGCTTGTATTCATCTCAGCGCTTAGTACAGTGCCTGACACACAGAAAACACTTAACAAATACCATAACAGAAACAAAAACACTACAGGTACTATTAGGGAATCTAGCCCAGTCTGCCTTGGTGTGGGACCTCTGAGGACTGAGTTATGGTGATTCAGGGTGGGACAGCACAAGTGGGTGGATGGCACGAGGGGTGGGGAGGGTTTGGATGGGAATGAGCTGAGGGGGATCTATGTGGGTGGAGATTGATGAGGGGGTGTGGGAGAGAGGGACAGGGGTGGGGTAGTTAGAGGGAGGGAATTGAGAAGACATTTGGAGATCAGGTTGTTTTATTTAAAAAAAAAAGTCCAGAGCAGTAGCAGCATAATCCTGAGTATCCTATGATTAATGTAGGTTTTCCAGGTGGGTGGATACCCAGCAGCTCCCAGCTCAGGCAATCGTTAGAGTGGATGGGCTCGTGTTGACAAGACATTAAACAGCTGAGTTGATGCGGAAAGTCCTAGGCTGTGTTTTGCCCCCAGTAATCCCTCAATAAATATAATTGATTGATCTATCAACTGACCACAAGTTTGACTTCTACTATAAATTCCTCAAGCCCCTAGTACAAGAAACTGGCCAAAGGAGCCACACAGCCAATGCTGTTAGCTACAGATGCAATGTTGTATTGTTATTTCTTACTGCCCTATTGGAAGATTAAATTTCACTGAATACATTGCCAGGATTTTTATAGGGAAGGAGAGAAGCAGGGAGAGGTGAAGGGAAGCAGTGTGGCCCAGTAGAAGGAACACAGACCTGGAAATCAGAGGACCTGGGTTCTAATTTCGTAATATGTCTTCTCTGCGATGTTGGGCAAGGCACTTAACTTCTCCATGCCTCAGTCACCTCATCTGTAATATGGGGATTTAGAGTGTGAGCCCTAAGGAGGTAAGGGACTGTGTCCAACCTGAGCACCTTGTACCTACCCCAGCCCTTAGTGCAGTGCCTAGCACCTAGTAACTGCTTAAGAAATATTTAAAAACCAAGAGAAAGGTGCAGCTAGGATCAAGTCCAAAGCTGTATAATAACCATGAATTCAGTCTACTGTCATAGGAGAAACAAATTCCCAAGAGAAAACATTAGGCGGTCTGTATTGCTTTAGATTCCCTCTATATTAAAACCCAGAAAATAAAATTGCTTTTTCTCCTGATGTAGCCCTTTTTCATTTGGCGAGCATTGATTTTCCCCTTGTGTTTCCAACCAGGCAGCCAAATCCATCATGGGCCTGTATTATTTACTACCATGTGTGCTGGCATTTTCAAGGAAGGTGAAGTGGATGTAAACTTAAGTTTATTGTTTAATGACTTCTGTAAAAATAAAGAATAGAACACTGCATGACTTCTCTAGACCCTGCAAAAAATAACAGATCAATCTGAGTGTTTCTTAAAACAGAATATTGAGTTCATTTGTTAAAAGTCTTTATTACCATATAAAGGAATTGGTGAATTAAATGGTACATTTCCAACTATTCAAAACTGTCTCATAATGCAAACAGAGAGTCAGTGGTAGCTCTTGAAAAATGATCCCTAAGCCAGAAACCTGCAAGACTAGTGAATTTTCCATATTTCGTTAACAGTTGGAAGGAAACACACTTGCAAGTCTCAGAGGACCAGCAAAATATGTGCATGACACATCACAGAGCTTTCATGCAAAAGCAGGATCACACGTGAGTGGCTCATACATCTATATATATCTATATATCTCTCTCTATATATTTATAACTGTAGTATTTGTTAAACACTTACTATGTGGCAGACATCGAGGTGGATACAAGCAAATTGGGTTGGATACAGTCCCCTATCCCCTGTCCCATGAGGGGGCTCACAGTCTCAATCCCCATTTTACAGATGACGCCTCAAAAACCTCCAGTAGCTACCAATCAACCTACGCTTCAGGGAAAAACTCCTCACTCTCAGCTTCAAGGCTGTCCATCCCCTCGCCCCCTCCTACATCACCTCCCTTGTTTCCTTCTACAGCCCAGCCCGCACCCTCCACTCCTCTGCCACTAACGTCCTCACTGTGCCTCGTTCTTGCCTGTCCCACTGTCGAGGCCCAGCCCACATCCTCCCCCTGGCCTGGAATGCCCTCCCTCCACACATCCGCCAAGCTACCTCTTTTCCTCCCTTCAAAGCCCTACTGAGAGCTCACCTCCTCCAGGAGGCCTTCCCAGACTGAGCCTCTTCCTTCCTCTCCCCCCTCCCTCCCCCCTCCCCTGCCTTACCTCCTTCCCTTCCCCATGGCACCTGTATATATGTTTGTACGTATTTATTACTCTATTTTACTTGTACATATTTACTATTCTATTTATTTTATTTTGTTAATATGTTTTGTTTTGTTGTCTGTCTCCCCCTTCTAGACTGTGAACCCGCCGTTGGGTAGGGACCGTCTCTATATGTTGCCAACTTGTACTTCCCAAGGCTTAGTACAGTGCTCTGCGCACAGTAAGCACTCAATAAATATGACTGAATGAATGAATGAATTGAAGTGACTTTCCCAAGGACCCATGGCAGACAAGTGTCAGAGCCGGGATTAGAAATCATGACCTTATGATTCCCAGGCCCCCGTGCTCTATCCACTAGGCTATGCTGCTGCTCTAGCATATGAACATATATATGTACATGTATATATGTATATGTATATATATATGTGTGTGTATATTGTGTATATATATATATATGCAAATACATATTTGTGCTCATGGTTGAAGAGCTATTACTGTTCATGAGTTTCTGGCCATGTCTGGGCTAAAGAGAACTCTTTCTGATTGAACTCTGCCATTCCATGTTGTGTGTGCACAAAGATTGTCCTTTGCCATGCTGGTATGTTTGCCACTTTCATTCAACTCAGTCATTTTTACTGAGTGTTCACTGCATGGAAAGCACTGTGCTAAACGCTTGGGAGAGTGCTCAATGGAAAGAGCACGGGCTTTGGAGTCAGAGGTCATGGGTTCAAATCCCGGCTCTGCCAACTGTTAGCTGTGTGACTTTGGGCAAGTCACTTTACTTCTCTGGGCCTCATTTACCTCATCTGTAAAATGGGGATTAAGACTGTGAGCCCCACGTGGGACAACCTGATCAACTTGTAACCTCCCCAGCGCTTAGAACAGTGCTTTGCACATAGTAAGTGCTTGGTAAATGTCATTATTATTATTCTCTGTGCTTGTTACCTCATCTGTAAAATGGGGATTAAAACTGTGAGCCCCCCGTGGGACAGCTTGATCACCTTATAACCTCCCCAGCATTTAGAACAGTGCTTTGCACATAGCAAGCACTTAACAAATACCACCATTATTATTACTATTGTTACAGTATAACAATTACCAGACACATTCCCCCTTTATCTACTTTAAGGATTCTAATCATCTCATTTGGGTGGTGTTACCACCATTTTTAGCATCAGGTTTCACCCCCTGAATGGCCTCTGGTGAGATGTCTCTTTCAGAGAGAGTTGCAGGAGAGACCCGTGGCAGCAGGGAGAAGAAGGAGGAGCAGAGATGGCTTGCTTCCTCATTCTTTACTTCAGCAGTAATAGTAGCTCTTGCAATTGCCACTGCTGCTGTAGTTAAAACATTCCTTCCAGAGTGGTTACTTATGGCTTCTGTTTTTTCTGGTGACCACAGTAGCAGAAGATGGAGCAGGATGATACAGGATGGCAGCAGCAAGTGGAGATGTCTTGATTGTTTTCTCTCTCCTTTTAGCAATTTCTTTTCTCCACCTCTCCTTCATCTATTCCCTCAGTATAGCGTAAGCTCCTTGAAGAAAGGGATTATGTCTACTGACTCTCATACTGTACTGTCCCAAGTGCTTAGTACAGAGCTTTGCAAGCCGTAGGTGCTCAATAAGTACAGTTGCAGCATAGCTTAGTGGAAAGAGCCCAGGCTTGGGAGTCAGAGGTTATGGGTTCTAATCCCAGCTCAGCCACTTATCAGCTGTGTGACTCTGGGCAAGTCACTTCACTTCTCTGTGCCTCAGTGACCTCATCTGGAAAATGGGGATTAAGACTGTGAGCCCCACGTGGGGCAGTCTGATTACCTTGTATCTCCCCCAGCGCTTAGAAAAGTGCTTTGTACATAGCGCTGAACAAATGTCATAATCATTATTATTATTATTATTATTATTATTACAGTGAGCGATTCATTCCTTATTTTTCTTTTCTTTGTCATTTTCCTTCTTTCACTCTTTATTTTTCTCTCCCTTCTCTTTCTCTCTCTCTCCTCCTCTATCTCTCTCGAATGTTCTCTCTTTCCTCCTCTGTCTTCCCTTCTTTCAGTCCTGAAAACTGGACACATTTTCTCCATACCACTGTGGCCAAGCGAAACTACATGTACCTTACTACCAATCGATTACTCTCCTGTGTGCAAAAAGCTGGTTTGTCCACTACAGCTTTCCCCCAAATTCCACAGCTAGGTGACATCTCTCAGGACAATGCTTCACAGCGTATTTAATTTTTTTTTCTGACTTCCTGACTAGTCAGGGCCCAAATTCAATTTGCCCTAAAGCAGTCCCGTGGGTATCCTGCTGGTGTCCATTCTCCCCACCTGCCCATCCAGCAGAACTGGGTTGCTGAAGTCATGAGTATTGGATTTACTCCAAAACACACATCCAATGTCTATCTATGTAGTATACTCAGCATCATATGGTGGGCCAAGGTTTTGAACAAGGACCTGAAACACAGTTGGTTCAACGACAGGGAAGTCATTCTCACAGCACACTGTGAAGCAAAATTGCACTTCTATGTCAAGCGTGTATTACACGCTCCCAAGCATTTACTACAATATTCTGCACTACGCTGAAGAAGCAGTAAGACCTAGTGGATAGAGCACGGGCCTGAGAGCCAGGGAACCTGGGTTCTAATCCCAGCTCCACCACTTACCTGCTGTGTGACCTTGGTTAAGTCAGTTCACTTTTTTGTGCTTCAGTTACCTAATTTGTAAACTGGGGATTGATGCTGGGACCTCTGAGTGGAACATGGACTGTGTCCAACCTGAATAGCTTGTAACTACCTCAGCACTTAGTAACTTTATGAATATCATAAAAAAGAGAGAAGAAAAACAAGGAGGAGTCAGTAGCTGGAGAACCTTAAGTCCTTTAATTTTCTAAAATATGAACAGAATACCTTTCTTTATATTCCAGTCCCTTGTAATGTACAGTTTCTTTGATTAGGACCATTTCTATTGTGGAGTTACTGAAATATTTATCAAGTTAAACTTATGTAATTTTATATATATGAGTTTCCTTAATTATATTTGCATATGCTTTCTTCTAATTACCTGACTTGCTAAATATTGAAATGATTTGATATTACCCATACCCTTCAATAAATATTTTAAAAGCTCCGGAGTTCCAACTTGATGATGCAGTTTATATATAATGCCTTATATACTCGTAAAAAAAGTTATTGTAAATCCGATTATTTCTGTGAGAGGAGAATTTTGTGTATCTCAATGGACTAGGAGAGTAAAAGCAGAAATTGCTTAAACTGGGACTCAACAGTTGACAAAACTGTTTTAACTGGGACTCAAAGAGTGAACTTCGCTCTGGGACAGACTGGTTCTGGGTTTATTAATTGATTTGGGAAACTTAAGGTGGACCAAACTAAAATATCTCTGAAAGGATGATAGTTGAATCTGGTTCTTTAAATGAGCCCCAGTGTAGCACATATCCTCATCACTCCGCCTTGGCCACCTAACGACCATTTGCCCTGATCTTCTGGACCATAAGTGGTTAATGTCAAGTTTCTTGACTAAAAGAAGAGGAGGATTCTTTCTGAATAATATAGAATTTTAATCATATAGCCCTGACAGAGCTCCTTAAAATCATGTTGAAAGGAGGAGATGTATGGTTGAGGACATTCCCAGATCAAATCAGCAGGAAAGTTTTGTCAGCAGCATTCATTATTCTGATTCCTTCTCATGTCACTTCTGCAAAATGTATTTCTTAGACAGCAAAGTAGAATTTTCACTGCTATCCTCATTTTGAAGTTTCTGTCTCAGAATCATGATGACGTGTTGCATTTTTATTTGACTGGGGCATAACATTAATCCTTTGGCAATTCTTAATGATTCACAGAATATGGCTTTGTTAGAGAAATTGATTTAATCAATAATTTCACTGAAGAAATGCAAAGAAGATAAAGCCTCCTGCTAAAGTTGTATCATTATTGAAGTAGCATAAATAAATCAGGCTGTCATGTTCATTACATAACGTTTCAGTGAGAAGATTTTAACCTGAATAAATTAGTGTCATAGGGATAATGCAGTTACCACTTGAAATGAAGTTTAACAAGATTATATTGGGTTTGCTATGGGAAGTTTTCATTACTGAGGGTAGAAAATGGAAGATAATCGTGTTCCGAGCAGAACAAAAAAGAGTTAAGGGTTATCTTTGGAGTCTTGAAAGTGTGTTGTCTTTCTCACATCAGGTGGATGGTAGCTATCGATCAGTGAACTTTTAGACTGTGAGCCCACTGTTGGGTAGGGACTGTCTCTATATGTTGCCAACTTGTACTTCCCAAGCACTTAGTACAGTGCTCTGCACACAGTAAGCACTCAATAAATACAATTGATGATGATGAACTTAAAAATGGGGTAGCTGGGTTTAGTTCCACTCAGTCAGTCAGACTGACCCCAAGCCTCAGCAAAGAGGGAGCGTACATCAGCTGGAAGCCTGGGAGTCCCTCTTAGCTGTGTCTTCAGTGGTGAAGACCTTTAATAATAATAATAATAATAATGATAGGCATTTATTAAGTACTTACTATATGCAAAGCACTCGTTCTAAGCATTGGGGAGGTTACAAGGTGATGAGGTTGTCTCACGGGGGGCTCACAGTCTTAATCCCCCATTTTACAGATGAGGGATCTGAGGCCCAGAGAATTTAAGTGACTTGCCCCAAAGTCACACAGCTGACAAGTGGTGGAGCTGGGATTTGAACCCCATGACCTCTGACTCCAAAGTGTGTGCTCATTCCACTGAGCCACACTGCTTCTTTGACACCAAGAATCCACCAGGGAGCAGGTGCAGTAATAATAATAATAATTTTGGTATTTGTTAAGCGCTTACTATGTGCAAAAACACTGTTATATAAACACTGGGGGGTACAAGGTGATCAGGTTTGCCCCATGTGGGGCTCACAATCTTAATCCCCATTTTACAGATGAAGGTAACTGAGGCACAGAGAAGTTAAGTGACTTGCCCAAAGTCACCGAGCAGACAAGTGGCAGAGGGGGGATTTGAACCATAACTTCTGACTCGCAAGCCCAGGCTCTTTCATTCATTCATTCATTGTCATAATTTATTGAGCGCTTACTGCGTGCAGAGCACTGTACTAAGCACTGTACTTTCCACTGAGCCACGAGTAGGAATCTTGACAATTAGCTAGCTGAAAGCAGAGGTATGCATCAGCTGCCTCATGCAGCGGCTCAGGACTACAGTCACCGGAGGGCATAAATGAGTTTTGCATGTAAAACTCTTAGGAGCACTTCCCTCTGTGGCCCTCCGAAAAAGAAGGGAATATGTTCTCCACCAAAAATAGCTTGCTTCTTCTGAGATTTGTGTCTGGCTGCAGTCTCTATTTCAGCTGGACAAATCAATGAAGAAATCACTGATACTTTCTTCCTGGAGGGTTGGTACACTGTCAGACAATGACAACATTGCCCCATCTGGGCCCCAGAACTCCCCTCCTTCTCCATAGCTACAGTCCACCACCACTCTCCCCAACTTCAAATACTCCTAAAATCACATCTCCTCCGAGGCCTTCCTTGACTTAAGCCCTCATTTCCCCGTGTTCACCCTCTGTGTCACCTTTGCCACTTGGCTGTGTATCCCTAAAACATATTGATAGTTACTCCAGCCCTACAGCACTTATGTTAAAACCCTTAATACTCTACTAATTTCCCCCTATCTGCAATTCATTTTGATGTCTGTCCCCCACTGTAGACTGTAAACTCCTTGTGCGCTGGGATCGTGCCTTCCAACTCTACTGTGGGCAAATAGTAAGCGCTTAAACAAATACCATCATTATTATTGTATTGCACTTCTCCCAAGGTCTTAGTACAGAGTTCTGCACACAACAAGCACTCAATATATGCCATTGATTGACTGACAGGCTTTTTCCAGTGGCATACACATCATCAACAAATTCAGTTGAATCCCTGATCACTTAATGGAGCTAGATAATGCCATCATCAGAGCATATGGCACAAAAGAATCCACTGTGATCATGATAAGGAGTGTTTCTATGAGGACCTACATCAATCATATTTATTGAGAGCTTACTCTGTACAGAGCACTGTACTAAGTGCTTGGGAGAGTATAACACAACATTATAACAGAGACATTCTCTGCCCACAGTAAGCTTACAGTCTAGAGGGCGAAAAAGATATTAAAATAAATAATTAAATCATGGATATGTAAATAAATGCTGGGAGGATGGAAGGGGGGATGAATAAAGGGAGTAAGTTGGAGTGATGCAGATGGGAGTGGGAAAAGAGGAAATGAGGGCTTGGTCAAGGAACTTGTGGGCAGGGAATGCCTGTTTATTGTTGTATTGTTCTCTCCCAAGCACTTAGTTCAGTTCTCTTCACAGGGTAAGTGCTCAATAAAAATGATTGTCATGAAAGTGAATGAGATGCCATTTGGAGGAGATGTGCCTTCGATCAGGCTTTGAACGTGGAGATAATAATCATCTGTTGGATATGAAAAGGGAGGGTTTTCCAGGCCAGAGGCAGAATGTGGGCGAGAGGACAAGGATTGTTCTGCAGAAAGACAAGTCATTATTCTAGGCTAATTTAATGCCAGAGGTAGCTGGGAGTTTGATGTCAGGCCCCCTGTGTCTTATAAGTTGTCACAGTACAGCATGACCTAGAGGAAAGAGCACTGTCCTGGGAGTCAGAGGGCCTGAGTTCTTAATCCCAGCTCTGACAATTGTTTGATTGTGTGACTTTGGGCAGATCACTTAAATTCCCTGGGCCTCAATTTCCTCAACTGTAAAAATTGGGGTTTAAATTCTACTCCCTCCTACTTTAGACTTGTGAGTTCCTTGTGGGATAGGAACTATGTCCAACCCGATTAATTAGTAACTACTCTGGAGTTTTAGAACAGTGCTTGACACATAATAAGTGCTTAACAAATAGAATAATGATAATGAAAATGATAATAATACTGCAAGTACAATCAATCAATCATATTTATTGAGGGTTTACAGGGTACAGAGCACTCTACTAAGCAATCAATCATTTGTAATTACTGAGTGGTTTCTGTGTGCAGAGCAGTGTATTAAGTGCTTGGAAGAGTAGTGAGTCAATCATTTATTGACCACTAACCATGTGCAGAACACTGTACTAGGCATTTGGGAGAGTACAATATAAAAATAAACAGACATATTCCCTTCCCACAAGGAGCTTATAGTGTAGCAGAGTTGAAAGACACATCCCCTACCCAACAAGGAGCTAACAGTCTAGAGGATGGCATTCTCCTTCTGAGAGAGAGAGAGAATGTGTTGTGTGTGTGTGTGTGTGTGTGTGAGTGAGAGAGAGAGAGAGAGAGAGAGAGAGAGAGAGAGAGAGAGAGAGTAACCAGGTGGTCATCTCAAATACAATTTACATAAGTTTTGACTCCAGCTGTTATATTCCGTGAGCTAACCAACAGAACAGATCAGGTTCTTGACTTGTTCTCAGACTCCAACTGCACAGATCTCTGTGAGTGCCTGATCAGTATTCAATATATCCACTTACAACACATCTGAAGTTGTCTTTGTCTTTGGTGATGAGAGCACGAATGCTAAGGAGGGCAACAGCTTCCAGAGATGATGCCCAGTCAAGCCTGAGAAATGATCAATGATCGGAATGTGGCTGCAATGGTCTACTGTTAGAGCACAGACCTGGGAATCAGAAGGACCTGGTTTCTAATCCTGACTCTGCCACCTGTCTGCTGTGTGACCTCGGACAAGTCACTTAACTGCAATGTGTCTCAGTTATCTCATCTGTAAAACGGAAATTAAGACTGTGAGTCCCATATGGGACACAGACTGTACCAAAACTGATTAGCTTTCAACTATCCCAGTGCTTAACATATAGTAAGCGCTTAACAAATGTCAAAAAAAATTGAGACAATGTAAGTCAGGGCTCGGAGGTGATGGTTGGGTCATATGATACAAATGGGCAATTAAGGATTGCCAAAATAATCTTTTACCCATATCTTAACAATTGAACCAGTCTAAGTTCCATTGATGGCCAGAAGAAAAGTACAAAGGCCCATACTGACACTGCCAATCAATCAATCAGATTTATTGAATGCTTACCGTGAGCAGAGCACTGTATTAAGCATTTGGAAGAGTACACTATAACAGAATTGGGAGACATGTTACCTACCAACAACGAGCTTACTGTCCAAAGAGAGGGAGACAGACATTAATATAAACAAATTACAGATAGATACATACTGAAGTGCTGTGGAGCTGAGGGAGAGGTAAATAAAGGATGAAAATCCAAGTGCAAGAGCAACACAGCAGGGAGGAAGACAATCAGGGAAGCCGTTCTTGGAGGAGATGTGTTATCAATGAAGTTTTGAAGGTTGGAAGAATGATCGTCTGTCAGAAGCACTAAGTGCAGTGCTCTGCACATAGTAAGCAACTCAGTAAATACCTTTGATTGACTGACTGGACGTGAAGAAGAGGAAGAGAGCATTCCAGGCCAGAGGCAGGATGTTGGTAGAGAGGTCAGCGGTAAGATAGACAAGATGGAGGTGCACTGCATAAGTTGAAATTAGAGAAGTAAAGTGTAAGGGAGCTAAGGTAGGAGGGGGAAAGGTGATTAAGTGCTTTAAAGACTGATGATAAGGGAGTAAGTGGTAAGTTGCTTGGCCATAGCCCAAGATCTCCTTGGTGCCAGGATCCAGGCCTTTAGAGAGAAAATGTATTCCTTCAGTGAAAGATAAATGTACTAGATGAAAATGAGAATGAAATTAGATGAGAATGAAATGAGAAGCAGTGTGGCTTAGTGGAAACAGCCCGGGCTTGGGAGTCAGAGGTCGTGGGTTCTAATCCTGGCTTTGCCACTTGTCAGCTGTGTGACTTTGGGCAAGTCACAACTTCTCTGTGACTCAGTTAACTCATCTGTAAAGTGGAGATTAAGACTGGGAGCCCTACATGGGACAACCTGATTACCTTGTATCTACCCAGCGCTTAGAACAGTGCTTGGCACATAGTACGCACTTAACTAAATACCATCAATTATTATTATTATATGAAAGGCTGCTTCAAGATCCAGAAAAAAAAACAGAAACACCGTCACATGCAAGATATGCAATGGATCACGTGCCATGACCTCTATAATATTAAATATTATATTCTATAATCAATAAAATCTCAGTGGTATTTACTGAGACACTTTATAATATACCATGGATTGAATTCTGTGTGCAGATCACTGTACTAAGCCCTTGGGAGAGTATAATACAACAGAGTTGGTAGACGTTCTACATAGAGATTACAGTCCACAAGAGGAGACAGACATTAATATACATTAATTATGGGAGCGCATTTGGGATGAGGCTGAGGCTAGGCATCTCAAAATGCACAGGGAGTGATGGACAAGCATAATGAGGTAGTAAAATAGAACATAGTAAGAAATATAATTCAGATATGTTGAATTACAAATTACAAGTATACTTGAATCAGGATTCTCCTACCTGTACCAATGATTAATCTGAAAGGTTCAATTTTAAAGATTGGGAAACTCTTGTTTTCTCAAATAGGTAAAAACAGTTAAACTATATTGAAAATTGTAACTTTCCTGTAAGTATTAATTTTGTACGGATTCAGATAAGAAGCACCCAGTATGTGTGTCCTGCTCTATCCATAATGTGAACGGATCTTCAGAGATTTGTTAAAAGCCTTTGAGAAATACAACATTTAGAGAAAATTTAAGCAATATCTGCAATCTACCTTTTCATTAGGTTGGGAAAAATGCACAAAATACCCTGGAATTTTTTTAAAAAAATCCCAACAACAGTAATATAGAAAGTACTTTTTTCTCCCTAAACTTCAAAGTGCTTTGAAAATATCATCTATTTCAGTTTCGTAAGATCATTTGGAAGCAAGTGGCAAGTTAATAATTGTAATAATTAAATGCACTTCGCTTTTCGTTCTTACTTTTGTAAGATGTCTGGGATAGGAACAGACAGTAAAACACTTATGAAGTGCAAAAGTCCTGATTCAGAGTTTTCCAGCATCTCAAAAGTTTATGGACTTTAACAACAATAGTAATGACATTATTATTATTATTATTATTAATAATAATAGTGGTATTTGTTAGGCACTTACTATGTGTCAAGGACTGTACCTGTACCTGTGGTGAGGTAGATACAATATAATAAGGACCCCACAATGGGTGTGAGCCCACTGTTGGCGTAGGGGACTGTCTCTATATGTTGCCAACTTGTACTTCCCAAGCTTAGTACAGTGCTCTGCACACAGTAAGCACTCAATAAATACAATTGATTGATTGATTGACTTATAGTCTAAGTAGGAAAGAAAACAGGTATCAAATCTCCATTTGCAGATGAGAGAGCTGAGGCACCGAGAAGGTAAGTGACTTGCTCAAGGTCACATGATGGTAAGCAGAGGAACCAAGATTTAAAACCAGATCTGTTCTCTTTTCACTAGGACCCGCTGCTTCCCTGTCCCAAATTTTCAAAGACACTGTCTTTGCCTGTAGAATGAAAATCCCAGATTTTCCCCCTATCACCAGTTTCATCTCCAGAGGTCAGAGCGCGTCCTTGCCCACTTTATAACTGAAAGTTATCCTTTTCCAGTGAGTGCATTTCTGGGATCTTCAGTCAATCCAATGGGATTTATGGAGGGCTTGTGCTATGGAAAGCACTGTACTAAGGCATTTGAGAGAGTACAATACATTAAATTTGGTAGACATGATCCCTGTCCACATGGAGCATACAGTCTAGAGGGGGAGACAGTCACTAAAGCCAATTACAGATGAGGGAAATATTAAGTGCAATCCCAAACCCATTTTTTCTTCACCTCTCCTGACATACCCTGCTTCCTTGAAGCCTCAGTGGTGACTAGCCAGATGGGACTCTTGTGCTTCTGTGCCTCGTTCTTGCCTGTCCCACCGTGGACCCCTGGCCCCATGTCCTTGCCCCTAGTCCCCCTAGCCTGAATGCCCCTCCCTCCACACATCCACCGAGCTAGCATCACTTCCTCCCTTCAAAGCCCTACTGAGAGCTCACCTCCTCCAGGAGGCCTTCCCAGACTTTTTCCTCTCCTCCTCCCCATAACCCTCCAACCCCTGCCTCCTTTCCCTCCCCACAGCACTTGCATATATTTGTACAGATTTTATAATGTATTTATTTTACTTGCACATATTTGCTATTACTAATTATTTTGTTAATGATGTACATATAGCTATAATTCTATTTGTTCTGACAATTTTGACACCTGTCTACATGCTTTATTTTGTTGTCTGTCTCCCCCTTCTAGACTCTGAGCCTGTTGTTGGGTAGGGAACCATCTTCTATATGGCTGCCGACGTGTACTTCCCAAGCGCTTAGTACAGTGTTCTGCACACAGAAAGCGCCTCAGTAGATAAAATTGAATGAATGAATGAATGACTCTGAGACCCAGGGTGTTTCCAGACATTCAGTGGTAGAGGGGAAGTGTGTCAGTGGGAACTGATTCATTGCTATAATCCTGGAATGCCTAGGTGGATAGCACTGGCCATGGGAAGCAAAATGACCTAGCAGAGAGAGCACGGGCCTAAGAGTTAGGGGAATCTGGGTTCTAATTCTGACTCTGCCATCTGTCTGCTCTGTGACCTTGGGCAAGTCACTAAACTTCTTAGTGCCTTAGGTTACTAGACTTTTCTAGACTGTGAGCCCACTGTTAGGTAGGGACTGTCTCTATATGTTGCCACCTTGTACTTCCCAAGTGCTTAGTACAGTGCTCTGCAGACAGTAAGTGCTACAATAAATACGATTGATTGATTACCTCATCTGTAAAGTGGGCATTTATGACTGTGAGCCCCAAACGGGACAAGGACTGTGTCCAAACTGAATAACTTGTATCTACTCCAGCACTTAGTACAGTGGCCAGCACGTAGTGAGCATTTAACAAATACCATTAGAAAATAGGCGAAGGAATGTAGTTGATGTTCAGAGTGAACAGAAGGAACTGCTCCCTGCCCACAATCCCAATGGCCATTAATCTACTAAAATGGCAGGTGTAATAGCCTAAGACTTGTTGATGGGCCTCTGAGCTTTCATGAGATGTGGTTCCTGAAAGCTGCAGCTAGGTCAATCAATCAATCAAATCATGTTCATCATTAATAATAATAACAATAATCGTTTAAGTACTTACCATATGCACACAATGTACTAAGCTAAGACTGTATTAAGATAAGCAGGTCCCATATGGGGATCACCAACCTAAGTGGCAGGGACAACAGGTTTTGAATCCCTAGTTTGCAGATGAGGGAACTGAGGCACAGAGAAGTTAAGTGATTATCCCAAGATCACACATAAGGTATGTGTAGAGCCTGGACTTCATTGAGCACTTACTATGTATAGAGCACTTTACTAAGAGCTTGGGAGAGTAACACTTGATAGGTTTGGTAGATAATGTTCACTGCCCAAAAGGAGCCTACAATCTAGAGGGGGAGATAGACTAATGGAAATACATAATAAACAGATATTTATATAAGTGCTGTAGGGCCTAAGGGTGATGGAGTGAATAAAGGGGGCAAATCCCATAGGCATTGGTCCCAAGTGTCTCAATGTTAGGCAGAGCAAATCCTATGAGCCCTAAATGACTCCACAACTATTCATTCAATCAATTAATCATACTTAACTGAGTGCAGAGCACTTGTACTTTACTGCAGAGACAAGAGTATAAACAGATTTGACAGGACACAACGATTTGTACACAATGAGCTTACAGTCTAGAGATGAACTTACAGGATAGAGTCAAGTTTAAAGTACTATTTCATCTGCCCAGCACTACCCAAACACTGAGGGCATGGTTTCTGTTATTTTTATTTCATTCACTTCAATCATATTTTATTGAGCGCTTACTGCGTGCAGAGCTCTAGTACTAAGCTCTTGGGAAGTACTAAGTTGGCAACATATAGGAGCGGTCCCTACCCAACAATGGGCTCACAGGCTGAAGGGGGAGACAGACCATGAAACAAAACATGTGGACAGATGTCAAGTCAATCAGAATAAATAGAAATAAAGCTAGATGCACATCATTAACAAAATAAATAGAATAGTAAATATGTGCAGGTAAAATAAATAGAGTAATAAATCTGTACAAACATATATACAGGTGCTGTGGGGAGGGGAAGGAGGTAGGGCAGGCAGGATGGGGAGGAGGAGAGGATAAAGGGGGCTCAGTCTGGGAAGGCCTCCTGGAGGAGGTGAGCTCTCAGTAGGGCTTTGAAGGGAGGAAAAGAGCTAGCTTGGCAGATGTGCGGAAAGAGGGCATTCCCATTCCAGTCCAGGGGGTGGACGTGGGCCAGGGGTCAATGGCGGGACAGGTGAGAACGAGGGTACAATGAGGAGGTTAGCAGCAGAGGAGCAGAGGGTGCGGGCCTGGCTGTAGAAAGAGACAAGGGAGGTGAGGTAGGAGGGGGTGAGGTGATGGACAGCCTTGAAGCCAAGAGTGAGGAGTTTTTGCTTGATGCGCAGGTTGACTGGCAGCCACTGGAGATTTTTGAGGAAGGGAGTAACATGCCCAGAACATTTCTGCACAAAGATGATATTGGGCAGCAGCGTGAAGTATGACTGACAGGGGGGAGAGAGACAGGAAGATGGGAGACTCCAGAGAGGAGGCTGATGTAGTAATACAGTCGGGATAGGAGGAGAGATTGAACCAGCAAGGTAGCTGTTTGGATGGAGAGGAAAGGGCAGATCTTGCATTCATATTGACAAACATTGCTTTCAGGACATCTCAATCTGGGTGTCCCCCAACACTTCAAATTAAACACTGTACAAACTGAACTCCTAATGTTTCTACCTAAGCCATGTCCTCCCTCTTGTCTTTCCCATCAATGCAGGCAACACCACTATCCTCCCCTGTCTCACAAGCCCATAACCTTGGCACTATCTGCAACTCATCCCTCTCATTCAGCCCACATAGTCAGTGTCACAGAATTGCTTAAATCACTCTTTCCTCTCCATCCCAAACTGCTATTATGCTGATCTAACTGCTTACTCATATCCCGACTACATTAATCAGCCATCTCACTGAAACTTGCTCTGATCTGTCTCTCCCCCAGTCCAAGTTCATCACCTTCGCTTTGGTTGTCCAGATCATTTTTCTTAAAAACACTCAGTCCTCAGTCACACATCTCCCATTTCCTGAGGAATCTCAATGATTGCCCCCCACCCATTTCCACATAAAACAAAATACTCTTTACTATTGGTTTTAAAGCACCCCTCTCCCACCTAACCCTCACTGATTTCCTACTACAATCCAGTCCGCAAATTTGGTTCCTCTAAAACCCTACTTACTCACTGTACCTCAATCCCATCAATCCTCACCACCCAACCCCCCTGATCAAATCCTCCCTCTGGCCTGAAACTGTTTCCCCATTCATATACACACAGACACCCTGCCACTCGTCTCACCCTTCAAATCTCCCTCCAAGAGGCCTTCTCTGACTAAGCCCTCATTTCTCCTACTGTCCCTCCCTTCTGTGTTGCCTATGCACTCAAATCTGTATAATTTGAGTATGTGATATTCACCCAACTCTCAGCCCCACAGTTCATAAATACATGTCCATAATTTATTTTAACCATTTGTCTCTCCTCTAGACTGTAAAACTCCTTGTGGACAGGGACCCTGTCTACCAAACTCTGTATTATCACCTTCTTCCAATGCTTAGTGCAGTGTTCTGCACACAGCAAGTTCTCAGTAAATACCTCTGATGGATGATTGCTTATAAGCAGGCTGGACCATAGCAGGACACCCCAACAGCTTCTCTGTGGTGTGATAAAATAGGGAAAATGAAAGCAGGGTGCACAAAATTAAAACTTCAAAGACACAGTGAAGCAAAACTTAAAATGACATACCAGACTGTGAGCATTCGGAAAACGAGAGCAATAGAAAAGCCCCTCCCTTTCCTCTTCTTCCATCCCCTTCTTCGTCACCCTGATTTGCTCCCTTTAGTCATCCTTTCAGCAATCAAAATAGGACAGCTACCCAGAGCGGGAGACTTTAGGAAGATTTTGCCACTCAGAGGGAATTAATCCAAACCAATCTTATTACTGCAGTGCTTACTGTGAACAGAGCATTGTACTAAGTGCTTGGGAGAGTACAATATAACAATATAATAGAGTTGGTAGATACATTTCTTGCCACAATGAGCTTAGAGTCTAGAGGACTAGCTTGCCATACATTAGACCCCAGGACCCTTAATTACACTCTGCACACAGTAAGCCATCAATAAATACCCATTGATTGATTGGTTTTACCAGTCACGCCCCCATGCACATAGGAAAAATCTCATCACCCAGGGCTGTGTGATGGCCCCACCTAAAAGACGGTAGTATTCTGGGTCCTTGGGACACTCACTAGACACACACTGGCGGTTGCAGAAGCCGCCCCCCATGGTCATTGGAACCAGCTAGTGGGAGGAAGAAATAGAATTACAGCATCCTCCCTCTTCGTGTCTGACAAAGCAATGACTCTTCCTTCCACCCCAAAAGCCTTACTGAAGGCAGATGTTCTCCAAAAAGCCTCCTCTGACTAAGTCCTCCTTCCCCTCTTTTTCCCACCCACTTCACTGTCACCCCTGTTTTGCTCTCTTTAGTCATCCCCTCTCCCCAGCCCCACAGCACAGTCATCCATATCTGTAATTGTATTCATTTGTATTAATATCTGTCTCTCCCTCTAGACTGTGAGCTTGTTGTGAGCAGGAAATGTGTCTGTTAGTTATACTCATACTCTCCCAAGTGCTTAGTACAGTGCTCTGCTACAGTAAGCACTCAATAAATATGATTGGCATCCCTGTGGTGATTTTGTACTGTCCCTTCTAGACTGTGAGCCCGCTGTTGGGTAGGGACTGTCTCTATGTGTTGCTGACTTGTACTTTCCCAAGCGCTTAGTACAGTGCTCTGCACACAAGTAAGCACTCAATAAATACGATTGATTGATAGTACATCCCCTGAGCTCAACATCTTGAAGAGGGCTCATGGTGGAGGACATGCAGCAGGGGCATTGGCTGACCCAAGGGCAGTCAAATCTTACTTCAAAGCCATATTAAACTAAGAGAGAGAGAGAATAAGCAGTTCAGGGAACAAATAAACCAAACAAAAAATGAAGCGGCCATTTTTGTTCCAGCCAGGCAGACTTCACATTTCACTCAACCCCTGGTTATGGAAATGCTGAATCTCCCAGTCAGGGCACCCAATATAATAACAGTAATTTTAGTGTTCACTAAGCACTCACCTATGTGCCCAAGCTCAGGGGACAGATACAAAATCATCTGATCAGACTCACCTCTGGCATAATTGCAGACCTGAAATTTTCTGGACTCACAGTTTCTCAATCCTTCCTGCCCGTGGATCGACTGTTTAGCATGCTGTACCAGAGAGCATTTTTCTTCCAGTGAGACTGGGTAAAGGCTGCTTTCCTGAGATTGTGGTAGGTTAGTGATACTTTTTTTCCCTACTGCATCTGTAAAAGTCAAGTTCGGGATATAATGGAAAGCAAAACACCTGGCCACGTTGTATCCCTGCTCTGGATTTGCATTTCTCTGTTCCTCTCAAAGTCTATAGATTGAGTAACCAGCTGCATAGTGTGAGGTCATGGACACAGTCTGGGTGACCACCTTAAATGCTCTTATCCTAAGGCCCAACTGAACCTCATTTTTACCCTTTTCAAGACCTCACATTTTAGATGAATTAACAAGAGTAGTATCTCTAAATTCCTGGGGTTCAATAGGAGTTCCCACTGGTATGAGCCTGGTAGAATATAAGCTCCCTGAGAGCTGTGAGTGTCTATCTTGTCCATTTATTTTGTCTATTAGTCCCTAGACTCCACTGCTTGTCTGTTTGGTGACTTTGCTTAAGTCACTTCACTTCTCTGGGGCCTCAGATACCTCATCTGTAAAATGGGGATTAAGACAGTGAGCTTATGTGGTACAGGAAATGTTTCCAACCTGATTTGCTTGTATCCACACGGCACTTAGTACAGTGCCTGGCACATAATAAGTGCTTAACAAAGATAATTATTATTATTATCATTCTCTCCATAATGTCTACAGAGTAAGTGCTCAATAAATACCATTGATTGATTTTTTTGATTGCTGGGTAACTTGGGATCTAGGGTGACAGGCCAGGCAACCATTCTGAAATGTGGCTCAATCTATGGGCCTAGCAGGAGGGCAAAATTGATCAATCAGTGGTATTTCTAGGGCACTTAGTGCCAGAGCACTGTACTAAGTGCTTGGGTGAATATGATAAGCAGAGCTGGTAGTTCCCTATCCACAGTGCACTTACAGTCTAGAGGGAGAGAATGGACATTAATGTTAATACATAATTTATAAAATATAAATTATAGATAAGTACATATATGCTATGGGGCTGAGGGTGGGTGGAACACCAAATGACCGAAAGGGCACAAGATCCAAGTGTGATCTGTGCGAAAGTGGATAGACCCAGAAAATGAACAAAAAATATTGTCTAACCCACAAGTGGGTCGTATATGCTGATTCATCCTCATATTGCTATCACATTGGAAACTTTGAAAATAATTGCAGGAAAAATTCTTCTTATTCCTTTAGTTCATTGCATCCATGGTGTTCTTAGCTGAAGAGCCAATAACAGTTCTGTTCAATCCTTTTAAAAATAGGTCAAGAAACTATCTTACACATGACCCATAAAATTGGGGGGAAAAAAGAATATTTAAAAACAATCATACCAATATTTGCAGCAGGCTATGATAAAAAACAGTTCATTTTGTTCTCCTTTACTTATTTGTATAGACAAGTGATTAAATGTTTCCATATGAGGGGAATTAAATACTCTCATCAAACATAATGAAATAAAATGTAAACAGATGAATTTTAATGTCATGCATTTCAGTATACTATGGCTCATTAAACCCTATTCATTATTAACCTGGAATCCCATAATTTACTATTTGCTGGAACTCTAGCCATGTGCCAGATGTCAACCTTCTCTTTATCATAAGTTCTAGCCCCTGGG
The DNA here is from genome assembly GCF_015852505.1 of Tachyglossus aculeatus. Taxonomy (NCBI): domain Eukaryota; kingdom Metazoa; phylum Chordata; class Mammalia; order Monotremata; family Tachyglossidae; genus Tachyglossus; species Tachyglossus aculeatus. The sequence continues at coordinate 98,940,617 of NC_052066.1, read as the reverse complement.
GCAGCTGCATATTTATGGCCAAACCTATCACCCCAGTGGCAGTGACCTTGAAGCCAAATCTTTATTGGAAGTTGGGCACCATTAAATAGTGGTGCTGCAGTCAGCCTTAACTTCGGTCAATGTGATGAAGTAAGGATGCCCAGCGGCTGAGTTGGGGGAAAGCAGATTTAGCATTAAATTTCCCACACAGTCTAAAGGCAGTCTTTTACATTTAAATTCTACTTCCCTGAAATGCTTTCACAGAGATCAACATAGAAAACAGCCTGGCTGTTTGAAGCAGCATGGCTTAGTGGAAAAAACCCAGGCTTGGGGTTCAGAGGATGTGGGTTCTAATCCTGGCTCCACCAATTGTCTGCTGTGTGACCTTGGGCAAGGCACTTAACTTCTCTGTGCCTCAGTTACCTCATCTGGAAATTGGGGATTAAGACTGTGAGCCCCAAGTGGGACAACCTGATTACGTTGCTTAGAACAGTGCCTGGCACATAGTAAGCACTTAACAAGACAATTATTATTATTGTAAAACATGGAAAACTCTATTTTGACTGTGTGTGTGTGTGTGTGTGTGTGTGTGTGTAGCTGTACTTTGTTTTTAACATTGTCCCTCCTTCCTATTGGTGTGATCCTCTCCTTGCGTGTGTGTGGACAGTCCATTCCATAACTTGTGCCCACAAAGATCATCCCTTGCAATGCTAATACACGTGGCTGGGCCTGCTCACTGACTTTGAGACAGATTTTTGGTTACCAATTTTCCTCAAATCTCTGTTCAATGAGACCAATCGCTCTTTTGATTGCCTCACCCAAGGCTGATCTCTCTGCAGCTTTCTTTATTTCAGGGAAGCAGCAGGGCCTAGTGGATACAGCACAGGCCTGGGAACCAGAGGATCAGAGTTCTAATTCTGGCTCCACCACTTACTGGCTGTGTGAACTTGGGTGAGTCACTTAAATTCTCTGTGCCTCACTTTTCACAACTGAAAATAGGAATTAAAATACCGGTTCTCCCTCCTATTTAGGCTGTGAGCCCTATGTGATGATGATGATGGTATTTGTTAAGCGCTTACCATGTGCCAAGCACTGGGGTAGATACAAGGTAATCAGGGTGTCCCACATGGGGCTCACAGTCTTAATCCTTATTTTACAAATGAGGTAAGTGAGACACAGAAAAGTTAAGTGGCTTGCCCAAGATCACACAACAGACAAGTGGCGGAGGTGAGGCTAGAACCCACATCCTCTGATTCCAAAGGCCGTGCTCTTTCCACTGAGCCTCTTCCACTGCTTCTCATGTAGGACAGGGAGTGCGTCCAACTTGATTTAGTTGTATCTACCCCAGCACATAGTAAGCAATTAATAAATACCATAAAAAATTATACCACACAACTGCACTGTATTAGCTTACATAATAATAATAATAATAATGACATTTATTAAGCACTTATTATGTGCCAAGCACTGTTCTAAGTGCTGGGGAGGTTATAAGGTAATCAAAGTTGTCCCACAGGAGGCTCACAGTCTTAATCCCCATTTTACATATGAGGGAACTGAGGCACAGAGAAGTTAAGTGACTTGCCCACAGTCACACAGCTGACAAGTGGCAGAGCTGGGATTAGAACCCATGACCTCTGACTCCCAAGCCCGTGCTCTTTCCAGTGAGCCACATGCTTCTGTGAGCTCCATGTGAGACAGAAACTGGGTCTGATCTGCTTATGTTGGTCTCTACCCCCCCCCTCTAGTATGCTACTGGAAATGGTAAGTGGTTAAACATTATTTTAAATTATTACTATTATTATTACTATTACTATCTACCCTTCATAAGAGGTGTGATTTGAACCCAGTGCTAAGCACTTAGCACAGTGCTTTGCACACAGTAATCGCTCAATAAATACGATTGAATGAATGAACCGAAGCTCTCTGACTCCCACACTCATTCTCTCTCCACTAGGCCATTCAAAGGTGCTATTGAATTCATTCAATCGTATTTATTCATTCATTCAATCATATTTATTGAGCGCTTACTGTGTGCAGAGCACTGTACTAAGCACTTGGGAAGTACAAGTTGGCAACATATATTGAATGACACACCTCTCTCCCACAAAAGTGCTATTATGGGCCTGCTTATGTTTCCATTCATTCATTCAGTCAGTCAGTCAGTTGTAATAATAATAATGGCATTTGTTAAGCGCCTACTATGTACAAAGCACTGTTCTAAGTCATATTTATTGCGTGTGTACTGTAAGCAGAGCACTGTACTAAGCTCTTGGGAAAGTACAGTGCAACAATAAACACATTCCCTGCCAACAACAAGTTTGCAATCTGGAGGCAGGGAAACAGACATCAATACAACTAAATAACTGACAAATATGTATGTAAGTGCTGTGGGTGTAGGAGGAGGGAAGATCAAAGGGAGCAAGTCAGGGAGAGGCAGAAGAGAGTTGAAGAAGAAAGGAGAGCATTTATTCTGGGAAGGCTTCTTGGAGGAGATGTGCCTTTAATAAGGCTTTGAAGAGAGGGGGAGTAATTTCTGCAGGATTTGAGGACTGAGGGCATTCCAGGGCAGAGGCAGGATGTGGGCTAGGGGTTGGCAGTGAGATAAGCGAGATCAAGGCACAATCAGAAGGTTAGCACTAGAGGAGCGAAATGTGCTGGCTGGGTTGTAGAAGGAGAGTAGCTAGGTGGAGGTAAGAGGCGCAAGGTTGGTGAGGAGTTTTATTCCTAGAGCTCTAGCCTAGAGCTAGGGAAAGGGAAAAGTATTTCTCCTGCCAATGGTTATGTGCTGGAGCAGAGACTTAAGTGACTTGTTCTGAGCCATCCGTACTCTCTTCCTGGTCCTCCAGGGTCTAGCCTGCCTAGGAGCCGGAGGAGAGGGGATAGCAGGTCTGTGGCCTTGGAACACTTCTGCGAGACCTCACCGGCACTGGCCATTGCTATGCTCTAATCCATTCCATAAGTCATTGAACACTATATTAACACAGGCTGTAATGAGGATTGGGAATCGTTTTTGTTTTCTTGTAAAAAAAAAAAAAAAATCAGCAGAAATGTACGTTAAGAAAAGCTAAAAAACAAACTACCGAATAAATCCCAAAATAAAAATGGAGGAAAAGAACTCTATCAGTGCTTTAATTTTTTTAAATGCCTTTTAACTTTTGACAGAACTTCACTCTTCTAATATCCCTGTGAGGTAGGCAGGCTTGAATGCTTTCCTGTATTTTAATAGATGAGGAAACTGAGGTCCAGACAGTTAGGGAAGCAGCATGGCAGAGTGAATAGAGCACAGGTCTGAGAGTCAGAAGGACCTGAGTTTTATTACCGGCTCCTCTACTTGTCTGCTGTGTGATCTTAATAATAATGATGGCATTTATTAAGTGCTTACTATGTGCAAAGCACTGTTCTAAGCACCGGGGTAGATACAAGGTAATCAAGTTGTCCCACGTGGGGCTCACAGAGTTAATCCCCATTTTCCACATGAGGTAACTGAGGCCTGGAGAAGTTAAGTGACTTGCCCAAAGTCACACAGCTGACAAGTGGCGGAGCTAGGATTTGAACCCATTACCTCTGACTCCAAAGCCCTGGCTCTTTCCACTGAGCCATGCTGCATGCTGCACACAGTAAGCGTTCAATAAATATGATCGAAAGAATGAATGATCTTGGGCAAATTGCTTGATGTTTTCATGCCTCAGTTACCACATCTGTAAAATGGGAATTAATACTGTAAACCCACGTGGGCCAGGGACTATGTCCAAATACTATGTCCAAACTGATCTCCAGTGACTACCAATCAATCTGCGCATCAGGCAGAAACTCCTCACCCTGGGCTTCAAGGCTGTCCATCACCTCGCCCCCTCCTACCTCACCTCCCTTCTCTCCTTCTACAGCCATGCCCGCACCCTCTGCTCCTGCGCCACTAATCTCCTCACCATGCCTCATTCTCGCCTGTCCCGCCGTCGACCCCCAGACCACGTCCTCCCCCTGACCTGGAATGCCCTCCCTCTGCCCATCCGCCAAGCTAGCTCTCTTCCTCCCTTCAAGGCCCTACTGAGAGCTCACCTCCTCCAGGAGGCCTTCCCAGACTGAGCCCCCTCCTTCCTCTCCCCCTCGCCCCCCTCTCCATCCCTCCCATCTTACCTCCTTCCCTTCCTCACAGCACCTGTATATATGTATATATGTTTGTACATATTTATTACTCTATTTATTTGACTTGTACATATCTATTGTATTTATTTTATTTTGTTAATATGTTTGGTTTTGTTCTCTGTCTCCCCCTTCTAAACTGTGAGCCCACTGTTGGGTAGGGACTGTCTCTATATGTTGCCAACTTGTACTTCCCAATTGCTTAGTACAGTGCTCTGCACACAGTTAGCGCTCAATAAATACGATTGAATGATTGATTGGTTACCAAATCTGTAAAATGGGATTAATACTGTAAGCCCATGTGGGCCAAGGACTATGTCCAACCTGATTAGCCTGTATATGACCCAGCACTTAGAAAAGTACTTAACATATAATTGCCATCATTATTGTTACTGCAATTTAAGAGTCTTTTCCGGGACCATGTATGCCGTAGCAAACCAAAGGCAGAACTGGGCCTAAAATTCTAGTCACCTGACTGCTAGAACCATGCTCTAAACCAGCCTGTCCCCCAAAACTCCCTATGCCTCAGTTCCCTCATCTGCAAAATGGGGGACTCAATCTGATCAGTCAATCCCATTCTCCCTCCTACTTAGATTGTGACTCCATATGGGACCTGATTATCTTGTATCTACCTCAGCACTAAATTACAGCACCTAATAATAATAATAATAATAATGGCATTTATTAAGCACTTACTATGTGCAAAGCACTGTTCTAAGCACTGAGGACGTTACAAGGTGATCAGGTTGTCCCACGTAGGGCTCACAGTCTTAATCCCCATTTTACAGATGAGGTAAATGATGCACAGGGAAGTTAAGTGACTTGCCTGAAGTCACACAGCTGCCAAGTGGCAGAGCCAGGGTTTGAACCCATGGCCTCCGACTCCAAAGCCCGTGCTCTTTCCACTGAGCCATGCTGCTTCTCTAAGTTGGCACATGGTAAGTGCTTAACAAAAACTATTATTAATATTATTGTTATTATCAGTATTACCCTTCCCTTCTGCCAATCTGCAAAATGGGGATCCAGTCCTCTTATCCCGCCTAATTAGATTGTGAGCCCCATATGGAACTGATTATCTTGTATCTACCTCAGTGCTTAATACAATGCTTGGCACATGGTAAGCACTTAACAAAAACAATTATTATAATTATTATTATTATTATTACCCTTCTCCACTGTCAAATCCTTAATGCATTTTGCCCTTGATATCCAGAAATCCAAGGAATTCCCTCCACAGTTGTTAATCATAAGAAAGCTGGCTCTTAGGATAATGGTTGTATCTACCCTCGGGCAAGCTTAATGGCCAGAAGAAAGGATTTCAACAAACACTGATTTCACAGACAACAGCGATTTCCCAACAGCAATTAACCACCCCTGGCTTGTTAGCCTATTGACACTGATTGTTTTTTATCAACCTCAGCACAAAGAGCTGAAAAACATCGGAGAGATGTGGGATTTCTCCTTAAAGATCCCGGCCCACTGACTGTACTGGCTCTAATTAAAGCCACTGAGGGCCCCCAGCTAACATCTAGGTGGAGAAAACTCAACAGCACAAATGTTATCTATCCACCAGGTAATAATAATAATAATAATGATGGCATTTGTTAAGCTCTTACTATATGCAAAGCACTGTTCTAAGCGCTGGGGAGGATACAAGGTGATCAGGTTGTCCCACGTGGGGCTCACGGTCTTAATCCCCATTTTACAGATGAGGTAACTGAGTCCCAGAGAAGTTAAGTGACTTGCCAAAGTCACACAGCTGACAATTGGCAGAGCTGTGATTTGAACCCATGACCTCTGACTCCCAAGCCCGTGCTCTTTCCATTGAGCCATGCTACTTCTCTGGTAGTGGGGTGGTGGCTGGAGAGAGGGATGAAAACAGGTTTGATTCACAACGCAACATTCAGAAGTTCCAAGATTCTCTCTGATCCAACTTTTTATTGAACCGCAAGCCATTCTTAATGAACTCCTGAGCTACCTGGCTACTTTCAACATTAACTTCAATAGTTCATCGAGTTCCCCTAAACTAACAATAGATTACTTTCTGTCCTTTTCACTTATTCATGATTTGGCTAATGATCTCAGGATTTCTCTGATCTCTGATGTGGGGATTTGTGAAGGGCACTCGGGCATCAATCTGCTGAAAAGAACAGAGATTCTAACCCAGAGCTGGAGCCCCTCTGGACAGAGTCCCTCCGGACAAGGTGGACAACCTCCTCTGCTCAAGTTGGCTATCCCTCTCATATTTTAATTATGACTGTCCGCTTGAGAGTAGGGAGGAAAGTCATTCAGTCCTATTTATTGAACGCTTCCTCTGTGCAGATCACTGTACTAACCACTTGAGAGTACAATACAACAATAAACAGACACATTCCCTGCCCACAACAAGCTTACAGTTTAGAGGGGAATCTCAGGCCAATCAATTAATCAATTGTATTTATTGAGCGCTTACTGTGTGCACAGCACTGTACTAAGCGCTTGGGAAGTACAAGTTGGCAACATATAGAGACAGTCCCTACCCAACAGTGGGCTCACGAGGGCCAGGATCATCATCCCCACCAAGGACATTTATTGAGTGCTCACTCTGTGCAGAGCACTGTATGAAGCACTTGGCAGACTACAATAAAGCATCACCAAAAGCCCAAACAGCCTTGACAGAGCTATATTCAACCAAGACCCATCTTTCTCCCTCTCTCTCTTTTAGTGGTATTTGTTAGCACCTACTATACATCAAGCTCTGTTCTAAGCACTGGGGTAGATACAATCAAATCGGGTTGGGCACAGTCCTTGTCCCACATGGAGCTCACAGTCTTTCTAGGAGGGAGAACAGATATTGAATCCCCATTTTGCAGTTGAGGAAACTGAGGCAGGTAGAAGTTACATGACTTGCCCACAGTCACAGAGCAGGCAAGTAGTGAAGGTCGGATTAGAACTCAAGTCCTCTGATTCACAGATCTGTGTTCTTTCCACTAGGCCATACTGCTCCCTTGGAGGACCCTATTTCAAACATGTACCAGGAATATGGTATTCACCCCACCCTCAGCCCCACAGCACTTAAGTACATACCTACATACCTATGTATTGCATATTATGAATTACTTACATTAATGTCTGCCTCCCCCTTTAGACTGTCAGCTCGTTGTGGGGAGGGAACCTGTCTACAACTCGTATTATATCTCCCAAGCACTTGGTACCGAGCCCTACACTCAGTAAATAATCAATAAATACCACTGATAATGAACACAGTCCTACTTTAGATGACACCAGAAAATACCTCATCTGTAAAATGGGGATGACGTGAGCCCCATGGCTCACACAGGGACTGTGTCCAACCTGATTAGCTTGTATCCACCCCACTGTTTAGTACAACAGTGTGGTTCAGTGGAAAAAGCCCAGGCTTTGGAGTCAGAGGACATGGGTTCGAATCCCTGCTCCGCCACATGTCTGCTGTGTGACCTTGGGCAAGTCACTTAACTTCTCTGAGCCTCAGTTACCTCATCTGTAAAATGGGGATTTAGACTGTGAGCCCCACGTGGGACAATCTGATCACCTTGTATCCCCCAGTGCTTAGAACAGTGCTTTGCACATAGTAAGCACTTAACAAATGCCATCATCATCATTATTCAGCGCTTAGAACAGTGCTGTGTACATAGTAAGCGCTTAATAAATGCCATCATTATTATAACAAGTCTCACGGAGGAAACTGTAAGCTCTTTGTGGGCAGTAATCATACCTACCAACTTTATTGCATTGTACTTTCCCTAGTGCTTAGAACAGTGCTCTGCACCCAGTAAATGCTTGATAAATACCACTGATTGATTGAAATGCTATTGATTGATGGAGTAGAGTCCAAATTTAATAGAATTGGCCAAATAAAACCATCCCCTGGATGGGAAGGCAGATTCAGTGGGCTTTGGAGCCTGGACCTGGACTGAATTAGAAGCTGGACTGGGAGCCGACCTAAATGAGCTGAGGTGTTGAAAGCTATGATCTTTAATTCCCACTGGGCAATTTAACTTCTGTCTACTGGGCCCTGGTCCAATGTCCTACCCTGATCTGATTAAAGTCAAATAGGTGCAGCTGAGGCCTAAAGCTTTGGCCTGGATAATAATAATAGTAATGGCATTTCTTAAGCGCTTGCTACGTGCCAAGCACTGTTCTAAGCATCTGGGTAGACACAAGGTAATCAGGTTGTCCCACGTGGGGCTCACAGTTGTAATCCCCATTTTACAGATGAGGTAAATGAGGCACAGAGAAGGTAAGTGACCTGCCCAAGGTCACACAGCAGACAAGTGTTGGAGCCAGGCTTAGAACCCACGTCCTCTGACTCCCAAGCCTGGGCTCTTGCCACTAGGCCATGCTGCTTCTCTATCTGTATCTGCAGCTCACTGTCTCCCTGTCCCAGCAAAAGCTCTTCAATAGCCGAGATTGGGTTTTCTAGATTGCATGCTCCTAAGTATCAAGAACAGTACTCAGTCTACACTTGGAACCCAGCACAAAATAGGTACTCAGCCTAGTACTCTGCACGGAATGGTTACTGAGTCAATAAATGTTTCATAAATACCTGTGATGATAAATAAAAACTAATACATTATAGTATTTGCTAAGTGCTTACTATGGATCATGGACTGTTCTAAGTGCTGGGTTAGATACAAGTTAGTGATGTTGGGCACAGTCCCTATTCTACATGGGGCTACCAGTCTAAATAGGAGGGAAAATAGGTTCTTAATTCCCATTTTCAAAAGGAAGAAACTAGGCCCAGAGAAGTTAAATGATTTGCCCAAGATCACGAAGGAAGCAAGTGTCCCTCCTGGGATTAGAACCCAGGTCCTATGACTTCCAGATAGAGGCTCTTTCCACTAGGCCGTACACTTCTCTACCAGTGATATTAATGCTGCTGAAGTTTTTCCATGTCTCCCCAGTCACTCAGAGAACTTAATCTCCCTGCCTTCTCTAGGTGGTAAGCAAAGGGTGAATAATCACAGCTGTAAATTGTGTTGAATTTCTGGAAAACAAGTTCCTCCATAAGAATATGGCATAGCCCAAATAATGGATAAGAAAGGTGTTCAACAAACCACCCACCATCCATCAACCTGAGAGGTAATCAAACGGGTGTGATTGATAGAGTTTTGTTTGTAAATTTGATTCAAGGAATAGCATATTCCTAGCTTCAAAAATGGAGCTTTGATTTATCATAACATAATAGGTATATATTGAAACAAGCTTTCTTACAAGTGGGGATACGAGGAGAGTCTTCTTTATCAAAGTGAAGTTAAGCACATACCATCAGCAGCTCCTTGGAGGCTTAAAGCTTTTTATTGATCCAAATCCAACCTAAGTGCAATGATAGTAAACAGGATTTCCTTCAGTTGTGTTTCCCTATTATTGATTATAAAGGCATTACATCTTCTTCGGTACACACTGCAATTCATTATCTTCTTTTCTCAGACTATTACATGAAGTTCTTCTCCTCATGACTTTTCTGAACACCATTTTGGTTTCTTTAATTCTTTCTAATGTTAGCAACTTGTTGCCTTCCTCCTTATGTGTTTGTTTTGCGCGAGTGTTCCCATAACAACTGCTCTTCCAAATTTAAACCTGTGGCTAAATTTTTCACACAGAAAAGTCCGTTGGTGGTCCAGTTCTTCATCAGGTGCCAAATATGTGAGACCAAACACTATGAATTGCAGTGACATACTGTTTCCATTTTTTGCTAGAAGCAGGAAAAGCTTACTTGTGGAAAACCTTTTCAACCTGTGATTAGGGTTGCTGTGAGCCTACCCGTCTGAACAGTGTCTGAACAGACACCATTAACTGTGGGTTTGGACTTCTGATCACGCTGGCAAATGTAAGAAACAATTTGAAAAGCCATGTGAAATGCCCGATTGTAAAACCGATGCCAATGTGCATACTTCCCTGGAAAGTGATCCCAGTTGTTTCATGCATTTTCAGCGATTCAGGTTCTTTGGAGGGATTTATAGCCCTGGAACCCTCTCAGGATCTCACCTGGAGAGTTTCCAGTGCTCTACCAATCTCAGCTGTGGGAAGGAGAGTCAAACAGAGGTATAAATAATCATTCTACTCCCAGCTTGGGCAGTGGCTATTGAGTGGAAGGCAATCTGCTACAAGTCAAAACTCACTTGTGCTGGGCAGCAGAGATGTGGGAGAGAGGCGAGGGTGGAGACTCAAGTTTACTGCATGGAAGAAGGCAGTGGTAAACCACTTCCAATTTTTTACCAAGAAAACTCTATGGATATGTTACTAGAACGATTGTAGTTGGAGGTGGGGCTTTCTGGGAGAGATGCATCCGTGGAGTCATTGTTGGGTCGGAGATGACTCAACGGCATAATAATAATAATAATAATAATGGCATTTGTTAAGCACTTACTATGTGCAAAGCACTGTTCTAAGCGCTGGGGGGATACAAGGTGATCAGGTTGTCCCACGTAGGGCTCACAGTCTTAATCCCCGTTTTACAGATGAGGGAACTGAGGCTCAGAGAAGTTAAGTGACTTGCCCAAGGTCACACAGCAGACATATGGTGGAGCCGGGATTCGAACCCATGACCTCTGGCTCCAAAGCCCGTGCTCTTTCCACTGAGCCACGCTGCTTCTCTAAGAAGACATAAGAAGTCATAAGACAAGACAATAGCCCTGAAAAAATGGCCACAGGATCAGTAGACATAGCAGAGACCTGATCCACTCATGGTTCACTCAGAATTCCTTTGAGACTGAAAACAAAGAGATTGCCTTGTAATTTTTATCAATTATGTAACTATATGTAATCTGCCTTTTCAAATAACAATACAGAGACAAAGAATTTTGAGTCATTTTCCTCCTGCATGGGAAAAGCAAAATGGGACACAGAAGTAAACTGTCACTATGTCATATGTCACTATGGTCAAGCGCTTAGTACAGTGCTCTGCACACAGTAAGCACTCAATAAATACAAATGAATGAATATGGTTACATAAGCCTTAGTGTGGCAGTCTATGTGAGGGGTAATATTCTGAAAATAAATTAGGGGGAGCAGCATGGCTTAGTGGGCAGAACATAGGACTTGGAGTTAGGTGATCCATTTTCATGTCCAAGCTCCTCCCCTGATCTGCTCTGAGATTTTAGGCAAGTCATTTAACCTCTAGACATCTCAGTTTCCCCAGTCATAAAATGTGGATAAAACAGACTGTGGCCCTAGGATTAACATCCTCATTAGATTACAATCACCTGGATGCTAGGGAATGTGTGTTTCCCTTCTGGTGCTCTCTCCCAAGGACTGCCAAGAAAAGCCAGCAGGATTCCTGCCTTCTTTCCATTATACCATGGAAATCCTCACTGGCAGCATGCTCTCATCTGGTGGGGATCACAGGGACTTTGCCCCTTGGCCTGCCTTCACCTAAAGACTTTCATTTGCAGGTAGAAGAGAAAGAGCAATCAGAGAAGTGGTGTTTGAGATGGTGGTCAGTAAGAAAGGGGAGTCTCTGGAGTCCCCCTCTCCCTGCTTGCCATACTCAAACCTATCTACATGTAACTATATTTTTTTTCTAATGGTATTTAAATGTTTACACCATGTCAGAAACTTCTGTAAGTGTTGTGGTAGATACAAGATTGGACACAATCTATGCCCCACATGAGGCTCTCAGTCTTAATCCCCACTTTACAGATGAGGCAACTGAGGCTCAGAGAATAATAATAATAATAATGGCATTTATTAAGTGCTTACTATGTGCAAAGCACTGTTCTAAGTGCTGGGGAGGTAACACCGTGATCAGGTTGTCCCACGTGGGGTTCACAGTCTTAATCCCCATTTTACAGATGAGGTAACTGAGGCACAGAGAAGTTAAGCGACTTGCCCAAAGTCACAAAGCTGACAAGTGGTGGAGCTGGGATTTGAACCCATGACCTCTGACTCCAAAGCCCGGGCTCTTTCCACAGAACTTCACCCAGGGTCACACAGCAGACAAGAGACAGAACCAGGACTAGAATTGAGGTCCTCTGATTCCCAGGTCCATGCTCTTTCCACTAGACCATAATGCAAACTCCTCACCCTCAGCTTCAAGGCTGTCCATCCCTTTGCCCCCTCCTACCTCACCTCCCTTCTCTCCTTCTACAGCGCAGCCCGCACCCTCCGCTCCTCTGCCGCTAATCTCCTCATTGTGCCTCGTTCTCGCCTGTCAATCAATCAATCAATCAATCGTATTTATTGAGCGCTTACTATGTGCAGAGCACTGTACTAAGCGCTTGGGAAGTACAAATTGGCATCACATAGAGACAGTCCCTACCCAACAGTGGGCTCACAGTCTAAAAGGGGGAGACAGAGAACTGAACCAAACGTACCAACAAAATAAAATAAGTAGGATAGAAATGTACAAGTAAAATAAATAAATAAATAAATAAATAGAGTAATAAATATGTACAACCATATATACTCGACCCCTGGCCCATGTCATCCCCCTCGCCTGGAATGCCCTCCCTCCGCACATCCGCCAAGCTAGCTCTCTTCCTCCCTTCAAGGACCTACTGAGAGTTCACCTCCTCCAGGAGGCCTTCCCAGACTGAGCCCCCTCCTCCCTCCCCCCCCTCCGTCCCCTCTCTATCTCCCCCGCCTTCCCTCCCTCCCTCCCCCACAGCACCTGTATATATGTATATATGTTTGTATGTATTTATTACTCTATTTTACTTGTACATATTCTATTTATTTTATTTTGTTAATATGTTTTGTTTTGTTCTCTGTCTCCCCCTTCTAGACTGTGAGCCCACTGTTGGGTAGGGACCGTCTCAATATGTTACCAACTTTTACTTCCCAAGTGCTTAGCACAGAGCTCTGCACACAGTAAGCGCTCAAAAAATACGATCGAATGAATGAATGAATCTCCCTCTTTAAAAAAAAATAGAATTTACTAAGTAATAGGGATGATATTTACTAGATGCTCAAATGTGCCAAGTGCTGTGTTGCATGCTTGGGTATATGCAAGATCATTAGATCAGACACAATAAACTCTGTGTCCTTGAAGGCAGGGGTCCCATCTACTAGAAGAAGTATGGCTCAGTGGAAAGAGCATGGGCTTTGGAGTCAGAGGTCATGGATTCAAATCTCTGCTCTGCCAACTGTCAGCTGTGTGACTTTGGGCAGGTCACTTCTCTGTGCCTCTGTTACCTCATCTGTAAAATGGGGATTAAGACTGTGAGCCCCCGTGGGACAACCTAATCACCTTGTAACCTCCCCAGTGCTTAGAACAGTGTTTTGCAAATAGTAAGCACTTAACAAATTCCATCATTATTATTATTATTACTATTTTTACTCTACTCTCTCAAGTGCTTAGCACACTGTTCTACACAGAGCAGGTACCCCATAAATACTATGGATTAATAGATTAGCATTTATGTATTCATACCCACTCTCAACATTTGTGTAACTATAGATCAACTGTACATTCAAGTATTTATTTTTATTCTACTCATAAACATTTTTGTGTCTATCTCAAAGTATAAGCTTCTTGTAGGTAGGGAATGTGTCTCATCCCCTGGGGACTCACTTCTTAAACTCTGGTAAACTCATGATAGCCAGATTGCAAATAGAAAATCCTCATTCCCCCCAAAATGCAGTGTGGAATGGGAAAGGCAATCACCAACTCCTCTAGACTGTAAGCTCTTTGTGGTTAGGGAATGTGTCTGTTTTATTGTACTCTCCCAAGTGCTTAGGACAATGCTTTGCACACAGTAAGTGCTTCATGAATATGATTCAATGAATGAATGAATGATCTTCTCATCCCATTCTCCTACATGGATATAATGTCAGTATTGTCTTCTTCAAACACATAATCAAGGCTAGTGATGGTGTGGGGATTAGTTACTGGAAAGCGAAAGGAGGTGAACCTGGGGTTTGGGAGAAGGAACCGGTGAGTTGGTCCAGGGGAATTTGTGGAGAGAAAAGATAAGAGGGATGGAGAGAGATCCTCCTGTGAGGAGCCCAATAGGCTGTCTTCTGTCAGCTCTTTCCTTCTGTTGCTCCTCCCCAGATTTCCTCCAGACTGATTCTCATGCCAGCCCTCCCATGGTATTTTACCTGGAGTGGCAGGTCAGGGACCAATTAGTTGCAATTCCCGAGGCGTCCATGCGATTTTAAAATAACCCATCCTCATCCCTGTTGGGTTGATGGAGGACACAGACATCAAACTGGAATCATCTTTTTCCAGTAGTGTTTTCCCTAAATTTTAATTTCCTTCTGTGCAATTCGGGGCAATTATCAACATCAGAATGGTGCAATTAATGTACATTACATTACTATTTTAAGAATCCTGTGAATTGATGTGTGAAAAGGCTTCTGAAGCTTCTCTAATCAGAGCCCAAGCAAATTGAGAGGCATATATTTCTTTATCAAGGCATTTTTTTCAGGTTTAGTCTGAAAATGCAAATCTCCAAATTCAGTTGTAATGGAAAGGTCATTAGGACAATATTCAGAAGGTTAATTATTCAAGTTGGAAATCCCTTCTTTTTTGAAAACTTAGAAAAGGCACACTATTGTGTGCTCCCAACTAATCAGCATGTGAAAGTAAAACGAAACCAATATTTATGTTTGTCTGGTGTGATAATTCTGAATATGTTACCAACAGCCCACACTAGAAAATTGCCTGTATATTTTCTTATAAATTAGTTTTACAATCTTACCCTTCCTAATTCACTGCCTTTAGAACTCTTGCTGGAAGGAAGAATATACATTTGTATTTCACCAAAACATTGACCTTAGCCCCGTGAGCTAGAGATGACTGGAAGAGCCTGGAAATATGGCAGTTGAGGCTACACAATTATGTCCGTTTCTTTAGGGTCCTGTCAGCTGGAAACATTGTTAGTCTTTTCCAAGGTTTTTGATGATTTCCTGGCCTTCTGGGACATGTTTTCCACCATCTTGAACAGACTCTTCCATTTTCATTACACATATTTGTCCACGGTGTCTCGCAAGTTGTTTAATAGAGAAATGTGCTTTTGATTTTAGACCTAAAATTGGATACCATGAAAGGAAATGGCTGTAACCAATGCCTTCATGCCTTTAATCATCCTTCTTAAAATATTCATGTTGCATGGGTGAATTTTCAATCCTGAAAATTAATGGAGCTAGACTGAACTTAAGAGTGATAAAGTTGGTAAGGTAAGGCATAGCACAGTAGGAACATTTTAATCTCTGTTAGGAGCCAGGGAAAAATAATAGTTGAAAATAAAAGCCATGGTCCACAAGAGACCCTGATTTAGATGAGTAAAGAATATTTTTAATCTGTCCTCACCTGGAGAAACCTAGTGCTGAAGGATGTCCTGAAATTCAAGGTGTCTCAAAATAATAACAGTGCGGTAATATTAACATGCTTCATTAAGTACGGAATGTAGATAGGTTTGGTTAGTTTCAGGATTCTATCCTGGAACTTGACTGCCATATATTAATATTTAGCAGGTATTCATTCTACCCAAGAGTTTAGAGACTTGGAAAGAGTTGCAACCAATCAACCAATGGTATTTACTGAGTGCTTACTGTCTGCAGAGCACTGTACTAAGTGCTTGGGAGAATATAACAGAGTTGGTAGACACATTCCCTGGTGAGCTTACAATCTAGAGTTGCAACCCAGGACGATTGTTTAGATTACTTAGATAGACAGCTGGGAAGCAATATGGGCTAGTGGAAATAGCCTGGGAGTTAGAGGACCTGGGTTCCAATCCAGGCTCTACCACTTACTTGCCTGCTGTGTGATCTTGGGCAAGTCACTTCACTTCTTTGTGCCTCAATTTCCTCATCTCACTCCCTGTCCATGAAAAGCTTACAGATGAAAAAAACGAGGCCCTCAGTGAAGTTAAGTAATAAAATGATTAATAAAATGGGACACAGAAGCTATATAGATGCAGTCATTGCCTTGTGGAAAGAGCGCAGGACTGGGAGTCAAGAGACCTGGGTTCTAATCCAGGCACCACCACTTATCTGATGGGAGATCTTGAACAAGTCATTTAACTTCTCTGTGCCTTAGTTTTCTCAATTGTAAAATGGAGATAAAATACCTGTTCTCCCTTAGACTGTTGAAAGAGACTATGCTGGACCTGATGATCTTCTATTGTATGTATCTATATTCTACATAGTAAGCGCTTAGCAACTTCCACAATTTTTGGTATTAACAAGGAATACACAACCACAACTGGCACAGTGTAATGATAATAATAATAATTGTGGTGTTTGAGTGCTTAATATGTGCCAGGCATTGTAATAAACACTGGGGTGGATACCATCAAATAGGGTTGGACACAGTCCCCTGTACCACATGGGGCTCACAGTTTCAATCCCCATTGTACAGATGGGGGAACTGAGACCTGGAGAAGTGAAATGACTTACCTAAGGTCACACAGCAGACAAATGAAGGAGCCAGGATTAGAACCGATGACCTTCTGAACCCCAAGCTCATGCTCTATCCACCACGCCATGCTGCTTCAGTGGTCTCTTTTGCAGTTGATACATGACTGGGGGTTTGAACTCAAAATTAATATCAGTTATCCGTTGAAATGCATGCATGTCACTCCTACAATAAGTTTAAGAAACAATTTTCCTCACCGAATTCCTAAAGGCCTGTGAAATCTTGATATTTTCCATTTATATCTGTATCCTCCTCAGCTTCCCTGTCTCAGACAGTTTTTATTCTTAGGAGGGGGATTAGAGGAAAGAGAGATAATTTATAGAAAAATGCACTCCATTTGAAATATCTGTGAAATATGACCTATTCATTTCTAATTCATTCAGTCATATTGAGTGCTTACTGTGTGCAGAACACTGTACTAAGCGCTTGGAAAGTATAATTCAGCAACAAATAGGTGGAATATCTGTGTGGCCCTGCTGTGAGCCTGTTTCTAGATTATGAGCCTGTTTCTAGACTGTGAGCCCGTTGTTAGGTAGGGACCGTCTCTATATGTTGCCAATTTGTACTTCCCAAGAGCTTAGTACAGTGCTCTGCACACCGTGAGTGCTCAATAAATACAATTGAATGAATGAATGAATAGGAGTGGGCCCTGGATTAGTTGTACTCTACCTAATCTAGGATTCCCTAACTCCTCTCTTCCTTGTTGAACCTTTTCTCCAAATTCCACATCAACAATTATTCTTCATCAGCACCTCACAGGCAACGTTCTATTCCAACTTTATCCTGTCCCTCTAACTCATTAATAATAATCAGTAGTTGTAGTATCTTTTTAGCACTTACTAGGTACCAAGCATAATATATGTGTATATATATATATATATATATATATATATATATATATATATATATATATATATATATATATGCCAGCGCTTAGTACAGCTCTTGACACTGTGCTAAATTCTGGGGCAGATACAAGAACTAGTCGGGCACAATCCCTGTCCCACACCTAGTTCATAGTCTAAGAGGAGGGGAGAACAGATCCTCATTTTACAGATAAGGAAGCTGAGACCCATTAAATTAATAATAAGAATAATTATTATGGTATTTGTTGAACACTTACTATGTGCCATGCATTGTATTAAACACTGGAAGCTTGCTATGTGCAAGGTACAGTACTAAGTACTGGAGTGAATACAAGCAAATCAGGTTGGACACAATCCCTGTCCCATGTGAGGCTCACACTCTCAGTCCCCATTTTGCAGATGAGGTAACTGAGGCCCAGAGAAGTGAAGTGACTTGCCTAAGGTCACCGGGAGATAAGTGGGGGAACTGGGTTTAGAACCTATGACCTTCTGACTCTCGTGTCCGTGTTCCATCCTCTCTGCCATGCTTCTTCTCTAAGTGACTTGCTCAAGATTATAAAGTCGGCAAATGGTGGAACTAGTTCCTAACACCTAGGCCTGTCATCTTTCCAGGAGGCAAGACTGTTTCTCGTTATCAGAACTCAGTCCAATCTAGCCCCTCTACTCTGAAACAAATAACAAAATACAAAAAAATTGCAATACTAAAGAAGCATCTCTCTCTTTCTCTCTTTCTCTCTCATTTTCTATATACGCACATGGTGGGACAATAGAGAGAGAGAGAGAATCATATATGTATTTATACTAATGAAAAAGTCAGAAATGATATGCTTAAATTATCAGCAATTAAATACTTTAACAGCAATAATAAAGAAACTTCTGCTGAATTATGAGAACCTATAAAAGCCAATCCTGATATTTTAATGAAATCTGGCCCTTAAGACACCATTACAAGCTTTAGTGCCTTCCCTTCCCATCTCAGGGGCTCTTAAGAGAAGATGGAGGACCTGGGGTGTGATGAATAAGTGCATCAGCATTCTGGAACATCCAAACCACAAATACTCTACTGCTGGGGAGCTGAAACAGAATATAGACTGAATATGCTCCTGCCAACTAGAGAGATCTGAGCATTTTCAGAGGGCAACAGACCATTTAAGTGAGCAAGAGCCGTTGGTTATGTAGATATGTGTAGCTGTGAGTTAGAAACTGACAGTCCAAATAAATACTGGGCACATGCATGCAATACTGCATGTGTTATGCTGGACAGCTCCTTGCGGGCAGTGAATGCATCTCCTAACTCTGTAGTATTGTACTCTCCAGAGCAGGTACAGTGCTCTGCACATACGAAGCACTTAGCAATTATCATTAATTGATATATTGACTTAACATGGAGACAGCATGGCCTACTGGAAAGAACCTGAGGTTGGGATCTGTAGACCCTGGACCTGGCTCTGCCACTGGCCTGCTGTGTTACCTTGGGCAAGTCACTTTACTGCTCTGTGCCTTAATTTCTCATCTGGAAAATGGGGATAAACTATTCATTCTTCTTCCCTCTTAGACTATGAACCCCGGGCAGATCAGTATCTGTTCAATTTGATTATCTTATGTCTGACAAATAATAAATGTTCTGATCATTTCATATTATAGATTGGCAAAAATCTGTCCGAGTCTGTCTGAACCTGTTTTCTGTGAAAGGATGGGTCAGTCTTCACATTGTCCTCCCAAGTCCCTGTGAACAAAGACATCACTTCCAAGCCCTGGATATTAATGATAATCATCACAATAATCGTACTAGTTAAGTGCTTATTGAGTGCTAAACCCTGGGGTAGATACAAGTTAATCAGGTCAGACTCAATCCCTGTCCCACTTGGGGCTCACAAACCAAGTAAGAGAAAGTAAAATTTAATCCTATTTCAGAGAAGCATTGTTGCTGAGTGGATAAAGAACAATACTGGGAGTCAAAAGGACCTGGGTTCTAATTTTGGCTCCGCCACTTGTCCGCAGTGTGACCTTGGCCAAGTCACTTGGCTTCTCTGTGCCTCAGTTACCTCATCTGTAAAAGGGACTGTAAAAGACTGTCCATTGTGGGACATGGACTGTGTTCTATCTGATTAGCTTTTATCAACCCCAGTGCTTAGTACAGTGCCTTGCACATAAATACTTAACAAATGCCATTAAAAAAAATTTCCCCATTTTACAGATGAGGTAACCGAGGCACAGGGAAATAACTTGCTCAAAGTCACAAAACAAGTCCCTGGCAGAGCCGGGATTAAAACCCAGTTCCTCTGAACCTCAGGCCCCCGCTCTTTCCAATAGGCCAGGTTGCTGTTTGCAGGAGTCGAGTCAGAGAGGAAAGAATGTTTGTCTTATTTCTGTAATACTTTCCCAAGCTGGAGGTGCTCAATAAATATCACAGACTGATCAGGTCAGGGGCTGGCCACTGAAAATGAAATTATCAGTCATGAGGATGACAGGAACAGTATCTGATAACTGGACTTTATAGTGTACATCTCCAAGTAGGTCCATGCTACAAATTTTGTGTATATGAATTTTGTGCTTTGTAATGTGAAACAATAAAGCAGGCTACTTCTAGGGCAAATTCATATTGCTCCTCTATGCTTATAATAACAATAATAATAATAATAATGGCATTTGTTAAGTGCTTACTATGTTTCAAGCACTGTTCTAATCACTGGGGTAGATAGAAGGTAATCAGCTTGTTCCATGTGGGGCTCACAGTGTTAATTCCCATTTTAAAGATGAGATAACTGAGGCATGGAGAATAAAAATAATAATAATAATGGCATTAATTAAGCACTTACTATGTGCAAAGTACTGTTCTAAGCACTGGGGAGGTTACAAGGTGATCAGGTTGTTCCACTGGTGGGGCTCACAGTCTTAATCCCCATTTTACAAAAGAGGTAACTGAGGCACAGAGAAGTGACTTGTCCAAAATCACAAAGCTGACAAGTGGCAGAGGTGAGATTAGAACTCACGACCTCTGACTCCCAAGCCCGTGCATTTTCCACTAAGCCAAGCTGCTTCCGGACCTATTTACCCTTCAAAAAGAAGCTTTCATGTTTTCCTGGTTTGTATTATCAGACTTCTTTGAAATTAGGAGGAAAAAAAATGTATAGAATTTCATGGTCATTTAGACATTCTACAAATCATTACAGAGGAATAGTCTAAGGCTGCCTTATTTTTATTTTGCCTTTTTTTCCTGGTACTTTTTCTTCATTAAAGTTTGCTCCTAATAAGACTAAAACAGTGCCCCATAACCTGTTAGTAGCATCTGTTATTAATCTCTGCTTATTTTTAATGAATTTCTCATTAAATTGCCCTGCACTTCATAAAACAATGCCTTGCAGTTTTCTGACTTTTTTGCAGGCCTACTCTTACTAATTAAAACTCTAAAGAATAAATAGAGCACTTACTACTTGTTTTTAAGAATCATTTTGAAGAAAAATCTTCCATAGCATCGCTAAGGAATGATGAAAGTAAGATGAAAGTGTAATATACTAAGGGAAATTCAGATTCCACAGGTATAAACAGATTTTGTTAGAAGCTGCAGTAAGGCTTTATTGTTGAGATTATCCAGAGGTCTATGACAGGTCAGAGAAATGTGCAGAGAGAACTTTAAATTTCAGTTCTTTCCAGAAATAATGGTTTCCTATGAACTATCAAAGAGAGAGTGAAATGAAACATAAAATCGTAACTTGTCTTGGTTATGAATTCTGCCTTCTCAAATGGCCCTCATTAAACCAAAACTGCACACATGAGTCACTGTCTTCTTTTCATAAATTGTTCCTCAGTCTTGTGCTTATAGGGTGTCAGGATCTTCCAGGAAGAGGGACTTGGTTACCGGGAAAGGCAATTTTATTCACTTTCTAAAGGCCTGGCTTAAATTTCCCAGTTGATGGCAAAAGCCGTCCTTTTCTTTTTTCTTTTTAATGGTATTTGTTAAACTCTTACTATGTGCCGGGCCCTGTGCTGAGTCTGGAGTTGATACAAATTAATCAGATTGGGCATAGTCCAAAGTAATTGAGGCACGTAGAAGTGACGTGACTTGCCCAGTGTCTCACAACAGACAAGTGACAGATCAGGGATTAGAACTCAGGTCCTTCTGACTTCCAGTCCCATTTTCTATCCACTAGGCCATGGGGCTTCTCACAAAGCTGCTTCTCCTTCAAACAAAAGTATTTATTGAATGTTTACAGTGTGCAGAGCGCTGTGCTCAGCTCTTGGGGAAGTACAGTACAGTGATGGTGATGATTAGTCAGTTGAAGGGTACTGACCCTTGGGAAGGGAGAGTGGGTGTGCACTCACAGACACACACACTATCTCTCCCTCTCTCCCTCTCTTCCTCTCTCCCTCTCCTCCTCTCCCTCTCTCTCCTCCTCTCCCCCTCTCTCCCTCTCTCCTTCTTTTTCCCCCAAAACTAGCAGCTTGTTTTTTTTAAGATATTGTGACTGATGGTAAGAGTCTGCCCATAATAATAACAACAACTATGGTATTTGTTAAGTGCCTTCTATGCGCCAGGCACTGTACTAAGTGCTGGGGTGGATACAAGCAAATTGGGATAGATATAATCCCTGTCCCACATGGGGCTCACAGTCTTAATCCCCATTTTAGAGATGAGTTAACTGAGGCACAGAAAAGTTAAGCGACTTGCCCAAGGTCACACAGCAGACAAGTGTCAGAGTCAGGATCCGAACTCAGGTTCTTCTTACTTCCAGGCCCCTGTTCTATCCATTTGGCTAAACTGCTTCTCATGTATGTGAATGGGAATGTATAAAAAGACTGATATGCAGCCACTCTGTCCTTCTGTTTTGAATGTGAAAATCTAGTTCCATTCTGCCCTGAAGCTTCTGTCTCATAGGGCCTGTCACTGATTCAAGTCTGCCTCTTAGTATCCCACTTGCTTCTTAGTGAGCACCAGGGATATCTCCTTGCCATCCTAAGGTATGTCACTGACTGGTATACTCGTCTCCCCTTCCAGACTGTAATCTCACTGAGAACAGAGAGCATATCCACCAATTCCGCTATATGTTGTACTCTCCCAAGCACTTAGTACAGTGCTCAGCAGACAGTAATCGCTCAATAAATACCCTTGATCGATTGTTCTATTGCAGTCTCAGTATTATGTCATATTGTTTGCTTTTAAAATGTGCTGTCCCTTTTGCTTGTGAAAAACCAATAACACATAAACAGATCCATTCAAACAGTTGTTGAGGTGATTACATATGCATAAAGAGATAGATGGATATAGTTCTCTTCGTACCTAGCTCTCTTCCTCCCTTCAAAGCCCTACTGAGAGCTCACCTTCACCAGGAGGCCTTCCCAGACTGAGATCCCCCTTTTCCTCTCCTCCTCCTCTCCTCCCCATTGGCCCCCTCCCTCCTTCTGCCCTACCCCATTCCCATCCCTATAGCTCTTGATGTATTTATTACTCTATTTGTTTTATTAATGATGTGTATATAGTTATAATTCTATTTATTCTGATGGTATTGTCACCTGTCTTCTTGTTTTATTGTCTGTCTCCCCCTTCTAGACTGTGAACCCATTGTTGAGTAGGGGCTGTTTCTATATGTTGCTGATTTGTACTTCCCAAGCGCTTAGTACAGTGCTCTGCACACAGTAAGCGCTCAATAAGATTGAATGACTGAATATATTATATAGACTAAACCTATATAAGTGTATATGCCCACTATAGCAATATAGAGAGAAATAGTAATACTATAGGGTCCTGTCAGTTGTGCTGGCCAGTGAATTTATATGGAGCTCTTTGAATTTGTATGTATATACAAACACACACACACACACACACACCTTTTATTGTGTATCTTGGAAGCCATTTGATGTGACATCCCTGGTGGCCAATGCTACCAATCAATCTGCGCATCAGGCAGAAACTCCTCACCCTGGGCTTCAAGGCTGTCCATCACCTCGCCCCCTCCTACCTCACCTCCCTTCTCTCTTTCTACAGCCCAGCCCGCACCCTCCGCTCCTCTGCTGCTAATCTCCTCACCGTACCTCGTTCTCGCCTGTCCCACCATCGACCCCCGGCCCATGTCATCCCCCGGGCCTGGAATGCCCTCCCTCTGCCCATCCGCCAAGCTAGCTCTCTTCCTCCCTTCAAGGCCCTACTGAGAGCTCACCTCCTCCAGGAGGCCTTCCCAGACTGAGCCCCTTCCTTCTTCTCCCCCTCGTCCCCCTCTCCATCCCCCCCATCTTACCTCCTTCCCTTCCCCACAGCACCTGCATATATGTATATATGTTTGTACATATTTATAACTCTATTTATTTATTTTACTTGTACATATCTATTCTATTCATTTTATTTTGTTAGTATGTTTGGTTTTGTTCTCTGTCTCCCCCTTTTAGACTGTGAGCCCACTGCTGGGTAGGGACTGTATATGTTGCCAACTTGTACTTCCCAAGCGCTTAGTACAGTGCTCGGCACACAGTAAGCGCTCAATAAATATGATTAATGATGATGATGATGATGATGATGATGATAAAAGAATATCGGAATCTTATTGAAACTCTCCCCATCCAAGACAGACAACTGAGCCCACCTAACTCCCTTAAGGGTTTGATGAATGCAATGACATCAAAGCAATGCAAAGCAATTTTTCTGTAAGAGCACATGGCATTATAGAAGAACAAATATCCAATTTTTATCAATCAATCAATCAATCAATCAATCGTATTTATTGAGCGCTTACTATGTGCAGAGCACTGTACTAAGCGCTTGGGAAGTACAAATTGGCATCACATAGAGACAGTCCCTACCCAACAGTGGGCTCACAGTCTAAAAGGGGGAGACAGAGAACAGAACCAAACATACCAACAAAATAAAATAAGTAGGATAGAAATGTACAAGTAAAATAAATAAATAAATAGATAAATAGAGTAAGACAATTGCAAATCTCATACTCAAATAGAGATTGCTGGGGCTGAGAGAAAATGAGTAGTCATATCCTCTGGAAATGATTGGTATAATTCTGGGTCTTTGAAACTTTCCTGGGAGAGATGTTGGAGTCACTAAGAAACAGTTAAAAGGCCAAATCTAAGCTGAGTCTTTGCAAACTTTAGGTAGGGATAGGTGAGACGTCTCACAAGGAAATCAAAATTTGGGTTACTTGCCCCCTGGCCTGAAGCCTCATCACAAAATTGAAACATGAATCAAGTGTGGAAAAATTCTGGTGAGGTTTGCACACCTGGAAAACACAGAAACTTCTCATGAACCTTAGCTGAGTTGTGAACAGAGATGAAAAACATAGCAAATTTGTGTTGTGGGAGGTTGAGAGGATTCAGAACCAAATGGGCTGCCTAGGGCTGTATTCTCTAGAGGGCTCTTATATGCTTGCTTAAATTAACTTAAAATTTAATTTTAAATTAAATTAAAGTAAACTGTGCTTAGAACAGTGCTCTGCACACAATAAGTGCCCATTGTGGGGAAAATTTAGTTAAATTCATGTAAATTTAAAGTACTTTCCAGTAACTCTAGTTCCATGCAAGGGATTTTCCAGGAACTGATCTAGTTAGGAAAATGCCACTTCCTCGTCTTCCTGTTTTCAGTTCTTAGAGACCACTTTTGGAGTTCGTATTTTGGATATTTTTTCTTCCTGCTTCTCCAAAGTTTCTAGAGGAGGCAGTTCTACCTGCCTGCTGTAATATTTTGTACTTCTCTTGTAAGGTTAGGAAAACTGTGGCAGAATTTGGAGATTGTAATCACACACACACACACACACATCCACACACACATATACATATTTGTGTATACATATATGCATCTCCGAATCCTGCCACAGTTTTAGCTGCACCATTCACCAGAGCAAACTCTAGAATCATTTAATTGACATGCAAGAGTGCAGTAGTTTATTGGGTAATAATAATAATAATTTTGGTATTTGTTAAGTGCTTACTATGTGCAAAGCACTGTTCTAAGCACTGGGGAGGATACAAGGTGATCAGGTTGTCCCATGTGGGGCTCACAATCTTAATCCCCATTTTACAGATGAGGTAACAGGCACAGAGAAGTTAAGTGACTTGCCCAAAGTCACACAGCTGACAAGTGGCGGAGCCAGGATTTGAATCCATGACCTCTGACTCCTAAGCCCGTGCTCTTTCCACTGAGCCACGCTGTTTCTCTGCATCATAACTGATCCCATCCTGCGTTCTCCATGCCGTTGTCTAAGTGGGGCTTAATTCTATGAATGGGAGGGCTTTAGTGCCCTAGCCAAATTTTTTGTTGTTGTATTCGCTAAGGGTTTACCATATGCCAGGCACTGTACTGAACACTGGGAGAGAATCAAGTAATCAGGTTGGACACAATCAGTTTGACAAATGGGGCTTACAGTCTTAATCCCCATATTACTGATGAGGAACCTGAGGCACAGAAAAGTTAAGTGACTTGCCCAAGGTCACTTGACAGAAAAGAGGCAGAGTGGGGATTAGAACCCAGGTCCCTCAGACTCCCAGCCCTGTGCTCTATCCACTGAACCATACTGCTTGGGAATGTGTCTGTTATATTGTTGTGTTGTGCCCTCCCAAGTGCTTAGTACAGTGCCTTACACACAGTAAGCACTCAATAAATATGATTGATTGCTTCTTACGGTGCATTGCACACAGTAAGCGCTCAATAAATACGATTGAACGAATGAATGCTACTCTCACATCACCTCCTCTTCATCAGCTTTAAGGCAATCAAATCTTTCTCTTCTGCCTATCCTTGCTCATCTCCCACGACAATCCAGCCAGAACACTTTGCTTCACTAACACTCACTAACACACTTCACTAGAGAAGCGGCGTGGCTCAGTGGAAAGAGCACGGGCTTTGGAGTCAGAGGTCATGGGTTCAAATCCCTGCTCCGCCAATTGTCAGCTGTGTGACTTTGGGCAAGTCTCTTCACTTCTCTGGGCCTCAGTTCCCTCATCTGTAAAATGGGGATTAAAACTGTGAGCCCCCCCAGGGAACAACCTGATCACCTTGTCACCTCCCCAGCACTTAGAACAGTGCTTTGCACATAGTAAGCACTTAATAAATGCCATCATTATTATTATTATTATTATTATTAACACCAACCTAGGTACTGTGCTTCCATCTCATCTCTCTCTCTCTCTCTCCAACTACCCCTTGCCCCTACTCACTCTCCTGCCTGGAACTCATTCTATCTTCAAAAGCCTTCTAAAATCATATCTCCTCCAGGAAGCTTTACCTGAATAACCTCACATTTCTCCACCTTATTCTTCTTCCCTTCCCCATCACCAATGCATTTAAAACAGTGCTTGAAACATAGTAAGCACTAAACAAATACTATTATTATTGTTATTACTTGAGCCCCCTAAGCTGTTTGATATTCAACCCACCCCTGTTACACATACATGCATATCCTACTCAGTTTAATGCCTGTCTCCCACACCAGTTTGCAAGCTCTCTGTGGGCAAGGATCATGTCTACCAACTTTATTATTCTCCCTCAAGTGCTTACTACAGTGCAATGAACAGAAAGTATTTAGTAAATAGCAATGATTGATTGACCAATTTGAAATGTCAACCAACACCATTGTTTTCTCTCAAGTGCTTAACACAGTGTGATGAGGCTCCCCCTTCTAGACTGTGAGCTCCTTGTTGGGTAGGGACCGTCTCTATATGTTGCCTAATTGCAATTCCCAAGTGCTTAGTACAGTGCTCTGCACCCAGTAAGTGCTCATTAAATATGACTGGCTGAATGAATGAATGAACTGAAAGTGTTCAATAAATAGCAATGATTGACTAGTACAAAATGATAATGGGCCATGTTATTCAGGGAACTTATTAAAAGTTCCAGGTCAAAACTTCAAATTTCATTGAGGATATTTTGTTAATTGTAAATGGATACTTTCGAGATACACAGTGTTCCTACCCTGTATTCAGCCACTAATGGCCTCATCAACTTCTTCAGTGAGAAGCTCGAATTCCCTAGAGGATTCCTTTGGCCTCTCCAAATCTCCTACTGCAATCACCACTCTTTCATCCTTCCCAACTAGCTCTCAAAAATGGGTCCAAAAACTGCTTGCTCCCACCTCTCTTGACCTCCCTTACCCACCATCTTCAACTCCTCACCTTCCCATGGTTCCTTCCTATTGCTTTCAAGTGCACTCAAGCCTTCCTTAAAAATAAATACTCTCCATCCCACTGCACTTCCCAACTATTGCCCTGACTTTCTACTTCCACTGGGATGTGGAAGATGTGAAAGGTACTACTTTAAATATTTAAGTACTTACTATTTAAGTACCTGCAATAGTACATACATAAAAAGTCTAATTGAATATCTTTCATCATGAGTCCATATTTACACTTCTGATCATGTAACTATTCATTGTTTTTTTCATTGCTTTTAATATATTTGTATTGTATTGATCATTTGGTGGATCTTGGGAATGGATTAATGCATTTTGCACAGTTTAGTACTCTTCTGCACGGGCTTTGGAGTCAGAGGTCATGGGTTCAAATCCTGGCTCCGCCACTTGTCAGCTGTGTGACTTTGGGCAAGTCACTTAACTTCTCTGTGCCTCAGTTCCCTCATCTGTAAAATGGGGATGAAGACTGTGAGCCCCACATGGGACAACCTGAGCACCTTGTAACCTCCCCAGCACTTAGAACAGTGCTTTGCACATAGTAAGTGCTTAATAAATGCCATTATTATTATTATTCTGCTTAACACATTTTTCATGAATCACTTAAGAACTCTAACTTGGAAATGACAGTATAGTGTTCTGCACATGAGGCACTCAATAAAGTGCTCTGCATACACAGGAGGTGCCAAATACAGTGTTCAGAACCCTAGGAATGCTTGGATTGGTGTTCTGCATACTCATGAAATGAAAAAGCAGTGCTTCACACCCAACAATTTAATACTGATGTTCATGATGATGACAATAGTATAGAATTAAAAAAGAAAAAACTAGGCGGTTTTTACCAGATTTACCAGAAAGCACATTTTTACACATTCCTTTTCTTCATATTTGAAGGTGATTTTATTTCAGAGCCTCAGACTGTCAAAAAGAGACAAAGGCAGAGAAATAGAGAAAAAAGAATCAGAGACACATAGTTCTCCAATCTGTAAAGCAAAGATAATGTCTCTCATAGTTATGTTGTGAACAATAAACTAAAACAAGAATTGTTATTGTGGGTTGCAGAGAACAAAGGCCTTTATGAAAGCAGAGAGATAAAAAAATAGCACTCAGGGACGTGCAAACTGCATAGCCAAACAAAGACGCTCATTCTGAGCCTCAAAACCCTGGGATAGGCTGCCTAAGAAGAGATAAAGTACAATGGCATTCAGTCCTCTGAGCCAGAAGCATGTCTTCTTCAAAGAAATGAAGGGGTGTTACCCAAACAGACAGATGCTTCTCTCCATAGCAGATGACCAGCAGAGATGGCAAAACTAATTTTTGTTTGAAAAAATCCCTAACGTTCACATCTGTGGCTTTGTCTTTCTGGCAGCGAAAGAGAAAGCAAGAAAAGGGTTGGGCTTTGGACCTACACTGGCAAGAAAAGGCTGAAAGGAAGATTGGCAATGGTCCTGCAGTGATCTTGTGGGTGGGTGGCCCACGCTGGCCAGGAATCCTGAGGGGGGCTGGAGTCTGACTGATTGACAGCTGATGTCTGAAGGGAGGCAAGTGGGGTGACCGTCACTGCTGTGTTCTAAGGATTTATGATGTATATTGTTGGCCTCCATAGCTGCGGGGTTTAGAAAGTAGTGATAGCCTGCAGAAAGTTCTTATTTAGCACAATGCTCCCCTGCTGTTTCTCACTATGGGAAAAAAAAGAAGTCAGAGTAGCAGCTCCAGAGGCTGCCACAGTCTCCTGTCCAAACCACTCTGCCCCAGTGAACCAGTCTGGCTAGAGAAGCAGCATAGTGTAGAGGGTAGAGCATGGGCTTGGGAGTAAAAAAATCATGGGTTCTAATCCCAGCTCCACCACTTGTCTGCTGTTTGTCCTTGGGCAAGTCACTTCATTCACTCATTCTTTTAATGGTATTTATTGAACACTTACTGTGTGCAGAGCGCTGGACTGAGCGCTTGGGAAGTACAAGTCGGCAACATATACAGTCGCTACCCAACAACGGACTCAGAAGGGGAAGACAGACAACAAAACAAAACATGTAGACAGGTGTCAAAATCGTCAGAACAAATAGAATGATAGTTATATGGACATCATTATCAAAATAAAGAGAATAGTAAATATGTATAAGTAAAATAAATAGAGTAATAAATCAGTGCAAATATATACAAGTGCTGTGGGGAGGGGCAGGAGGAGGACAGGAAAAAGGGAGCTCAGTCTGGGAGGCCTCCTGGAGGAGGTGAGCTCTCATTGGGGCTTTGAAAGGAGGAAGAGAGCTAGCTTGGCGGATGTGTGGAGGGAGGGCATTCCAGGCCAGGGGAAGGACGTAGGCCAGGGGTCGGCAGCAGGACGAGCGGGAATGCGGCCAGTGAGGTGGTTAGTGGCAGAGGAATGGAGGGTATGGGCTGGGCTGTAGAAGGAGAGGAGGGAGGTGAAGTAGGAGGGGGTGAGGTGATGGAGAGCCTTGAAGCTGAGAGTGAGGAGTTTTTGCTTGATTTGTAGGTTGACAGGCAGCCACTGGAGATTTTTGAGGAGGGGAGTAACATGCCCAGAGCGTTTAGTTACCTCATCTGTAAAATGGGGTTTAAGACTGTGAGCCCCACATAAGGCAGGGATTGTATCCCACCCAATTTTCTTGTATCCACAGGAACTGTGTCCAACCCAATTTGCTTGTATCCCCCCCCAGCACTTAGAACAGTGCTTGGCACAGTAACTACTTAACACATGCCACAGCTATTATTATTATTAGAAGCTGGTTCCTCTTGCATCCAATGCCAGAACCCTGGATTCACTTATAAGCTCTTTGAGGGCAGGGATGGTGTCCACAACCTCCGTTGTAATGTATTCTCCCAAGTAATCAGTAGAAAGCTTGGCAACCAGTTCAGAGCTCAATAAACACCACTGATTGATTGACTGGATTCTGGAGACTGGCCTGAGTCTCCTTCAGCCCTCCAGGCACCATTAGGGTCAGGTTCAGGGCTGATAGTTGAAAAAAACATGATTGTGGTCAGTCAAGACATTGTGTTGAACTCAGGTCCTCGGACAGCTGAAAGGCTATAAGTTGCAAAACATCACCTCTTTCAGCACAGATCAGCCTTAGCTCATACCAGTGCTTTGCCATGTCCCATGAATTTTTGAGTCCAAATTGGAGTTTCTTCAGGGAAACCCCATGGCCTAACCCTGTGGCAGAGTTGAAGAAGGTTTGGATCAGGTGAGAGCAATTCCAGCATGACTAGGAATGCAATTAGGTAATTAGGCAGGTCAAATCTTCTCTTTCATTGAAATCACTGTCTGGAGAAAACATTTCTTCTATTTTGATGGCCTTATGTTCTTTTCATCTGGTTAGGAAGAAATTTCAACAACGAACTTAAGGGGGGGTGGGTGTGAATATAATAGGTAATCAGGGAACTAAAGTACAGATAATTGACTCTTCATTGAAAGTATGACTTCAAAGAGCAAATATTTGTCAGAATTTCATTTCCATTGGTGCTGATAGCAAATATGAATGCCTTGGTAGTAAAAGTGAACAAAAAAGTAAGTACCTCTCAAATAATTTGAACATTCACCTTGCACTTGGATTCACACCTTTTACTCACCCCACCCTCAGCCCCACAGCACTTATGTACTTATCCATTATTTATTCATTTTAATGTCTATCTCCCCCTCTAGACTGTAAGCTCACTGTGAGCAGGGACTACATCTACTAATTTTGTTGTACTGTACTCTTCCAAGCACTTATTACACTGTTTTGCACACAGTAAGCCCTCTATAAATATGATTGATTGATTAATTCACCCCACCTTAGCCAAAACGATCTTGGATTTCTGAAGCCTGCCCTGATCAATATTGGAAAAAGCAAATATATCAGAATGGGTTTTGTTCCAGCTAAACTAGCCAGGCTGCCTTGCTCAGATGACTAGCAACCATTGTTCACTTTATTGACTCATTCATTTAATCATATTTATTGAGAACTTACTGTGTGCAGAACACTGTACTACGCACTGAGGAGAGTACACTATAACAATAAACTGATACAATCCCTGCACACAACAAGCTGAAATATTTTCACGGACACTTCTAGGCTGGAACATGCTCACTGCACAATCAGTTAAGTTATGACAGCCTGGGGTTTGTAACTTGTACATTCCAGAATGCTGGGGAACATTTAATGTTCCCTCTCCCAGCCACCCAGTCTCATGGTTGCTGAGAAGTTTGGGATGGTGCCCCACTGTCTCAAATTCAAGAAAAAGATGAAAGTTAGTCTTTCACATTTGTCCCTCCAGACTGTAAGCTCCTTGTGGGCAGGAATCATGTCTACTAACTGTATTGTCATTCATTCATTCATTCAATCGTATTTATCATCATCATCATCAATCGTATTTATTGAGCGCTTACTATGTGCAGAGCACTGTACTAAGTGCTTGGGAAGTACAAATTGGCAACATATAGAGACAGTCCCTACCCAACAGTGGGCTCACAGTCTAAAAGGGGGAGACAGAGAACAAGACCAAACATACTAACAAAATAAAATAAATAGAATAGATATGTACAAATAAAATAAATAAATAAATAAATAGAGTAATAAATATGTACAAACATATATACATATATACAGGTGCTGTGGGGAAGGGAAGGAGGTAAGATGGGGGGATGGAGAGGGGGACGAGGGGGAGAGGAAGGAAGGGGCTCAGTCTGGGAAGGCCTCCTGGAGGAGGTGAGCTCTCAGCAGGGCCTTGAAGGGAGGAAGAGAGCTAGCTTGGCGGATGGGCAGAGGGAGGGCATTCCAGGCCTGGGAGATGACGTGGGCCGGGGGTCGATGGCGGGACAGGCGAGAGCGAGGTACGGTGAGGAGATTAGCGGCGGAGGAGCGGAGGGTGTGGGCTGGGCTGGAGAAGGAGAGAAGGGAGGTGAGGTAGGAGGGGGCGAGGTGATGGACAGCCTTGAAAACCCGGGGTGAGGAGTTTCTACCTGATGTGCAGTATTTATTGAGCACTTACTGTGTGCAGAGCACTGTACTAAGTGCTTGGAAAGTACATGTTAGCATCAATACAATTGTCATATATTGTCTACTGTGTCATTCTTGACTCTGCTCTCTCATTCATCCCACACACCCAATCTGTCACCAAAACCTGCTGGTCTCATCTCCACAACATTGCCAAGATCCGCCCTTTCCTCTCCCTACAAACCACTACCTTGCTGGTTCAATCTCTCATCCTATCCCTACTGGATTACTTCATCAGCCTCCTTTCTGATCTCTAATCCTCCTGTCTCTCCCCACTTCAGTCTATAATTCACTCTGCTGCCTGGATTATCTTTGTACAGAAACACTCTGGGCATGTCACTCCTCTCCTCAAAAATCTCCAGTGGTTACCTATCAATTCTCGAATCAAGCAAAAACTCCTCACTCTCAGCTTCAAAGCTCACCATCACCTCACCCTCTCCTACCTCAGCTCCCTTCTCTCCTTCTACAGCCTAGTGGGCACACTCCGCTCCTCTGCCACTAACCTCCTCATTGTGCCTTGTTATCGCCTGTCCCATCATCGACCCCTGGCCCACGTCCTACCTCTGGCCTGGAATGCCCTCCCTCCACACATCCACCAAACTAGCTCTCTTTCTCCCTTCAAAGCCCTACTGAGAGCTCACCTCCTCCAGGAGGCATCCCAGACTGAGCGCCCCCCTTTTCCTCTCCTCCTCCTTCCCTCCCCATCACCCCCACAACCCTTTTCCTTCTCCTCCCCACTCCCCCTTTTAGACTGTGAGCCCACTGTTGGGTAGGGACTGTCTCTATATGTTGCCAATTTGTACTTCCCAAGCGCTTGGTACAGTGCCCTGCACACAGTAAGCGCTCAATAAATACGATTGATGATGACGAACTTGTGCATATTTGTACATATGTATTACTCTATTTTATTAATGATGTATATATAGCTATAATTCTATTCATTTTGATGGTATTGACACCTGTCTGCTTGCTTTGTTGTCTGTCTTCCCTTCCAGACTGTAAGCCCGTTGTTGAGTAGGGACCGTCTCTATATGTTGCCAATTTGTACTTCCCAAACACTTAGTACAATTGAATGAATGAATATTGTTCTGTCCTGAGTCCCCTCCCAGGGTCACACCTGAAGAGTTCCCAGTACTTTACCAGTCTCTACTACAGGAGGGAGAGTCAGGCAGAGGCATATCCACTCCATTCCTAGCTTGGGCAGTGGTTAGTGAGCAGCAGGCAATGTGTTGCAAGTAAAAATTCCCCTGTGCCTGGCATCGATGGCATGGGAGAGAATCAAGGGTGAAGACTCGGGTTTACTGTGTGGAAGGAGGCAATGGCAAACCACCTGCATATTTTTACCAAGAAAACTCTATGGATACACTACCAGAATGATTGCAGATGGAGGTGGGGCATTCTGGTAGCGATGCGTCCATGGCGTTACTATGGGTCAAAGACGACTCGACAGCATAAGACTATCCTAAGCTCTTAAAACAGGGCTCTGGATATAGTAAGTGCTTGACTGATAAAAATGTCTGCAAAATGCCGAGCACTTGGCCAATTTATTTTGAAAGGGACTTGGTAGCTCTCAAAGTTCATGCTATGGGTCAATGGAAAAATTGTTGCTTAAGATTTTCCTTCTCAGTGACTGGCTAATTTGGATTGCATTTGTTTCACAATCCCATTATCTGACTGGTCTGACATGGAGGGTGAGCATTATTAAACGGAGGCTGGTTAAGAACTGCAGGAGCGGATTATAGAGTCTCCCTGGGAAATGAATAAATGTAAGTGACAGGTTTAGACTGAGGCACCTTGTTGCATATAGAGAAGCAGCATGGCTCAATGGAAAGAGCATGAGCTGTGGAGTCAGAGGTCATGGGTTCAAATCCCTGCTCTGCCAGTTGTCAGCTCTGTGATTTTGGGCAAATCACTTAACTTCCCTGTGCCCCAATACCTCATCTGTAAAATGGGGATTAAGATTGTGAGCCCGCCGGGTGGACAACCTGATCACCTTGTAACCTCCCCACACTTAGAACAGTGCTTTGCACATAGTAAGCACTTAATAAATACCATTATTATTATTATTATCTGTGATAGCTAATATCAATCACATTCAAGATTTCAAAGGAGATCTTTCATTTCATTTAACAACAGTGTTGTAATAGGGTTGTAATAGGATTTCTTCCGGGGGTTGAGCCCCTTAGTGTTTAATCAATTGATGGTATTTATTGAGCACTTAGTATGTGAACAACACTGTTCACTCACACTGTTCACTGTTCCCTGCCCATAATGAGCTGACAGTCTAGAAGGGGAGACAGAAATTAATAAAACAACATGGTGTAGAGAGGCAGCATGGTGTAGTGAATAGAGCACAGGCCTGGGAATCAGAAGATCATGGGTTCTTATACTGGCTCTGCAATTTCATTCATTCATTCAATCGTATTTATTGAGCACTTACTGTGTGCAGAGCACTGTACTAAGTGCTTGGAAAGTACAAGTTGGCAACATATTGAGACGGTCCCTACCCAACAATGGGCTCACAATCTAGAAGGGGGAGACAGACAACAAAACAAAACATGTGGACAGGTGTCAAGTCATCAGAATAGAGATAAAGCTAGATGCACATCATTAACAAAATAAATAGAATAGTAAATATGTACAAGTAAAATAAATAGAGTAATAAATCTGTACAAACATATATACAGGTGCTGTGGGGAGAGGAAGGAGGTAGGGCTGTGGGGGGGGATGGGGAGGAGGAGAGGAAAAAGGGGGCTCAGTCTGGGAAGACGTCCTGGAGGAGGTGAGCTCTCAGTAGGGCTTTGAGGGGAGGAAGAGAGCTAGCTTGGCAGATGTGTGGAGGGAGGGCATTTTAGGCCAGGGGGAGGACGTGGGCCGGGGGTCGACTGCAGGACAGGTGAGAAGGAGGTACAGTGAGGAGGTTAGCGGTAGAGGAGCAGAGGGTATGGGCTGGGCTGTAGAAGGAGAGAAAGGAGGTGAGGTAGGAATGGGTGAGGTGATGGAGAGCTTTGAAGCCGAGAGTGAGGAGTTTTTGCTTGATTCGTAGGCTGACTGGCAGCCACTGGAGATTTCTGAGGAGGGGAGTAACATGGCCAGAGCATTTCTGCACAACTGTCTGCTGTGTGGACTTGGGCAAGTCACTTCACTTCTCTGTGCCTCAGTTCCCTCATCTGTAAAATGGGGATGGTGACTGTGAGCTCCACTTGGGACAGGGACTGTGTCCAACCCAATGTGTTTGTATTCACCCAGTGCTTAGTACAGTGTCTGGCACATAGTAAATGCTTAACAAATATCATTTTTTTATTAGTATAAATAACTTATGATGTATAATGTATAGAAATGTACATAACTGCTATGGGGCTGAAGGTGGGGTGGATATCAAATGCCCAAGGAGAGGGAGTTGGGAAATGAGGTGTTAATCAGGGAAGGCCTCTTGGGGGAGGTGTGACCTTAACAAGGCTTTGAAGGTGGTGAGGGTGGTGGTCTGGAGTATATGGAGGGGTAAGGAGTTCGAGGCTAGGGAGAGGATGTGTAGATGGAAAAATTTAATCCAAAGGATGGATGGAATTGATCCTATCCATCTTCAAGGATAATCCTTGAAGAGATTCCTTTCCCTCCCTACTAGGGCTAATCTGCTCCTGAACTCTAGTTCTGTGTAGAGAGGCACAAGGCAGCTCCTGATCCATGGGCAATGCAGGGATGATCTGGGCCAGTGTGGGAATTTCTGGGAATTTGGCAAGAATGATAATAATAACGGTGGCATTTATTGAGCGCTTACTATGTGCCAGGCACTATACTTAGGACTGGGGTGGATACAAGAAAATCAGGTTGGACATAGTCCCTGTCCCACATAGAGCATACAGTCTCAATCCCCGTTTTACAGATGAGAGAACTGAGGTACAGAGAAGTGAAGTATCTTGCTCAAGTTCACATAGCAGACAAGTGGCGGAGCCAGGATTAGAACCCATGATCTCCTCACTTCCAGGACCATGTTCTATTCACTACACCACGCTGAAGCAAGCCTGATCGAGAAACCCAGGAGATTGAGTTACAACCAAGGCTTAAAGACTGTAATACTGTCCTTGATTTTTCTGCCTTAATAGTTATTTGAGGAT
This sequence comes from Tachyglossus aculeatus, assembly GCF_015852505.1. NCBI lineage: Eukaryota > Metazoa > Chordata > Mammalia > Monotremata > Tachyglossidae > Tachyglossus > Tachyglossus aculeatus. The sequence goes on along the minus strand of NC_052066.1, from coordinate 98,904,020 downwards.
AAAACTTTCCTCTAATTGAACCAAGAGAGAAGAGAGGAAGAGCACAATTGCCACCAAAGTGAAGTTTTTCAATACCTAGGAGGGGAAGAACAGTTGAAGGTATATTATGTCATATCAGTAAAACATTATTTATTGAATGGCTACTATATGCTGAGCAGATAGCAAACATGATGGAGTTTCCCATCCAGAATGGTGGATGAGCTTCTGCCAATCAATCAATCAAATTTATTGAATGCTTACTGCATGCAGGGCACTTTACTAAGCTCTAGAGGACAATACAAAAATGTAACTTACTTATTCCCTGACCACAACAAACTTACAGTCTAGTAGGAGAGACAGGCAAACCTAAGAGAGAGAATTTTCCATAGAGTTGGAGGGGGTCAAAGAGAGAAGTGGAGGAGAGGAAGTGGAGGCAGTGGAGGTATTTTTATACTTGACATCACCTACACATGAAAACAGCGAGATTTGTAATGTTTACCTCTCACTCTGAGTAATTCTTCATATGTCTACTCAGCAGTTACTGGAATCTTTATTAACATTTATTAACTCCCTGGGAAAGAGGAAGCATTACTGAGAGCTGATTCAAGACCTCTTATAGACAATACACCTGGGGACAAGCAGGTAGCACTGTGGGTGGATGTCTGGGAAGAATGAATTTGGGACTAGAGCAGATTCAGGTCCAAATTTCTGTCATTCATTCTTGTTCTGGTTTGTTGATTTACAAAACCTGGCCTAGTAGGAGGGTCTAGGGAAGAGGGATTGACTTAAACAGAATTCATTCAAGTAGGAGGATAACTTAAACTTATATAAAGGATGATTTTGTGACAAAATGCTAAAATGTTGTTCCTTTAGTGAAAACTACAAAACGAGCCCAATTTTCTGACATCTATCTAGAACTGAAATGGCTAAGAAGAAACACACACAAAAAATGTAATTTTACCAGATTCAGAGGAGATGGAGGTATGTAAAATAATTTAGGATACACATTTCAAAGTGGACATGTTTCATAGCCAGATATGAATCGTGTGGAAAATTAAAATGTTTTGTGAAAGAGTGGTTCAACTGGTGATAGACAACTGTAAGCTCATTATGAGCAGGGAATGTGCCTGCCATATTGTGACTCCCAAGTGGTTAGTACAGTGCTCTGCACATAGTAAATGCTTAATAAATACGATTGGCTGACTGACTTGTCTGGACAGGTGACTAATCCTGTGCTTTGTACCGAGAATCCAGCCTCCATTTCTAAAGAAGAGGATACTGCTGTTGAAATCAATCAGTTGTATTTATTGAGCACTTACAGTGTGTAGAGCAGTGTACTACGCACTGGAGAAAGTGCAATAGTACAGTGTTCTGCACACAGTAAGCACTCAATAAATATGAATGAATGCAATGTAACATCTGGCAGGCATGTTCCCTGTACCCAAGGAGCTTCCAGTTTAGAGATTCAATCTGTGTATTTGGGTGTGTATGAAAAGGCCTGTATATGGCTGACATTCCATTCCTGGAGCTTTGGGTTGTGAAGGACAGACAAGACAATAGAAGGTCTGATGAAAAGATATAATTTTGAGCCTAGGACACATGGAGTGGCACTTAAATCCTCTATCTTCCCCTCTTTCACCACCCTCCTCCCCCGCCATCCCCATCTCCATCTCCGCAATTTCCATCCTGCAGGACACCTGGAATCCCTTGTAGCCACTGTTGGAATGTTGGGAGTAGAGTGACTTGGATTCGGGATTTGGGACAACCCGGCCAAAAGCCTAAAAAAAGTCAGTCAGTCAATCATATTTGAGTGCTTACTGTGCGCAGAGCACTGTAGTAAGTGCTTGGGAGAGAACAATATAACAGTCATATTCCCTGCCCACAGTGAGCTTACAGTCTAGAGGGGGAGACAGACATTAATATAAATAAGTAAATTATGAATATGTACATGAGTGCTGTGTGGCTGGATTGTGGGGCTGATGAAGGGAACAAGTCAGGGCAACACAAAAGGGAGGTGAAGAAAGGAAAAGAGGGCTTTCTCAGGGAAGATCTCCTGGAGGAGTTGTGTCTTCAATAAGGCTTTGAAGAAGGGGGCATTATTCCTTTAGCAGCAGTAAGCTGCAGCTCTTACTGCTGTTATTGCTATCATTGCTGCTGGTTTATAATTTCTGCTATACTTGATTACATTTCTCCTTTATTGTATGTCTGCTGTCCTTACCACTACTTTGTAGACCAAGAACTGGGCCTGAATGAAAGTCATATTTTACTATGACTGTTTAGGTGGCATCATTACTTTCTGACTGGCTAAAATACATCCTTGTTTGTGTAACATTTGCTGGCTATAGGCCAGTAGTAGTAACAATAATTATTAAGCTCTCATCATGTGCAGAGCACTGTACCAAGCACTTGGAAAGGGTCACTGTCCCCAGAAAATGGTTTTCTTTAGGAATACCAATAGTGCTTTGTCAAATGTGTTCAGCTGGTCATAATGATTTATATGTTGTCTTGTGAGACCCTCGAAAGTAAAAGTATGGTATTTATTGAGTGCCCACTGAATGTGATGCATTACACTAAGTTCCGGGGAAAGCAGCACATTCTCGGCTCACAAGAAGCTTACACTCAAACAGAGGAGGTAAATACAGAAATATTTGCAGAAAGAATAATCAGAATTATAATTTACAGCAGGCTATATGTATTCTCACAAAGCTGAAGGAGGGTATAATAAATGTTAGAGATGGGCATTAAGTTGACGGGATCTGGGGTGTTGTATTAATTGGGGAAATGTTTTTGAAAGGAGTGGTATTTTGAGAGGATTTTAAACTCAGGGAGTGCTCTGGTCTGTTGGATTGCATGGTGGAGAGGGAGTTTTGAATGTGAGTCAAGAGTGAGGTACAATTAGAAGGTTTGCTTAGGAAAAATGAAGAGAGTTAACTAAGAAAAATGGGTAAAGAGAGCCAGTATGTATGGTAGGGAGAATGGAGAGCTCTGAAGCTGACCAAAAAGAGTTTTGCTTGAGGAAAAGGGAAATTGGAAGAAGGCAATGGAAGGTTTTACAGATTGGAGAGTTGTGTTCAAGATGCTCTGGGAAACACTATGTAGTATAGCTTGGGAAGCAGCATAGCCTGGAGGATAGAGCACGGGCCTAGGAGTCAGAAAGACCTGGGTTCTAATCCTGACTGAATTTTTGATTGTGTGGGTGAGTCACTTTACTTCTCTTGCCTCAGTTCCCTCATCTGTAAAATGGGGATTAAGACTTTGAGCCCCGTGTGGGACAGGGACTGTATTCAACTTGACTAATTTTTATCCAACCAAACATTCAGACCTGTACATGAAAGTCGAGGGAGGAGACTCAAACTTATCACATGGAAGGAGGCAATCATCAACCACTTCCATATTTTGACCAAGAAAACTCTGGATACACTACCAGAATAATTGCAGGTGGAGGTGGGCCATTCTAGGAGAGATGCATCCATGGAGTTGCTATTGGTCAGAGATGGCTTGGCAGCTACTATGCTGATCCAATAACTTATTATATATAATATAATATATATTATATTATTGTATTGAGTAATGCGTCAGACTCCTCAAGAACTCCCTGCCTCCACTCTCTCCCCATTCCAGGCAATACTTCACTGGCTGCATCATTTTTCTAAAAAACTGTTCAGTCCTTGTCTCCCCTTGCTTCAAGAATCTCTAGTGGCTGCCCATCCACCTCCACATCAAACAGAAACTCCTTACCATTGGCCTTAAAGCACTTTATCAGCTTTCCCCTCCTACCTGACCTCACTAATTTCCTACAACGACCCAGTCCACACATTTCCTTCCCCTGATACCAATTCACTCACTGTGCCTCTCTCCTATCTATCTCATAACCAACCCCTTGCCCACATTCCCGTCTGGCCTGAAACTCCTTCCCCTTTACTCTATGATTGACCAGCACTCTTCCACTTTCAAAGCCTTAATAATAATAATAGTATTTGTTAAGCACTCACTATGTGCCAAGCACTGTTCTAAGTGCTAGGGTATATATAAGGTAATCAGTTTGTCCTGTGTGGGGCTCACAGTCTTAATCCTCATTTTACAGATGAGATAACTGAGGCGTAGAGAAGTGAAGTGACTTGACCAAAGTCATACTGCTGATAAGTGGCAGAGCCAGGATTAGAACCCATGACCTCTGACTTCCAAGCCCATGCTCACTAATTCACGCTGTTGCATCTCCTCCAAGAGGCCTTCCCTAATCAAGCCATCTTTTCTCTTCAGTGTCACCTTTGCACTTGATCTTTACCCTTTAAGTACTTGATAGTCACCCCATCCTCAACCCTACAGCACTTACGTACATGACTGTAATGTAATGTAGAAGCAGCATGGCCTAGCAGGAAGAGCACAGGCCTAGGATTCAGAGGTCCTGGGTTCTAATCCTGACTGCCTCATGACTGCTGTGTGACCTTGGGCAAGTCACTTAACTTCTCAGTGCCTCAGTTACCTCATCTGTGAAAGGGGGATTAAGAATGTGAGCTCACTATGAAACAGGGACTATGTCCAACCTGATTTCCTTGTATCTACCCCAGCACTTAGAACAGTACTTGGCACATAGTAAGCGCTTAACAAGAACCATAATCATTATTTATATAACAGTCCCTTCTAGAGTGTGAGCTCCTTGTGGGCAGAGAACTAGTCTACCAACTCTATTGTATTGTACTCTTCCAGGTTCGTAGTACAGTGCTCTTCATTCAATAAAAACTCAGTAAATGCCATTGATCGATAATTCTTTTTAGACCCTTACTCACTATTCCTTCCTGCCCCCCGAGTAATGTGAAAGTTCCTAGTCTCATCCATCTGACTTGAAAGCCAAAGGAGAAAGATTAAATAACTGGCTCTAGGACTTAAATTGTGCTAAACCCAGAACCGCCACTGGAAATAGAGAAGCAGCATGGCCTAGTGGATAGAGTACCTGGATTCTAATCCCTGCTCTGCTGCTTGTCAGCTGTATGGCCTTGGACAAATCACTTCACTTCTCTGCACCTCAATTACCTTACGCCCAAAGTGGGATTAAGCCACTGAGCCCACTGTTGGGTAGGGACTGTCTCTGTATGTTGCCAACTTGTACTTCCCAAGCGCTTAGTGCAGTGCTCTGCACACAGTAAGGGCTCAATAAATACGATTGATGATGATGAGCCCCATATGGGACACGGAGGATGTCTAAGCTGATTAGCTTCTATCTACCTCAGCTCTTAGTACAATTCCTACCACATAGAACTTAAAAAATACTATATTTTTAAAAAATGTCTACTTCTTCAACGCTGGTCTTTTCATCCAGTCTAGATTGGGGGTGAATTTTCCTCTACAAGCAGTGTGGCTAACTGGAAAGAGCGTGGGCTTTGGAGTCAGAGGTCATGGGTTCAAATTCCAGCTCTGCCACTTGTCAGCTGTGTGACTTTGGGCAAGTCACTTAACGTCTCTGTGCCTCAGTTACCTCATCTGTAAAATGGGGATTAAGACTGTGAGCCCCATGTGGGACAACCTGATCACCTTGTAACCTCCCCAGCACTTAGAACAGTGCTTTGCACATAGTAAGTGCTTGATAAATGCCATCATTAATTTACCTGACGTTAGTATGTACCCTGCCTTTGATATACATGAATGTCTGTCACAGCCAGGTGCTGTACTTCATGTGCAGCCTATTGAAAACATTCCAATTGCATATAGACCATAACTAGAAGGAGACTTTTGCAAAACTTAAACAACTTGTACAATAAAATAAAAATTAATTATGGGAGTTGGGTTATTCAAATGCTGTCAAATCTTTTTAATAATAATGATGGTATTTGTTAAGCACTTACTATGTGCCAAGCACTGTTCTAAGTGCTGGGGTAGATACAGAGTAATCAGGTTGTCCCACGTGGGGCTCACATTTTTAATTCCCATTTTACAGATGAGGTAACTGAGGCACAGAGGAGGCAAATGACTTGCCCAAGGTCACACAGCAGACAAGTGGGGGAGCCAGGATTAGAACCCACATCCTCTGACTCCCAAACCCGTGCTCTTTCCACTTAGCCACTCTGCTTCTCTGACAAGGATGATTTACTATGACAAGGATTGATTCTAATACAAACGATTAATAATAAATAGAAACTCTGGATAATTTAAGAAGGTTGCAACACAGTTTATTTTTTCTCTGGATGGAAACTGTAATATAATAATGGATTTGGAAAAGTAGTCCGCTTCCACAACATAATGTGAACTTTCAAATTGTAGATTGGGTTCATCCCTTTTCAAAATACATTTCTAATTTTAAATGTTTTATTCTGTAGATAGGAGTGTGATCTAGTCCCAGTTATTACTCTTCTCAGATGAAGGGAAGATTGTAATGCAGTTTGAGAATGGCCTCAGAAAAGAATAATCACATAGCTCTCTAAATGATTCATGAGAAATCCATTGTTAAAGTCTTTGAACAAAATCTTTATTGAGGAACATGAAATAAATTATGATTTGGAATGCCAGAAGGAATCAGCAATGTTTGATGCTCTTTTTTAATGTGTGAATTATCATTTAAGTCTTTGACTGTACCTCCTGATTCAGTTAAAGTTATATATGGCAACCTGGTTTCTTCCTCCATTACAGTCATATATAAAACTCCACTTAAGAGGAGTGGAAGAAGGGATTTTTATGTGATTAAAACATAATTTTTTTTTCCAAATTCATTCTATTTTGATCACTTCTATCAATTAATCATATTTATTGAGCTGTTACTGTAGCAGAGAACTGTAATAAGCACTTGGGAAAGTACAATGTAATAAAGTTGGTAGAATTCTGAGAAAAATGCATATCTGGCTTTTTCTTTTCTGAAAATAATAGTAATAATTATAGTATTTGTGGATTGCTTACTATGTGATAGGCACTGTACTCAGAACTGGGGTGGATACAAGCAAATTGAGTTGAACACAGACTCTGGCCCCTGGGGGCTCACAGTCTCAAATCCCCATTTTACAAATGAGGTGACTGAGGCCCGAAGGAAGTGAAGTGACTTGCTCAAGGTCACACAGCAGACAAGTGGTGGAGCCAGGATTAGAACTCACAATCTTTTGACTCTGCTCTAGCCACTACATCATGCTGTTTCTCTAGCCCTAGTGTGAGTGTGGCTAGAGAGAATAATGCAGTGTCAACACTTAGAGTGCTTGCAATCTACATATAGGTACTCTCCCAAGTGCTTAGTACAATGCTCTGCAAACTGTAAGCTCTCAATAAATATGACTGACTGATTTATTGATAAGGATAGAGCCTTGTTGAATTATCTGGTTTCCTTCAGGGCCTGTCTTTCCTTTTTAGCCTTGTTTCTGGCATCCCAAACTTGAGAGAAATCTAACAATTCAGGTATTTGTTGATCACATGTCTACCAACTCTGTTATGCCGAACTCTTCCAAGCACTTGGTACAGTGCTCTGCATACAGTAAGTATTCAATAAATATAGTTGATCAATTAATCACTTACTATGTGCCAGCACTGTAACCAAATACTGGGGTTGTCTTATGCCGTTGAGTTGTGTCCAACCTATGACAACACCATGGACAAATGTCTCCCAGAACACCCCACCTCCATCTGCCATCATTCTGGTAGTGTATCCACAGAGTTTTTTCTTGGTAAAAATAAGCAAGTAGTTTACCATTGTCTCCTTCCACACAGTAAACTTGAGTCTTCACCTTTGATTCTCTCCCGTGCCGCTGCTGCCTAGCAGAGGTGAGTTTTGACTTGTAGTGGATTGCCTTCCACTCGCTAGCCACTGGCTAAGCTAGGAATGGAATAGATATGCCTCTGCCTGACTCTCCCTCCTGTTAGTAGAGACTGGTAGAGTACTGAGAACTCTCCAGGTGTGACCCTGAGGGGAAATACTGGGGTAGATACAAAATAATCAAGTTGGACACAATCCCTGACCTACATGGGGCTCACAGACTAAGTAGCAGGGAGAGCAGATATTGAATCCCTATTTTACAGATAAAGAAACTGAGGCACAAAGAAGTGAAGCGACTTGCCCGGGATTATGCAGCAGATTAGTGGCAGAGCTAGCATTAGAACCCAGGTCCTCTGACTCCTCTCTAGATCACTGCCCGCCAGGTTGGTGTGTTTACTGCATTATCTTCCAAAAATTCACTATTACTTGGCATCGTTCAAGGCTACCTTCATTGAAAATCATTGCTTAAACATGTCTACTAAAAGGAGTAAAATATGCTAAAGGAATATATAAAAATGTATTCACTTTCTCTCTCCCTGTTTCTCTCTCTTGCTTTTTCTCTATCATCCCACTCCCTTTGCTTGCCTCTTTTCATGCCTGATGCTTTGCTAAACTGGGTACCTAAGATGAAGGAAGCTCACAATTTACTCTGCTGCCTTTGCAGCTTGCACTGGCAAAACCACCAAAGCCCTGCAGAGCTACTAACTGGCAATGGTTGGCACCATCCCTCAATAGGAACCTGGGGAGTTTGTTTCCTCCTCAAGCATCACGACTAGCTTCCATTTGTGATACATTTTCATTGTCAGAAACAGATGGGCGAACACGCTGTGTCACAGCCCAGCCAGGACGAGCTAAAAATATTTCACTTCGGCATTCACGTCAGTCTCTTTCCTCAGGCAAAACTCTTACAGCAGCTAATGATCTTCTGGGAAGTTTATACATATTGGAAACCAAACCGTTTCTTCCAAAGTTTCCCCACTTCCATTTCTCCAGACATCTTATTATTTTCATGAAGCGGTGGAACAGAGCCTGTTGAGGAAACGGGCAGTCCATGGTTTTTTCTGAACATTTGGGAGGGCCAGGATTTGGGCAATGAACGTGTAACAAATTAATGGAAATTAGAAAAAATGTGCACCATCACCCTAGTACTCACGACTCAGCAAAATACAACTATTCTGCTGAGATTTTTGCTCCAATTGACATCTCACAGAGATTTGCTATGCTGGTAGTTTTGAGGAATGAAGAACCTTTCTGAGTCTTCAAGATTCAGACAAATATCTTCTATTGCGTTCCTTTCCGAACTGGCAGTATCCATGCTGGCATTTTTCCTACCAGGTTAAGAAGGCATAGGTCTCATGAATAAACAAAGAAATTAATGCACAATTTGTATTAATTATCCTCAAAAATTAACATTAACCTTAACAATCAGCAGCAGTGTCCACAATGTTTTAATGAGCACCTAAATTGTGTGCAAAGCACTGTTTTGGGCATCTGCAGAATACAGGGTACTGTACTGAGTGCTTTGTAGTATCAATCAATAAATAAATCAATGATATTTATCGAGGGCTTACTAAATGCTGGGCACCGTACTGAATGCTTGGGAGAGTGCAAAACAATAGAATTAGCAGCTATGCTCCTTGCCCATAATGAGTGTGTGGTCTAGAGAATACAATAAAATACAGGGAAGCAGCATGGCTTAGTGGAACGAGCCTGGGTTTGGGAGTCTGAGGACGTGGGTTCTAATCCCAGCTCTGCCACCTGTCTGCTGTGTGACCTTGGGTAAGGCACTTAACTTCTCTGTGCCTCAGTTAACTCATTTGTAAAATGGAGATTTAAGACTGTGAGCTCCATATGGGACAACCTGATTAGCTTATATCTACCCCAGCCTTTAGAACAGTGCTTGGCACATAGTAAGCACTTAACAAATACCATAATAATAATAATAATTAATAAAAATGTAGAATACATAATAAAAGTAGGATAAAGGGTTCCCATCGTGGAGGAATTTACAGTCTAATGTGGAAGACTGACAAATAAACTTGAATTCATACAAGGTTAACAAAATCCAAACATATAGCTGGTCACAACAAGATGAAGCAAAAAATGAAGTGGATTACTTTGTGTCCCTCTAGACCGTGAGCAGGGAACATGTGTACAGTATGAAAGTTAGAAGGCTTGTTCCTCTGTTGTCTTGAACAAGGGAGAGCGAAAGACTACAAGGAGGTGAAACTGGTTAAGTTGTAAGCTCGTTAGACTGTAAGATAATTGTGGGCAGGGAACATATCTTCCAACTCTGTGACTGTGTTATGTTGTTCTCTCCCAAGTGCTTAGTGCATTGGTCTGCACACAGTAAGCGCTCAATAAATACAACTGATTGATTAAGATGGGCTGAGTCACGGAGCCCTTGAAAGCTGTATGATTTTTGAGGCCTAATAATTTATGCAAATAACCCTAATGGGCATGACCCTTCCCATTTTATCCACAGAAGAATCAATCAGTGACATTTATTGAGCACTTACTGTGTGCAGAACACTGTACTAAATTCTCTGGAGAGTACATTACAACATAGTTGATAGGTTCCTTGCCCAAATGACCTTACAGTCTAGAGAAAAGGAAAAAAAAGCTAAGGTGGGAGCCGTAATTGAAAGGAGGCAGCAGCATCTGGTGTAAAGAGCACAGGTCTGGGAGTATAATAATAATAATAATAATAATAATAATAATAATAATAATAACAATACTTAAGTGCTTACTACATGTCAAGCTCTGTTCTAAGCACTGGGGTAGAAACAAGTCAATCAGGTTGGAAACATATGGAGTTTACAATCGTAATCCCCATTTTATAGATGAAGTAACTGAGGCATAGAGAAGTCAAGAGACTTGTCCAAGGTCATACAGCAGACGTGTGGCAGCAACGGGATTAGAACTCATGTCCTTCTCACTCCCAGGCCCATGTTCTATCCACTAAAACAGGCAAAGATTATAGGTTACAGCTCTGGCTCATTCACCAGCCTGGAGCATGCCTGAACAGGCCTCAGTCTGCTTTTCCCTACTTCTCAGGAACTTTGTGAAGATAATAAGACTTGGAAACAAGAGATTGTACAGATCCAAGGTGAAGCAGCAGCGTGGCTTAGTGGATAGAGCACAAGCCTGGGAGTTAGAAGGTCATGGGTTCTAATCCCAACTCTGCCACATGTCTGCTGTGTGACCTTGGGCAAGTTGCTTCATGTCTCTGGGCCTCAGTTACCTCATCTGTAAAATGGGGATTAAGAAGTGTGAGCCCTATGTGGGGCAGGGACTGTGTCCAACCTGATTGTGGGGTTCCCCCGGGCCTGGAATGCCCTCCCTCCCAACATCCACCAAGCTAGCTCTCTTCCTCCCTTCAAGGCCCTGCTGAGAGCTCACCTCCTCCAGGAGGCCTTCCCAGACTGAGCCCCTTCCTTCCTCTCCCCCCTCGTCCCCCTCTCCATCCCCCCACCTTACCTCCTTCCCTTCCCCACAGCATCTGTATATATGTATATATGGTTGTACATATTTATTACTCTATTTATTTATTTATTTTACTTGTACATATCTATCCTATTTATTTTATTTTGTTGGTATGTTTGGTTTTGTTCTCTGTCTCCCCCTTTTAGACTGTGAGCCCACTGTTGGGTAGGGACTGCCTCTATGTGTTGCCAATTTGTACTTCCCAAGCGCTTAGTACAGTGCTCTGCACATAGTAAGCGCTCAATAAATACGATTGATGATGACGATTGATGATGATGACTACCTTGTATCTATTGCAACTCTTAGAACAGTGCTTGGCACAAAGTAAGTGTTTAACAAGTACCATTATTACTATTATTATTATTATTATTATTATTATTATTACAACGATGGCATATAGGGAAGATGAGGCAGGTAATATTGATCAATCAATCGCATTTATTGAGTGCTTACTGTATACAGAGCACTGTATTAAGCACTTGGGAGTAAAGTATGATAGAGTTGGTAGTCACTTCTCAAAGTAAATGAAATCCTAAGTGCACGCAGTTCCATGATCAGTGTTTACTAATATGTTTTTTTTAAAACCACTGCATCATTATGTCATCCCAGCATGGCTCAGTGGAAAGAGCACAGGCTTTGGAGTCAGAGGTCATGGGTTCAAATCCCAACTCCGCCAATTGTCAGCTGTGTGACTTTGGACAAGTCACTTAACTTCCCTGGGCCTAAGTTACCTCATCTGTAAAATGGGGATTAAGACTGTGAGCCCCCCTGTGAGACAACCTGATCACCTTGTAACCTCTCCAGCTCTTAGAACAGTGCCTTGCACATAGTAAGTGCTTAATAAATGTCATCATTCATTAATTAATTCTATGTGCCTTATGAGACTCCTGTGCTGCTTGATATAGTGTTTCCTTAATTAGCCTTCGGTAGCAACATGACCTTTGCTGTATTTACTAAGTTGCTTTTCCTGCTTTGTGAAGAAGTGTGGCCTACTAGAAAGAGCATAAGCCTGGGAGTCAGATGTTCTGGGTTCTAATCCCAGCACAGCCACGTATCTGCTGTGTGACCTTGGAAAAAATCACTTCCCTTCTCTGGGCCTCGGTTTCCTCATCTGTAAAATGAGGATTTAATACCTGATCTCCCTCCTACTTCATCTGTATAAGGGACAAGGGCTGTGTCCAGCCTAACTGAGCTCAGTGCTTACAAAAATGCTTGATGCATAAGGAGTGCTTAATAAATATAATAATAATTATTATAGTAATCGTTATTATGTGAAAATGAATGATGTCAACTGAAATCATCAGGTGTGATCTCCCTAAAATCTCCCCTGCTCCTCTCCAGTCCCTCCTCCACCCCCTTCTTCGAGTCTCCCATCTTTCCCAGCAGTATCTCAAGAAGAGATCTCTGGCATCCTTTCAAAATCCACCCCCTCCACCTACACCTGATCTCATCCCTTCACACCGTATCAAAACACTTGCCCTCTCCCTTCTTCCCTCCCTGACCACAATCTTCAACCATTCATTTTCCAATGGCTCCTTCCCCAATTTTTTCAGACATGCTCGTGTATCCCCATTGTGGAAAAAAACAACAACCAGACAACACTCCCTTGACCCAAGGCTCCCTCTGGGTATCACCCCATCTCCCTCCTACCATTCCTCGCAAAATTCCATGAAAGAGTTTACATGCACTACCTCCATTTCTTCTCCTCCAATTCTCTCCTTGACCTCCTTCAATTTGGCTTCTGCCCCCTTCACTCCACTGAAAATGGCCTCTCAAAGGTTCATCTCCTTCTAGCCTCTACTATAACCTAATCTTCCCCAACCCCTTAGCTGCCTTCAACACCATGGACCACTCCCTTCTCCTGGAAACCTTATCCAACCTTGGCTTCAGTGATGCTGTCCTCTCCTGATTCTCCTATTTCTCTGGCCAGACATTCTCAGTCTCTTTCACAGGCTCCTCTGCCTTCTGTCCCCCTAACTGTGGGGTTCCTTTAGGCTCAGTTCTAGGTCTCTCCATATATAACCCCTACTTTGGAGAAATTTACTCCCATGGCTTCAACTATTATTTCTACACTGATAACTCTGAAATCTACATCTCCAGCCCCGATCTCTCTCCTCTGGAGTTTTGTATTTCCTCTTGACTTCAGAACAACTCTACTTGGTTGTCTTGCTGACATCTCCAATTCAACAGAACTCCTCATCTTTTACCCAAAACCTGTCCTCCCCTTGACTTCCCTATTACCATAGACAACACCATTATCCTCCCTGTCTCACAGGCCCACAACCTTGGCATTTTCCTCAACTCAACTCTCTTTCAACCTACATATTCAATTTGTCACCATATACTGTCTGTTTCACCTTCACAACATCCCTAAAATCCACCCTTTCCTCTGCCCTCTCCTCTCCATCCAAACTGCGATCATGTTGATCCAAGCACTTATCCTATCCCCCTTTGACTATCCATTTTTTTAAATGGCATTTAAGCCCTCACTACATGCCAGACACTGTACTAAGTGCTGGGGTAGATACAAGATAATCGATTTGGACATAGTTCATGTCCCACACAGGGGATACACTTTTAATCCCCATTTTACAGATGAGGTAACTTTGTCACAGAGAAGTTAGGTGTCTTGCCCAAAGTCACACAACAGACAAATGTTGGAGCCCAGATTAGAACACCCAGGTCCTATGACTCCCACACTGACTAATAATAATAATAATAATGATGGCATTTATTAAGTACTTACTGTGTGCAAAGCACTGTTCTAAGCGCTTGGGAGGTTACAAGGTGATCAGGTTGTCCCACGGGGGGCCTCAAAGTCTTAATGCCCATTTTACAGATGAGATAACTGAGGCACAGAGAAGTTAAGTGACTTGCCCAAAGTCACAAGGCTGACAATTGGTGGAGTCAGGATTTGAACCCATGACCTCTGACTCCAAAGCCCGTGCTCTTTCCACTGAGCCACACTGCTTCTTAACACTCTCCTTGTTGACCTCCCTGCCTCTTGTTTCTCCCCAACTCCAGTCCATTCACATCTCTGCTGCCTGGATCATTTCATTAAAAAAAGCTCAGTGCATGTTTTCCCACTCCTCAAGAACCTCCAGTGGTTGTCCATCCACTTCTACATCAAAAAGAAGCTCCTTACCATAGGCTTTGAAGTACTCAATCACCTTGACCCTCATATCTTACCTTGCTGATTTCCTACTGAAACCCAGCACATTCACTTTGCTCCTCAAACACCAACATAATTCACTTGTTCTGTTCATTGTAGACAGTAGGTCACTCGAAGACATTAAAATCACATGCAAAAGGCCTCCAAGGCCTTTCCCATCTAAGCTCTCATTCCCCCTACTCCCTGTTCCTTGCAATTGGATTTGTACCCTTAATTCACCCCACCTTCAGCACCACTGCTCTTACGTTACATAACCATAATTAATTTTAATATTTGGCTCCCCCTCTAGACTGTAAGCTCCTTGTGGGCAGGGAACATGTCTACCACTTTTGTTGTATTGTACTCTACCAAACAATACAGTGTTCTGCATACAGTAAGCACTCAGTAAGTACGATTGTTTGATTAATGGGCCTGAAAGTCTATTCTGAGGCTCAGAAAGATTGTCCTTACACTTGATGGATCACATCTGGATTTTATGCCGGTGGGAAACCTGAACTTTCAAAGGAGGAGGAAAAGAATGGAAGACTGAGGATGAAGTAGCCAAAGTGTGAGCCCTTTGCAGACACTCCCTTTGGTTATCACATGCAAGGGGAGAAGGAGAGAGCATTGAGGGGAGTCCCTGGAGGAGTCAGCCAAGGTTACTATGAAGAGCTCAGCTTGGATGAAATGATAATAATTATCAAACTTCACATGAAATTGAAATTCTGTAAGGTGGTTGTGGTGTCCAACCTCCTTAATGGCTGTGACAACTGAAATTACTACAGAGGTCCCAATCATCCTCTATAGAAATTGTTCCAGCACCATCTATGAGCAGTCTTGTCTTGCCTTATGCTGTCTAGTCATCTCCGACCCATAGCGACTCCGTGGACACAGTTCTCTCAGCATGTCCCACCTCCATCTGCAATCATTCTGTTAGACTTTTCTTGGTAAAAATACAGAATCAATCAATCAATCAATTGTATTTATTGAGCACTTACTGTGTACAGAGCACTGTACTAAGCGCTTGGGAAGTACAAGTTGGCAACATATAGAGACGGTCCCTACCCAACAGTGGGCTCACAGTCTAAAAGGGGGAGACAGAGAACAAAACCAAACATACTAACAAAATAAAATAAATAGAATAGATATGTACAAGTGAAATAGAGTAATAAATATGTACAAACATATATACATATACACAGGTGCTGTGGGGAAGGGAAGGAGGTAAGATGGGGGGGATGGAGAGGGGGGATGGAGAGACAGAAGAGGTTTATCATTGCCTTTTTCCATGCAGTAAACTTGAGTCTCCACCCTCCATGCTCCAGTGCTGCTGCTGCCCAGCACAGGTGAGTTTTAATATGTAGCAGATTGCCTTCCACTCACTAGGCACTGCCCAAGCTAGGAATGGAGTGGGTAAGCCTCTGCTTGACTTTTTGTCCCAGAGCTGAGACTGGTGGAGTACTGGAAACTCTCCAGGTGCGATCCTGAGAGGGCCTATGAGCAGTACTCAACATCAAATGGCAAGACAAGATTCTGGACAACGTCCTGAATTGCAGTCTGCTCCCAGCACTGAAGCAATGCTCACATCAACACATTTCCACGAGGCAAGACGTGGAAGGAGACAAGATGGCAGCTGGATACCTGAACAGCTGTTAGTGAACTGAAAGAGGGCACACATAAGCTGGGGTGGAGGGCTTGGGGAGGCAGGGGGCAGAAAAACAGTTGTGAAGTCATTGTGAAACACATCCTCAAACAACATGCTATTGCAGTGGCCTACTGGATGACCAGTATAGTGGACAGATTGACTGTCCCAGTGGTAGTCAGAGAACCTGTGTTCTAATCCTGTCTCAATTTATCTCTGTCTGCTTATCTTCTCCATAAAATGAGAATTAAATTTTGGTTTCCCTCCTACTTCGATTGTGATCCCCAAGTGGGACGGAGACTGCATCCAAATTGCGTATACTGAATCTACCCCAGTGCTTGTCACACAGTATATGCTAAAGAAGCATTAGGAGAAGCAGTGTTGCTCAGTGGAAAGAGCCCGAGCTTTGGAGTCAGAGGTCATGGGTTCAAATCCTGGCTCTGCCAATTGTCAGCTGTGTGACTTTGGGCAAGTTACAACTTCTCTGTGCCTCAGTTACCTCATCTGTAAAATGGGGGATTAAGACTGTGAGCCCCCCATGGGACAGCTATATCACATTGTAACCTCCCCAGCACTTAGAACAGTGCTTTGCACAGGGTAAGTGCTTAATAAATGCCATTATAATAATTATTATTATTATTCATTATTCATTCAATCGTATTTATTGAGCGCTTACTGTGTGCAGAGCACTGTGCTAAGTGCTTGGGAAGTGCAAGTTGGCAGCATATAGAGACGGTTCCTACCCAACAATGGGCTCACAGTCTAGTACCCAAACAATACCCAAAGTATTGTTAATTGTATTAGCACATGACGGTGGATTATCTGTCCTCAAGTAAAGACTCCATGTAATATCAGAATACTAAGAGACAGTCTCCTCCTTTCCCTATCCCCTTTTAAGGAAGGACAGTCCCAGAAACACAGTCTAACCTTGGCTTTTAGGAGACAGTTATGGTTCTCCTCCTACTTAAGGCAGCTCTATCTGAGAGAGAGGAGTGTGGATTGGAAACAGTGAGATCCCACCCCGCAGCCGATTAAAGTCAACCACAGCAGCTGGACAGTTAAGCCAGTGGAGGATACCCTGGGGGAAGGATTTGAAGAATCAGTAGGCCAGAAATGGGAAGGGTTTAGTCAGAAAGCTGGACAGAAGTGAGAGAGGCTATGAACAGATAGAGCCTTACTGAGAACATACTCCATATGTTGAGGCTGGAATCTGTAGATGTTAGTCAATTGTATTTATCATCAATCGTATTTATGAGCAATTACTATGTGCAGAGCACTGTATTAAGCACTTGGGGGAGTAAAACTAACAGCCAAATTCCCTGCCCAAAACGAGCTTGTAGTCTAGAGGAGAAACGATCATCTTTAGGGATTTGGGGCCATCAAGGTTTCAGTAGAGAAGCACTGTGGCCTACTGGAAAGAGCACAGGACCAGAAGTCAGAAAACCTGGGTTCTAATCCTGGCCCTGCCACTTGCCTGCTGGGTGACCTTGGGCAAGTCACTTAACTTCTCTGGGCCTCAGTTTCCTCGTCTGTAAAATAAAGATTCAATGCCTGTTTTCCCTCCTGCTTAGACTGGGAGCCCCATATGAGACAGGAACAGTGTCGAGTTTATTACCTTATGGCTACCCTAGTGCTTAGTACATAGTAAATGCTTAACAATCACAATCGATATTATCTATCTTTATTATTATTGTTAATGGAATAAAATATCCCTGCTTAAAATGCCCCAAATTAGAGAACATTTTATTTCCTTCATCAAACTCTCCCACGAACGAATTCTTCACTTACCTGCTATAATGTAAGTCTCAGAAGGCTGTGGAACTCCTACTCGCTAAAATCCTCATACATTACAAGTAGATTTCTGTGTGAGGTGCTAGTAATGGCCATCATCTAATGAGATCTGAAACGGCCATCTCCGAGGATGCAGATGGCTCTGAGATTGCGACAGTGATGAGTGGATTTGCAGCTCCAGTGCCTCATGCTGATCTTCCATCATTGTTGCAGGGTAAATTAGCCCTTCTAGGTTCAAGGACACCCTGGGGCTTCTGGAAGGAGAAGGCTGAGTAAGTCCCATTTTTCATGAAGATAAAAAACAGTGGAAAAGGTGGTGTTGAATCATTAATACTTCTTGTAACCATGTATTTAGGAACAAAGAAATAATGTTCCTGGTCAAACTGAATCTCCCCTTTCTGTTCAATTTTTCAGGCCTCATGTTAAATTTTATCAGAACAATGTATTGGCCTTGGCTTGCAGTTAACAGTTTCATAACTTATTTGCTCACTGAATCCACAGATTGAATGATCCACTGCCCCAGTGGTAACACGACTAACGGAAATAAGAGATTGTGAACGGCAATAGACAAACTACTAGCACAATGATCAATTATTTGGTGCAATTTCTCAGACAAAAGCTTTCATGACTTTGAGGCTTGTCTGACATTTACAACAGGACACTCTATTCATCATCATCACAATTTCATTTCTATAGAAGGTTTTCTGTGAACCTCCATCTCTTCAGAAACTCCCCAGAAACTGCCCTCTCAAAGGTTACAAATGATCTCCTCCTTGCCAAATTCAATGGATTCATCCTAATCCTCCTTGACCTCTCAGCTGCCTTTGACACAGTCCCCTTCTATCCCCCTTCTATCTCTTTCTCCTGGAAACATTATCAAACCTCAGCTTCACTGACACTGTCCTCTTCTTGTTCCCATCCTATCTCTCTGGCCACTCATTCTTAATCTCTTTCTTCGACTCCTCCTCTGCCTCCCACTCCCTAACTGCGGGTGTCCCTCAAGGTTCATTTTGGGTCCCCTTCTATTCTCCATCTCCACCCACTCCCTTGGAAAACACATTCATTCATTCACAAGGCTTCAACTACCACCTCCATCATATGAATTTACTTACTGAATAGATGAGCTTATGCTTCCTGAAAATATAAAAAGACATCAAACAATTCCAGATTTACCCCCAGACTTGTTGTAACCCAGGGTACCAAATTTAGATATTTGAAAAAAAAAATCAATTTTTTTTTAACACATGAGGCTCTCCCCAGCACAGAAGTGCTCTGCTCTGCAGTCCTAAACTTCAGTCATTGAGGGTCTATGT
This sequence comes from Tachyglossus aculeatus, assembly GCF_015852505.1. Lineage (NCBI taxonomy): Eukaryota > Metazoa > Chordata > Mammalia > Monotremata > Tachyglossidae > Tachyglossus > Tachyglossus aculeatus. The sequence continues at coordinate 98,884,932 of NC_052066.1, read as the reverse complement.
GTTAGGTGCTTAAAGTGTGCCAAACACTTTATTAAGTACTGGAATAGATACAAGTTAATCAGGTCAGACACAGTCCCTGTCCCACATGGGGCTCACAGTCTAGAAGGGAAGGAATTCACATTACAGGCAAGTGTCAGAGTTGGGATTAGAATTCGTGTCTTCCAGCCCCGTGCTCTTTCCACTAGGCCATGTTTCTTCTTGACTATTCACTGAAAATATCCACTAATTCATTCTGGCCAAGATCCGGGTTACCTACTGCTCCAGCTACTGTCCTCTCTGAGTGTGGCAGTCCTTCCTCTCCAACATCCACTATGATCAATCACTTGTATTTACTGAGCACTTACTGTGTACAGAGCATTGTACTAACCGCTTGGGAAAGTATAATAGAGTTGGTAGGCATGAGCATGAAGCATTTCTGCATGGGTAGCAAATGTCACAAGATTTTATCACCTCACCTTTTATCATCTTCACCTTCATCCAAAGACTAGCCATTATCTGTAGAATAAAGATCCACCCAAGTTGGGTCCAAGCAGCAGGAAAAGTCCCCTAGGTGACCCACAGGAGGCTTGGATGGGGGGGGGGGGAGGCATAGGAAGAGGGGTCACCCCTGAGGTCCCAAAAATCCATCACACTCATCACTTCTGATACCCACCCTCTCCCCAACCCAACAACATTGGAGAATTTTGACTCACCACCCACCTGCTCTTGCTCCATACTGGTGGGCTTTCAAGGGCTGACACTGCCCGGATGGAGGACGGAAATATATGCCCTTTACAGGAAAAAAACATTTAGCAAAATTCTGGCCCATCCCCACTGGCTAGGTGTCTTCTATAGGATGTGTTCTCCTTTGTGGTTGATGCTTCTGTGATTGTCCAAAACAGCCTCCATCTCTCAACCCAACCACTTGGAAAACAGCAATTTGGATGATGGTATGGATCTGTAAAAGACTTGGAAATCATTGGATATAGAACAGCTCTAAATACAGTACAGTTATTGTAATAGATGTACCCAATCTGTAAGTTTACTGCACCCAAGTGCATGGTTATATTAAATTGAATGTGTATTTGTTGGAGGTAAATCTCTCCACTATGACTCAAAGGGAAAGTGTTAGCATTTTGCTTACCATTAGTGTCCTAGAAGACACTCATAGTCAGCAGTAAGAAGAAACTCCAGGCTAAGAGCTAAGTACCATTAATGGGAGTTTAAAACTCGTTTGCCCAGAATGATCTGTTGTGGAGGCAGTCAGGGGGTGGGGGGAGATGGGGAGGATGGGTGGGAGGGAGGCATGGCAGAGAGAGGGAGAGAAAGAGCAGGGATTGGGAGAGAGAAGCAGCATGACCTAGTGGAAAGAGCACAGGCCTGGGCATCAAAGGACCCAGGTTCTAATTTCAACTCTGCCATGTACCTGCTATGTGACTTTAGGCAAGTCACTTAACTTCTCTGTGCCTCAGTTAACTCAAGTGTAAAAATGGGGATTAAGACTAAGAGCCCAGTGTGGGACAGGGACTGTGTCCACCCAGACTGAGCCCCCTTTTTTCTCTCCTCCTCCACATCTCCCCACCCTACCTCCTTCTCCTCCCCATAGCACCTGTATAATGTTTGTACAGATTTATTACTCTATTTTACTGGTACATATTTACTATTCTATTTATTTTGTTAATGATATGCATCTAGCTTTATTTCTATTTGTTCTGATGACTTGACATCTGTCCACATGTTTTGTTTTGTTGTCTGTCTCCCCCTTCTAGACTGTGAGCCTGTTGTTGGGTAGGGACCATCTATATATGTTGCCAACTTGTACTTCTGAAGTGCTTAGTACAGTGCTTTGCACACAGTAAGCACTCAATAAGTACAATTGAATAAATGAATGATTATCTTGCATCCATCCCAGCACTTAGGACAGTGCCTGACACACAGTAAACACTTTACAAATGCCATATAAAAGTGAGGGGGGCAGAGAGGAAGGAAGAGATGATTGTTGTGAGTCTAGGGTGGGTTGGTTTCATGCAAAATGCTCCCCTAACAGCTGGGAATTTAGGCAACCATACATCTGCCAGTTTATTGCAGCCATCCAAGACCCTGGGAGCAGAAGGGACTCATGATGAGTTTCTCCTGAGAGCAGGAGAGGTAATAGCACAGTAGTTAGTGAAATTCAAGAGCAGATTTGGACAAACCTACATAAAAACCAATGGAGGAAGGAAGGTTTTGCCCAACCTTACTGCTCTTTACTCTCCTCTCCTCCTACACACCAGCTCACATGCTTGGTTCCTCTTAAATCAACCTGAACACAATGTCTCATTCTTCTGTCCATTTCCCTCCTCTACTCACTCTCCCCTTCCCACTCAGGAGATCATGGTTCTCCCCATCTTCAAAGCCATTCTGAAATCACATCTCCCCAAGGAGGCCTTCCCTGATTAATCTCATGTCCAGACTCAAAACATTCCCAAATTAGGATTTCAGTACTTCTGCATCACTTAAACTCGTGGATGCTCACCTCTTTACCCCCTGCCCTCAACTTCCAAGCACTTATTCCCTAAGAATAAGCAGCAGCAGTGTGGCTCAGTGGAAAGAGCATGGGCTTGGGAGTCAGAGGTCATGGGTTCTAATCCTAGCTCCTCCAAATGTTTGCTGTTTGACCTTGGACAAGTCACTTAACTTCTCTGAGCCTCAATTCTCTCATCTGTAAAAATGGGGATTACGACTGTGAGCCCCACATGGGACAACCTGAGCACCTTGTATCCCCCAGCACTTAGAATAGTGCTTTGCACATAGTAAGCACTTAACAAATGCCATCATTATTATTATAATTAATTCTTTCATTTACCTGCAATTTGTTTTGGTATGTAGCATCCTGGCTACAAAGTAAGCTTTATGAGAGCAGATATCACGAGACCAGGCACACAAAGCAAATATTATTAACTGATGAACAACTCTGGCCCACCAAAAAACTCTGAGCCCCCTGTTCCAGATTCTGAAATTAGTTTCTGGAGATTTTTTTCTGCACATTCATTTGAAAGCCAGGGTTTGGATAAGCTGAAGTACCCATTCTTGACAGATTACTACGAGTTTATCCTGGTGACTGTACTCATCCTGGTAAACTTAATTGAAGTCATCCAGCTGTATCTAGGATATATGGGCAATTTACAGGAGAAGGTAATATTGTTTGACACCACTTAATGTTGATGCAGTATATAAATATGGTAGGATGGTTTTAAGAAATCCTAATCCTTCTCGACCTCTCAGCTGCCTTTGACACTGTGGACCACCCCCTTCTCCTCAACACGCTACCCAACCTTGGCTTCATGGACTCTGTCTTCTCCTGGTTCTCCTCTTACCTCTCCAGCCATTCATTCTCAGTCTCTTTTGCAGGCTCCTCCTCCCCCTCCCATCCCCTTACTGCAGGGGTTCCTCAAGGTCAGTTCTCGGTCCCCTTCTGTTCTCTATCTACACTCACTCCCTTGGTGAACTCATTTGCTCCCACGGCTTCAACTATCATCTCTATGCTGATGACACCCAAATCTACATCTCTGCCCCTGCTCTCTCTCCCTCCCTCCAGGTTCGTTATCTCCTCCTGCCTTCAGGGCATCTCCATCTGGATGTCTGCTCACCATCTAAAACTCAACATGTCCAAGACTGAACTCCTTATCATCCGTCCCAAACCCTGCCCTCTACCAGACTTTCCCATCACTGTTGACGGCACTACCGTCCCTCCTGTCTCACAAGCCCGCAACCTTGGTGTCATCCTCAACTCCGCTCTCTCGTTCATGCCTCACATCCAATCTGTCACCAAATCCTGCCAGTCTCACCTCCGCAACATCACCAAGATCTGCCCTTTCCTCTCCATCCAAACCGCTACCCTACTTGTTCAATCTCTCATCCTATCCCGACTGGATTACTGTATCAGCCTCCTCTCCGATCTCCCATCCTCCTGTCTCTCCCCACTTCAATCCATACTTCACGCCGCTGCCCATATCGTCTTTGTGCAGAAACACTCTGGGCATGTTACTCTCCTCCTCAAAAATCTCTAGTGGCTACCAATCAATCTGCGCATCAGGCAGAAACTCCTCACCCTGGGCTTCAAGGCTGTCCATCACCTCGCCCCCTCCTACCTCACCTCCCTTCTCTCCTTCTACAGCCCAGCCCGCACCCTCCGCTCCTCCACCGCCAATCTTCTCACCGTACCTCGTTCTCGCCTGTCCCGCCATCGACCCCTGGCCCAGGTCCTCCCCCTGGCCTGGAATGCCCTCCCTCTGCCCATCCGCCAAGCTAGCTCTCTTCCTCTCTTCAAGGCCCTACTGAGAGCTCAGCTCCTCCAGGAGGCCTTCCCAGACTTAGGCCCCTCCTTCCTCTCCCCCTACTCCCTCTCCTCATCCCGCCCACCTTACCTCCTTCCCCTCCCCACAGCACCTGTATATATGTATATATGTTTGTACATAGTTATTACTCTATTTATTTATTTTACTTGTACATATTTATTCTATTTATTTTATTTGGTTTATATGTTTTGTTTTGTTGTCTGTCTCCACCTTCTAGACTGTGAGCCCGCTGCTGGGTAGGGACCGTCTCTATATGTTGCCAATTTGTACTTCCCAAGTGCATAGTACAGTGCTCTGCACATAGTAAGCGCTCAATAAATACGATTGATGATGATGATGATGATGATGTTGCCAACTTGTACTTCTCAAGCGCTTAGTACAGTGCTCTGCACATAGTAATCACTCAATAAATGATTGAATGAATAAGATGATTGACCATCCTAATAGCTTCCACTTTGATTGAAAAAATTGTCCCAAATATGCTCTAGTGACAGCCACAAAAACTCCTCACTATTATCTTCAAAGCTCTCCGTCACCTTGCCCCCTCCTATTTCACCTCCTTTCTCTCCTTCTACATCCCATCCCACACACTCTTCTCCTCTGGTGCTAACCTTCTCACTGTGCCTCATTCTTACCTGTCCCCAACAATGACCCACAACCTACCTCTGGCCTGGAACGCACTCCCTCCTCAAATCCGCGAAACAATCACACTTCCCCCCTTCAAAGCCCTACTGTACTTCCTCCAGGAGGTCTTCCCAAACTGAGCCCCCTTTTTCCTCTGCTCTTCCTCAGATCCCCATTGCCCCTACTCCTTCCCTTTGCTCTACCTCCCTCCCTGCCCCACAGCACTTATGTATATATGTACATATCCATAATTCTATTTATACTAATACCTGTTTACTTGGTTTGATGTGTAGAGAAGCAGAGTGGCTCAGTGGAAAGAGCCCGGGCTTTGGAGTCAGAGGTCATGGGTTCAAATCCTGGCTCCACCACTTGTCAGCTGTGTGACTTTGGGCAAGTCACTTAACTTCTCTGGACCTCAGTTCTCTCATCTGTAAAATGGGGATGAAGACTGTGAGCCCCACATGGGACAACCTCATCAACTTGTAACTCCCCAGCGCTTAGAACAGTGCTTTGCCCATAGCAAGCACTTAATAAATACTATCATTATTATTATTATTGTTATTATTTATCTCTAACTATATTTATATTGATGCAATTGATGCCTGTTTACTTGTTTTGATGTCTGCCTCCCCCCTTCTAGACTGTTAGCCTGGTGTGGGCAGATATTGTCTCTGTTGCTGAACTGTACTTTCCAAGCACTTAGTGCAGTGCTGTGCACACAATAAGTGCCTAATAAATATGATTGAATAAATGAATGAATGAATAATGGTGGGAAAAGAACACTCAAAAGTCATGTTCTCTGCAAAAGGCATGCCCAAATAGTACCCAAGCTAATTGACAGTCAAGCTAAGGGGGCCCTCCTCCTCTCCTCCCCTTTTCCATTTCCTTAGCAGCAGTGTAGCTCAGGGTATCTAGAATCACTGATGTGGTTATTTCTCATCATATTAGTCTTATAATGGATCCACTGAGTGGGGGGTTGTTCACCTTATTCTTTGATGACACTTCTGTATGGAGACAAATTGATTCAATTGTTTACCTGCCTTGCCTAGGAGAAAAGGTGACCTTCGAACTGATTATGAAATAATTTGAAAATTATTTTATCTTCATTAGCTTTCAATGAAGGCTGCTCCAAATTCCTTCCTGTGCCAAGGTTAACTTTGTCTTGAGGCCATTTGGGGGGAATGATTGTCCCAGCTCATACCTGCTCACTGGGTGAGGTACGGAGAGGCAATCTTATGTCCATGAAAGATGCTCAGTGATCCCTTTGTGTGGCTTTTTTCTTATGATATTCGTTAAGTGCTTACTATGTGCCAGGCACTGTACTAAAGCACTGGGGTAGATACAAGCCAATCAGGTTGGACAGAGTCAGTGTCCCACATGGGGCTCACAGCATCAATCCACAATTTGCAAATGAGGTCTCTGAGGCCCAGAGAAGATAAGCAGCTTATCCAAGGTTACAATAATAATAATAATAATGGCATTTATTAATCACTTACTATGTGCAAAGCACTGTTCTAAGCACTGGGGAGGTTACAAGGTGATCAGAATGTCTCACGGGGGCTCACAGCCTCAATCCCCATTTTACAGATGAGGGAACTGAGGCCCAGAGAAGTTAAGTGTCTTGACCAAAGTCACACAGCTGACAAGTGGTGGAGCCGGGATTTGAACCCATGACCTCTGACTCCAAAGCCCAGGCTCTTTCCACTGAGCCACGCTGCTTCTTCAATACAAAGCAGACAAGTGGCAGAGCCAGGTTTAGAACCCAGGTTCTCTGTCTCCCAGGCCTGTACTTTAGGTTAAGTGCAAGGCCTCACTTAGGGCATTTAACAATCCTGTCTCTGTCTGGCTGCTTCCCTGATCTGTGACCTCCCAGACATCTCACTCTGTTTACAAAAGGGGCAGGTAGGAGGGGATCAGAATGGGTGGTGACACAAACAATTACTGTCCAAGAAAGAATTCTCAATTAGGGGTGTGGGCTAGTCAGCCTAGACCAATTCCAGCACAGCAAATATAAGGAAGTCGGTAACTTCTCCACTGCTTTCATTCATTCATTCGGTCATGTTTATTGAGCACTTACTATATGCAGAACATTGTACTAGACACTCGGGAGAGTACAATGCGTGGCTTAGTGGAAAGAGCCCAGGCTTGGGAGTCAGAGGTCATGGGTTCTAATCCTGCTCCTCCACTTGTCAGCTGTGTGACTGTGGGTAAGTCACTTAACTTCTCTTTGCCTCAGTTACCTCATCTGTAAAATGGGGATTAAGACTGTGAGCCCCACGTGGGACAACCTGATGACCCTGAATCTATCAGAGTGCTTAGAACAGTCCTCGGCACGTAGCACTTAACAAAAACCATTATTATTATTATTATAACAATACAATAAACAGACACATTCCCCGTTCCAAGCAGAGCAATGATAGAAGTCTCTGTAAGAGGACAGGACTCATTACTGGTTAATATAGAGCAAGTGTGGAGCAGCTTCTTCAGGCACAATTCTGAAAGGTGTAAGATCCTTGTTCTCCAGTAGTCTTTGAAGGGTTTAGATTTCTCAGCTTTCCTGGCTAAGGGACACCTCCAGCTCTGGGTGCCTCTCTGGAGGGTTTGGTCAATTCTACAGCCCCACTGAGGAGGACCCCTCTCAAGGTCGCACCTGGAGAGTTCCCAGTACTCTACCAGTCTCAACTACAGGAGGGAGTCAGGCAGAGGCATACCTATTCCATTCTTAGCTTGGCCAGTGGCTAGTGAGTGTAAGGCAATCCACTACAAATCAAAACTCACCTGTGCTGGGCAGCAGTGGCATGGTAGAGAATCATGGGCGAAGACTCTAGTTCACTGTGCAAAAAGAGACAATGGTAAACCACTTCCATATTTTTACCAAGAAAACTCTATGGATACGCTACCAGAACGATTGCAGGTGGAGGTGGGGTGTTCTGGGAGAGATGTGTTCATGGCATCGCTAAGGGTCGAAGACAACTCGCGACATAAGATAAGACTGAGAAGGGCACCAATAGGCAATAAACTGGGAAAGGGCATGCCGAAGTAGTACCGAAGCTAATTGGCAGGCAAGCTAAGGGGTCCCCTCCTCCGCTTCTCCTGAAAGGAGCATGGTCTAGTGGATTGAGCTTGGGTCTGGGAATCGGGAGGAACTAGGTTCTAATCCTGGCTTTGCCACTTGTCTGCTGTGTGTCCTTGGGGCAGTCATTTCTCTGCGCCTCAGTTCCCTCATTCCCCCTTCTGTAAAATGAGGATTAAAACTGTGAGCCCCATGTGGGACATAGACTCTGACCAACCTGATTAGCTTGAGACCTAGTTTAGGGCATGGCACATAGTAAGTACTTAATAAAACACCATGAAAAAAGTGGGCAGAGATATGCCAGGGAAAATGTGAGCACCTGATGCTATGCACAGCAACAAATTTCCCAGCTGATGATGCCACAGAGGGGGTCGAGGTTCAGGAAATACATCCCAGGGCAAAGAGTTGGACCATTTAGGTGAGATTATTGGATTTCACCTGTGGAGGACTGCCTACATCACTTAACCCACAATAGACATATTCATGAGAGACTCTGAAAGGATATCTTCAAACTTTCTGCAATACACATAGCTGTGACTCACAAATGAGTGAAAATAGCCTCCCCCCCCCTCCCCCCCACCATTTCTTAGGCTAGGAAGTGAAATACTTTATTTGCTGTGTTCGAAATTTAAAATATATATATATTAGAGTATTGGAAAGATTGCCCCCTAAAAATACTCAAGAACTGCATAAAATAAGTTTATGTCATTTTCAAAGATGTATTGCTTCTTTGATTTACTTCATTCAGATCCAACAACTAATTTAATTCCAGTTAATTTTTCTTTCATTTTGAACACACTAAATAATTTGACCCACTTCAGAAATTGGCTTTTTATAGTCACCACTCGTGATTTCTTATGGATCAAGAGTTTAAATTTGCCTTTAAATTCAAAGTGGAGATTTAAGGATCATCAGAATTTAATCTGAAAAAGTGTGAATATCCAGTTTTTCATTTCCGTAATGAAGGCCATTTAACATAGGGTATATTAGGGAGCAGCTGGAACTGTTATTGGATTTTTTAGAGCTTTTTGTCCCACCGATAGCTTTTTGTTATTCACCAATCCTTTAAGACCCAAGAGCCTCTCCTATCTAGTCCCACATGTGTTCTAATTGCTGTGAACACCAGTGGGAATGTTATCTAAATTACATCTCTTTACAAATTGCTGTAGAAATTCCTGCAGCCCATCCTGGTGGATGTGTTTTACTTATAAAATGGATATTTAAACTGTGAATACCATGTGGGACATAGACTGTGTCCAACCTGATTATCTTGTTTCTGCCCCCATGCTTACTACAGGACCTGGTATATAGTGAGCCCTTAAGTAGCATTAAAAAGATCCAAGATAAAACAAAACAAACAAAAAATAAAAAAACAACAACATTAGAGCCTTCTCTTCAATTAATCCAAAGTGTCCACTCTGGCCCTTTCCTCTGTACTCTGACAAAGGCCTTTGACTCTCTAGTCACGCTTATGCCTTGCAGCTCGCGCTTAACCTCAGTTGATACAGGATGTACATCTGCTGATGATAACTAGGTGTTGTAGTGTGCCACTTCCTCTGGCCTTTACCTAGCTCACCCTGTGCTGTCCCAAAGGAAAGTTGTCTATTAGATCAAAGAGAATGTGTTGGTTGAAAATAGCTTATCCAAATTACAGGGCCAAACTCAGTAACTCCTGCCCTTTGGAGAGAAATTAAGCCTAAATGGGGAATATTTTAAAACATCAAGGAAGGAGCTATTGGAAACAGTTCCAGTGTGTAATTCAGTCAATCAATCAGTGGTATTTACTGAGTGTTTACTGTGTGCAGAGCACTGTACTAATTGCTTGGGAGAGTACAACAGAGTTGGTAGACACATTTCCTGCTTAATTCCTCTATCTTCTCCAGGAATTCTGACCTGTGAAATGCCAAATACAAATATGGTGGGTTTCACAAATCACCCTTTCTTTGATCTTTTTGAAGATTTTTCTAACCCTAACCCATGAGCCATCCATGCCAATAAACTGAGGGGGGATTTATAATATGAATTGCTTTATTCCAGAGAAAGATCAGAGACCCCTAAAACTCTTTAAACACCCCAGGCAGCCTTTCCAAGCTGTGTAAGATAACTAGCAATTTCAGCTCTTTTCTACCATTTGCTAATTACTAATCACAGATTATAATGGAACAAAAAACTGTGATTCTGTTCACAAGCAAGGAACTGTGTTTCATTACCCTCAGTGGCCTTCTTAGCATTTTACAAAGAATTGAATTTTAGCAGTGATGGCTTAGGGTGTAAAAGGAACAAAAGGTTGATCGATATATCTAGAAAACTTATCTGAAAAGAGAAACTAACTTAAAATGACTCTTCCTTTTTTCTTCTTTGTGTGCTGTTCAGTATAGGAAAAACAGCAGAAGTGCTGAATGCTAGAAAATTCTGGCAGCTGTCGTCTCTGAAGCATGAAATACATTAGCATTGTCTCCTAATATCTTCCATAATTGTTCTGAATTGATATTTACTTTATGAACAAAGGGCATTTATTCATTCACCGAGTCAGTGGTGATAGAAACTGAACGTGGAAAAAAATACAATGACCTCCTTTTTAAAGTAAAATAATCCTATATGAAAGAAAATGTCAGAAGTAGCGGCATCATTCATATTTCAAAATGGCCTAATTTAGTCTTTGTTGTGCCAATACTTGTTTTTCTCTTTGTAGGTTATTAAATGTAGTCAGCTCCAGGTAAATTGATCGCATCATCACCCACCCAATGAAATGTGCCTTTATACAAGGAACAATTGGAGGGAAGTACCTGGTAGTTTTTGAAATGAGGCATCTCTGATTAGAGTCAGACTGACAGTTGTAACCTAATTCATGAAGCAAAAACAATTTCTAAAGGTGTTTTTCATGCTAAAAATAATGCAGGCTCACTCTAATGCTAGTGATTCCAGATTTCCTCTTGGAGTCCAAGAGCGCAACAATTCACCTGCAAGAACAGCGAAGGAGCCACCGACCTCCATCCCCTCTCTCCAGGTAGCTAGACAGCAGCTGGCAGAGAAGAGTTTTACTACTAATGGTATTTGTTAAGTGATTATCATGTGGCAAGCACTGGTTTAGGCACTGGGGTAGATATAACATAATCAGGTTGGACACAGTCCCTGTCCCATGTGGAACTCACACTCTTAATTCCCATTTTACAGAAGAGGTAACTGAGGCCCAGAGAAGTGAAGTAACTTGCCCAAGGCTACACAGCAGACATGTAGTGGAGCTGGGATTAGAACCCAGGTCCTTCTGACTCCTGGGTCTGTACTCTATCCACTGAGCACACTGCTTCTCCATTGGTTGCAAACTGTCTTAAAGTGGTGGCAGGGCTAGGGAGAGGGGTAGGCTGCTTGTCTGGACTCCCCCTTGCTCACCTGCTGCTCAGCACAACTCCGTACCCACGCAGTAAGGCAATGGAGTAGGGACAGCAGGCTGATGACAGAAACAAGGAAAATGTACAATCCTGTGGCCAGCCTTCACTCTGTCCCCAAATGGTCTCATGGAGCTCTTAGAGTTGCCTGCTGACACACTCGGTCAGTCAGTCAATTGTATATATTGAGCATTAACTGTGTACAGAACACTGTACTACTACTACTAATGATAATGATGGCATTTGTTAAGCACTTACTATATGCAAAGCACTCTTCTAAGCACTGGGGTGGGGGGTGGGAGTACAAAGTGATCAGGTTGTCCCATGTGGGGCTCACAGTCTTAATTCCCATTTTACAGATGAGGTCACTGAGGCCTTGAGAAGTTAAGTGACTTGCCCAAAGTCACACAGCTGACAAGTGGCAGAGCCAAGATTAGAACCCATAACCTCTGGCTCCCAAGCCCGTGCTCTTTCCACTGAGCTACGCTGCTTCTTGGGAGAGTACAATATAATAATAAACAGACACATTCCCTGCCCATAACGAGATTACAGTCTAGGAGATGAGTATATAGTCTAAAATGAAGCCTTAAAGACAACAGGAAGCAAAGTCTCCAAAGGCACGGTATAGCAGCAGAGAGTCCAAGACTGAACTCCTTGTCTTCCCTCCCAAACCCTGCCCTCTCCCTGATTTTCCCATCACTGTTGATGGCATTACCATCCTTCCCGTCTCACAAGCCCGCAACCTTGGTGTCATCCTCGACTCCGCTCTCTCATTCACCCCTCACATCCAAGCCATCACCAAAACCTGCTGGTCTCAGCTCCACAACATTGCCAAGATCCGCCCTTTCCTCTCCATCCAAACCGCTACCTTGCTTGTTCAAGCTCTCATTCTATCCCATCTGGACTACTGCATCAGCCTTCTCTCTGATCTCCCATCCTCGTGTCTCTCCCCGCTTCAATCCATACTTCATGCTGCTGCCCTGATTGTCTTTGTCCAGAAATGCTCTAGGCATGGTACTCCCCTCCTCAAAAATCTCCAGTGGCTACCACTCAATCTGCGCATCAGGCAGAAACTCCTCACCCTTGGCTTCAAGGCTGTCCATCACCTCGCCCCATCCTACCTCACCTCCCTTCTCTCCTTCTCCAGCCCACACCGCACCCTCCGCTCCTCTGCCGCTAATCTCCTCACCGTGCCTCGTTCTCGCCTGTCCCGCCATCGACCCCCGGCCCACGTCATCCCCCGGGCCTGGAATGCCCTCCCTTTGCCCATCTGCGAAGCTAGCTCTCTTCCCCCCTTCAAGGCCCTACTGAGAGCTCACCTCTTCCAGGAGGCTTTCCCAGACTGAGCCCCTTCCTTCTTCTCCCCCTCATTCCCCTCTCCACCCCCCCCATCTTACCTCCTTCCATTCCCCACAGCACCTGAATATGTGCATATATGTTTGTACATATTTATTACTCTATTTATTTATTTTACTTGTACATATCTATTCTACTTATTTTATTTTGTTAATATGTTTGGTTTTGTTCTCTGTCTCCCCCTTCTAGACTGTGAGCCCACTGTTTGGTAGGGACTGTCTCTATATGTTGCCACCTTGTACTTCCCAAGCACTTAGTACAGTGCTCTGCACACAGTAAGTGCTCAATAAATATGATTGATTGATTGACTGAGTTGGCCAGGATTAGAACCCATGACCTCTGGCTCCCAAGCCCGTGCTCTTTCCACTGAGCCACGCTGCTTCTTGGGAGACTACAATATAACAATAAACGGACACATTTCCTGCCCATAACGAGATTATAGTCTAGGAGATGAGTATATAGTCTAAAATGAAGCCTTAAAGACACCAGGAAGCAAAGTCTCCGAAGGCACAGTAGAGCAGCAGAGAGTTGGGAGACAGCAACAGAAAGTAGTCCAGCAATCAGAAATGGAAAGTTGTACCCAAAAGAGAGAAATTCAAGTGACATGAAACAATGGGAAAAGGGAGGGGCAGTGGGGCAACAGAGCATGCATTTTGAATCATCCCTGGCACAAATATGCTGATAACTGCTCTCTCTAGAGGAGGAGATCAGTTCCTCATTGCCTAGATTTTCAGTTAACCAAAGGAAAAGGAAATGAGAAGCAGCATTTCCCAGTGGACAGAGGCTGGACCGCAGAGTAAGAAGGACCTGGATTCTAATCCCGGCTCCTCCACTTATCTGCTGTGTGACCTTGGGCAAGTCACTCAACTTCTCTGTGCCTCAGCTCCCTCTTCTGTAAAATGGGGATTAAGGCTGAGAGCTCCATGTGGGACAGGGTTGTGTCCAACTTGATTACCTTGTATCTACCAACACTTAGTACAATGCCTGGCACATAGTAAGCACTTAATACTACAATTATTATCTTTGTTAAATCCAATTCAAGGTCACAGGCACATTTCCGAATGCAATTGTTCACTTTTACGTGGTTGAGCATATGCTCAGCTCAAACTGAGGGTCATTCTTTCTGGATGCCCACTGAACAAGATGAAGAGGAAAACTACCATCTGGATGGTGGAAACAAAGGCCATTTTCAGGTGAGGAATCCTGGCAGAGTGAAGAAAATAAACAGCATGGCCATCTGTCTTGCTCTCACAAAGGACTTAGATTTTGAAACCACAAATAGGGAAATCATTAACTGCTCATTTTCATTTATTCTAAAAAATTATCTATATTTATTGTGATGAATTACGAAAATGAAGCATGACAGTGAAGGATACCTGGTATAGAATGGAAACTTCATTTCCATTTTCCAAACTACTAAAAATAATATCCAGGGGAACCTGCTATTATTATTAAGTGCCGGAGAGTCATTTCCGATTCAAAGAGATTCCAACCTGCTATTATAATAATAATAACAATAATTATGGTACTTAAATGCTTATTATATACCAAGGACTGTTCTAAGTACTGAGGTAGATACAAGTTAATCAGATCAGATACAGTCCCTGTCCCAAATGAGGCTCACAGTCTTAATCCCTATACTACATATGAGGTATCAGGCACAGGGAAGTGAAGTGACTTGCCCAAGGTCACACAGCAGCTCTGTGTCAGAGCTGGAATTAGAAGCCAGGTCCTTTTGACTTCCAGGCCTGTGCTCTATTCACTAAGCAACACTGCTTCTCGTGACCATAGTATGGAAAAATCAATTGTCCAATCATTCAGAAACATTTCTGGGCAGCTACTGGATGCAAGATTATAAGATTCTGAAGGGACAGAAGTGTGTCTATTTATTGTATTCTACCAAGCATTTAGGAGAGTGTTATGGACATATTAAGTAATCAAATACCATTGATGATGAGGTTGATAATAATAATAATAATGATGGCATTTGTTAAGTGCTTACTATCATCATCATCATCAATCGTATTTATTGAGCACTTACTATGTGCAGAGCACTGTACTAAGCACTTGGGAAGTACAAATTGGCAACATATAGAGACAGTCCCTACCCAACAGTGGGCTCACAGTCTAAAAGGGGTAGACAGAGAACTAAACCAAACATACTAACAAAATAAAATAAATAGAATAGATATGTACAAGTAAAATAGAGTAATAAATATGTACAAACATATATACATATATACAGGTGCTGTGGGGAAGGGAAGGAGGTAAGATGGGGGGGATGGAGAGGGGGACAAGGGGGAGAGGAATGAAGGGGCTCAGTCTGGGAAGGCCTCTATGTGCAAAATACTGCTCTAAGCACTGGGGCAATACAAGGTGATCAGATTGTCCCACGTGGGGCTCACAGTCCTAATCCCCATTTTACAGGTGAGGGAACCGAGGCACAGAGAAGTTAAGTGACTTTCTCAAAGTCACACACCTGACAAGTGGCAGAGCAGGGATTAGAACCCATGACCCCTGGCTCCCAAGCCCATGCTCTTTCCACTGACCCACGCTGCTTCTCTATGATGATGATGCAAGACACTGGGGAAGAGGACAGAGATGGTCATTCAAACAATCCTGGAATAATAATGATAATGATGGTATTTGTTAAGCGCTTACTATGTGCAAGGCACTGTTCTAAGCACTGACGTAGATACAAGGTGATTAGATTGTCCCACGTGGGGCTCTTAGTCTTACTCCCCATTTTCCAGATGAGGTAACTGAGGCACAGAGGAGTGAAGTGACTTGCCCAAAGTCACACAGCTGACGAGTGGCGGAGCTGGGATTAAAACCCAGAGTGGCAAATCAAAGGGCATGCAAAGAAGGGCCCCGATTCCATGAACCCCAGCAGAGATGACCCTGATGCTTACTTACTTACTTACATGGAATCACATGGGGCTCTCCACTAAGAATAGAGGGAGGAGAAGGGAAAGGCATCCCTAACTTTACCAGTCTACGACCACCCAGCCCACGCACGTCCCTTCTTTAACACCAACCTACTCACTGTATATCCCTCTGGCCTGGACCTCCCTACCCACTTCATATCCTATAGATCAGTACTCTTCAAAGCCCCAGTAAAACCACATCTCCTCCAAGAAACCTTTCCTGACCAACCTGATGGCTCTCCTTTCTGCGTAACCTATACAGTTGGGTCTGTAGCCGTTAGGGTACAGACTTAGAGAAGTAGCATGGTGTAGTGGAAAGAACACGGCCCTGGGGGTCAGAAGGGTAAGGGTTCTAATCCCGGCTCTGTTGCCTGTCTTCTGTGTGACCTTGGGTAAGTCACTTCACTTCTGTGGGCCTCAGTTACCTCATCTGTAAACTGAGGATTAAGACTGTGAGCCCCACATGGGACAGAGACTATGTCCAACTTGATTTGCTCCATCAAAGATGATTTTGACGTGATTTTATTCCACCTCAGCACTCAGTACAGTGGTTGGCACATAGCAAACACTTGACTGAGCCCCCTCCTTCCTCTCCCCCTCCCCATCCCCCACGCCCTACCTCCTTCCCCTCCCCGCAGCAACTGTATATATGTTTGTACAGATTTATTACTCTATTTTACTTTTACATATTTACTATTCTATTTATTTTATTTTGTTAATATGTTTCGTTTTGTTGTCTGTCTCCCCCTTCTAGACTGTGAGCCCGTTGTTGGGTAGGGACCATCTCTGTATGTTGCTAACTCGCATTTCCCAAGCACTTAGTACAGTGATCTGCACACAGTAAGCGCTCAATAAATACGATTGAATGAATGAATGAACAAATACCATCATTAGGCACTTTGAAACTCAACCCCCCTCCCAGCCCCAGCACCTATGTTGTCTCATCTAATGCTGTCGAGTCATCTCTGACCCATAGCGACGCCGTGGACATCTCTTTCTCAGAACACTCCAACTCCATCTGCAATCACTCTGGTAGTGTATCCAGAGAGTTTTCTTGGTAAAAATATGGAAGCGGTTTACCATTGCCACCTTCTATGCAGTAAACCTGAGTCTCCACCCTCAACTCTCTCCCATGCCGCTGCTGCCCAGCACAGGTGGGTTTTGACTTGTAGCAGATTGCCTTCCACTCGCTAGACACTGCCCAAACTAGGAATGGAATCTGTCTGCCTCTGCTCGACTCTCCCTCCCATGGTTGAGACTGATAAAGTACTGGAAACTCTCCATGTGTGACCCTGAGAGGGGTAGCACTTATGTACATACCTGTAATTTATTTATTTATATTGATGTATGTCTCCCCACCTCTAGACTGTAAACTCCTTGTGGGAAGGGAATGTGTCTGTTTATTGTTATATTCTCCCAAGTGCTTAGCGCAGTGCTCTGCACACATAAATACGATGGAATGAATGATTATCCTTATACTCTGCCACTTCCCCATCTGTAATTTATTTTAATGTGCATCTCCCCTACTAGATTGTAAACTCCTTGAGAGTGAAGATCATATCTACCAACTCAGTTGCATTTTATCCTTCTGAGAGCTTTGTACAGTGCTCTGCACACAGTAAGCACTCATATACTATTGATAGATGACAAAACAATATAAGGAAACATGGACAGCAATAAAATTAATGTGCAGCAGGATATTCCAAATTAAGGAACAGATTTTAAGATCCTCATCACCTTGATTGAATGATTGGGTAATTACAGCCCTGACCTTCCAAATGTTCCACGGGTTTCGAAGGAGGGCTGCTACAGAATCTTCTTCTGGCAGGACCACAGGGCTAGATTCTTCACTGGGCTCCTTTGGAGGGGAGAAGCACAGTCTGCAAAGGTTGCGAGTCAATCAGAACTGAATGGAAATAGGGACCCTAAAATAATAAAAAATATAATCATCTGAACAGTTTCTTTCCACATTAGTTCAACTCAAAGAGAGCCCTTTCAACCCTTTACCCTCTTTGAAGGTATAATATGCCCACCATGAAAGCACAGATTAGTACCCCTCACTGACCAAGCAGCAGGGCGTAGTGGTTACAGCGTAGGCCTGGGAATCAGAAGGTCATGGGTCCTAATCCTGATTCTGTCACTTGTCTGCTGTGTGGCCTTCAGCAAGTCATTTCACTTCTCTGTGCCTCAGTTACCTTATCTGCAAAATGGGGATTGAGACCGTGAGCACCAGAGGGGACAGGGCCTGTATCCAAACCAATTTGCTGTATCGAACCTGTATCCACCCAAGCACTTAGTACAGTACCTGGCACATAGTAAGCACATAACCAATAACACAATCACTACTATTATTATTTCACTCTGGGGGGAAAATGCATATCTCAAACTCAGAGTGTTCAGAAAATGCTTGCCAGTGTAGTCCTTTAGTAACTTGAGAAAATGTGACAAAAAGAAATCTTCATTGGAACTCAGAACAATTTATTCAGTTCCCAAAGCAATAGTGGAATCCCTTATTCACCATATACTTAGTGTGCCGTATTTCATTTCGGATCAGATTTACAAACATTACGATGGAAGGAGAGAAGGATCATTATATGCTACAGTTAGTAGAATTGAACTCAATAACACCATTGAGAAGGAATATATCTATACTGCAGTAATGCTTGGAATTATGATTTTGACATTTTTATTTCTATATGATAAAAAAGTTAAGTTAAAGTTGCACCAGCATTTTTGATGATTACTGCTCTCAACTCTACCCTTTCTACTCAGCTAGACTCGCTCGCTCCCCTTTCCCTCCGCCGCTCTCGCACCACTAACCCACAGCCCTGGATCACTGCCACTGTCCGCCTCCTTCGCTCTTATGCTCGAGCTGCCGAACGCTGCTGGCGAAAGTCTAAACACCATGCCAACCTCGTTCACTTCAAGTTTATCCTTTCCTGCCTTAACTCAGCCCTCTCTTCTGCCAGACAAAACTATTTCTCCTCCCTTATTGACACCCATGCCCATCACCCCCGCCAGCTCTTCCGTACATTCAACTCCCTTCTCAGGCCCCCGGTTCCTCCCCCTCCTCCTTCCCTCACCCCCAACGATCTGGCCTCCTACTTCATTAACAAAATTAAATCCATCAGGTCCGACCTCCCCAAAGTCTCTTCCCCCCTTTCTCCAACCCCCCGGCTCTCAACACTCTCTGCTACTCTCCCATCCTTCCCAGTGGTATCCTCAGAGGAACTCTCCTCCCTCCTCTCAAGTGCTACTCCGGCCACCTGTGCTTCTGACCCCATTCCCTCTCATCTTATGAAATCTCTCGCTCCATCCCTTCTCCCCTCCTTAACTTCCATCTTCAACCGCTCACTCTCCACTGGTTCCTTCCCCTCTGCCTTCAAACATGCCCATGTCTCTCCCATCCTAAAAAAAAACCCCTCTTGACCCCACCTCACCTTCTAGTTATCGTCCCATATCCCTCCTACCATTCCTTTCGAAACTCCTTGAACAAGTTGTCTACACGCACTGCCTAGAATTCCTCAACAACAACTCTCTCCTCGACCCCCTCCAGTCTGGCTTCCGTCCCCTTCATTCCACGGAAACTGCGCTCTCAAAGGTCACCAATGACCTCCTGCTTGCCAAATCCAATGGCTCCTACTCTGTCCTAATCCTCCTCGACCTCTCAGCTGCCTTTGACACTGTGGACCACCCCCTTCTCCTCAACACGTTATCTGACCTTGGCTTCACAGACTCCGTCCTCTCCTGGTTCTCCTCTTATCTCTCCGGTCGTTCATTCTCGGTCTCCTTTACGGGCTCCTCCTCCCCCTCCCATCCCCTTACTGTGGGGGTTCCCCAAGGTTCAGTGCTTGGTCCCCTTCTGTTCTCAATCTACACTCACTCCCTTGGTGACCTCATTCGCTCCCACGGCTTCAACTATCATCTCTACGCTGATGACACCCAGATCTCCATCTCTGCCCCTGCTCTCTCCCCCTCCCTCCAGGCTCGCATCTCCTCCTGCCTTCAGGATATCTCCATCTGGATGTCCGCCCGCCACCTAAAGCTCAACATGTTGAAGACTGAGCTCCTTGTCTTCCCTCCCAAACCTTGTCCCCTCCCTGACTTTCCCATCTCTGTTGACGGCACTACCATCCTTCCCGTCTCACAAGCCCGCAACCTTGGTGTCAGCCTCGACTCCGCTCTCTCATTCACCCCTCACATCCAAGCCGTCACCAAAACCTGCCGGTCTCAGCTCCGCAACATTGCCAAGATCCGCCCTTTCCTCTCCATCCAAACCGCTACCCTACTAATTCAAGCTCTCATCCTATCCCGTCTGGACTACTGCACTAGCCTTCTCTCTGATTTCCCATCCTCGTTTCTCTCTCCACTTCAATCCATACTTCATGCTGCTGCCCGGATTATCTTTGTCCAGAAACGCTCTGGACATATTACTCCCCTCCTCAAAAACCTCCAATGGCTACCGATCAATCTGCGCATCAGGCAGAAACTCCTCACCCTGGGCTTCAAGGCTGTCCATCACCTCGCCCCCTCCTACCTCACCTCCCTTCTCTCCTTCTACTGCCCAGCCCGCACCCTCCGCTCCTCCACCGCTGATCTCCTCACCGTACCTCGCTCTCGCCTGTCCCGCCATCGACCCCCGGCCCACGTCATCTCCCGGGCCTGGAATGGCCTCCCTCTGCCCATCCGCCAAGCTAGCTCTCTTCCTCCCTTCAAGGCCCTGCTGAGAGCTCACCTCCTCCAGGAGGCCTTCCCAGACTGAGCCCCTTCTTTCCTCTCCCCCTCGTCCCCCTCTCCATCCCCCCGTCTCACCTCCTTCCCTTCCCCACAGCACCTGTATATATGTATATATGGTTGTACATATTTATTACTCTATTTATTCATTTATTTATTTATTTTACTTGTACATTTCTATCCTACTTATTTTATTTTGTTGGTATGTTTGGTTCTGTTCTCTGTCTCCCCCTTTTAGACTGTGAGCCCACTGTTGGGTAGGGAATGTCTCTATGTGATGCCAATTTGTACTTCCCAAGCGCTTAGTACAGTGCTCTGCACATAGTAAGCGCTCAATAAATACGATTGATTGATTGATTGATGCCTCGTGTGCTAAATGGTTACCGACTTAAGGAAGGTGGAACTAAAAGGATCACGTCAAAAATATAAAAAAAAATCCAGATTTTTTCTGCTATAATTGGTACATTACTCCTGAACATTTTCCCCATCCCATTTCACAGTTGTTATCCCCAAGCAATGCTTGTACTTCCCCTTAGCAACCCTGCTGTGATTGGGTTTACTCATCCGAACCACATCTTTCGAGTCTCTATTATAAACACAGACATCATTTCTTAGAACAGGGCTGATTTCCTTCCAAATATGTGTTGTTTCCCACTCTATCTCAACCTCTCATTCACAAATGCATTGAAGTCAATGCTTTCATCAAAATTTCAGCTGGCATCTCCCTATCCATACAATCCACTTAGACATTTTGAGATGCGACAAATATCATTTACAACTTTTCTAAATTTACACCCTGTTTCAACTTTCACTCTGCATCAGTTTTAAAGTGACAAGTCTTCTTCATGGCACCTGCTCTAGGGGGAAGGGGTACACTGGAGCCTCAGGGAAATAGAGAAATTGTTTTAAGAGCCGTGCTGGTGAGAGAAAGGGTAAGGAAAGTTTAGGGAAGTGAGAGGTGAAGGAGCTCATTCAACCCACATATTCAATCGATCACCAAATCCTGTCAGTTATACCTTCACAATATCACTAAAACCTGCCCTTCCCTCTCCATCCAAATTGCTATCACCCTGATTCAAAAACTTATCATATCATGCCTTGACTACATCAGCCTCCTCACTAACCTCTCTGCTTCTTATCTCTCCCCATTCTAGTCCAGAATATTTTTTTTTCTATTAATCAAAAAAAAGTCCAGTCCATGTCTCCCCATTGTTCATGAACCTTCAGGCCTTGCCTAGCTACCTCTATAACAAACAGAAACTTTTTACTATTGTCTTTAAAGCACTCAATCACCTTGCCCCCTCCTATCTTACCTCGCTCATCTCATATTATGATTTAGGACTGAGGTTACTCACTTGACTCCTCTATCACCAGTCTACTTACTTTATCTTGTTCTCATCTGTCTCACCACTGACCCCTTGCTCTTATCCTCTTTTGGCCTGGAGCTTCCCTCCCAGTTCCTTGTCCCCCAGACCATCACTCTCCTCCTCACTTCAAAGTCTTATTAAAATCACATCTCCCCCAAGAGACCTTTCTAAATTAAACCCTCATTTCCCCTTAATCCATCTCCCTTCTCTGTCATTCTTGCACTTTGATTTTTGCCCTTGAAATTCATCACACTCTCAGCTGCCCAACACTTATGTTCACATCCATACTTTTCTTTGAATGTCTGTTAGCCCCTCTAGACTGTAAATTCCTCGTGGGCAGGGAACGTGTCTACCAACTCTGTTGTACTGTATTCTCCCGAGTGCTTAGTACAGTGCTCTGCATATATTAAATGCTCAATAAATACCATTGATTGACTGGAGAGGGTGAAGCCAAAGAACTGACGAACAGGAATCACCAGTGACTGTTGACAGTTCCTAATTTACTTCAGATGACATGAATACTGACCCTTTTCTCCCCAATTATGAATTCTCTCTGACTCAATATAAGGGCAATACTGTGGCTTTATTAATCATCTGAAATGGAATATACAAAATTTTGAGTTACTTTGGAAAAATAAGACTTTCAAACCAGCTTCAAGAACCAAACCCCCATCAATAATACTGTTCCAGTGAAAAAAATTGGCTCCAACTTAATATTTGAGATGCAGTTTTCAAGCAACAAGAGTTCTATATGCCCGTCTGCAGTGTTGCCACTCCTGCATATTTTCAGGCTCCTGAGGCAGCCGTGACGATGGTTCCTCTGGTACTAACCTTCTCAAAGTGCCTCGTTCTCAACCTTTCCACCGTTGACCCAGGCCCACACCCTACCTCTGGCCTGCAATGCCTTCCCTCCTCAAATCTGCCAAACTAGCACACTTCCCCCCTTAAAAGCCCTACTGAAAGCTCATCTCCTCCAGGAAGCCTTCCCAGACTAAGCCTCACCTTTCCTCTGCTCCCCTTCCCCATTGCCCCAACCCACTCCATTTACTCTATCCCAACTCCTCACCACATAGCACTTGCGTATATATGTACATATTTATAATTGTAATTCTATTTATTTTTATTAATCATGTATATATATATATATATATATAATTCTATATATCTATAATGATGCTACTGACATCTGTTTACTTGATTTTCTTGTTTTAATACCTGCCCCCACCCCCCGTTCTAGACTGTGAGCTCATTGTGGGAAGGGATTGTCTCTTTTAATTGCAGAATTGTACTTCCCAAGCACTTAGTCCAGTGCTCAGCACACAGTAAGCACTCAATAAATACAACTGAATGAATGAATGAATACTTTCCTCATTAGCCCAATATCCCTTCCACCCCACTGTTCTTCTGAATCTACTCACCTCCCACTCTGGGACCTATTCACCTCTGATACAGGTGTGGCTCTACTCTCCCTCCTTCATGTAATATAACAACAGGCACATTCTCTGCCCACAACGAGCTTACAGTCTATGTCTTGAACATAGGTGTCCTCTCCAAGGGGGCAATCACTCCTAAAGCTTTCTGAGCCACTCTCCTGGCGTGGCTCATTTCAGGTCTCAAACCTTGAGAGTTCTCCCTCTGGCTTTCTGGCTGGTTAGCTACTTGAAGCCTGTCCCTTCCCAGTCACCATTCCACTCAAATTCCCTGCCTCTTTCTCCACCTCCATACCCAAAATGAAAAGTTGGCCCCCTTGACAGTGACCCTCAAAATCAGAGAAGTTGCTCCCCATCTCTGGAGAAATGAAAGTCACAAATTTCTAATGACTATTGGAGTTTGACTGAAGAATACAGGAGGCAGAGAATGAGTTGTTGTCTGTCTCTGAATCCTGAGATATCTTACTTTACCTTCTGATAATGGTGAATTCTGCCTCCTCCAAAAATCAATCCTGGGTCAAAAATGATAAAGGAAATGCTTGCATCTATCCAATGATGTTCACTGACAAAACAAAGATGAAGGCTATCACAGGATTCTGCTACTCCTGCAGATCATCAAAAATGAAATATTAAAAAAAATCTAGAAAGCTGACATACTTTAGAAGAATGGCAGAATCTGGTGTCCCCTCTCAGCCCCTAGGAAGTCCCTTGCTCCTGGACCACTTTGGTTCTCATTCAGTCCCTTGAATTAGAAGTGATTCAGCCACAGTGTGTCCCAACTTTGCCCAGCTTCACTCTGAGTCCTGTTCCAGCAGACCCCATCCAAATACTACACCCAATCACTTCTCCACTTCCATAGTCACAAGAACAGTTGTTTCTCCACTTCCAAAGTCACCAGAATGCTTGTTGCATGCTGACTTGTTGAATGACATTTGGGGAGCAATGCAAACTTTCATGGGCAGAATGGAAATTATTGTGATATTTGTTAAGTGCAAACTATGTGCTAAGCAATGGAGTAGATAAATTAGAATCAGATTGGACAAAGTCCTTGTTCCTCATTAGGCTCACAGTCAAAGCAGGAGGGAGACTTGACTCCATGTTATAAATGAGGAAACTGAGGCACAGAGAAGAAACTTGCCCAAGGTCACACAGCAAACAAGTGGTGGAGCAGGGATTAGAACCCAGGCCTCCTGACTCCTTGGCCATACTGTTTAACTGTAAGTCTACTTATTAGATTTTTTAAATCAGTGGAATCTTTTTCAAGTAGGAAGGATAGCCATCTCTCTAAGCTGCAGCTTGACCTAGAGGTAGAGTGGTAGTTAACAAATCCCTTAGTTAGATCAATCAATTGTATTCATTGAGCACTTACTATGTGCAGAGGACTGTACTAAGCACTTGGAAGAGTACAATATAATGGAGCTGGTAGACATGTTCCCTGTCCACAAGTAGCTTACACTCTACAGGGGGAGACAGACATTGATATGAATAAATGATGATGTTTATGGTGGTATTTGTTAAGCACTTACTATGTGCCAAGCACTGTTCTAAGTACTGGGGTAGTTACAAAGTAATCAGGTTGTCCCACGTGGGGCTCACAGTCTTAATTCCCATTTTACAGATGATGTAACTGAGGCAAAGAGAAGTTAAGTGGCTTGTCCAAAGTCACACAGCTGACAAGTGGCGGAGCCAGCATTAGAACCCATGACCTCTGAATCCCAAGCCCGGGCTCTTTCCACTAAGTTCAACAAAGTTGCAGCTTTTGAGCAGGGAGGGCAATTAGAGTTGTATTTCATTCATTCATTCAATCATATTTATTGAGCACTTACTGTGTGCAGAGCACTGTAACAATAATAATAATGATGGTATTTGTTAAGTGCTTACTATGTGCAAAGCACTGTTTTAGGCGCTAGATAATGATGGCATTTATTAAGAACTTACTATATGCAAAGCACTGTTCTAAGCGCTGGGGAGGTTACAAGGTGATCAGGATGTCCCACGGGGGCCTCACAGTCTTAATCCCCATTTTACAGTTGAGGTAACTGAGGCACAGAGAATTTAAGTGACTTGCCCGAAGTCACACAGCTGACAATTGGTGGAGCAGGGGTTTGAACCCATGAATTCTGACTCCAAAGCCCGTGCTCTTTCCACTGAGCCACGCTGCTCCTCTGTATTAAGTGCTTGGGAAGTACAAGTCATACGTGAACACTAATGGTGAGGCATCACCTCTACTTGAGAATTTCCTTTTAGGTCTGACTAAAAGGGCCACTGCAAGACCCACAGTCCCAAACACACCAAGATGGTCCCTTGTGGCAATATCATATGTGTGGCTTGCAGTGCCTGGCACTGTTTTCTCTTTTTCTGGCCTCATTTTCCTTACAGAGCTCTTGCTTCAAAAAACTCACTCTTTTTCTAATTCCAGTGTGCCATGCTCGTCTCTGTAGCAAGTGACCCCCAGATTTCAGGTACGATGTAGGATTTTTTTCCTTTCACTGAGTGTCATGTTTCCACTGTGAAAGTAGCTGTTCAAGAAAAACAAAGATTACTAGGTGGTGGCCTCTGTTTGTATTTTTCATGACTCTGTGATGTGGGTCTTCCTGCTTCTCTGTCAAAGAAAGCAGTAAAGAACTTCTTGAAAATCATGCCTTCATTAATGTTTCACACTAAAAACCAGCTCCAAGAAGTTTTAGACATTAATCAATGAATAGTATTTATTGAACACTTACTATAAGCAGAGCTCTGATAATGATAATAATAATAATAATAATAGTATTTGTTAAGCACTTACTATCTACCAAGCACTGTTCTAAGCACTGGGGTAGATACAGGGTAATCAGGTTGTCCCACAAGGGGCTCACACTTTTAATCCCCATTTTACAGATGAGGTAACTGAGGCACAGAGAAGTAAAGTGACTTGCCCAAAGTCACACAGCTGTTAAGTGGCAGAACCAGGATCAGTGGCCATGCTGCTGTTCTAAGTGCTTGGAAGACCATGATACAGGACAAGAAGGAAGATATATTTTGAAATAGTGTGTCAAAAGCAATCTTATTTTCTGTCACAATTGTTTTGCAACTGAAATCACTGATAGTATGACAAAATAAATTATGGATGCAATTGTTCACTTTTCTCCAGTGGAGGGAAGCCATTTCAGTAGTTATTTTCAAATGTGGCAAAGCCTCCAAGATAAAAATGGCATGGAGGTTTTTTGCTCCATGTGCCCCTATTTCTACTGGCTATTTCCCAGTGTAAAAGTGAGCCTTTGGGTGATTTATCATGCAATTCGTATATCCCGTCTATCAGTGACTTCTGAAAGGCTCAATGCCTGTTTTTCCACTCCACGTCCACTTGGACAGCGATTGAACTCTTACTACATCCAACTACTTCCCTACCCACTGAAGAATTACCATTCCCATGTTTCAAACAGATTTCCAAAACTAACCTCAGCACGGTCAGATCTGTGACTACTCATGATTTTGATAAAGGTGACTGAAAATCCCATTTGAAGGCAATAGAACCATGTATTTGTAATTACTCCTTGGCACTGAAAATCTCATTAAATCATCTCATTATTGTCCATGAATGCAATGGTCCCCTTCAATGAAAACTGTTGAGAGGCACTGTGGTGATGGTGATTAACAATAGGAGAGGAACTGACATCCGCCCTCATTGGGGTGGAGTGACTATCCTGAAAAAGTCCACACCACAGAGCAATAGAAGGCTCCTGATCAATGTTGATAAGTCTTGATGGGAAGGAAGTAAGATATGGCAACTTGGAAAAAAAAATTGAAAAAAACTCTTAAATAATAAATCAGATTAAACATTCGCCCTTGAATAGGGAATCTGTTCACCGCATATCTGTTCCCCCTCTCCATCCCCCCCATCTTACCTCCTTCCCTTCCCCACAGCACCTGTATATATGTATATATGTTTGTACATATTTATTACTCTATTTATTTTACTTGTACATATCTATTCTATTTATTTTATTTTGTTAGTATGTTTGGTTTTGTTCTCTGTCTCCCCCTTTTAGACTGTGAGCCCACTGTTGGGTAGGGACTGTCTCCATATGTTGCCAACTTGTACTTCCCAAGCGCTTAGTACAGTGCTCTGCACACAGTAAGCACTCAATAAATATGACTGATTGATTGATTGGTATTTAATAGCTATATTGTTGACTATTTTGCTTTTATTTCATTTCAATAAATTAGGCTCTCTGTTCTATCAACCCACTACTTTCCCCAAAATTAAGTGACAGCCAAATATAAAACTGTCAAGCTGGACAAGGCAGGAGTAGACATTGAGCCCATACCCTGTCTTCTCTGAGATCCACAGCTGTCATCCCAGATAGATGGAATAGTCGACTAAACTGTAAAGCTCTGTAGCAAGAAAGATCCACATAGGCACGTGTCCCTCTGAGAGAAATAGCCACACTCGTTGGGCAACGCTTTTAGCTAGAATGCATACATGATTGGTACTCCTTGAAAAGAGCCTGGGATGGAGAGTCAGGATACCTGAAGTCTAATCCTGCCTCTGAACCAGGGGGGGAAGTCAGAGACTCTCCAAGAAATGGGTCCAGCAAAGTATGTTGGAAGAATGAATATGATGCTACCTCAAAGCCCTTAGAAGCTAATGTGCTCTTTGCATTAAAGATATTACTATTATAGTTGGTTCATTCTTATGCTTACACAAAAGAGTAAAAGGTCAGGGTGGATTTTCAAGGTTCACCTATATTTAGAAATGATTACATGAACATAAGAATATGCCTTTACCAAAACAATCTGTCCAGTCTTTATAATGTCACTGTGGTGACTGAAAGGAGTCATCCATTTTAGAATATCTGTAGTACCCATTATGGGACTGTTCCAAATTCAAATAGTAATCTTACCAAACGATTCCATAGAGGTTTTGACTCCCACTTCATAGGACAAATACAAACCATTTAGAACTTGTAGGTTGCGGAAATATCTCTTGGCAATCCATATATAGTAAGCATTATATAAAATCACTTGTTCCCAAAGCCATGGTGATGATCAGCTTACTACAGGGTTAGGGGACTTGATCATATGAGAAGGTGCGTGGCCAGGGATGATAATAATAATTCAGCTTTGGCAACAACTGGCAGACCGGCCAAGGTGCACAAGTACAGTGTGACCAACCCACGTAATTCAGTGGAGAGGTACTCCTGGCTGGTAGGGTACATTGTTGTACAGGCTAACGGCCTAGAAGTAGAGACGTTTCAGTTTCCTTGGGTGTATCCTGAAGCAATGTCATCCTCAATTCTCCCTTTCAATCAAACTGGAGAAAGGCTCTGGGAGGAGATACGACTTTAATAAGACTTTGAAGGTGAGGAGAATGGAAGTCTGGAGTATATGGAGGTTGAGGGGTTTCCAGCCTAGGAGGAGAAAGTGGAAAAGGGTTTGGCAGAAAAATAGATGAAATCGAGGCACAGTGAGTACACTGGCACTAGAGGAGCAAAGCACGTGGCCTGGGCTGTAGTAGGTGATCAATGAGGTAAGGTATCAGTGGGTGCCAAGCTGATTGACTACCTAAAAAGCCAATAGTAAGGAGTTGGTTTGCTGAGAATTAAATAAAATGTCCATCCACCTCATTAGAATATAAATTTCGAGAGGGAGGCTATTGTGTGTCCTATTGCCCCCAAACATTTAGTACAATGTTACACACTCAATAGGTTATCGAAGTCCATTGATGATCGGAAGGGTGATATATACATAAACTAAATGCACACATAAGTGTCAAGGGTGGCTGATGGGTGATGTAACTAGCAGCGTGGCTCAGTGGAAAGAGCACGGGCTTTGGAGTCAGAGGCCATGGGTTCAAATCCCAGCTCTGCCAACTGTCAGTTGTGTGGCTTTGGGCAAGTTACTTAACTTCTCTGTGCCTCAGTTTCCTCATCTGTAAAATGGGATGAAAACTGTGAGCCCCCCGTGGGACAATCTGATCCCCTTGTAACTGCCCCAGCACTTAGAACAGTGCTTTGAACATAGTAAGTGCTTAAAAAATACCATCATTATTGTTATTATTATTACCAACTAGGGAAGGTGTGGCTTGGTGCGGGGAAACTTCCAGGAGGAGGTGGTTCTTTCAGATTTCTTTTGAAAGTGGAGAGGGAAGTAATTTGCCAGATTAAAGTAGCGAGGGTGCTCAGTGCAGGGGGAAGGTGTGAACAGCTTGTTAGACTGCGGGCAGGGAAAGTGTCTATTACACTGTACTCTCCCAAGTGCTTAATACAGTGTTCTAAGTCCATGGGATAGTGGATAGAGCACAGGCCCG